>NC_089585.1:125810286-126410286 GCF_019320115.1 Miscanthus floridulus | reverse complement strand
GCACTGTGCTTGTCACAATGGCGCTGCGTCAAGTGCACAGTTAAAAAGCAAGTCAGAGACCGAGGGAGAGGTGTCACTGTGTCAGGTCACCATGGCGAAGCCTACGCTACTGTGGTGTCACGTCACTCACATGTCTCTATGTGCACACCTCCTCCTAGCTTGCTCTACCATAGCCAGCCCATAGGGCCATACAGGCTTTGTGTGCAGGCACAGTAGCAGAAGTACAAGACGAGTAGGAGTAGCAGGTCTGCCGCGCCGTGATGCGTGGCGCGGCAGGTCCGCTGCGCCATGACGGGTGGCGCGTCAAACCTGCCACATCAGAGGTCGCCGTAGCCGTTGATTGCCCCTGTCGCGCCGCCATTGCCGCGACATACGAATAGGCGCGGCAAAAAATGTTAGTTTTTTCTAAAAAAAATAACAGATTTAAAAATAATCTCAAAAAAGTGTTAAAAAACCGCGTGGATGCATGGGCGGAACCCCGGCGTGCTCCCCGGCTGCGGCCGGCCTTGACGAAGAGCAACGACGACACAGCGCATCTAGCTCCGAAACCGACACCGCCATAAAACAACCACTTGCTCGAGATTTGGCGACCTGTACACGCACAGATCGATCCATCGGTGTTTGGCGCCGTACGATGCACCGGCAAATGGAGGCTTCTATATTCTATGATCCCTTGTGTGAACCTTCCCAAGCATGCGCATTTGCCCTCTGACAGTCTGACTAGCTAGAGCCTTGAGAAGATCCTCTTTGACTTCTCTGAAATGGCGCAAACTGGGTTAAATTATCAGTGCTAATCCACGCTAGGTAGCCGTAGCTGCTGTCATGTTATGATACTGCTAGTACCAGCAGCGCTGCTTTGGATAAAAATAACCGGGCCCTGTATATAGCTGGCATGCAAATTCTTCAGGATCTGGGAATGATTAGCGATTCTTCAACAGAGAGGCCGAATCTCAGCGCATGTGACCATGATTAGCTTATTGGTACGCGTGTGTGTAACACATTTTTGCAGTGACCAAACCTCACCCCGAGCCGCACAGTGAAAAGCGCTTGAGTGTGGACAACCCAAGACAGATCTGCTGCATGCTGCGCTGGTGAGACTCACGAGCCGTATCCAAAAATCGCTTTCAGGCTTTCATGGCTTCTCCAGCCTTCATCAGGTCCAGGGGAACCATGGAAAGAAGCAAAAAAGGGTGACCTCAATGTGAGCAGCAGGCGCAGCACACGGCATGCTGTACGTTTTTCAGGCAATGCAATGCAATGCAATTGCATGCGGTCGCAAGCCTAGCCGGGGTAGGCAACCAGAGCCAGGCAAGGCAAGGCGTGCCACCTAGAGCGTGCGGTTCGAAGGCACATAATTCCCCTCGAAGTGCACACGCGTGAGATGTGCACTTCATCAATGTCGTAGATCGTGTCGCTGATCTCGTTTCCTCCTTTCTCTCATTTACATGCATGCTGGCCGTGCCCTAGCTAACCTGCCGACGCCGACGTCGATCGATACATGCATGCATGAAACATACATACAGGTTCGGTTCCCCTGCCGGAGTACTTGATGGACGGCAATGGCACTCGAGCACTACCGTTTCAGCTTTCTCTGAAGATACGCTCGCGAGCAGGACAGGGAAAGTGAGAGCGAGCGGACGCGAGAGATGATGCAGAAAGCTACAGGAGCAACCACAGTCAGGGCAGGTACTGAAGCAGTAGCGCAATGGCTCCATGATGAGGGGCCGTGAGCCCGTGACTGCAGGTGCATATCTATCGTCCTGTGATGGCGTTTGGTACAGCCTGCGGATCAAACGCGTGGCTCATCTGGCCGGAAATGTGCTTACTACTACTGCATACTGACACTGTAGTAGTGTGGTATCGGCCGGAGATTTTCGGCGCAGTTTGTTTCGTTTCATTCGTCTACATGTTCCTGCATGGTGTGTGGGTCTTTGCTCTGGTATATTTACTGATCGTACCGCATATCTATGAAAAAATCTATCTGCTAGTAGAATGTGGAGTACTCTCGGCTTGGTTTTGTCTGGTGGTGTGAGAAAACAAAAACTAATAACAGCATAATAACATGTCACTAGATTAGTGTACCTATGTTAGTATAATCATCATGGACCACTTCTCAGAGCCAGTTTTTTCTTCATATAAAAACCTATGAAATTTACTGCCCAATGCCTAGTATAATAGTAACGCATTAACACTGCACCGCAACATGCAATTAGCAAGTAGCAAGTCACCTCAACAGAGAAGAAGGGAGCTGGACCAGCTTGTCCTCACATAACCAGTTAGTCAACTACAACAGCAGAGTTCCGTCGAGAAAGAAAAAAAAATGTTTACTCGTAGTACTGCTCGCCAACCATCCTCTTTCCCACACGCTCCTGCCCTGCAAAGAATTTACTGCGAAAGATTTAACCACTGTCCAGTCACACCAGCCATATATGCATATGCTTAATCTGCTGCCCCCCTCTGACATGATCCTCGTGGACCCAATCTGGACGTGTTGCACACATCATCACATACACGCATAAAGACACATGTAGACAGAGGTACTACTGGTATCTCTCTCGGCATTGCACTGCTCCCTCTGGCCCCGTTTGGCCAGGCTCCTGCGGTCTCCGGCTCCTGCATTGTAGGCAGGTGT
Source organism: Miscanthus floridulus (assembly GCF_019320115.1). Taxonomy (NCBI): domain Eukaryota; kingdom Viridiplantae; phylum Streptophyta; class Magnoliopsida; order Poales; family Poaceae; genus Miscanthus; species Miscanthus floridulus. The sequence continues at coordinate 126,407,654 of NC_089585.1, read as the reverse complement.
CGGTCATCCAGCGGCCGACATGTGCCGGAGCAGCACAGCTTCTCTGGCTCCGGTGGAGGAAAGGAGAAAAGAGAAAAACGGCTCCGGTAAACAATAATTGGGTGTCGGCCGCCCAAAGGCCGACAGGTCGGAGCTCGGTCAAACAGGCCCTTAGGCTTCACGTGCCCTTAAATCTGATTTGATTTTTTTTTTATCTAAAACAGTATTTTTACAGATTACTCCGAGCGAGCAGGCCCTCTTTTACGCTGTCCGTATCTGCTATCTCAGCTCGTTTTACCAGCAGCATTGCTGCGTGCGCACTTGCCGCTCTAATTATCCCCTTCACATGCTCCCGCTCTCCACTCCTCTTCTCAGCTCTCACTCTCAGCATCTCACGGTCTCACCCGACCCGACTGTGTTCACGTTGCTCTCTTTACTCTGCCATTCAATCGATCGTTTCCCCACGCTGTCACATGGCGCTCCTCCATTAATATATAGCACCACGCCACGCCACCAAGCTCATCCTCCTGCTCCAAGCTCCGAGAACGCAACAGCTCACTGAACCCGAGCTCGTGGTAGCCTCGGCTAGCTAGCGTTTCTGCGTGTGCTCGCGCGCAAGCACGTACTACACGCGCGCAGGCGGCTGCATCCGGCCACCATGTCGGCCACAGGCAGCAGGTCGTCCAGGAGGGCGAGGGGCAGCAGCAGCAGCTTCACGCTGCGGCAGCCGCCGGTGGTGGACATCGGCTGCAACTGCCGCCGCCCCAAGCTGTTCTCCGTATTCTCCTCGTCGTCGTCCCTGTTCCGCGGCGGGGGCAAGCCCGAGTCCCCCAACGCCTCCTCCACCTCCACCACCACGGCGTTTACGGCCACCACCGCGGGCGGGCGCAGCGGCACCACGGCCACTTCCACCGACTCCTCCTGGGGCCCCGCCTCGTTCGTGGCCACCAACTCGCTGTACGAGGAACCGGTGGCCGTGGCGGTGGCGCCGCTACAGCAGGAGCGGGAGCAGCAGCAGGAGGCGCGGCGGCGGCGGAGGCAGCAGCACCGCCGGCGCCGCAGCAGGCGTGCGGCGGCGCCTCCCGCGCGCCAGGGCGTGGAGGAGGAGGAGGAGTACGGGCGGCGGGTGGCGCGCGAGAGCGTGGCGGTGGCGGTGGACTCGGCGGAGCCGTACGAGGACTTCCGCGAGTCCATGGTGCAGATGGTGGTGGAGAAGGAGATCTACGCGTGGGACGACCTCAACGACCTCCTCCACCAGTTCCTCTCCCTCAATTCGCCGCGCCACCACCCGCTGATCCTCCACGCCTTCGCCGACCTCTGGACCCGCAACGGCCTCTTCTGCCCGCCATCTCCCTGCCAGTTCTAGGCAGGCTGCTCGCCGTCCAACACGGCCGGCCGGCGCCACGCCATGCACGTACGCTTGCATACTGTTTTAACCAATAGCTAGCTAGTCTTTGTCTTGTCCTACTGGCTGCTACTGCTACCAGTCTACCACCCAAAAAATCATTTCTACCATTAACGAAGCACGCAGCTCGCGCGAGACCGAGACGCTATTAACCGAGGTCCCGGCCGGCGAGCTGCATCTTGCATAGCTGCATCCATGAATGCCAAGGTCTTGAGCTTAATTAAGGTGAGCGCAAAGAAGGCTATGCAAGATTATCAGCTGCTGATAGATGCTGTGCTCGTCGTCGTAATCTTCAACTACTGTAACGCCATGCCGTTGTAATGTAGTCCACGACGTGCTAATGATGTGTCTGTGCGTGTGGCGCCAACACCGGGTGTGCAATGATACGCCGGTGTCGCTCGAGTGTGATCCTACTGTACTGTGTGGTGTGTGTACTGACACTGGAGCTTTACCAGTACTATGCTGCTGTTTGTTGCGATTCGAGTGCTTACCACTGCACCGTCCTGTGATCCTGTCTTTCCGCCCTTCACGTACGTACGTTCGTGCTGCCGTTGCTCTGAAGCTTTGCATGGCGCGTACGCCAACGCCACCAGCTCTCTCCTCCGCTTCGTTCCGTGTGCAACAAAGCTGTGCGTTAGCGCTAGCGTACGTGACGTCGGAGTCGGGCTGCGGCGCTGCGCTGCGGTGCGGCCGGCGTGTAAAAGCTGCGACGTGCCGCGCCCACTGCTTCATTGCACTGTGTGGCGTGGTGCGTTGGCTTCATGTGTTCTTGCAGTGCTGCTTGCTGCAACGCTGGGCCGCACCAGCTAGCTGTGCTGTGCTCGCACTGTTCCGGCGGACGCGATGGATTCAGAGCTGGCCCCTGCGATTCAACGTTGCTCACACGCCAACGCCGTTCAACGGCTGGATCTGGGCACAGTGCCGGCACTGTGTGGGCTTCATTGTCTTAGCGTTTGGCCGGCCCGTCCGAAACAAACAACCACGCAGCCTAGCTTGCTTATTGTTTTCGCGCGCGTATTAATTGGCGTAGTAATTTTTTACTGGTCCTGTCTTAAACGTATCCGTGTACGATCGTACGGTGACGCTGAGGAGTAGACGGGCTCCAGAACTGTGCGCTGTGCGGCATTGCATGGCTGCAGAGACAAGCCATCGATGGTTCGGTGGAGCCATGAAAAACTACTCTAGCTTGGGCCGGCCGGCCGGTCCGGGACTCCGCTTTATGGCGCGGCAGTAAAACTTGAAGCTGCACTGATAGGCATGCCCCCGCACGCATTTGCTTGCCCGTATTCATGGCCATGGCCTTGCGTTCACGGTTCATGCCGCGCCCCCCCCCGCGAGGCGCGAACGCTTCAATTTCAAGCAAAGCAGGGCAACCGGGCAATCGATTGGTGAAACAGTGGATGAAGCCTGGAAAGCTTTTGCAGGAACAGCGCTACCGCCCAATTCAAGTACTACTACCGTGCGAGCTTCGCCTTTAGCATCGTTCGTTTCGTTTCTCTTATAATTTGTCTTAATTAGCTTGTTTTTTTATTTAAAACAGTGTTTTTTTCTCACACCAAATCAGCTAGAATAGTGTTTCGACTTGTTTTTCAGCGAAGTGAACGGGACCTAGGGCCGGGTAAACGAAGGGCCGGCTCTGCATTACTTGTCCGCACGTACAGAGCTAAGACCGTGTCCAACGACCGCTACCCAAAATATATGGCTTATTTCACGTTTGGGTAGCGCTATAGGTAAAGGATTCAATACATATTTTTTTGGTCTTCTCTAATAACAAGACTCAAAATAGAATCCTTTCTGTAATTGGATCTCCAGAAGAGACGATACTTAAATTTGGGTTATACCTCTCCTAACACCTAAAATAGGTCTTTCATATAGGTACTCTATTGAAGGCTATAGATATTCTATTAGAAACATTTTTTTTTTTGGTCTTCTCGTGAATCTAGACAGTGAAGCCAATCCGCCGGGACGAAACGAAACCGCGGCCGAGAATTTTGCAAGCCCCGCGCCTCCTCGATCTCGACTTGGGAGCAGGCAGCGTCGTGCGTCTTCGTCCGCAGTGGATTTTCGGTCGGCCCAATCGACACGGTAAAACGAGGGCACGAGCGTAGTGAAAACTGAGAGGGGACCGGCGTGGCGTTGGCCAAGAGATCCTGCTAGTCCCTAGAGACGAGCAGGCTGCGAGCAGCGGTTACGACCAGCGGGGCGAGGCGCGGCCTGCGCACAGGCTGCCGCGAATGAATGCCAAGTTGTCCGCGTAGGCCGGCTTTCCGCAGGTGGGGGCTCGCTCAGGAGTTCGTGACCCTGACATGGTCAGTGTGCTTTTGGCGCTAGGTAGCTGCGAATCTCTGTGCTCGGCCTGGCCGGCGGCCACCAGCCGTAGCCTGCTGGAGCCCGGTGGCGGCGCATGGATGAGGAACGACAGGCGCGCGCGCACGGGAGTGTAGCGAGTAGCGACTTCGACAGCCCGCGCGGCGAGGCAAGCCGAGGCGAGGCGGCACGTCCATTAATGCTAACAAGGTCTTGAAAGGGTTCACGGGACGGCGCCTTCGGCCTTTTGGCCGGCCGCACGCTCCACCACTCCTGATGGCGTGCGCAAACTCCGCGCGAACCTCCACCAATGCGAGCTCGAGCGGCGGGCGGCGCCGTGGCGCTCACACCGGCCGCCGACGCCTCCCACGCGCGCCTGGTCATTATGGCTGGGGTTGCCGGTGGCGGCGCGGCGGGCGGCGGCTACTCGTAGCAATGGAAGGGGAGTGCTTTGGATTCACTTACATTTATTATCGGGTCATCACTAATCCCGATCCGCGCTATCATGTGACCCGCGAGCCGTTGAAGCTGCGCGTGACGCCGAGCTTCACACCACACGCGTCCGAAACGCCTTCATTGCCGTGTGCCCGTGTCGGCGTGTCCTTCAGCTTATTTGTTTGGCTGCTGCTTGTCGTAAACGATCGTAAATTTTTAGTTGAAACAGTATTTTTCTCTCACACAAACCAGCCAGCAGTATTTCTTTATGAACCAGTAACGATATGAACCAGCCAACCAAGCAGGCTGTTTGTCCTGTTCATCATCACCTCTCTTTGTTTTGCAAGGAGGTACTGGGCCGTGCCATTACTAAGTAGTAAAGCGATCTATTTTGATTAATTATCCCTGACAAAGTCAATGCACAGTTAGAACTATACTCTATACATTGGTCGTATTAGTATGGCAGCAGTCCTAAACTTCTCTAGTTCCAGGCTTCTTCCAATTTTCCTCAGTATGCACGACAGCACGAGCACGATACTCCCAAACTACCAGCAACCCTGCGATACATGGTTGCTCAATGCTGATCCAGTGATCCACGACTAGTCTATCTGTTGGCGCTTGTACTAGTAGTAGTAACTATAGAAGGAAGAAGGAAGGGCCTATATACACGAACCTAAACAGCCTACAAAACAATACGGCCCAGTAAGAAACGAAGGGCCAGGTGTCCTCGGCTGTTGCTACTCGCAGTAGTGTCTAGCCCACTGCCCCCTTGGGCCTTGGCAGTCCGGCCTCAGCTCAACCAGCACGAAAGGCTCGCGTCGCCTCGTTAACTCCCCTAATTAGCGCTTGGCGGATGAAGTTATTTTTCTATACATAGTTCTCTCTGCGTTTAAATCCTTACGGGCCTACGGCGGCGGTTCCATTCTTTCCTGTGTCTTATACATACACATCCATATCTATATCTCTTCTAATCCTATAAACCCTACTATCATTCTATTCTATCTTGACATGCAAGGTGTCAACCTCAGTAATCCACTGTCAGTTGTAATTAAAATTTAATATTATTTATGCTATCTACGTCAGCGTGACACATCATCCACATATATACTTTTAGTTGTCCACATAAACGTTCCACGCTATCAACTAACAATCGTTTACAATAGTTAATCCATTCATAAGTAATTGTATGAATAGTTTAATTTCGTTCTAAACTAGTAGTCCCCACAGCAACGGGCGTAGCTTCTGATATGTATCCATAGGCCATAGCTTTCTCCGACTGCATGGTACACAGGTGCCTTCAATATACGTCCGGGCTCTTGTAGGGTGTACACTAGGGCCAAATTAAACAGGCAAACGTGGCGGGGTAGTGCTAAAGGAGATTTTTGTTGATCATACTTGGGATATGAGAAGGAGAAAAGGACCCAAACTTATAATAAGGTATAAGCCTACTTCAACATTGTATTATGTAAATGATTAACAGTGTTCGATGATGTCCACCTCTATAAATGATTACGTTTATTTGAAACCCTCTAACCATTTAAATAGATGGCTTTTAAATAATGCCCCCCTCTACTAATCAGAGAGTTGTCTTCATTTTGTTTTTGTACTGATTGTCAAGCTAATTATAGATATACGACCGGAAACAATAAACCCCAACCCAGCCAAGGTCCTGGTAGAAGAGAGAGAATATACCTACCGTACGAGTACGACGGCTCAAAGCACGACTATTTAATTATTTTTTTGAAAAAAAAAACTAGACCAGACAGCTACCCCTCTATATATATATATATATATATATATATATATATATATATATATATATATATATATATATATATATATATATATATATATATATATATATATATATATATAAAAATGATTGTATGTAGCTGGGTATAAAATAAGTTATTTTTTAGCTGGGTCGCTGCGTCGCGCCGGGCTGGGCCGGTCCGACCATGTTGTGTACCGAGCGATTAAAGAATCCTTATTCACCGCCCCAGCTGGGTGATTTGACTGGGATCAAGAGAGGCAAATTTCATTTATTGCTGCTCGGTACTCGTCTTACCTGGCGACCTCTGTCTCATTTTTCCTATTTTCTTTCTCTCTCCTCACATGTAGAGCTCTCCAAGAAACGGTGTGATAGTGCGGCGGCGGTGGCTCCCCTGGCCACGGCGTCGTTCTGCATCGCCTCCTCACCAACCAGCGCCCGCGCAGGCGCCTCCTCTCCGACTGGCGGAGCGGCCTATCCCACGCTGACGGCTCCCGGCGGCGGTGCTCCCCCACCACCAACGACGGCAGCGGCTGTCCTCCCCACCACCAACGGTGGTGGACCCCCTCCCTCACCATGTGCCGTCGCTGCCCAAGGAGAGCCCTTGCCTCCAACAACGCTGGACGTCCTCATCTTCCCAGATCCAGATCGGCAGCTATTATTCTGTAGCCAGGCCGGTCCATGCGGCCAGCGTTCCGTCCGGTTTGCACTGCCTGGTTGGCTTCTTGAGCAGAGCTGACAGATGGAGCTGCATGCAAATTAATATCGCTAATTACTGTAATCACTATCTGGCCGGAGAGGCAATTTTCACGGTCACTGATTACTGAATTCACAAGTCAACGCATGCAAGTTCGAGGATGCACCGTTTGCACGGATATGGCAAGCTTCCTCGTTTATGGTAATTCTTGCTCCAAATTACTTTTTTATTAGAGCACATGGAAAGTGGATTCGTCCAGGAAGTAAATTGTTTACTAGAATCTATGCTGCCTCGTTTTATTAGTTACGATAATCTATTTACTTGACTCGCAAATTGTTTACTAGAATCTATGCCTTTCTACCCTTAGTAGTTACAGTAATGATTACTAAATTTTTGCAGTAATCTTTACTAGAATTTTACATAATTATTTACTAGAAGCTATGCTTTTCTACACCAAGTGTAGTTACGATAATATATTTACTAGATTTTTTTTGCAGAATTATTTACTAGAATATATGCAAATACTAAAATGTATTGGGTATACATAGCAAGGCAAATATACGTCAAGTAGTCTCAAATAACTAGTTACTATAATGTTTACACTGATTTATCATAAAATAGCTATAATGTTTACACTGATTTTCCATCAGAATAATACTTGGTCTCCACTCATTTTGAACGACTCTGGGACGAAGATCGTGCCATGTGAGCCTCAGGTCCGGCTGGAAGCTTCGTCAGCGTTCAGTGGGTGGTAAAAGCATGTAGAAGTGCAGCTCTAATCCAAACTTGGGCCCCTTCTCGTGCACCTGTGGTGAATGAACATTAGAACGAATAACACATCAGTGATTTACATTATAAGCTAACCAAGATACATGATAAATCATTAACAAGAACAAATGAGTTTACTGTAACCTTGGCCTAAGTAACCACCAGAATTAATTGTAGTTCAGTTCTGGTTTCTAGATCAAATCGATTTCAATCTGCAAGGGTGAAAAGTAGAAAACATCACTGCGAGAATGGAGGTGTCACTGGCAAAATAAGTAAGCAAGCTTGCTTCAATCTGCAGGAGCAAGAAAAATTGAGGATAGTTGAACCATGTACATGTAGGCTCGTCAATTGGTGGACACAATTACCATGACACAGAATCGATATGTTATTTACGATAATTTTGTACCATAACAGGAACTAAGTTATAATATATTAGTAAGTTACAAATTATCAATGAAATTTCTAGTATGAAACAATTTGGATAAATTAGAGAACAATCCAACAGCAAACAGATTAATCAATAAAAAGTAACTAGCAGAAAAGGTTATAGTAATTTTGTGACTATGATTTACGAGAAAAAAACAACACAAAAAGTAATGAACTCGAATCCATGAATTTCTAATCTGAAACAATTTGGATTATGAAGGTTGCGGAAGAGAGATTCTTTGACCCAAATTGAGGTACATTTTCTTGCATCTGCAGTGATATAAACATGCCAGGTGTTCGTGCTCTAGTCACCCTTCCTGGTGAAGGGCACGGAGAAGGCCAAGGGAGGAGCGACTGGAGCAGAATTGGATGTACTTGGATCAGTCGAGCGAGTGGTGGGCGGTGGAGGTCCCTGACATAGACGTGGTGGTGCTCTCCGTGACTCCGTGGGGCACTGGTTCCTGCATTTGACCCTGTTCTCTACGACCATTGCGCTACGGTGGAGTGCCACGGTTGTCGCCCGGAGCCCCATCACGTGGAGACGGGAGGGGAGGGAAGAGGGAGCCGCCGCAGCGCCGCACCGACGACTGGCGACCTGCGTGGCCGTGCCCTCCTGGTCGGCTGCCCGTCTTGGATTGAAGAGACGCCGTGGTCAGTGGGGTTGCCGCCACCGAAAGGTCACCGCCGCCACCACAGGTATAGACGCCATGGGAGACCGCCGTTGTTGGTGGAGGCCAGTGCCGATCTAGATCTGGGAAGATGAGGACGTCCACCGTTGTTGGAGGCAAGGGCTCTCCTTGGGCAGTGACGACACATGGTGAGGGAGGGGGTCCGCAGCCGTTGGTGGTGGGGAGGACAGCCGCTGCCGTCGTTGGTGGTGGGAAGGACAGCCGCTGCCGCCGTTGGTGGTGGGGGAGCACCGCCGCCGGGAGCCGTCAGCGTGGGACAGGCCGCTCCGCCAGTCGGAGAGGAGGCGCCTGCGCGGGGCCTGGTTGGTGAGGAGGCGATGCAGAACGACGCTGTGGCCAGGGGAGCCGCCGCCGCCGCACTATCACACCGTTTCTTGGAGAGCTCTGCGTGTGAGGAGAGAGAAAGAAAATAGGAAAAATGAGAGAGAGGTCGCCAGGTAAGGCGAGTACCGAGCAGCAATAAATGAAATTTGCCTCTCTTGATCCCAGTCAAAGCACCAGCTGGGGCGGTGAATGAGGATTCTTTGATCGCTCGGTACACATGGTCGGACCGGCCTAGCCCGGCGCGACGCAGCGACCCAGCTACAAAATAACTCAAGATACATAGAATCATTTATATACAGAGGGTAAGGCTATTCTACAGCTAGTCATAGAATAACTTACAGCCTGTTTGGTTGGCTGGTTCGTATCGTTGCTGGTTTGTAAAGAAATACTGCTGGCTGATTTGTGTGAGAGAAAAATATTGTTCCGGCTAAAAATTTACGATCATTTACGATAAGCCACAGCCAAACGAACAGGTTGTTATTCTATAGCCACCTCGATTTACGATAATGTTTGTACCAATTTACGATAACATGAATATGTATTTATGATACTCGTGTTACTACAACTTACGGTGATATTTACCATAATGTTATAGTAAATCACTTAGCAAGGAGTTATTGTAGTATCGTAAATTAGCATAATAACTATCATAACTTAAAGTGGCCACAGAATAAATTATTCTATAGCCAACTACAGAAATATATATATATATATATATATATATATATATAAACCGTCCAGACCGGACATTGCACCATAGTAGGGTCTTAAAAAAGCCTCACAACAACAAAAAGTGACACATAACAAGATAGCAACTAAAATAACAGTAAAAAGCAGCCAATTAGATTTGGACATCAACTCGCGCCGCTGCACCACTCAACAAGAAATGTAACAAATTCGATAGGAAACAACTCTACAAAAATATCACGCCAAAGCTACACAACATATGCATTATAGCACAACGAGTTTGCCGATATTTGTATGGCAAATTGGCAATTGATAAGCGCGTTATTTGTAACATTACAAAAACTAGCTTTGCTGATATTTTTGTTATGACAAGCGCATTATTGAATATTGAGTGCAATGGTGGTTCACATTGCGCGCGTTGGATATCACTATGTCTATGCGAGAAAGTGTGTACTCCCTCTGTCTCATATTATCTGTCGTTTCCGGTTTTCGTGTCACAAGTTTGATTCGATTTGTAGAAAATACGTACAATATTTTTATCTCCAAATAAATTTATTAAAAACTAGATTAAAAAATCTTTCCAATGATACTAATTATGTACCATAAATATTAATATTTTGAAATATATATTTTATCAAAATTGTTTCTTGGGAAGCGAAAGCGACAGATATTTTGGGACTGAGGAGTAGAGCACAAGACTACTGTTAGCGGTGACATGGGTGTAACACCCTAGGTGTTTGGCTTCTACTAATTGCATGTCATTTCATAAACATATGCATCAACTATGTCATCATGTCATTGTCCCTGAAACATACATATGAAACATTCGCATATTCTGTTGTTTCGTACTTGATTGCTTGTGAATGGTAGTAGTGCAACATATGAATGCAACATGAATTTCTTATACCTTGAAACATGGCAACATGGTAGTAATGTGACAAGTATAGGATAACAACAAGGTCATGCAACATGTGAAACATGGTGTTGAAACATATGAATGAATTGCTTGTTTTAATTGCTTTAGCACATGGGATCATTAGAAGTGGTATAACAATTTTGTAAAATGGTTGATCATGGTCTATTACACCTTAACTACACTTAGGTTACTTGTTGGGACATTGTTCATGTAGATCAAAATGACCAAAATGCCCTCAAGTGAAGGTTTGACTAGAATTGACCCTAGGAGTCTTATTGTTTGACTGTTTAAAAAAATCCCACTTAGAGACTTTGCATGGCTGTGCACTCTTTACAAAAGTTGTAGCAAATTTATCAAGGAACAAAAGTTGTTTTATGACCAACTCATGAAAATGGCTAGAACATGCTCAAACATGGCCCACAAGTCACATGTCCATGCTGATTTCAAACTTAGCAAATTTTCTAAGTCCTAACGTGAAGTACAGTTTCGCGTACCGATGTTTGAAGACTTGTATCTCCCTAACCAAGCCAAACCAGCTTGAGCTCCAATGGAAAGAGTTGTAGTTCACATATAGATGATCAACTTTGTTAACTATGGCATAGTCTAGATCATCACGGATTAGGAGCTAATCATCGTCAAACCTGCTCTGTCAGTCATCGTTAGGATCACTAAATCGTGTTTTTTCTGAAACGGTTCAGTAGTGTTGTGGCCGACCGATTCAGAAAAACGACGCCGCGTGGCACCACCCGATGCCGCTCGCCTGAGCACGCAGGCCACGCACCGCGAACGCCCTGGCACGGCCAGCCACGTCTTGAAGCCCCCAGCGCCTGCCCGCCGAGTCGCCCGTTCCATTTTTGCATTCCCTCTCCTTCCTCCGCGCGCACGGCGACCAGGACACCGTGATGCCACCGAGCCAATGCCACCAAAACCATGCGCCATTGCCCGATTCCTCTGAACCACAGCACCATCGTGAGCCTCTCCACGTCCTCGACCCCACCACCACTCCATTTTCGCCTCAGGTAGCTCTCACCGTGAGCGCGGCTCCACCGGGTCGCCATGACCGCCGTCGGCCGAGCTCGCACGTGGCCATGCTGCTCGAGCTCCTTATCGCCCCTTCTCTCCCTTGCGCTAGCCTCTGGGTGGGACACGGAAGCTCGTTGAGTGTGCCACTAGGGCCATGACGTCGTAGCTTCGCCGGAGCCAGCCGTGCCGTGGCCGAGCACCACCGTGGCCATCGCCACCCCTCCTAGTTGCGTCAATAGCTGCGAATAAGGTTTCCCCTAGGTTTTCTAGGGTGAGGCAAACCCGTAGGCACCGTTGGTCTCGCCGGAGAAGCCACCGACGGTGAGTCCCGCCGTCGTCTTCCTCCGTGCCCTGTCTTTTCTCGCTGGCGCGCGGGTCCACCCTGTCAGCCGCTGACGCGTGCGGCGGGAGCAAGCTAGGCTGCGCTGCATCTTGGGCCACGCCTGTGCGCTTCGCGGGCCGCTGTTCCGTCGGGCCGGTCCAACAACAGTGGCTGTGACTTGTTTCCTTATTTTGCTTTGTTTTATTATTTCATAGATTTGTATTGATATTCAAAAATATGTATTTCCTAGTATATAGATCCAAATGATGTGGTTCTAATTTTGTTGAGTTCCTAGTATTGTCTAGTATTTAATAAAAATATTATATGAGCACATGTTTTAGAAATTTTGGATGAATAAAATAGGACCTTGAAATGAGTTTTTAGATGCATGCAAACTTGTTTGAATTTTATCTTGAGTTTCCATGGTCCAAAAATTATGAAATTTTGTGGGTAATCTGTTATTGCTTAGTAGAATCTCTGGTTAAAATTTTAAAGCTAGTGCATGTATAGTTTTTAAGTTATAGAATTTCTTTTTATCAATGTATGGATCTTGTGTGAATTTTCATAATTTTTCTATAAATCTAGTATAGGTAAAATTTGGTGAGGGTCTTATGCTAGAATGATGCTAGGAAAAATATGAAATCTGTTGCTTGACACTTTTCATTAGGGTTTCCTAATTATGCTCAAAATAGGCATGCCACTTGTTATTTTGGATACAGCAAGTTCTGCTTGCTCAATGGCTTTGAAATTTTTATGGTAGTCTATGTGCAGCATGAGATAGCTACTGTAATTTTTGTAGATTTTTATGAATAGTTTTACTATATATTGCTTAAATCACCTAATTAACTAAATAAATTGGAAAAGGATATTAAATAATTTATTTAGAAGTTGGCACTATACTTTCTGATGTTTCTTAGGTATGAAAACAAGTTGGTAAACTTGGTTTGATCAAATTATGCTTTTGCACAATCATTAAATAATTAAGTTAGTAACCCTGTCATTTCTGGATAGATTCTAAGTTTACTAGAATTCGATTTGGTTAACATAAGAATCATGCTTTGGTGTTTACAAATATTTTGTAGAGAATTTCATAATCTTTCCAGAATGTCCTCATACAAGTCATTTGGAATTGTAGAACTTTGGTTGTGATTGAATTAAGGGACTACTTGTATGCATATGAAACTTTAAATGTTAAATTGTGTATACCTTTACTATTTCTAAGTTGTGGTAATGTTCTTAGGTGTTAGGCCTTTAACCGAAGATGAGCATCTTTATCTTAGGTTATTCAAGTTAGGTAAGTTGATCTTGTTCTTTAAGTTAAGTAGATACATGCTTAAAGTGATTTTAATAGAGCTAATTACTCGGTAAACGAGTGTCCAGTAATGCGTTCGTAAACACTTACTGTGATCCAATCATCATGAGCATCATGTCATTCCTTATGCATCCATGATATTTATCTCGTGCATCGACATGCAATAGGTGTACCGGAGGGAGTAACACTGCTGGAATTCGAGGAACCGAACGAGCAGCAGCAGCCGACACTGGAGATTCAGGAGGAGCAGCCTTCAGGAGAAGTGCCAGACGAGGTCGCCGTTGAGTGCCCAGATCACCGTCCTTGCAACTTTATGAAAGGCAAGCCCCAGAGCATATTAAGCCTCCTAATTTCCAAAATGCAGTTACAGTATTATTGTTACATATATATATATATTGTTGCATTAAGTGTAGGTGTTGAATGCAAACACTTGCTGCATTGGTTATCCAATCCTTGTCCAGATATTGTTACCCAAAATCCTATATAGCTCAGGCTCATGTAGTGCTTAGCCCTACTTAAACACGGTAGAAGTCAGGTGATTTCCTATCACCTGCGAGATATAGGAAGATACATGTGGCACGGTTAGTTATATTTGCTATCGTGGAAAAAACCAGTCTTAATTTGAAATGAAGATCAGACGGAGGCTTACCGGTTTGCAGTGACTCCGTCTGTGTCGCTTAAGGACTGATTCTTGGAGCCTTTCCTATTCATGTTGAACGCATGCCTCTCTCTTAGTTGGCCGTGTCTGAAGACCGACCGTGAAGCCGAGTAGCTCACCTCAGGCCGGGAGTCGATAAGTATAAAGTGCGCCTCGGAAGGGAGCCGTAGGCGTGAGTCCAAGGGCAGGTGATTTAAAAGTCCTGATCATCCTAGCAGAAGGGTAATCCCTGAGAGTGCTGGCGCTGATCAAACTCGCGAATTTGGTTCCTGAGATGTTCCAAAGGTGATCCACGGCTACCCTTGCTAAGTATGCCAGGGTGAGAGTTAGGAATACCCCCTCAGCTGAGTTGTAATTCGATTCGAGTCGTCGTCTCTCTCGGTTAGTGAGAACTTGACGGGCTTATCTCTAATGTAGATACACTTAATAACTTAATGGTTCGGAAATGATGATATGATGATGACAGCCTTATTATACCTGCTATGGTTAATATTGTTTGCTCTTAATAAGTGAGTGCTCTAGTACAGGTGCTAATCTAGTGGACAGGTAAATAATGATAGTCTTGATGCTATGTTTAAATTGGTTACTATAATCATAAGCTCTTTTATGCAACTGTGTCCAGCTAGCCCACCTAAAAAGCCTTGCATGATCCTTGGTGTCTTTTATTTCTGGTTTTGTCGGGTAAGTCTAGCTGAGTACCTTCTCGTACTCAGGGTTTATCTCCCACCTGTTGCAGATGACCAGTTCTACTTTGGTTACTGCAAGTACTACCTTCTCCTAGCTGGGGATGAAGACTAGACCGTTGGGTGCGGTCTCTACTAGTTCTCGTACCTGATAATGCTTTTGTAGGACATGACTCAGACTTGGCAATGTAATCGAAAACTATGATGTTTTGCACTAAACTATGTTGCTTCCGCACACTCAAACTTGGTTTGTAATATTCTATTTAAACTCTGATGGATGTAATCCGAATGCTACTTATGAAATGTTATAACGGATGATGTGTTGTGTTGAATCACTACGATCTTGGTTTATATGTCGAGAGTTGGTTGAAATCCTTCATGATTTCTAGACTACCGGGATTATGGGAGCTTAAGTACAGGAATTTGATCGCTTCAGTGATTGTTTTTGTACTTATGTTCTTATGATTTGGTCGGTTCTGTTACAGCTGGCATCAGAGCAAGATTCGACACTAAACATGTCATTTGTGTATTTAAAACAAAAGTATTTGTGAAAATCCTAAATTAAATACTAAGTGTTGCCAGTGGTCATATCCCTTATGCCCAAATAAGGACTCTTAGGTGGCTTATTAAAGTACTAACTTGGGGGTTCTTGCTTGTTTCTATTTTGTCATCCATATGGCGTGCTAGTGTATGGATCAAAATACCTCTATGCTCTGGTAAGTGGGAGTTGTGAGAGCATGACCGTCCAATCATCGGTCTAGGGGAGAGTAGTTGTGGTTGCTCGCATACTTACATGTTCTATCATATATCTATGAGAGTACTTAAATGTGGGTATCTCTGACGGGTAGCTGTGATACTAGAGTATATGCATCGGTGGATGTATGTATGAAAGTATTTAGTTACTGCTTGTTTTCTATGCTTTTTGGGAAATAATTAGGCTGAAATGAAATTTTCTGCAGGTACACTAACAACGTCTCGTTGTAGATCGACTAGCTACCGTATACGAGAGAACGTATGTATGCCACCGTATATTTCGCTAGCCTTTAAATTTTTCTAGGTTTGTGAGGACGTACGGATCGTGCATGCATCATGTTCAAGCATACATGGAATTTCTTGCATTATTCCCTCCCTTAAAATTTGATTGTCCCGACTAATTAAATTTCATATCCCTTAAATGATTCTCCCCTTACGTTGCAACTTTTTGCTACAGATGGCACGCATGAAACTCACTGCTCACAAGTCCGCTGGAGGCAGGGCGCCTCGTCACCGTTTAGCTCCTCGTGAGCCCCGTCTTGAGCCTACTGAGGCAGAAAGGCTAAGGACAGAGCTGGCCCGAGTGACTGCTGAGAGGAATGCGGCTTAGCACCGTTTGGAGCAAGTAACACAGGAAAGGGAGCAAGAGACCCTTGAGGTTCAGAGGTTGACAGTTGCTCACCGCAACTGTGAACGTATGTTGATTCACGTGATGAACCAACGGAATGAAGCCTGGCACGAAGAGAATGTGTTGAGAGCGCGACAAATGGAGCTAGAGCAGCAGTTGGCAGTTGCCGAGGAGTACAATGATAATCTCCATGAGGAGGTTCACCTGTTACACAATCAGCTTCACCCTCTCCTACCCCCTGATGTGGAGAATGATGATGAGCATGAGATTGGCTCTGGTGTCATCATGGCTAAAGGTGATGATGACATGGAGGTCAATGGACCTGAGGATGTTCCACCTGATGAGGAGGAAGATGAGGAGTTAGAGACTGCTAGTGATGAAGATGGAGGAGAGATCTTCGACACTGACTCTGAGGACGATGCGTAGTTTAGCTTACTACTTAGCTAATGCGCTAGATCTAGTCTTTTGTTGATCCTCGTGCATGAACAAGTAGCTTTGTATCAAGTTAATCGTTGGGATGCAATATCGAACCCTATGTTACCTTGATGTAAGTTTGGAACCACTATGGCTTAGATGTAACCTATCGAACGTGTTGTGCTCCACGTATGTGAGCTTTTGCTGAATTTCGTCTTTGCGGTCTATGGATCTCGTTGTTGGTTAAGTTCATCGCATTTATGTGTCAATTGATGCGCTTGATGAGTTGTGTGATTGTGATAAATGATTGTGCCTCTATTGATTATATAAATGCATTCTCTCCGATGGAATCAGTTTGGCATAATTATATAATTCATCTACAAAAATTTCCACATCGTCAGTGCTCATTGGCTATACCTTTTGCAGATGGCTTATAACCTTCATCGCGGTCGTAGCATGGGAGATGAGGAACAACCACCTCCTCCACCGCCCACACCAGCTAAGCTAATGCAGAGGGTCATGGAAAGTCAGCGCATGCTAGCTGAGGCTATGCGCCAGATGGCTAACCGTGAGGATCGGCATGTCCACCAGGGACCCGAGCCGAACCAGTACAGCAGCTTTAAGGACTTCATGGACACAAAACCTCCTATCTTTCATGAGGCAGAAGAACCCTTACAAGCGGATGAATGGTTGAGCACGATAGAGCAAAGGTTTGGATTGCTCCGTTTGACTGAAGGCATGAAGGCTTCGTATGCAGGACACCAGCTCCAAGGCCCTGTAGGTATCTGGTGGACCCATCACAGGACCACCTTCCCTGCTAACGTTGAGATCGTTTGGAACCAATTCCAGGCAGCCTTCAGGGGACACTTTATCCCTCCTAGTCTCATGGCCATTAAGCATACTGAGTCTATGAAGCTCACCCAAGGCAACAAGAGTCTCAATGAGTACCTCTAGGCATTCAACAACCTGGCAAGGTATGCTCCCGAGTTCGTCGATACTGACGCCAAGAGAATAGCTAGCTTCAAGAGGGGACTTTCCCCAAAACTGATGAAGTCAATGGGCAATTGCAAGTGTGTCACCTTCAATGAGTTTATCAGTGACACTCTGACTCAGGAGAACAATGACAAGATTTATGCTGCTTCCAAGAACCGTAAAAGAAACTTTGAGGCTGGTGCTTCTCAGCCTAAGGCTCCAATGGTATCTAAGACCCCGTACCGTCCACCCAATGCTAATGTCCGGTACCGCCCACCTCAGAAGAAGAACCAAGCTAAAACCGGTTTCCGCAAGGGGTATACAATTTCCTTGCCAAAGAATACCTCTGGGTAGGGTAGCTCTAATGTTCCACCAGCAAACAGGCCATGCTAGAACTGTAACCAGCCTGGTCATTGGGCAAATAGATGTCCCCATCCTCCCAAGAATGCTCAAGGAAACGTCCGTCAGGGGCGTGTTCACTACACTACAGTGGAGGAAATTCCTGCTGGTGAAGTGGTCACCGCTGGTAAGTTCCTTGTTAATGATCACCCTACAGTTGTGCTCTTTGATTCGGGTGCTTCACACTCCTTTATGAGCTCTACTTTTGCATCTGAGCATAATATGAATGTGATTACAATTGTCAAGGGTGGGTATTGTATTAGTGCTGCTGGAAATAATATCATAACTAACCAAGTAGTTAAAGATGTAAAGATTGAGATTGGGGATCGAGAGTTCCTTACGGATCTTGTAGTTCTACCTGGGGTAGGAATCGATGTAATCCTAGGAATGAAGTGGATGAGCGGGAATGGAGTGTTGATCGATACATCAACTCGTGTGGTAATGTTGAGGGATCCTATGGATAAGAAGGGTTTTCTAGTGCAGTTACCTCGTGATATCTCTATCCACAATACGGCCAATGCTACCCTAGCCAAAGCCATTGAGGATCTACCGGTTGTTTGTGAGTTTCCAGATGTCTTTCCTGATGACTTGCCTGGATTACCTCCAGACCATGATGTAGAATTCAAGATAGAACTCATTCTGGGTACGGCTCCTATTTCTCAAAGGCCCTATAGAATGCCGCCCAATGAGTTGGCCGAGCTGAAAAGTCAGTTGAATGAGCTATTGAAGAAAGGTTTGATTCGACCTAGTTCTTCTCCTTGGGGTTGTCCAGCTATATTTGTGAAGAAGAAGGACGAGTCTTTATGCATGTGCGTGGATTATCGCCCCCTTAATGCTGTGACTATCAAGAACAAATATCCTCTTCCTCGCATCGATATTCTGTTTGATCAGCTCTCCAAAGCTAAGGTATTCTCCAAGATCGATTTGAGGTCTGGCTACCATCAGATCAAAATTCGTCCTGAAGATATACCAAAGACAGCTTTCTCTACTCGTTATGGCTTGTTCGAATACCTCGTCATGTCTTTTAGGTTGACCAATGCTCCGGCACACTTTATGTACCTGATGAATTCTATATTCATACCGGAATTGGACAAGTTTGTCGTCGTGTTCATTGATGATATCCTTGTATATTCTCAGAATGAAGAAGAGCATGCTGAACATCTAAGAATTGTTTTAACTCGGTTACGTGACAACCAGCTTTATGCTAAGTTCAGCAAGTGCGAATTCTGGTTGAACGAGATACCTTTTCTAGGTCATGTGTTATCTGGTGATGGAATTTCGGTTGACCCTACTAAGGTGCAAGAAGTCCTAGAGTGGAAGGCACCTACTACGGTCACTGAAGTCCGGAGTTTCCTGGGTTTGGCTGGCTACTATCGTCGCTTTATCCCGGGTTTCTCAAAAATCGCCAAGCCCATGACTCAACTGCTTCAAAAGGATGAGAAGTTTGTGTGGACTCCGAAGTGTGAAGATGCTTTCCACACTTTGCGGACCTTACTAACCTCTGCCCCTGTATTGGCACAACCTGACATCGAGAAGCCTTTTGATGTCTACTGTGACGCATGTGGCACCGGTCTGGGGTGCGTTCTTATGCAGGAGAGCCGAGTAATTGCTTATGCTTCACGTCAGCTCCGAAAGCATGAAGTCAACTATCCTACCCATGACTTAGAGCTAGCCACAGTTGTTCATGCCCCGAAGATTTGGAGACATTACTTGCTGGGTAATGTGTGCAACATCTATACTGACCATAAAAGCCTCAAGTACATCTTTACTCAACCCAAGTTGAACATGCGTCAACGACGATGGTTAGAATTGATCAAAGACTACAACCTTCAAGTGCACTACCATCCTGGTAAGGCAAATGTGGTTGCTGATGCCATAAGCAGAAAGGCCCATTGCAATTCCTTAGTTAGTGAAGACTTTCATCTGGCACACCTCCTTCATCCTGTGGTACTCCACACTATCACTGTGGATTGCTCTCTTAGAAGTCGAATTATCAAACTCCAGAAGACTGATGTGGGTGTGTTTCACATCAAGCGGAAAATGAAAGAGAAAGAGACCAAGCACTTTAAGGTCGATGACAAAGGAATTCTCTGGTTTAATGATAGGCTTGTGGTCCCCAAAGACAAAGAACTTAGAAATCAAATTATGGCTGAAGCCTATTCTTCTAAATTGTCCATCCATCTTGGTAGCAATAAAATGTATCAAGATCTCAAGCTGTATTATTGGTGGACCAAGATGAAGAAAGAAATCGTAGCTTATGTGGCAAGGTGTGATAACTGTTGCAGAGTCAAGGCTATTCACATAAGGCCTGGATTATTGCAGCCGCTCTCTATTCCTGGCTGGAAGTGGGAAGAATTAGCATAGATTTTATTGTTGGATTACCCACTACCAAAAAGGGTTATGATTCCATCTGGGTTATCGTAGATCGTCTAACTAAATCCGCGTATTTTATTCCGATCAAGTCTACCTATCACCCTCACAATTATGCTGAGATTTATTTTCAACAAGTGGTACGTCTCCATGGTGTACCCAAATCCATTGTTTCTGATAGAGGACCTCAGTTCACGGCTCGCTTTTGGGAGTGCTTACATCAGAATCTTGGCACTCACCTAATCCGTAGTTCTGCCTATCATCCACAAACAGCAGGACAGACTGAGCGTGTTAATCAAATTCTTGAAGACATGCTTAGAGCTTGTCTTATCTCTTGCAAAGGCTCTTGGGAAGACTGGTTACCTCTCGCTGAATTCTCTTATAACAACAGTTATCAAGAGAGTACCAAAATGGCTCCTTTTGAAGCTCTTTATGGCCGCAAGTGTAGAACTCCTTTGAACTAGGTGGAACCCAGGGAAAGAAGATTCTATGGTATTGACTTTGTAAAAGAAGCCGAAGAGCAAGTCTGAACTATACAGAAGAATATGACTACCGCACAGGCTAGGCAAAAGAGCTATGCTGACAAAAGAAGAAAACCTATTGAGTTTGAAGTAGGTGATCATGTTTATTTGAAGGTATCCCCTATGAAAGGAGTCAAGCATTTTGGAATTAAAAGGAAGCTTGAGCCTCGATATGTTGGACCCTACCGCATTATCGAGAAAAGTGGAAGAGTAGCATATAAGCTCGATCTACCACGTGAGATAGGAGCTATATTCCCGGTATTCCATGTGTCCCAGCTGAAGAAGTGTCTTCGTATTCCCGAGGAAAGAATAGCAACAAGGAAAGTCAACTTGAAATCTTATCTTTCTTATGAGGAAAAGCCCGTGCAAGTTCTAGATACTCAAGAAAGAGTGACTCATACACGAGTAGTTAAATTATACAAGGTAGTTTGGAGTAATCATAGTGAACGGGATGCAACCTGGGAGCGGGAAGATTATTTAAAGGAAAACTATCCAGCTTTCTATACTAAATGGTACGCTTTCCAAATCTCGGGACAAGATTTTTCTAAGGGGGGAAGGCTGTAACACCCTAGGTGTTTGGCTTCTACTAATTGCATGTCATTTCATAAACATATGCATCAACTATGTCATCATGTCATTGTCCCTGAAACATACATATGAAACATTCGCATATTCTATTGTTTCGTACTTGATTGCTTGTGAATGGTAGTAGTGCAACATATGAATGCAACATGAATTTCTTATACCTTGAAACATGGCAACATGGTAGTAATGTGACAAGTATAGGATAACAACAAGGTCATGCAACATGTGAAACATGGTGTTGAAACATATGAATGAATTGCTTGTTTTAATTGCTTTAGCACAGGGGATCATTAGAAGTGGTATAACAATTTTGTAAAATGGTTGATCATGGTCTATTACACCTTAACTACACTTAGGTTACTTGTTGGGACATTGTTCATGTAGATCAAAATGACCAAAATGCCCTCAAGTGAAGGTTTGACTAGAATTGACCCTAGGAGTCTTATTGTTTGACTGTTTAAAAAAATCCCACTTAGAGACTTTGCATGGCTGTACACTCTTTACAAAAGTTGTAGCAAATTTATCAAGGAACAAAAGTTGTTTTATGACCAACTCATGAAAATGGCTAGAACATGCTCAAACATGGCCCACAAGTCACATGTCCATGCTGATTTCAAACTTAGCAAATTTTCTAAGTCCTAACGTGAAGTACAGTTTCGCGTACCGATGTTTGAAGACTTGTATCTCCCTAACCAAGCCAAACCAGCTTGAGCTCCAATGGAAAGAGTTGTAGTTCACATATAGATGATCAACTTTGTTAACTATGGCATAGTCTAGATCATCACGGATTAGGAGCTAATCATCGTCAAACCTGCTCTGTCAGTCATCGTTAGGATCACTAAATCGTGTTTTTTCTGAAACGGTTCAGTAGTGTTGTGGCCGACCGATTCAGAAAAACGATGCCGCGTGGCACCACCCGATGCCGCTTGCCTGAGCACGCAGGCCACGCACCGCGAACGCCCTGGCATGGCCAGCCACGTCTTGAAGCCCCCAGCGCCTGCCCGCCGAGTCGCCCGTTCCATTTTTGCATTCCCTCTCCTTCCTCCGCGCGCACGGCGACCAGGACACCGTGACGCCGCCGAGCCAATGCCACCAAAACCGTGCGCCATTGGCCGATTCCTCTAAACCACAGCACCATCGTGAGCCTCTCCACGTCCTCGACCCCACCGCCACTCCATTTTCGCCTCAGGTAGCTCTCACCGTGAGCGCAGCTCCACCGGGTCACCATGACCGTCGCCGGCCGAGCTCGCACGTGGCCGTGCTGCTCAAGCTCCTTATCACCCCTTCTCTCCCTTGCGCTAGCCTCTGGGTGGGACACGGAAGCTCGTTGAGTGTGCCACTCGGGCCATGACGTCGTAGCTTCGCCGGAGCCGGCCGTGCCGTGGCCGAGCACCGCCGTGGCCAACGCCATCCCTCCTAGTTGCGTCAATAGCTGTGAATAAGGTTTCCCCTAGGTCCGCTAGGGTGAGGCGAACCCGTAGGCACCGTTGGTCTCGCCGGAGAAGCCACCGACGGCGAGTCCTGCCGTCGTCTTCCTCCGTGCCCTGTCTTTTCTCGCTGACGCGCGGGTCCACCCTGTCAGCCGCTGATGCGCGTGGCGGGAGCAAGCTGGGCGGCGCTGCGTCTTGGGCCGCGCCTGTGCGCTTCGCGGGCCGCTGTTCTGTCGGGCCGGTCCAACAACAGTGGTTGTGACTTGTTTCCTTATTTTGCTTTGTTTTATTATTTTACAGATTTGTATTGATATTCAAAAATATGTATTTCCTAGTATATAGATCCAAATGATGTGGTTCTAATTTTGTTGAGTTCCTAGTATTGTCTAGTATTTAATAAAAATATTATATGAGCACATGTTTTAGAAATTTTGGATGAATAAAATAGGACCTTGAAATATGTTTTTAGATGCATGCAAATTTGTTTGAATTTTATCTTGAGTTTCTGTGGTCCAAAAATTATGAAATTTTGTGGGTAATCTGTTATTACTTAGTAGAATCTCTGGTTAAAATTTTAAAGCTAGTGCATGTATAGTTTTTGAGTTATAGAATTTCTTTTTATCAATGTATGGATCTTGTGTGAATTTTCATAATTTTTCTATAAATCCAGTATAGGTAAAATTTGGTGAGTAAGGGTCTTATCCTAGAATTATGCTAGGAAAAATATGAAATCTATTGCGTGACACTTTTCATTAGGGTTTCCTAATTATGCTTAAAATAGGCATGCCACTTGTTATTTTGGATACAGTAAGTTTTGCTTGCTCAATGGCTTTGAATTTTTATGGTAGTCTATGTGCAGCATGAGATAGCTACTGTAATTTTTGTAGATTTTTATGAATAGTTTTACTATATATTACTTAAATCACCTAATTAACTAAATAAATTGGAAAAGGATATTAAATAATTTATTTAGAAGTTGGCACTATACTTTCTGATGTTTCTTAGGTATGAAAAACAAGTTGGTAAACTTGGTTTGATCAAATTATGCTTTTGCACAATCATTAAATAATTAAGTTAGTAACCCTGTCATTTCTGGACAGATTCTAAGTTTACTGGAATTCGATTTGGTTAACATAAGAATCATGCTTTGGTGTTTACAAATGTTTTGTAGAGAATTTCATAAGCTTTCCAGAATATCCTCATACAAGTCATTTGAAATTATAGAACTTTGGTTGTGATTGAATTAAGGGACTACTTGTATGCATATGAAACTTTAAATGTTAAATTGTGTATACCTTTACTATTTCTAAGTTGTGGTAATGTTCCTAGGTATTAGGCCTTTAACCGAAGATGAGCATCTTTATCTTTGGTTATTCAAGTTAGGTAAGTTGATCTTGTTCTTTAAGTTAAGTAGATACATGCTTAAAGTGATTTTAATAGAGCTAATTACTCGGTAAACGAGTGTCTAGTAATGCGTTCGTAAACACTTACTGTGATCCAATCATCATGAGCATCATGTCATTCCTTACGCATCCATGATATTTATCTCGTGCATCGACATGCAATAGGTATACCGGAGGGAGTAACACTGCTGGAATTCAAGGAACCGAACGAGCAGCAGCAGCCGACACCGGAGATTCAGGAGGAGCAGCCTTCAGGAGAAGTGCCAGACGAGGTCGCCGTTGAGTGCCCGGATCACCGTCCTTGCAACTTTGTGAAAGGCAAGCCCCAGAGCATATTAAGCCTCCTAATTTCCGAAATGCAGTTACAGTATTATTGTTACATATATATATTGTTGCATTAAGTGTAGGTGTTGGATGCAAACACTTGCTGCATTGGTTATCCAATCCTTGTCCAGATATTGTTACCCAAAATCCTATGTAGCTCAGGCTCGTGTAGTGCTTAGCCCTGCTTAAACACGGTAGAAGTCAGGTGATTTCCTGTCACCTGCGAGATATAGAAAGATACATGTGGCACGGTTGGCTATATTTGCTATCGTGGAAAAGAACCAGTCTTAATTTGAAATGAAGACCGGACGGAGGCTTGCCGGTTTGCAGTGACTCCGTCTGTGTCGCTTAAGGACTGATTCTTGAAGCATTTCCTGTTTATGTTGAACGCATGCTTCTCTCTTAGTTGGCTGTGTTTGAAGACCGACCGCGAAGCCAAGTAGCTCACCTCAGGCCGGGAGTCGATAAGTATAAAGTGCGCCTCGGAAGGGAGCCGTAGGCGTGAGTCCAAGGGTAAGTGATTTAAAAGTCCTGATCGTCCTGGCAGAAGGGTAATCCCTGAGAGTGCTGGCGCTGATCGAACCCACGAATTTGGTTCCTGAGATGTTCCAAAGGTGACCCATGGCTACCCTTGCTAAGTATGCCAAGGTGAGAGTTAGGAATACCCCCTCAGCTAAGTTGTAATTCGATTCGAGTCACCGTCTCTCCCGGTTAGTGAGAACTTGACGGGCTTATCTCCAATGTAGATACACTTAATAACCTAATGGTTCGGAAATGATGATATGATGATGATAGCCTTGTTATACCTGCTATGGTTAATATTGTTTGCTCCTAATAAGGGAGTGCTCTAGTACAGGTGCTAATCTAGTGGACATGTAAATAATGATAATCTTGATGCTAGGTTTAAATTGGTTACTACTCCCTCCGTCCACGAATAGAAGGCGCAACTCCCTCCGACGCAAAGACCAAGATGCGAATTAAATGTCAGGCCTCCAAATTACTGTGACGCTGCATGCGTGCATGCAAAAAACCGGCTGCCCAATTAGCTTCCACATGAAATCAATTAGCGTGTTGTCTTGTGGCCCCAATCGCTTCATTTTCTCGGCCTCATAGGCCATGCGACCGTGCATGCATAGGAACCGAGGAGCAGCATAATAAATACTGCATGCGTGTAAAGACTTGGCCGCCCTATATTACGGGACAGTAGAAAAAAACAGTTACGCCTTCTATTCGCGGACGGAGGGAGTATAATCATAAGCTCTTTTATGCAAATGTGTCCAGCTAGCTCACCTGAAAAGCCTTGCATGATCCTTGGTGTCTTTTATTTCTGGTTTTGTCGGGTAAGTCTAGCTGAGTACCTTCTCGTACTCAGGGTTTATCTCCCACCTGTTGCAGATGACCAGTTCTACTTTGGTTGCTGCAAGTACTACCTTCTCCCAGCTGGGGATGAAGACTAGACCGTTGAGCGCGGTCTCTACTAGTTCTCGTACCTGATAATGCTTTTGTGGGACATGACTCAGACTTGGCAATGTAATCGAAAACTATGATGTTTTACACCAAACTATGTTGCTTCCGCACACTCAAACTTGGTTTGTAATATTCTATTTAAACTCTGATGGATGTAATCCGAATGCTACTTATGAAATGTTGTAACGGATGATGTGTTGTGTTGAATCACTACGATCTTGGTTTGTATGTCGACAGTTGGTTGAAATCCTTCGTGATTTCCGGATTACCGGGATTATGGGAGCTTAAGTACAAGAATTTGATCGCTTCGGTGATTTGTTTTATACTTAAGTTCTTAGGATTTGGTGGGTTCTGTTACAATGGCTACTGTATGCTACCACCATTTCTCCTATATCGTAATCATTGATGATGCTGTAGCCTCTTGCAATCCCCCACTGGCACCATGTACGACCAGCAGCCCTGCACGGGTTCACTACTACCGGTCGCCATTTGCATCTGGCTTCGTCTTTTTATCGGTGCATTTCGTTTTGCTCTAAATCAAATTCTCTAACTTTACTGAGCTTATAGAGAATCTGAATCAATTGCTACAATATCAGATTAGTTTTTATTAAAGACGACGTGAAATATGTCTTCATAGCAACATCAATAGATGTTAATATTTTTTTCCTAAAAAAGTAAAACTTTCATGACAACTAAAATCTAGGACGGTGGGAGTACCGTTTTGCTTGATCACCATGAACTCATGATCTTACATCAGCCAATATAGTCCATGCATGCATGGTTTGCGCCGTAACGACCTTCTTAATTGTTTCATACACATAACCTGAACAGGTTGATCGTACGTCTAGATAAGTCAACGTAGGATGATCGTCTTTATACCTAGTACAATAGTACTATGGTACATTGGTGCTCTCTAGTCTCTAACCATTAAATCTCTGCAGATAAGCCAAATAGATCACGGAGATTAGTTCAGCTTAATCCAAACATGACACGGTGAACACTGCAGCGGGGTTGCCCTTCTCCGCCACATCCAACTCTCCCGCCGCAAACGTGCAAGATGAGGCCTCCGAAGAGCACGCCTCGCGAGCCGGGTCGGCTATGTCGACGACGACGTCGATGAACGCGGCCACGATGGCGCAGTGCGTGTCCCCGTCGTTGGCTCGCAGGTACCAGCCGAGCATCTCCTCCAGCCAGCGCCAGTCGCCGATCCCGTGCGCGGCCACCATCTCCTCCATGGACGCCCGGAAATCCGCGTACGGGTCCGCGGACTCGAACGCGACCGCCACTGCGCCGCCGAAAGCCTCCTCCTCCTCCTCCTGTTTGGCGCCCGCGCAGGCGGCGGCGGACTTCTCTTCGAGGATGGAGTTGGTGGCCGACGCACCTGGGTCGAAGAGGAGCCGGTCGGAGCGGACCCCGCGCACGACGGCGTCGTCTGCCGCGTCGTCGCACGCCGCCGCCGCCGCCTCGGAAGCCGTGAAGAGGCTGTCAGAGCAGCAATCCTGCCGCGCGGAGGAGGCCGTGAAGGAGGACTCGGCGGAGTCGAGGACGATGGAGGCGATGGTGGTCCTGGCGGCGCATGCCGCCTGCGGCTGCGTGGCGCGGGTGGACTGCGCTCTTGGGTTCTTGCTGGACGGCCATGGCCATGCAGCCGGGCCGGCGGTAGCGGGAGGAGGCGGTGGTGGTAAGGAAGTGTCCCTTGCCTTGCCATGGAAGAGGGAGCTCAGGCCCAGCCTTCTGGTCACCATGGCTACAGCACTGCTCGAGGTGAACCGTGAATCTGAGGAATAGCAGCAGAGGAGGAAAGGTTGGTGCGTGCCTTAACGCTTGCAAACCTTGTGCGACATGGCGACGGCTGTGCAGCTTGGTTTTAAAGGAGTTTGCGAGGGAAAAGGTGAGCAGAAAACGGGCGGAATCTTCTGCGACGTTACGTAGCTGCACGCACGCACGCACGATTCGGCCTCCAGGCGTTCATGTGTGCACTGGTTAGAACAGTTGTAACTTCACGTCACAACGCCAGTGTACCGCGTATCCTGTACACAGACGATCCGGACTACAGGAGGCTGAAAAGACCCTGTCGTTGGGGAGGGTAGCCTGTTCGGCTGACCTGATCCGTATGATCGTAAACTATTATTGTTTGACAGGTTTAGCGTGAAAAAAAATATTATTCTAGATAGAAATTTACGACAGTCTGTGACCCAGCGAAGGCTGACGGGCAATTGGGCACACCCGCGCTTGCCCATATCCACACCCATGTCTGACATACCCGCAGGTTCCTCTCCCCACTTTTGCTCATACCCGTTTATATACTCATTGGATAATTGAATATTCAAAATACTTTAATCAAGATATTGCTATAGTCAAAGTTTACAGGCAGAGGAGAAATCGGGAGGTTCCAATCTGCATCAAAATGCACAAGAGGGGAATCTCCGGTAACAATCGACTCTTCAAAACGAATGGGGATTTTTAGGAGGAAGAAGAAAACAAGATGGATCGTAGACAGTGGCGAAGCTAGAAAAAAATTGAGAGGGTGCGACTAAAAAACCGAGTGATTAAGAAATCTACGTCCTTGTATTTTCGAAACGACGAACCATGGTGTTATTTTTTACTTTCGTCATCTCTTCTTTCTCCACGTGGCAAATAAGGCAATTATTCATAAATTTATCACCAATGCGATTGCGTAAAGTTGTTTTCACAATCATTATGCTTGAAAAAAAATCCTCTCAACTATCTATCACGTTTTTAGTCTCCACCATTCTTTGAGAATGCTTGCTTGTAATTCTCGGCATTATTGGCACTATCAGGCTCTGGTGTTTTTGTTTTGGATGGAAAACCGTTCCATCAACATAATAAAAGAACATATAAATTTGTACTCAAACACAAATAGCTAGCCTGACACTGTAGACCATTGTAAAAGTAAAACAATAACAGTTATAGCTTTATGCCCGCATTGGAACGCAGGAATTTCGTAGAAAGTGTATAATAATTTTAGAAACAGTTTATTTTTCACAGGCAAAATGTAGAACGAAAAAAAATCTCATATTCCAAAGGGGCCTAATTTGTACATAAAATCAGATTAATTAAGAAAGACAAAAAAGGCATGGCTGTATGGGAGCATCTAATTTAGTTTCATACCGGCTTAAATCCTTGATGATTGTTGGGTGTTGGCCTCTTGGGTAGCCAAAGCACTCCAGCGACGGAGCCGGTCCTAGGCTCGTAGCTGGATAGCTGCGGCCTGCAGAGTAGCCGGCCTCCGGGTGACGCCGTGACGGCAATCTTCGCTGGATGCGCAAGAGTGAGGCAAGGGCGTCGCGGGCCTGCAGAAGCTAGAAGCCGAGAGGACGGAACGACACGAACTTGCTGAAACGGAACGACGGAAGATGGAACGACGTATCACAATAACAGCTGGAGGTTACGAGAAACAATCGATCTTGCAGTTCCAGGTCTTCCTTAATCGAAGTTGCAGTTTGGGCCGCTGGGCTGTGGAGGTGTAGTCTATTGGACTTTGAGGGTGCATAAAGGGTCAAAATCTGAGTACTATAACTTGAAAAGAAAAATCAGGGTGGTGCATCTGCACCCACGGTCAATAACTGGGCTTCGCCCCTGATCGGAGAAGAGGAAGGAGGAACAAGTCGAGGCTCTCACGGATTGCGCAAGGATCTGTTCCATGATGAGCTGCGACGTGGCTGCGGACGCGAAGGAGAAGGAGCTCCCGGACGCGACAGCGACCCCGCACACGACGGCCCCGTCGTCGAGCTCGCACGCGGCGTCCTCCGCAATGGGGCTGGCCGCGAGCGCGGCCGGCGGCGGCGTTGGCGGCGGGGGAGCGAACGCGTGCCCCGACGCGGCCCAGGGGCGGGTGAGGAACTCGAGCGGGTCGAAGTTGCCCAGCTGAACACCGCCGCGCCGGGACTGGGAGCCGCCACCGACGAGCACCGGGACTGGGAGCGGCTCCGCCACCGTCGAGCGTACTCATCAATGGGGACTGGGAGCGACGAAGATGGATAAACCAGGAATACTCTCCCCGTACCCGCATCTCATCGGGTATTACCCATACCCGAGTGGGTACACAATTTTCTACCCATACACTACCCGTTTCGGGTGGGTATGGATTTGGATAGCGGGCATGAATATCCGACGACAGGCTTGACACATGTGCATGCAAGTCGCAGCACGGGCAGGGCAGGACGTATGCAGGAGGGACAGGAGGACAATTCGCTTTTTTTTTTTCCAGCCAGAACTTATCAGCCAGGTAATAGTGTTTTATCTCACAACAAGTCAGTACCAGCCGAGCTCGTAGCCAACCAGCCAACCGGCCGAATGTCTTTTCAACGAACGCTGGTTTGTCCAATCAAAGATTCATTTCACGAAAAGGATCGAGTCCGGTTGCGTTCCTAGTATCTCGTTGGTTCGTACAAGATTACTAGACCATGCATGGCTCCTCCCAATGATGATCAGTGGCCTGTGCAGGGACTTGCCTGTTTCATCGTGTTCTCGCACGTTCGTGACCCGCTCGCTGCTAGTGTCAAAAGATTCGTGAGGAAACTCGCATCGCCGGCCGGGAACAGTGCACAATGCTGAGTTGGTGATGCAGCTGAAACAGTAGCGCGCTGCCGACTCGTGTGAAGCCAGGGCCCGGCCTCAGCGGACAGTGTGCAGTGGAGCACGCAGCAGCCCGGCAAGCTGAAACCAGACGACCAAAACCGCACGCTGCACCTGCATTTAACCCCATGACGTGAAAGCACGAGGGGAGCAAGCAGCAGGCGAGAGCTTTTATTCCCCGCCAGCCGTGAAGATCGAGCTACTGTGGGAGATTGGACGTGCCTTCGCCGCTGCAAAGTTTGGCCGACATCTCGCCGGCCCCATCCGGCCATCGTGCGTATCGGTGTCCGCTCGTTTATACTGACGCTGCTGTTGGCAAAAGGAATATTTCAAATTTTGCCGCGAAGGACGGACCGCCCCATCTTAATCTTACCAATTGTCGCCAATGTCAGGTCACTGTCTGGACTGTGGACCATGTGTATGATCGTTTCCGCTTTGGCGTAGCCTATCCGATCCATCCATGATATGCTTAACTTGCTAAGGCCCTGTTTAGATTCTAAAAATTAACCCAAAGTGTTACATCGAATCTTGCGGCACATACATGGAGTACTAAATGTGGACAAAAAATAAAACTAATTGTACAGTTGGGTGAGAAATCGCGAGACGAAACTTTCGAACCTAATTAGTTCACAATTAGACACTAATTGCCAAATACAAACGAAAGTGCTACCGTAGCCAAAACAAAAAAATTTTGCCAACTAAACGCGCCCTAAATTTCCTTATCTCGGAACAGCTATATACGCATTCTGAAGGGTGTACACTGTATAGGTTTCAAACATGGGGTGTGGAGTCGTGGAGATAACCAAACAAGGTGAACGCTGTGGTTGACACTGTCTGTCTGTCTGTGGCTGAGACCAAGAGGATTGTGGAAAGGCCATGGGCCGAAAATCCCGAAATGGAGTAGCGGCAAAATGGAGAGTTTTTTCTTCTTCTATACAAACAGTGGCAAAATGGAGTTGACGAGGGCCATGCATTTAAAGGAAGATAGCCTGTTAGTGTTAGACAACGATTCTACGTAATTGCGCCATCGTCAGCATTATTGATGGTCCAGCAGATCGTACCGAGTTCATGATTTATAGTAGAGCTCGTAGGAAGCACGGACGAGCGCTAATAGGAGAACATATACGTATCAAGGATTCAAGACAAGTTCGTCTCTCTTGTTTCCTAGCGGACGCTCAAGCGGAGCGATCAGATCGAACGCGACAGCCGTGAAAGCTACAACTCGTCTCTCTTCCGTAGTACTGGTATGCTCGTCCTGGAAAAGCAATACTGGTGTGTTTAAAGTGGTTTTTGCAGAAGTAAGCTGGATAAACTAGCGCTCATTTTATTCATCTAGTTAACTGCTATTGCAGAGTTTTTTTAATAAGAACTTCTATTGTAGAGTTACAATCATGCCGAAAAGCTCGCTAAAATGAACTTATGGAAGGGGACGTTTGGATCCGAATAGGATTTAACAATCCAAGAATAAAAGCCAGAATCCGATCCAAACAAGGAGGCTCATAGGGGATTCTACTTAAAGTTCACATAATCCAAAGCAATAATCTAGTATCCTCTCTCCATGAGCTTCTTGGGGATTCTAGCATGAGAATTGACGGTTTTTCCTATACTTGAACCTTTAACTTCATGTAGTGTGTGAAGGAGTCATGGGTATCTGAAGATTCAAACAAACTAGATTATTACTGTCCACAATCCTAATTCTCAAAATCTATCCTGATTTTAATCCGTCGAGGAACCAAACTAGGCCTAAAGGGGTGTTTTATAATTAATCTATATTTAATATACTGTAAATTAGTGTCAAGCATTCGACGGTCAAGTGACCGTGACTATACCATACACCCCTAAGTAACGTAACCACGCCTGTTGCTCGATCAGGGATGAAGAAGGGAGATGTTTTTACCCACAGTGCGCAGAATGACAGGACACGGAAGCAGCAACAAACATCACAGACGCCCAAATCTACCGAAAAGATTGCCACAGTCCACATGAAAGCTAGCCTTGTCTTGCTCACTAGCAGTAGTGGCAGCCTAGCAGAGGCGGCCAGGGGACGGCAATCCGCCAAGCTTTCTTGTACCTTTCTTCAATGCCCCATGCCTGTTCGCCATCATTACTTCTTGCATGGATTGCGATCAGTGCCGCTGCTACTGCCCCCACCATCAGAGCACAGTCTCTGAAAGTGGGGGACCACTGAGGGAGCAAGCAACTGTTTGAGTTTTTCTTTCTCTTTTTGTTTTCAAAAAATGTTTGTGCCAGGAGCGAGATTTACCGAAGAAAGCGGCATATGGGGTCTCTCACGTGGGGCAGAATAGCAGGGTCTACTGTACTCGTACCAACCTTCTCCTTGAAGGGGGTGTTGTGATCTATCGTACCGTTGGTTGCTCTTGTAATCCGTCTTTTTCAGGTTGTTTTTTAGTTGGAACTGTGTTTTTCTCTCACAACGAAATCAGCCGGAATAATATTTCGACTTATTTTTTCAGCGAAGCGAACGTGACCTATATCTATCCATATCCATAATTCAATTTTCAAAAAAAAGTCTGTACTCGTGTATCCTAAAATAAATCTCCATCCCACATTTTAAAATAAAAAAAACAATCTCAATTTTGAGCCGATATATATAGAAAATATTTAATATTTATGATACCAGATAAGTATCATTAGATTAAAAATGTTATATATTTCATAGTAAATCTATATGAAAATACAAATCTTGATACTATTTTGTTTTAATCTTGTCAAAGTTAAGATTGTTGGATTCCTCAAAAAATACAAGACCAAGACTTATTTTGGTACTGCGACGTGGCCCCGTTCGGCTTATCCCATATTCGGCTTGTTTTTTCGGTCGGAACAGTGTTTTTCTCTCACAACAATTCAGCCA
This sequence comes from Miscanthus floridulus, assembly GCF_019320115.1. Classification (NCBI taxonomy): domain Eukaryota; kingdom Viridiplantae; phylum Streptophyta; class Magnoliopsida; order Poales; family Poaceae; genus Miscanthus; species Miscanthus floridulus. The sequence goes on along the minus strand of NC_089585.1, from coordinate 126,374,515 downwards.
GAACAGTGTTTTTCAGCCAAGATTCAGCAAGCCGAACAGGACCAGTGGTGAGAGAAAAACACTATTCCGACCGAAAAAACAAGCCGAACAAGTCGAATATGGGGTAAGCCGAATGGGGCCACGTATGCTACACTGCTGCTCCTCACTCCTCAGTGCTGTACCGGGTCAAATGAAAAGAATCCAAAAATGTGGCACTCATTACTGCTGCAGGCTGCAGCTCAAGATCTACACTATTAGCAGTAAGGCAGTAGCAGCGCCAGGGTGCAGAAGAGTTCATATATAGCCCTTGTTTGATTGGACCTCAAAATCTAAAAAGTTGCTACAGTATCTGTCACATCGAATGTTTGCGGCCGTGCATGGAGTATTAAATGTAGACGAAAAGAAAAATTAATTGCACAGTTTGGTGAGAAATTGCGAGACGAACGTTTTAAGCCTAATTAGTCAATGTTTGGACACTGTTTGCCAAATAAAAACGAAGGTGCTACAGTAGCCCAAAATCCAAATTTCGCGAACTAAACACACGGGCATAGTTCCCTGTGCACCAGCGTGCTGTGACCAGCTAGCCCACGTACTGTTCGGCTTGCACGGTGCGAGCACAGCAGATAGACGTGCGCGCTGTGCCGCTGCCGCTGCACCTGCATCCGCCTGAGGCCTGAGCGCGCAGCTTGCTAGCGAAAGCGAACAGGGCTGACCGGCCGGAGCGGCGCGGCGCATGATGATGATGGCTTTGGCTTCGCCCGTCGACCCGCTGCCTGCATGCAAGGTCCCGACGCCGAGCGGACTGCGCCCGGACGTGAGTCACGCAGGCTCTCCGGCCTCACCCGCCATGCCTTTTTGGACGCTTCGGCCATCTGTACGTGCCTGATCCTGATCCGGGCAGACCGCTGTGACGGTGCATGGATGTGGATGCCCGCTCGATCTCTACTTGGTTTTGGGCTCAGATGATGATCAAATGAAAGGTCAGGACCGAAAAGGCTTCGGTATTCGTTACAACCCTGATCATGATCGAGTACTCGTGCCTGCCAGTCTTTTTTTTGCCTTGGGGCTGGTGGGGAGATCTTAAATTTCAGGTGATGGAGAGGACCCGAGGTAACTAATGGCGGTCGGCAGGTTGTACGAGTGCCAGGTGCCGGGTGTGGTGTGGGGTGGGGATGCAGAAGAGTTTCAGGCCCTTGTTTAGTTTCAAAAAGTTTTTTCAAAAAGTGTCACAGTAGTCATTACATCGAATCTTGTGATGCGTGCATGGAGCATTAAATGTAGATGAAAAAAACTAATTGCACAGTTTGGTTGGAAATCGCGAGACGAACGTTTTAAGCCTAATTAGTTCATGATTGAATACTAATTGACAAATAAAAACGAAAGTGCTATAGTAACCAAATTCCTAAATTTGACACAGCTAAACAAGACCTCAGCCTTTCAGTTTCAGGTGATGGACTCGGCGATTCCAGGGAGCGCAAGGACCGAAATGGGCTGGGTGGTGGTGGTCCGTGGGCTACAAGGCCTAACGCACTCAACTCTCGTTTGGTCCAAGTTGGCCCATCCATGCTTCGTCTCCTCTAGGCTGCCTGACTAGGCAACATTGGCGGTTTGCTATGATGTAGTATGGGCATGGAGGAAGGTTTCAGGTGATCCATGATAATCAGCCTGTTCGGGAGGCCGTAAACGATCGTGGATTATTTACTGTTAACTGGTTTGGTGTGAAAGAAAAACACTGTTCCCGACTGGAAATTTACGATCGTTTACGAGCAAGCGAACAGGCCACACGGCGACTCCAGACAGGCTTTTAGCATGAGCCAAAGTGGACCTGGAGCGCTAATGCGGTCCAAACAGGCCCATCCACCGTCCTGCTTCGATCTGCCATCTAGGCTCTAGCATCATGGTATGGTATGTCCAGTCCAGCTTTGCCTATCTCTTCTCATCTTCTGTCATGCCCGTAGCACACCAGCTTCTTCATCAGCTCGCCTCTGGTGGTCCTCTCCTCTAGCCTGTTGCCCTATTCATTCGCTGGAATCGGCGGCTAATGGTTTGGAACATATTCCCACTTTCCCAGCGGGCCCACCGAATTTTGGCGTCTCTCGCCCAGTGTAAATATCCTTGTCGACCTTTGCCGCACCACCGAAAACTGGAGTCGCCGGAGTGCGCGGGAAGAGGAGCGGCAGCCGGCGCGGAGCGACGTGCGCGGCCCGCTCGGCGGTTGTTGGGCTGTTGGCAGAAGAATTGAGGGAGCAGCACGGCCTGGACCTATCAGTTCCGGGGCTGGGCCGGGCCTTTGTGCACTTTCAGATACACTGTTTCTCCTACTAATTAGAAGTAGTATGTGTTTGCTTTTTTTTCTTTCTTTCTTTCAACGACCGGAGAAGCAGTGCAGGTGGTAACCTACTAACCTGATGGAGTACGCACACCGGCAGCTGCACCCTCCAGGGCTCCATCAGCAAGCATACGGCATTGACATATGGGGGGTGGCCAGCCGAGGCGAATACCAAAACTGGAACCCTGGAACAGGTCATCAAATCAAATTCATATGGGCCTGTAAGCTGTAACGCCTGGCGCCATGCAACAACCGCCATTCATGAGCACTAAATCATCGTTTTCTCTAGGCACTATACGGCATTGAAGCCTTTCTTTAATCACCAAGGGCTCAGCAGCTGAAATTTTAGGAAGCGGATTTAAAGGATGGCCCGAGTGGTTGGCGCTCCGTCAGTCCGTCGTCACTGCGCTTTACTTACGCGCCTAGCTAGCAAGCTTGACGATGCATGTAATGTACTCCCATGCTTGTTGCAGCTGCATGCACAGAGCACACCTGAACCCTGACCATGCGATGCTGCGCGCTCGCGACGTGCACCGTGCAGTGACGACGACACCCAGACGTCGCGGCCATGGACAATGAGGTTGGGAGGGAGGTGTTTGTTCGTTGGGTAATTTTCAGACGGGTGGGGGAGTGAACCGATACCACTGAACCGCTCGCTCTCTGAAATGAAACAATCCTACTACTACGAGTACCATGAATCAATGCGACAGTGCGCTGCTACGCCTACGACGATATCCAGCTGTGCCGTGCCGTGTCTTTGGACGCAAGTGATTTCGACGGGATCTTGGCCATTACAGGGGCCGGACAGTGTCGGTAAGTACAGCGGGTACCATGCGGTACCGCTTCCAGTGCCAAATTGTTTGGCGAAGGACGACGGGCCTTAATAATTCCGTGTGGTGCAGGCGCGGAACATGATGGCCATTAGAGAGAGATCAAAGCCAGCAGCAGCAGAAGAAAAGAAGGCCACCACCGGCCGGGCACCGCTGATGTGCCGAGCAGAGAGGGAAGCGGGCCGGGGGGAGCAGCTGCGCTGTGCGTTGGTGTGCTGCCAATTGCGGCAGCAGGGGCGGGGCATTGAAGCGAAAGGGTTGGGGGTTTAATCGCCCGGCTGACACCGCCCCCATCCCCCTTGTGGCAGCAGCACAACTGTCTCCAATTACTCGGGCATTTATACGAGCGAATTAATCGGCAATAGGCCTCCCTTTCAATGACCCTAACCACCCAGCATCTCCCTTCTCGGCATTTCTGATTCGAGGTTTTCCTTCTCACTGTCGCACTCGCACGCAGGGCGAATCACTTTCGGGACACAAGGGAACCAGCTGGCCACCTGCCCGAGGCTGACCTCGGCTGATGTTTCCTCTTCTCAAATCCCAAGATACTTGCTTCTCCTCGCTATCAGGATCAGCTTGCAAAGTCATTCTCTGTTTTACTGCTCTCGTTGTTTCATTTTGGACTGCAGCAGGAACTCACTGCATTCGTCATCCAGAGGGTTACATGTCGCAACCTTGCAAGTTGCAAGTTACTCAATACTCATAATGGAGTAGTTGACAGTCTCAAAGGTTTTTTTTCGCTTTCTTTTAAACAAAGAGAACCGGCCTCATGCATGATTCCAACCTTTTGGATTAAAGAATGTACAATGTACTAGTATAACACTATCATGCCGGTACATCTTTAACGGTATCTCCCCCGTCCCAAAATATATGGATCTCTAAGTTTGCCAAAGGTTAAATTACCTGAACTTTTACTAAGTTTCTAATAAATAACAATAATGTTTACAACATCAAATGAGTATCATTGGATCCATTACGAACTATATTTGCATAGTTTACTTCTTTGATATGGTAGATATTAATAGTTCTTCCAATAAACTTGGTTAAACTTAAGACAAAACTCGAAAATTATTGTATACTAGGGAGGATCTGAGCGTCTATGTACAACTCTTCTAGCTTTCTAGGGCGTCATTAAGGCGTGTTGTATTAAAAATTTTCTCTATCTTAATACAAAGACACACAAACCTTTTGCATGACTGAGAAAAAAATTATCGTACTTCTGGACTAAGTGATTATACTTTTGTAGTTTTGTTGATTTTTTATCCTCTAGGTAGATAACGTATAAAAATCATAAACCTTTTAAAGGACCAAAAAAACACTATGCTAGTACTATTTGAGTTGAGTATGTATAAGACAGTTTCGGAGGACTTAAGGTGCCGCGGAGTCACATCGTCCATCAGCCAACGACTGTACACCTGCTAAGCATTGTTCATGACTTCACATGATTGTCCGCACAAGTATGGCCTTTGTACAGCACGTTCACAAGTTCCTTTTTACAAAACATGTGCTAACAATTTTTTTTTCAAAATACAATACGTGCAAACACACACACACATAAACAATCACGTACACTATTCATGCAAACGTACATGCATACGCCCTATGTTAATGTGACTGCCACTAAATTAATATCGTTGCTGATTCCTTAAAAAAAATATAGAAAAACTGGTGCTGAGCCTCTAGCTTGAATCCGGATGAACAAGTTCCACCACAGCAAAAAAAAAAAAAAAAAAAAACCTAACCAATGGACCTACAATCCTCAATTTGTGTTTATAAGTTTATCGGTTTGAATGATTGTATTGAATCCGGTACTTTAGTTCGCATATGAGACTAATTCCATGGAGTTCAGCTATCACCTCTCACACACTGCAAGCAGTGAACTGAACAAGATAACCGAGCTACATTTTGACTGCTTCGTGGATTTTCGTTATAGGGTTTGGCCCCAGGAGAGATTTTTGCATCGGCGATCATACTGGACCTCTCTGAACATATCGAAGTTACCCATATTCCTTTCAGATCCATCCACATGCTGCGTAAGTGCATATGCAGTTTCAGTTTTGTCATGGCAACACTTATTACACTACTGCACCGCAATGCACATGCATTTCATCAATCGCATTGCATGCGGCGGCAGCATATTTATGCACCATGCGGTACTATGAGCAAAGATCGATGTCGATGTGGTAGGACAAGAGCGTAATTACTTACTTCAATTAAAATAGAACAATGCTCATCAGAATAGACTTGTGCACAAGATTATCATAAGGAACACTAGCACAGCGCGAGTATTATTATTGTGTCTAACAAAGCATGAAATTATTACCTAGACCGATCCCTTTGACACACCGTGCCGCTCGGAAGGAACAGGTCTATGCAATAATTCCTTTGGTAATCGAAACAAACTCGATCGCGAATGGGAAATTAAGCTACGACGACGACGACGACTTGAAGGCAACAACGAATTCAGCTCAGCAGCAGCCTGTTCGAATCCGATAGATCAGCTGGATCGCGCGTGGGGTGCAGTGGTTTCACCGGCGCTGACGCGGGCGGCGCTGGTCGCCGTCGTTGAAGTCGAGCAGCACGGCGTTGTGGCACCGGGGGCACCTGGGGTCCTCCCGGGACAGCATCACGTACATCATGCACCGGGGGCACCCGGCCAGGACCATGGGCGCCGCGCCGCCGACGACTGGCGGCGCGGCCGCGGCCGCGGCCCCGTCTGGGCTGCCCTCGGATGACACGCACGAGCTCGGCGGCGACGCAGTGGACGAGGACGAGGAAGACACCCGGCGCGGCGACGTCGTGCTGCCGTTGTTCCGGCTCTCCCCGCCAGGCCGCGCCGTCGTCGAAGTCCCGCCCCTCGCCCTCGACAGGCCCATCCTCAGGAATTCCAGCTTCGACGCCTTGCCGTTGTTCCTGCTCATCGTCACCGTACCTCCGGCGACCCGCCGCCGCACAGGGTTCCGATCGCTGAGACGCACGGTTGACACGATGTTCATTAGCGTCACATACAACTCACACACCATGCTACAGTACATTTGAACGGAACAACATGCGTTAGGCATTACCTTGGACGAAGTTTGAACGATGTGAGCAGAGAGCGATCAGTAGGCCATGCTGGTGGCTTGGAGCTCTCCACCTGGTTGCGTGCAGCTGTTTGCTAGGTGTGAGTGTTTGTCAAGCAGCTCTGATCCTTGTGTTATATAATGATGAGGGAGGGTTGAGGAAGAGGATGATAGGAGGAGCTGGTTTCCTTTAATACAAGGCAGCCACATTTAAATCATGCTCAATTCCCTCCAAGTCTAGATATTGCAGAGGCCAGAGGCCGCTACTCTGTTTCTGAGTCAGCCAGCACACGAGTTCGCTAGCAGCTCAAAGTAAGGAAAACTATAGGCTAATCCAAGAAGTTTTTCCACGGCTTCTCCTTGCAACCATTAGGGCCTGCTAACCCCGTTTCGATCTTGATGAGCGAAAAATGCATGCCAGCTAGATTCGCAGCTCATCTATACATACACGGGGCTCCGCTCTACAACGACTGACATGATCATAGTAACATCTCACATCACTCTCAGTATTCCTGCGCACTGGAGAACTACGTGCCGATCGACTGGTACTGAACTGAACACAACACAAAAGCAGCAGACACAACACAAGCGTCGTCGTGCATGTACCTGAACCTGAGACCTGACGTGCCAACGCCCCCCACTGAATCAAACGGCGACCCCGTTCCTAATCCCTACCCTAGTACTCTGCTTATTACTGCGGCCTGAGCGGATTATCGCGTCCGTGAATGGCGCAGGCACATAAATGAATACTGACTCGCCTGCCACGGCACGAGCAGTAATCGTTAATCAAGTGGCGGGAAAAAAAGACGGAGCCGCGGCATATGCTTGGCCTTTATGCGTGGCCAGAGCCTTTGACTGAATTCCCAGGTAACTTGATGTGGTGGGGTGGAACTGAAACGGCTGACGCACAGTGAACTGTACGCGCAGTCGGTGAGTCCAGCGCAGGACCTGGTAAGCACGAAGCCGCGGGCGCAGCAACTGGTTCGAGAGGAATTGCGCGAGGCCTGGAACAACGTACCGTGAGGCACGAACTTAAGTAGCAGTCATGGTGGTCCAAGACCATCCAAATATCCAATCGTGCAGGAGCCGCTATCTAAAGAAACTCTACTTCGTGTAGACGTATACTCATAGGCTCCATATACTATTCATAGACGCATATATCGTACCTAAAGACGTTAAGAACCATAAACTCGTTTAAGGACAGTCCCAATGCATGGTTTACATTGATAATTTCTAGAGGATAGAAAATGCAATTAGCCAATTACATGTACCCAGAGCTCGTCCCAGAGCAGTAATCAACCGACTCCAACACCGCCACGCAATCATCTCGCTCGTTCTAGAGCTCGTTCACGCACATCAACTCGTGGTCGCCATTTTGGAATCGAAGTCGTCGAACCGCTTAAGCAATTCGTCGAACATCGTGCGGACGTTGGGATCCATCACCCTTCGCGAGCGCTGCGGCGGGGTAAAGTGATGGTGGTGACACGCCGGCTCCAGCCCTCACCGATGCTCGACAGATCTCATACCAGTGTTATCTCCACAAAATTGCGGCGGAGATTGGAACTGGAGGTGTGAAGAACAGAGAACCGAGAGAGGTCCGGCTTAGAGTACTATTCTGTTCTCGGTTCAAAAGTTGTTACACACATACACTCTCTTCGTACTTATCCTCCACTCTATTTGGCTGGGCAGCGCAAATGTTACAGTCCCATTCTGGCCCAGCCACGCGAACGCTCCCGGACCTCTTCCTCATTCCCCTTCTTGGCTTGGTCACGACTTCTGGGTCTCCCAGATGAGGTGTGCTGACATCCTTCCCCCCTCGAGATCTGACATGTCCCCATGCTGGAGCGTCGGGGAAGCTTTGTTGAATGGCGACCACTTCTTCCCATGTAGCTAGGCATTCATTGAGGCCTGACCACTTGATCAGGAGCTAGGGTATAGAGCCATTGTGACGGGGATGAAGGCAAAGTTGTAGAACTTGCTCCGGCACCTACAGAGCATCGTCAGGGTCGGGAAGCTCGGCGGAAATCAGCGGAGCTGTCACAGATGTCAGCTTCAGAAAAAGCGAGACCTGGAAGACTGGGTGGATGGAGGAAGACAGGCAGCTGTAGTTTGTAGGCTACATCTCCGATCTTGGCTTGAAGGGGCTGAAGTACTTTAAGCAGAGCCTGTGGTGGGAGCGTGGCGCCAACGATGACTGGACATAGGGTCGCAGGCAAAGGTCAAGTTCTTTCATATTAGGTTAGATCATGAGTCGAAAATCATGACCCGAATCCGACTCAGTGCATTGTCGGGGCATATCGTGTTTTTGGGCGAATCAGATTATGTTAGGTGACCCATAAACAGGTCTATTATTATAGACCCATTACTGCTCTACTTAAGTTCTTCGCCCGTCGGCATCCTTGTTTCACGGGCTTTTATGGGGGCCAACAAATTCTGGGCTTTAAAAGCCTAGCCCGTCATAACATATTCATGGGCTGTAGAAGCCTAGCCCGTTATGAACTCTCGCAGGCCTCGGAGAACGCGAGAAGAATCTAGCAATCTCGTCTCACCTTTTTTTTTTTAACTCTCCAAGCAAGCAAAGAAAAGAATAAGCAAGAAAATAAAAAAGAAAGCTAGGCAGAGAAGAGGAAAAGGAGGAGAGGTGGCCAGGTGGTGGGGGGCGGCGTCGAGGCAAAGAGGAAGTAGTGGCCTGGGCGTGCCGGCGCGGAGGAGGGGGCGGTGATGGAGAAGGGCGCGGGCACGCGGCGGCGGCGGCTGGTGGAAAGGGGATCGGATCGCCTCGCCTTCATCACCGGCCAGACGCGCAGCCTCTCCTGCGACCCGATTCCAGGTAACCCGAGGGAAAGAATCCCGGCAATCCCCTTTGCCCTCGGCTCTTGTAATTGTAGCTCCTCTCGTGTCTCAGTCCAGATTCAATTAGACTCCACGTAGTAGTCTAGGGCATTTGAATCTGTCTTCTGGAACTCCAAATTCGTGGGTATGTTGATTAGCAAACGCATGTGGCCTGGCTTTCAGTATATGCATGCCCTGCAGAGATCTCCGATTCGTTTTGAATTCTCGAACGAGACATGGTAGCTGCTTTAGTTATGATATTTGGAAGCGATGGTAGCCTTAATTACATTTGCATTTTCTGGGATTACTGGATCACGGGTCGGGAGGAAGAAGGTTAAAAGGGAAATTGTGGCTTAGAATGTCGACAGCAGAAATCTGGGAATTTTCCAAAACCCCACTAAATATCAGTCACTGCCATCGATCCCCTGATAGTCAACTTGGTTTGTTGGCTGTTTGGGACACTCATAAGTCATAACAAAATTTATTGGCATTTTGTAGCTGTGCTCCTGTGTATCTTCCGGTTTGCTGCCAAGTTTGTTGATATATCGTGCCACTTCTTTTTGAATGAAACTGGTGGGTTGCCCTGCCCCTGCAGATTATACTAATATATGGAAGTAGTTTGTACAAACAACAAAAAGAAACAAAGGGTAAAAAGGAATAAAACCAGGGTGTTAAGCAATATCTCTTGCCATTCTGTGATCTTGGGGAAATACTTTCGTTTTGCTCTGCCGATAAACAATTTCTGCAACTTGGATGTGTTGGTTAGACTTGGTTGAAAATATAGCTGTTCCTGCATCCAAATTTTCCAACTCACAAGGATAATGAACGAATGATGAAAGGCACTGACAAAGATACTTTGAAGTCCTCTAGCAGGGCAAAAGTTTTGGTAATTTCGTGCCACCTTAATATGAAGCAAGTTGTCATTGCATTGCTGTGAACCGTTTACTTCTCTGTTCAATGAAATTGGCACCCGTACCGGTTCGTTCATTTTTTTTTTCCTGTCAAGCATTTGCCTAGCCATTAGACTGCTTATTACATGGTGAGAGGTCAGTTCATCATATCAAGAAGCATGTGGAAATTTAGCAGAAAATTATTTTATCATATCATTACAGAAGCTGCACCGCGAGCACCTCCAACCAAGTAATCTCAGTCTGCACTGCACAAAAGAGTCCATCTTTGACTACCGCTCATGTTCAGCCACAGCTGGAGCTGCATTATGGACTCACAGTTTGCTATTATTATTATTTTAATCATTAGAAGTTCTCATGGGTGATATGCTTTGGCTAATCTCCTTTTTTCAGAAATTTCTGTGCAGAAAGAACATGATGTATTTAGATGTCTAAAAGCCTTTGTGAGAAACGTATGAAATTGAGCAAACTTTTGATGTATATTATTTTGGATCAGATGATGCATAGCTTGAAAATCTGTCTAGTTGTGTCAGCACATTGAGTGACAATGAAGTCAGACATATGCTTGTTGGGAAATTGCCACAGAAAATAAGGCAACGTGATATTCCTCATGGCTGCCTGTATTACCCCAGGGATTTATGTAAGTTATTAGGTAGTCATTTCGGGAGTGTTGACACTTGATAGCTTCCATTTTGATCAGCCACTCTGGGTTTTACCTGGTACATATAAATTCCAAACATGGACATCCTTTACTGATTAGATAATTTTCTCTTGATTTTCCCTGTCCATGCTTGTAATATGCCTATCATGACATAACTTGTCACCTGTATGTATCCATGTTTCAGTTGCCCTAAAATTTCTTTGTTTATCATGTTCTTGAGAGCGATGAAATTAATCATATTACTGGAGTGCCGAGTAAATATTGATGGCTGATTAGAATTGTATGCTGTTCTGCAGATTCACCGCTTCGTTCAGAGTTTGAGGGTGGCACTGATGATGGGAAGTTCAGCGAGAGAAGTCAGTCGCAAAAGTCAGAACCTAGCGACCTGGTACCTGAATTTCAACGTCCTGGTATTCGCCAAGGAGTTAAGGCTAGAACTTTAAGCTATGATGATCTGGTACCTGAATTTCAACGAGCTGATGGTCGCCGAGAAATCAAGGCTAGTACATTGAGCTATGAAGATGAACTTTTCCGCAAATTTAAAACGGGCAGTGCAGTCCCTGAAATTCAGCCAGTAAATCAAACGCCATTGCCTACTCATGATCAGGAAACTGTTAGTAAGAATACAAGCCATGATGGAGTTAGTAAGAATACAAGTCATGTTGGTGTTAGTAAGAATACTAGTCATGATGGAATTAGTAAGAATAGTAGTCATGATGGAGTGGCAAGTGTCCAACCTAGCAGAGAAGTGGAAATGAGACCCAGATCTGCACCTCCAAGCCAGTCGAGCCAAGCAGACAATTCAGGTTGGTCTGTGGAAACTCTGAAGGAACTTTTAGACTTCACGCCACAGGAGATGACCAAGGCCATATCCGCGACTGAGACTAACCGTTTCTTAGCATCTGTCGCCATTGCTTTCCTGGTGGTTCTTTCAAACTGGGGCCTGGACATTGGTGGCGCCATCACCAGAGTATTAGTTGGTACAAGGCCACTAATATTTCTCATTATAACCAACATCACCATTGTCTTCAAATTGTTGATGGAGAACAAGGACCCCAATGTGAGAAGCAGACCGATTGGCGCCAATCTGGGTTCTGCTGATAGCTTAGGGCAGATGCTAGAGATCGGGTTGCTGCTACAGAAAGCCCTAGGTGCTCTGCTGATTGACTGCAGCGTTTGCGCTGTTATTATGATCTGTTTTCTTGGATTCTGAGGGGGCCTAGGTAGAAGGATCACAGAAACCTTTGTAATTTTGTTTTTGTCACATGCTCTGTATTGCATCGTTCTGCCACTGTTCTTCAATTTTGTAGCATCTCATTTTGGCTGAGTTTTAATTTTTGTATACTCCTGTTTTCTGTTTTCTGAGCGTCTGTAGTTAATTAGAGATTACTTGAACCAGGTCAATGGGATACAGACTACAGAGTGAGTGTTTTTGGTGACCTTCTATCTTGATTATTATGACGAAACAGTCACTTGTACAGCATTTTTTACCAACAAAGAAGAGATTACCAACTTTGTGCCTAGTCTCTGTTCCAATTTTTTTGCACGCCTGCATAAATTTATTCTGCAAGCTTGTGGCATAAGTTATTTTCTCTGCAAGCTTGCGACTTTAAGGGGGTGTTTGGTTTCTACAGGTCTTCCTAAACTTTCTGTCACATCGAATGTTTAGACACATGCATGGAGTATTAAATATAGACTAATTACGAAACTAATTACACAACTTGCGACTAATTTACGAGACGAATCTTTTAAGCCTAATTAGTCCATAATTTGACGTGTTGCTACAGTAAACATATGCTAATGATAGATTAATTAGGCTTAAAAAATCGTCTCGCAAATTAGCCTCTATCTATGTAATTGATTTTATAATTAATCTATATTTAATGTTCTTTATTAGTATCTAAATATTCGATGTGACATAAATTTTAGGAGCGATTAAAGAACCCAACACCTCCTGAGTTGTCGAGCATGAATGGATGATGACGATGACAAAGAAGCTTTTGCTACTTGTGAAGTTGTGATGTACTAGGTTCAGTGCATGGCGGTGGGCTTAAGACAAAATAGAAGCACGGGAGTTGGGCATTGACAAGTGTCGTGCAATAGCTAACCACGTGCCGCTCAAGCCCTGGAGCCCCGCCGCCCGTCTCGTCGTCATCGACCGAACTACCGCGATCTCCAAGCAATAGTGACACATGTTGGGCACCTGCGGATGCATCGCCTGTTTCCTTTGGAAGGAACGCCCCCAGACAACAACTGTGAAAGTTTATCCAGTCCACCTTCGACACCGCACGCCGGCATATATATAAAACTATAATAAAAGCACCATCGATAAAACCATATACTCGTGCATTGATCTGCATCCGCCTAAACTCGACACGCCGTTGCCACGTCAGACTCCATTGGATGTTTCAACTCCTAATTCTATTTTACCTGACTACGAGTAAGCCTAAACCATGTGCTAGCAGCTGACTGGAACTCCCTGCCACTGTTTCTCAGATCGTCCAGTCGTCAGCAGCAAAGCATAGACCCATGGCACCTAGCTAAGGATTTAGCTCTAATTTAAGATTAGTATAAACAACTAGCTGCGTAATATACATGTCATGGAACTAGTGCTCCTACTTGTTTCTTCCATTCTGATCCTGAGATGAGTGGCTGTCGCGATTTGATCAAAGCAGGGCCGGGAGCGCGCGTCGCCGTCGGCGGCCAGGTCAAGGGGTGGTGATGTCGTGGATGCTTTTGCGCTTGGAGTCCCGGCTGGCCGGGTTGAGCTGCCGGTTGAAGTACTTCTGCGCGTGGCTGGCCACCTGCGTCGGCGTCCGCGTCCGCACCGAGAAGCGCGAGATGTTACGCCAGTCCCCGCGGCCGTACTTCTCCAGCCCTTGAAGAAACAGCCTGCAAAGACGCAACGTAAAGCAGCGAAAAAGACGCGTTAATTTTCAACAAGGAGGAAAAAAACTGTCTGCGACGTGTGGCTGGCGACTGGGACCCACGCGCCAGCTGGGAAGAACTCCTAGGCTTCTCCGCTCGACAAACCAATGCGGGAAGGTGATGTCTAGAATACCCTAAAATCAATTCCATGGAACCACGCCTCGCCGCGGACAAGATGAGATCGGAACTCGGAAGTAATTACCTGTGCTCTTCCTCGCTCCAGGGTATCCCGGGGCGCCGGCCCTCGCGAAGCGCCCGGTCAGTAGCGCCGGCGCGGCTGCCGGGCCCGTCCTGGACTTGGTCGGCGTCGTCGTCGTCCCAGCAGCTGGGCACATCGACCGCGCCGCGCTCGATGAGGTCGACGTCGGCGACGAGCGCCTCGTAGTGCTCCCAGGCCTCCCGCGGCGTGCGGCCGGGGAGCTGCGCCGCGACGAGCGCCCAGCGGTCGGGCGCGTGCTCGGGCCACATCACCAGCGCGGTCTCGAACACCTTGTCCTCCGCCTTGCTCCATGGCCGCGCAGCCGCGGCCGCCACCGTCGGCGGCCCCGCCGCGTGGATGATGCTGCTGCTGTGGTAGCGGTGGTGGAACTCCATGCCCCGTCGACTCAACTCACCTGCTCTGCTCGACACGATCGCTGTGTTGCGTTGCGGGCGTGGTGTTGTTGCTGGCTCGTTGTGGTTGTGGACGGACGGACGGACGGATGATGGGTCGGCGGTGCCGTGTGCCGTTGGTTTTCTCCGCGTGGGAACGGGATTTATAAAGATTCTGGTAGTGTGGGACGGTGAGGTGAACGGAACCGTACACGGGACCTGATCAATCCCGCGGCCGCGGGGCTTGGGGGTACCCGTTTGGGTTTGTTGGGTGCGTCCACACGTTTTGGGCGTGCGCGCGGGGTGGGGGCCGGGTCCGGCGCTGGTTCGGTGGACACGTGTTGCGCTGCTGCGCGCGGGCGCGGCCACGGCGGTGAACGCCTGGACGGTTCGCGCTTTGCGGGTCCTCGTTTTTTCTTCTCCCGTGGATTTCGGGTGGACCCTGACATTTTTCCGCCTCCGCCTGGGTTTCAGCCGTTTGTTTGTTTTTTCGTTCGCGGTTCTGCGTGGAAAGTTTTTTTTTTGAAACTTGTGAAAAGTTTGTTGGTCTCGTTCAAGTCAACGGGTTGCCTTTTGTCCGGTGGCCCCCGGAAGTTGGCCCCCTTGGCAAGTTGAACTGCATCGGCAATTCCTTTTTCTTTTTTCGAGAGGGGAGCATCGGCAATTCCTTTTTTTGTTTTCGAGGATCATGGCTTTATTACTCAATAACAATGTTTATAGAAATAATATTAGAATAGGGTACGCCAAGCCACAGATGGCGGCCAGTCCCATATAAAATTGTATGCCTAGCTAGATTGTGTGCTTCAAAATTTAAAGCTCTTTCTTCATGGGCAAAACTACACTTATTGAAGAGTGCAGTTCGGAAATTTATCTCAGCAATGATCGAGCCATAGCTACCCAGAGTTCCTTCACCAATCTCCGAGACAACTGTCTTGCAGTCTGAAACAACAAATAATCTCTCCAAAGCAACATCTTCGGCAAGAGCAAGAGCTTCACGGCAGGCCAAGGCTTCCAAAGTTGTAGGATCTGTGATGTCAACGAAGACCACTACGCATCGGCAATTCCTATATTCCTTTCATATGTACATCGAGCATCGGCAATAATAACAAGAACATCTGCTCAGCCCATGGGCCGGCCTCACGACGTAGACCGGTTTTCTCTCTAATTCAAGAAGTGGACCACCAACGGAGTGGCCCACGGCCTGGCCGTAACGTTGCTAGTTTTTGACATCATGTAGTACAAAATTGACTCCAAACTTCATAGTGTCAATGATTCAGAACCATGGCTTACTTGGCAATTGAAACTCAAAATTGCACGATCCAGGACCGAGCTTGACACCAACCAGTTGACGATCGAACATGCTCTAATCACATCTACGCACACATTTAAGTATGTGTTTGGTAGGAATTCAAATTCTCCCATGGACATTTCACATCTTACTTCTCATTGGAAATAATATTTTACTAAAAAAATCAATTAGCAAAAATCAGTGTAACCATATGGCTAACGATCCCAACCCACCTATGAATAAGCATTTGATGATTCGCTTTCCTTATTCCGGCGAGTTCTCATAGAGTTTTTTTTCGCGATCGGGCCATTCACCCGTATTAAGAGGTAAAAGTTTCAAGGAACAACTTAGTCAAATCTCGATGGTGAGTAGCCATCAAGGTTGACTAGAATCCGCACGTTAGGGATTACATTGCAGCTAAGTTTTATGACCAAAGCGGGCAAACCACCGAAAGTGTCTTAAATCCTGCCTGCACCCAATCATCCGCACCGCTAACCACCTTCAGGTATAGCTCCTGCGCCCCGGATGCCGTCCACGAGAACGTCATGTTGTTCCTCTCCTTCTAGAGGATCCAAGAGGTGAGCAGCACTAGGGAATCGAAGGCCGGTCGCAGCGCAACCTCCAGCCATAGCCGCTGACGAAGCCACCACGACGCTAGTTCCTCCGTGGTCGCCGAAACAAGCGTCGTCAGTCCAACAGGTGCCAACAGGGAGAACCAGAGCTGTCTGGCAAGGACGCACCTAACGAACAGATGATCACCAGTCTCTGGTTCTTGGCCACAAAGGATGCAAGCAGCATCATCCTACAACCCATGTCTTTTGTGTCGTTCCACGGTCCATAGGCGGTGATGCAGCGCCAACCAGAAGAAGAACTTCACGCGCGGTGGTGCTTTGGTCTTCCACAGTTTGTTGGCTCCCAACAACGACGATGAGCCGGCGAAGAAGGCTCGGTATGTGGACGATGCGGAGTACCTTCCATCCGCAGTCCAAGGCCAAACAAAGCGATCCTCCTACAATGGATGGAGAACGACGTCGCAAAGAATGCCCCACACCCAAAGATATTGATAGAGTACTTGGGTGGTTGGCGCGCCGACAATATCCCACACCCAATGGTTCTGGAAGATGCCATCTTTGAGCGATCTTTTCTTACCCGCTCTCGAAATAGTTCTCACAGAGTCCATTTCGGTAGCATCCCGATCAACCGGGTATGGTCTGTTTCCTGTGGCACGCTTTTTTGTGCTCACATCTTGTTGTTGGCCGCGGTCATGCTGACTTCTTTAGAGGCAGCAATCCCAGTGGAGTGGACTAGCAAAGGATGATGGGAAGCCTAGCGGGTACATGCCATTCGCCCGATGAATCCGCCAGCCATCGCCTTTTCTGCCCCTTTTTAACACTAAAGCTATCCTTTGCCCTTGTGATTCTATGCTTTGCATCACACGATTTTTTTTACATCGGATCTGGCCATGGAGCTATCTGCGCCCTTCTTCATCTGCCCCGTCGCCTTTTCATTTTCCCTTGGCGTTTTGCTCTCTGACCCGTGTGGCCCACAAGTCAGCTCTTTTTTTTGGAAAACGCACGCATTTATCTCTTTTGAACAGTTTATTTCCTTTCTCCATTTCATTTCGTCTCCCCTGGTTCTAGTGGCGGAGCTGAGGCGGAGCCCTAGGCGGAGGGGCTCTCCGCTGGCGATTCGCCATCGTTTATGAGTTTTATTTATTGGTTTTGATTCGATGTTGTATATCTCTTCGTTCCCGACCTGATTTTGTCTGCATTTATTGGTTTTTTTGTTCTTTGTCAATGTTATTGCGGAGGCTGAGTCAATTCCCCTCAGAGCCTGTGGCAGAGGCGCTCGCCGTCGTTGATCTGCCATCATTCATCTGCCGTAGTTGGTGAGTATTAGCGCTTCTAAATGAATTAGATGTTGACCTGTATGCTTCTAAATGAGCAACGGTGGCCTTGATGCGTGTAGGTCGTGGGCGCTCCTGCGACAGCGGCTTCCCCTTATGCCGCGTTGGTGGTGGTGTGGCATCTAACCTGGCATCACCGAACCCTTCTCTCGCCTGGCTCTGCCATATTCCTCTCCGATGGATCCTCCACTGATGGCCGCCCCTTCTCTCCTACGGGCTGCGACGATGACTGGATAGTCACCGCCGTCGCCCTACCCTAGGTGCTGAGGTCTCTATCTTCAGGATCTTTGCTGGCGATGAGAATCCACCAGGTACGCTCACGACCTACCCCTTGTCTTCCTTTCACTGCTGTGCGGAATCGAGCTTCCAAACTCAAGCAATTTGTATTCGTATTCGATTTGATAGGCGCGTGTGTAGCTGAAGGGGTGGCAATAGGCGGCTATTGCATTTGGTTCTGCTTTTGGATCTTGGTGAGACTACTTGGAAGCCAGCGTTGGAGCATGTGCTACAACGAATGAAGAACATTGCAGAAGGCAGGGCATACACATACTGCCCTCCTCTTGTGTGTTCTAGTTGTCCTAGACCATTTATGGCTGCGAATTCCTTGATAGTTTTCGGTAATATCATATTTTTTAAATCAAGTGCAGAATTACCACAATAGTGAAATGGTTGTTTACTTGTTTTTTCTCATTTGAGAATGAAATTACATAACGATGATGGGTTCAAATAGCATGCAGCAGCATGATCTAATTGTGATGATAACAATTATTCAGTGGCTCTTTGTTCAATATTAGTTATTCCAAAGCAAAACTTGGGCAGTAGGGACTAGGTTGCTCGATTGTTTAGTGACAGCTCTTGGCTTCATTTGTTTGCTTATTATACTATTTCAATTAAATTTGTATTGATAAGATATTCTTTCAGTAACAAGGCTGGCGGAGTGATAAAGCATGGCTCTATTGCGTGTGTAGTGTATCTGTTTGCGTGGTTTTTTTATTATTGTTCGTTCTATGTTTCTGAAAGGTCCTAATGGCTAAAGGGGGTGAATAGCCTATTAAAATTTTCTACAACAACACTTAGCAAACCGGTTAGACAATTATGAGGTGAAGCAAGTGTTGCGCTAGCCTACTAAAAATGCAAGCCACCTACCACAATTCTAGTTTCTAACCAAACAATGGCTATGTCACTATACTAAGTTAATGTGCTCTCAAAGGCTAACTAAAGAGTCACACTAACCAAGCTAACAAGCTCTCATAAATAGCTACACTAAAGAGCTTGATAACTAGTTTGCGATAATGTAAAGAGAATGAGCAAGATGGTTATACTGCCGTGTCGAGGAGTGAACCAATCAATCACAAGAATGAATACCAATGAAGACCAATCACCTTGGAATCAAATGATGACACAATGATTTTTTTACTGAGGTTCACTTGCTTGTCAGCAAGCTAGTCCTCGTTGTGGCGATTCACTCACTTGGAGGTTCACGCGCTAATTGTCTCAATAGGGTGCCGCACAACCAATACAAGATGAGGATCACACAAGCCACGAGCAATCCATAAGAGTACCTTTTGGTTCTCCACCGAGGGAAGGTCAAGAACCCATCACAATCACCACGATCGGAGCCGGAGACAATCACCAACCTCCGCTCGATGATCCTTACTGCTCCAAGCCGTCTAGATGGCAGCAACCACCAAGAGTAACAAGCGAATCCCACAACAAAACACGAACACTAAGTGTCTCTAGATGCAAACACTCAAGTAATGCACTTGGATTCTCTCCCAATCTCACAAAGATAATGAATCAATGATGGAGATGAGTGAGAGGGCTTTGACTAAGCTTAGAAGGTTGCTATGTCAATGCAAATGGCCAAGAGAGTGAGCTAGAGGCGGCCATGGGGCTTAAATAGAAGCCCCCATGAAATAGAGCCGTTGTACCCCTTCACTAGGCACAACACGGGGTGACCAAACGCGCTGATCAGATCGACCGGACGTAGGACCCCAGCGTCCGGTCGATCGATGCTTGCCACGTGTTATCGGCTTCAAACACTGATTGCTCGATCTCTATGGTCATTAGTACATTTAAGTAGTGATCGAACGTGCCAACACCATCGTTTGGTCGTTTCCAGTAAGGTATCAGAAGCGAAAAATCACAATTGGACGTCTCCGGTCATGCTCGACCGGACTCACCCAGCGTCCGGTCACTCAACGTTTCCCTTGTGCACTGCATATGTCATCATACGTCATACTGGCCGGACTCAGGCCCTGAGCGTCCGGTCATTTCTCACGCCAGCGTCCGGTCATGAGATCGAAGCCGCACGCTCACTGATGCCACTGACTGGACGCGTCGGTCCTACTGAGACCAGCGTTCGGTCACTTACAGTGACCTCTGTCTTTTCTATAGAGAGCGCCGGTGACACCATCGGACTGTCCGCACTCTACGAGCGGACATTCCACCGGTGAAGTTCCTAACCCTTGCTCAAATATGCCAACCACCAAGTGTATCATCTTGTGCACATGTGTTAGCATATTTTCACAAACATTTTCAAGGGTGTTAGCACTCCACTAGATCCTAAATGCATATGCAATGAGTTAGAGCGTCTAGTGGCACTTTGATAACCGCATTTCGATACGAGTTTCACCCCTCTTAATAGTACGGCTATCGATTCTAAATGTGATCACACTCACTAAGTGTCTTGATCACCAAAACAAAATGACTCCTATCATTTATATCTTTGCCTTGAGCCTTTTGTTTTTATCTTTCTTCTTTTCAAGTCCAAGCACTTGATCATCACCATGGTATCACCATCATCATGTTATGATCTTCAATTGCTTTACCACTTGGAATGTGCTACCTATCTCATGATCACTTGATAAACTAGGTAAACACTTAGGATTTCATCAATTCACCAAAACCAAACTAGAGCTTTTAGTTTCCTACAGATTCTTTCAGTGTATCTGCTATTTTTTAATTCTATTTTTGTTATTATTTCATGTTTTTTGTTTGTTTGTTGCGAAGGCGGAGGCTGAGGTCAAGGTTTAGCCGCAGGTCCATGCCGTGTTTGATTTAGAGCTTTTTGTGGCTGAGCCAGAGGTGGAGGCGAAGGTAGAGTTCGGGCCTGAGTTGGATTCATTTTCTTCTCCGATGCTGAGTAGTTTTTGTGGCGAGTTTTTGTATCCAAGTGTTCTTTTGCAAGTTGTAGATCCTTTTTCTGGTCTTTGTTCATGTTAAGTTTTTCAGGGTTTGTTTTAGATCTTGTATTTCTATTTAGTTATATTTACCTATTCCGTAGATGTTATATAATTTGATGGTAAACGTGATGATTTGATAGAGTCATCAATATATTTTGGTTG
This sequence comes from Miscanthus floridulus, assembly GCF_019320115.1. Classification (NCBI taxonomy): domain Eukaryota; kingdom Viridiplantae; phylum Streptophyta; class Magnoliopsida; order Poales; family Poaceae; genus Miscanthus; species Miscanthus floridulus. The sequence continues at coordinate 126,353,854 of NC_089585.1, read as the reverse complement.
AAATTATCTTATCTTTTTTATCTGTAGATGTTAGCCGCAGTTGAATTTTTCATTGCTTAGACTGTAGTTCTTAGGTATGGCAATTTTGTTGAGGATATTGTTTACTTAGGGAAATGAATTGTTCTTTGTGTTTTTTTTTGTAAATGGTTTCCTATCATTTATATAGTATGTAATGCTTAACGTGATGATTTGGATGGTATTATTGTAATAGTTGGATGCTATAGTGTTTTGTGAGTGGATTAGGCTTAGTTGTGTTTTGTGTTATCATGCTTTTGCTTGCTTTTAAATTTCAGTTGATTCACAATTTTTTGTTAAGCTTTGTTAGGCTCAGCCCATCATGCCAAACTGAGCTTGCTCCTTCCAGTATTATTATCATTGATGAATTTTTCTGATTATATGGTTTACTCTATAATATATGTGTTTATCATCGTACTATAGTGTTTGTTGTTGATAGGTTAGAAATCATCTTTTTCTATTTTGGTTTTGTAGTAGTGTGTTTTTAATTGTCCTTTTGTAGTCTTTCTCCTTATATAAGCTGTAATGTATGTGTATCGATATCTTTTTGTTTTGTGTGTTAGATGTTTCTTTCTATTTTTTTGGATTGGTCTACTTAGCTACCGTCCTGTTTTTTTGTTTATGATAGTGTCCTTTGTTGTTTGGATTGGTTTTATTTAGTTATTTGCTTTATGTGTTCCCTGGACTATTTGTTTTTAGAAATTGAAAGGATCAAGATGCCCAAGAGGGGGGTGAATTAGGCTAATTCTAAATTTCTTTGCAATAATTAAGTCATACGGTTAGCCCAATTAAACCCCTGTGCCTAGAAAGTGTTTCTATTTATCTAACGCACAAAAGTTTAGCAACATATGTTCTAATCCTACTCTAGCATGGCAATTCTATGAATGTGAAAGACAAGAATTGAATTGCTCAAAGTAAAAAGAGAAGAAGGAACGCAGTGATATTTTGCCGAGGTATCGGAGAGTCGCCACTCCCCACTAGTCCTCGTTGGAGCACCCGCGCAAGGGTGTTGCTCCCCCTTGATCTGCGCAAGGATCAAGTGCTCTCTATGGGTTGATTCTTTGACACTCCATCGCGGTGAATCACCCACAACCGCTCACAACTTGAGTTGGGTCATCCACAAGCTCCATCGGATGATCACCAATCTCACAATCACCACCAAGCCATCTAGGTGATGGCGATCACCAAGAGTAACAAGCATGAACTCTCACTTGACCACGACAAGCCTAATGAGAAGGATGGATGCACACTTTGCTACTTTTGATCTCACTAATGAGGGCCCTCTTTGGGATTCTCAAATCTCAATCACCTCACTAGGACCTTGCTCTTCTTAGCACTCACAAAGATGTTTCTCAGCTGTTGGAATAAGCAAAAGTACTCACACACATGAATGGAGGAAGTATTTATAACACCGGCTGAAAAACGAACCGTTATGTGTCTCTTCGGGGTGACCGAACGCTCCGGTCATGTTGACCAGACGCTTCGGTTAGTTCACCCTGAACATCGGTGTTTAAGTGGTGACTGGACGCTGGACAGCGTCCGGTCAGCACTGACCAGACGCGTCCGGTCATGATTTTCCCTCTCTCGAACCTTACTGGAGTCGACCGGACGCTGGGACTTAGTGTCCGGTCACTTCACCTCTCAGCGTCCGGTCACTTCTAGACGACTTCACCTTGATCAAATGAACTGACCGGACTCTGCGCTAGCGTCCGGTCACACCGAAGCCAGCGTTCGGTCAGTATTTGACCCTCCATTCACTTCCAACTCTCGATCATATATGAATAAAGTTTGCTCCAATGGATCTAAGGGCTTTTTAGGAGCTACCTAGTGCTAGGTTTAGCAAGTGTGCACCACACCTAACTCACTAGACTTACCTAGGTCAAGCTATTCGTCCATACCCCCCTTAATAGTATGGCCAAAGGAAAAACAAAGTCTTAAACTACTCTATGTGTCTCTTCAACTCCAATCGATACTTAGAACTAGTCCATCCTTAACCTTGTCGTCCATCCTTTAAAAACTGAAATGATTTTCATTGTAGGGGCATGACCACCATGATAGCCCAATCGATCTCCATTACCATGACCTAACTTAATTGCCTCTGCAAAACACACATTAGTCGTAGTAATCACGTATTATCATTAATCACCAAAACCCACTAATGGGCCTAGATGCTTTTAATCTCCCTCTTTTTGGTGATTGATGATAATACCGCCTCGAGTATGTGAAAGAGTTGAGGTTTTTAACATGCTTGGTTCATATAAGCTTTTGATAATAAGAACAAAAGAGTTAGGCAAGCTTATATGACCCAAGCCAACATGATGTACTCAAAAGATATGAAATAAGCATGAGTATAAGTAATAAAGCTCATTTGCATCGGAGTAAAACACGGAAGCAAAGCAAATGAGCATAACACTAGTGATATGACATATAAGAGATTCAAAGTAGAGAGCACATATGTCACATATCACAATCGCGTAGATATCACTATCACATAAATATAGTTTGATGCATAAAAGTAAACACACAAATGTATAATAGTGTATCACACATAAAAACCAAATATAATAGATAAACTAAGCCCCCCTAAGTCGCTCCCCCTAAATCTAACATACTCCATCCCTCTCCCCCTTTGGCGTCAAACACCAAAACCTAAGGGTCGGTCGGCGGGGCTACAGCGGACGAGTCGGGTGCTGAGGTACGAGAAACGAGCTGAAACTGTGTGCCATCATCATCTGACCCTGAGCTCTGAACTGCCTAACCCTCTATAGCTGGAAGCGATGCTGAAGCGGTCTGGGTCGGATCAGAGATAGGAGTGGCCGTAGACTATGTAGGTATCACTAAAGCAGGCGGCTCTGATGATGCAACAGAAGAAGGGAGCGTCTCTATAGTTCCGATAATAGGTACAACTGTAGAAGGACATGTGACATGCAAATATGGCGGAGTAGGCTACCCTATCAACTCACTGAAAGTCGCTCCAAGGCTCCTAGAGACTAAGGTATCTAACACTAGCAGTGAGGAAGTCTGAGCCGGTGTGAAGCCTGTCTGAAGAGGTGTGAACTACGGGGCTAACCCTAGCGAGGCAAACCACTGGGACACCTACTCTATAGGTGAAGCAAACTATGCTGGTGGTTGTCCCTGACTCTAAAGCCCACTAGGCTATAAAGCTAGAGTCATAGAAATGGTGGTAGGCTGACCTAGCTAAGGCGAAGACTATGGTAGTGGAGCCCCAATAGCTGTCACAACATGCTGCATAAATCCAAGGAGCTGCTGTTGCATGAGGAGCAACTGCTGATGCATGGCCTGCTGCTACTGCTGTATAGCCTGTTGTTGCTGGATCACCTGCTGCTATCGCTGGAACTCATCCTGCCTAGTCTGAAACTGAGCAAAAGTGGTAGCTGTCTCCTAAGCTTGGTGAGCCTGATCCTTCCTCATTCGCTCAAGTATGACAGGTAGAACGAGGTCAGTCTACGGTGTAGATAGAGCTGAATTAGAGCTACCAGCCTCATGATCATATCATCGTGGAGGCATTTGAGGAATGGACTAGTACTCATCATCTGAGCTGTCATTGGGGTCGCTCGCAACAATCCCCTCCTGCTAAGCATCAAGCTGCTCCTCCTCTATAGCTGCTATGCTCCTGATGGTCTCATTCTGCTGAGCTGCAGTCTCTGGTACCTCTGGATGTCAGCTCGACTAGCTAGGTGTCCTCACTGCACTATGTCGGATCATCTGAGTCATGTTGTATGTAGGGAACTTTGTAGTAGCATCACTATACTCTGCCAGCATCTCTGGTGGCCTCATAGTAACTGCCTTGTGGATCAGGAATGTAATCCAGTGAGCATATGGCAGCTGCCTGTGACCCCTGAAACCCTCTGCAATAGTATCCTCCATCTCTAATAGAAGAAGATCCCAAATGTCAAACACTGTCTGCTACATCAGAGAGTTCAGTAACCATAACTATATGCGAGTCAAGCCCTCGCGATACCCCATCCTTGAAAGCAGTGTCCTCCTCATAATGCATCAAGCACTCTAGCAGTGGGAGTGAGATCACTGGGTGTCCTACTAGACCCCTCGCCAAATGGCTCTATTAAGCAATGGCGGACTAGATCTGTAGGGGGCACCATACTGCCATGAGGGCATCTGGGGGGCGCTGTTTGTCCATAGCAAACCTCATGTAGCCAGACAGGCTGCTCCTGAAGCCTGAGTATCTCTCTAACCCTAATACTCATCAGCCTATAATCTTTGCCTCTGAATGCAAAGTGTATACATCTGTGCTGCAGGTCAATCCAGAGTGTAGCATAGAACTGACGGACCCAAGATGGAACATATAAGCCTATCCGTCCAAGTAAAATTGTCAGCCCTAGCAGGTAAGCTAGGTAAGGGTAAATATGCTATCCAGCTGCTGCTATAATGGTCTCAATGTTGCACACCCTCTGAGATCTGAATACTGCCCCACTGTTAAGATATGCATTATAAAAATCTTCCTACAGAGGTGTGTAGAAACTCTCTAAAGCATGCTCATCCTGCCTCGATGGAAACCACTGCTCAAAGTCTACAAATCTAAGTTGCTGCACCTGCTTGGCCATGGCGGCCCTCAAATCCAAGTGAGTCACTGGAGGCGGACCCTGTGGTCTAGGCGGTGGGCGAGAACCCCTCCGTTGTGTCTCTGACCTCGGAGTGACTGGTGCACGGGTATGACCAGAGCAGTGAAGTTGTGGCTGAGGTGCCTACTCTGTCTCCTCGGCCTGCTCTCCTTCCTGAGTCTGCTACTGAGGCTCCCCCTGAGAGTGACTCTCATCAATAGCCACACGTCGTCCTCCAACCATGAGGGTCCTAGCTAGACCACCATGATGGCGCTCAACCTGCTCAAGTGCAGCCCTCGTAGATGGAGAAAGCTAATATGCAATAACAACACCACTCTGAGCACCTCCTCTCTCTACGTGCTCTGCGGCCTCTGTAACTGCAGCTGCTCTCGTTGTATCTGCATCAGGGTACTTGCACTTCCTCGTTGCTAGCTTCTTCGTTGCCTTGCCTTTTGCATCTATAGGCTAGCGAGGCGGGGGCCTCAGATTCTCATCACCGGGACCTCCTCTGACATTCTTGATACGAGCCATCTGATGAAGCTAAAAGGAACAACTGCCCTAACAAGAATCAACTATCAACTGTCACTTCTGAGGCTTGGCCTCGATCTGTACTCATGAGCTTGGCCCCGAGTTGACAGACAACCTTAAATAGGACAACAACGGCACTGACTCGCTGCACGATAGAATAGATAGGATATATAAATAAATACAATATATCTAAAGATACGAAATCCTAGGAAGCAAGCAATTAGAAACGAAATTGGAAACGAGGGCTTGCTACCTAATGAACCGACGAAACGATGAGAATAGGAATGGATCGGGGAACCACGGCGTTGGTTAGGTTTTGCAGTGGCGTGGATCGGCGATGCACTGTGGTGTAGGGACACGGTGAGAAGTGGCTAGGGCACCGGGAGCGTTAGGGCAGAGGCTCGGTGGCACTTGGGCAGAGCACGTGCACGGCGGCGCGGACTGGAGGCGGTGCTAGGAGCAGTGGTGCATGCGAGTGCGGAGGCGGTGCTAGGGCACGTGCGGCGGTGGCGCAACTGTGGGTAGGCAGCGCGAAGCAGAGGCATGGGCAGTGGCGGCGCGGGAGCTGCACGAGCAGCGGCGCAGGCAGGGCTCGGCGTGGCGGTGGCGCTGGCAGGGCATGGCGCGGCGGCGGTGCTAGCAGGGCATGGCGCGATGGCGGTGCTGGCAAGGCATGGCGGTGCGGGAGCACTAGTGGCGCTGCAGCGGTGGCACAGGTGCGGATGGCGGCGCTGGAGACGATGGCGCAGGCGTGGAAGGCGGCGCTATAGACGGTGGCTCGGGTGATGACGACGTGGCGAGGATAGAGATTAGGTCAACGCATGAGGAGATTATATGGTGGATCCCACGGAGTAGAAAAGGAAACAGATGAGAAGTGCTGAACCCGCATGTTTTCTACTGACCGGACGCTCCGGTGGCAGCGACCGGACGCTGCCACCCAGCGTTCGGTTGATTCCAGAGAGGTCCAAAACCCCTGGAATCACGATCGGACACGTCCGATCCCAACTGATCGAACGCAGCCAGAGTCCGGTCGATCCAGACTACGTCTTCTTTGCTTGACCGGACGCTGGATCACCATCTGACCGGACGCTAGTAGAACACTATTTCAACGTCCAGTCACTCCTTCTCAGCAACAGTTCACCTCCTGTGAACTGATCGGACACTGGACTTCAGAGTCCGGTGCAGCGTCCGGTCACTCTTTTTCCAGTAAATCTTCAAAGTCCTTTGTGCTGCCTGTTCCCAATCAAGTCCCAACTCCAATAAGATCCAAATAAACACCAATTGGGACTGATGTGAGTGACCTCTCTCAAACCCTCAAATTTTTCAAAATATTTTGCCTTAGGCTATAATTCTTTTTTAAGAAAATAGGCAATAAGAGGGCAATTGAAGATAAATGACAAAGCAACATTCATGCATATGCAATGCAATACTTGAAAGTAAATCTAGTTGCTTGTCAAGTTTGATCCAAGGTTAAGCTTCTTCACATGCTTTTCTGCGGTTATCTTAACCATGTTAGACAAGCCCTATATGCATTACCATAAGAAGTAAACATGTTGTATATTACAATGCAATGCAAGGGACAACACAAGCTTATTTTTTAGTGAAGTTACTAAAATCAAGTACATTGAGCTCATTCCGCAACCGACAAAAAGTCACCTCATCTAGCGGTTTAGTGAAGATATCCGCCAATTGATCCTAGGTCCTTACACCTTCTAATGAAATATCATTCTTTACAACATGATCTCTAAGAAAGTGATGGCGGATATCTATGTGCTTGGTCCGAGAGTGTTGAACCAGATTATTTGCAAGTTTTACCGCACTTTCATTGTCGCACAAAAGAGGTACTTTTTCTAGAACTACACCACAGTCTAGCAAAGTTTGTTTCATGTAAAGAATTTGTGCACAACAAGCACCCACAGCAATATATTCCGCTTTGACAGTGGACAAAGCCACGCTATTTTGTTTCTTGAAGGACCAAGACACTAGTGATCTACCAAGCAAAATGACACCCTCTAGATGTGCTTTTTCTATCCACTTTGCAATCGGCATAATCCGAATCAGAATAGCCAACTAATTCAAATATAGCTCCTTTGGGATGCCAAAGGTCAATGCTTGGTGTGTGCTTAAGATACCTAAGGATTCTTTTAATGGCAATCAAATGAGTTTTCTTAGGATTAGCTTGAAATCTAGCACACATACACACACTAAACATGATGTCGAGCCTAGATGCGGTTAAATATAATAAGCTACCAATCATAGAGCGGTAGAGAGTTTGATCAACCGTGTTACCTCCCTCATCTAGGTCGAGATGTCCATTAGTTGGCATTGGTGTCTTGATTGGCTTACATTCATCCATCTTGAATCTCTTGAGAAGATCATTTGTATATTTCTCTTAAGAGATGAAAATCCCTTCTCTCATTTGTTTGACTTGAAAACCAAGAAAGAATGTAAGCTCTCCAATCATTGACGTCTCGAACTCCTTAGACATCAATTCACCAAACTCTTTGCAAGAATCTTCATTTGATGATCCAAAGATGATATCATCAACATACACTTGACAAATGAAGATGTGCCCATCAAGCTTCTTGGTGAATAGTGTGGTGTCGATCTTCCCAATGGTGAAGCCCTTCTCAATAAGGAAGTCCCAAAGGCGCTCATATTAAGCTCTTAGGGCTTGCTTAAGCCCATATAACGCATTGGACAACCTATAAACATGATTAGGATATCTAGGGTCTTCAAACCCGGGAGGTTGATCAACATAGATTAGTTTATTAATAAAGCCATTTAAAAATGCACTTTTCACATCCATTTGATATAGTTTCATGTCATGATGTGATTCATATGCAAGGAGGATACGAATGGCTTCTAGTCTTGCAACCGGTGCAAAGGTCTCTCCAAAATCTAAATCTTCAACTTGAGAGAACCCCTTTGCAACTAGTCTTGCCTTGTTCCTTACAACTACACCTTGATCATCTTGCTTGTTGTGAAACATCCACTTTGTTCCAATGACTGTTGCACCTTTTGACCGCTCTTCAAGAGTCCAAACTTCATTACGGATGAAGTTGTTCAACTCTTCATGCATGTCATTTATCCAATCCAGATCTTGAAGAGCTTCTTCTACCTTAGTAGGCTCAAAGCAAGAGACAAAAGAGTGATGAGCAATAAATGAAGCAAGTTTTTATGAGCGAGTCATTACACCCTTTGATGGACTCCCTATGATGAGATCTTGTGGATGATCTTGTAGTAGAGGTGTATTTCTTCTATTAACCACTTGAGGAGGAGGTTGTGGAGCATCAACATCTTGTGCTTGTACCACCATTTGATCATGGGAGACATGAGTATCTTCATTTTCTACTCTTCCATCTTTATTACCATCTTGTGGTACACTTGATGAAGAAGGTGGATCAATCACTTGTACATCATCTTCATCATCTTTAGGCTTGATGTCTCCAACCGGAATGTTCTTCATAGCCTCCCTCAATGGTTCATCACCTACATCATCAAGATTCTCATGTGCTCCTTGGGAGCCATTAGATTCATCAAATTCTACATTATATGTTTCTTCAACCAAGCCGGTGGCATGATTAAATACTCTATATGCTTTGGACTTTGATGAGTAATCAATAAGAAAACCAATATCACAACGTCTTTGAAACTTCCCTAGGTGTTGCCGCTTCTTGTAGATATAGCATTTGCAACCAAACTATAACACCTCGGTGTTAAGCATGCATTATCATTTCATCCCATGAGCATAATCATCATCACCTCATGCATAAGCATCATTCATGCATTTCATTTCGAAAGAAATAAAGTATCATTTCATGTGGTGCTTAAATTGATTGAAATTCATTTATGTTTCAAACAATGTGAAACGCCATGCTCATGTTTGGATGCCATGATTTCTTGTTTTGATCACTAAGATAGCTTATAAATATTTAGGATACAATTTGGAGCAAAGTTTATATTTCAATTTTTGCCAAATTTGCTTTTAAAAATTATTCTTCAAAATTAGGGTTTTGAATTAGTATTGACTTTATTTTGTAATTCAAAATATATTTGGAGTTTGACTTTGGTCATAAAAGCAAAGTTGTAGAGAATAAATTTTTGAACAACTTTTATTTTTGGGCCAAAGTTTGAAACTGCTTTGAATTAGTTCAAAAATTCATTTGAATGCAAAAGGAATTGAAAATAATTTGAAAAAAAAAATCTCATTTTTACCTTGTTGGGCCGCCGCCTCGCTTTCGGCCCAGCTCGCCGAGCCGGCCCGGCCTGCCCCGTGCCTCGCCCGTTCGCCACCGGCCTGCCGCATCTCGACCGGCCCTGCCTGCCTTAGCCGCAGCCGAGCCGCGCTCCTCCCCACTCTGCTATTCCTTACTCGCCCTTCCACTTCGCTCCCTTCTCCGCCAGCGCAAGCAGCAGCGCTCGCTCCGCCGCGCGCCATCGCCGGCATAGCCGTTCCGGCCACGCCTGGCCACCGGAGCTTGCTCCATCTTCGCCACGCCTTCTCCCTCGCCTCGCGCAGCTTGTCCTCGTGTTGATTCGGCGTGGTAAGGCTCGAGCCGGCCGCTATTGCTCACCGGAGCATGGCCGAGCTCACCGGTGAGCTCTGCTCCCATGGTCTCCCCCGCTCCGCTTCTTTTCCTGCCTTTCTTTCTCGCGCACGAGCACCGCACTGCGTCGTTTCGTCTCCCGAGCACCTCCTCTCGCCACACCATGGCCGGAGACGCTCCACCGGCGACGACCCGCGCCGCCGCTCCACCATGCACGGCTGTGGCTGGCTTCCCGAGCTCCTTGGCCCACGTCGCGGGCACCCTTGGGTTCGCGCGAGGGTGGGGAGCACACTGGTCACCTTCACCGGGCCAAAGACCTCACCGTCGGTGAACTCTCACCGCCGGTGATCTTCTCTGTTTTTGTTCGGCTGACGGGTAGGGTCCCGCTGACCCCCAGGCCCGTTGTCAGTCCCTGTGTGTGTCCGCGCGTGTTCAGATCCGGGTGCACCCAGCGTTTTCATCGGCTGGTTTTAAAAATGATTTAGGAAATGATTTTTCAGATTTCTATTAAATGCTTTGGAAATTTATAACTTGCTCAAATTGGCTCCAAATTTGTTGAAACAAATTTTGTTGTGTTCCTTGTCACTAGATCTACATGATAAAAATATTGCATGTCATTTTTGAGATACTTTAATGTAGAGCTTTATTTAATTCTTAATATTGCTGATATCTTGTGAAATGTGTAGTAAATTCTATATGTATCAGAAAAATATGATTCAAATTGGTTAGTCTATTCTTGAGATGTACTTTCTGTGAAAAATATATGTCATGCAGGTTATGTGGAAAAATATTGCTAGGTAGGTTATGTGTATTAATTGCTGATTTCTTGTAAAATTGCTAGGGCTAAAAATATGAATAATACATGTAGGTGAAACTTTTTGTACAGTAATTGTATGCTCTGTAGATCATGGGAAAAATACCAAATCTATTGTTTGACACTTTTCATAGTACAAAGTATTTTCATGCTCAATTATCCACCATAGCTTGTCATTTTTGTGTAGGTTGTTATACTTATCTAAATGCAATGAAAATTTTATGGTAGTCTACTTAGAGTAGTACTATGCTACTGTAATTTTCTTAGATTTTTATGAGCACTAGAAATATATGTTGCTGTTGTAGCCCTAGTTTAACATGAAATAAACAAATCTTCTTTAACGCATGATTAGTCAATGATGTTTGCTTTGGTGTATCTTTGAAGCATCTTAGATTGTTGTGGTGACTTGGCATGTTAGTACCATGGTTGTAGTAGTAGTATAGTAGTATATGTTCTTGGATGATGTTGACTACCTTGTAGAAGGGCTTTACTTCTACTATGCCCAATAAAGTTGAACATGTTCATCTACATTTCATGTATCATGATCATTACATGTCATCTCTTCGATGCACCTATGCATTAGCACTCATACATCTGCATCATATAGGATCGTAGGAGGAGTTGCTAGCAGTAGTTCAGGAAGAGCAGACCGGGACAGATCCACAAGAAGTCCAGGCATAGGAGGTGCCAGAGGAAGAGGAGCCAGGAGAGGACTTGCCTGAGTGCGTGGATCATCAACCTAGTTCGTTCGAATGAGGCAAGCCCCGGAGCATTCTAAGTCTCTTACTTTATAAAAGCAATTCTTTCTATATATATATATTAGTTTATATATTGTTGCATTAAGTGGTAGGAGTTGATTGAAACCATTGATGCATTTATTACTATCCTTGCCTACCTTACTACCTTGTTACCCTATTAGGTTAGAATCGAATAACGGCTTAGCCTTGCTTAGACCGGTAGCGATCGGTGATAATCCGATCACCTACATTATAGGTGGTTACTGGAAGAATTTAGCTATGAAAAGAATGATATCCTAGAATTAACCATGTGTGATGGATAATTGGAGACCGGACGGAAAAAGTTGGAGGCAACCAGACAGGGTTCTAGGGTGCTGTTAGTTTCCGTCTGTGTCGATTAAGGACCGATCGTTGCTCGTCCCTCTTGTCATGTTGAACGCATGCCTCATATTTAGCAGGTCGAATAAAGTACCTTTCGACCGTGAAGCTAGTGACACTATTCGAGCCGGGATAAACCCGGATTGGCAGACTGGTGCTGAAGGGGGGTATGATGGGGATGCGAAGAGTGAGCCCAAGGTGTGTCCTGGCAGTTGGGCGGTCCCTGGGTAGTGCGGTCCCGGCAATTATCCCGCGGCTACTTGGAAAGTGTCATTGGTGATCTAAGCGACCCTGACGGGGGAAACGTGGTTTGTGTGAGGAATAAATCACTAGCTGGTTAGGAATCGATTTGAATCGCTATCGCTCCTGGATAGTGAGCACTTGACTCGAGCTATGGCATCATAGTAATTATTATGGAACAATTATGGTTATCTGGATGGTATGGGATATGCTAAATCTAAATTGGTAACTAGATGTTATTGGTTTATCAAGTGATTGCTATAGTACAGGTGCTTACCTAGATGGATAGGTTATAATAAAGATGATGCAAAGTACTTAAAATGGTTCCTTCATGCTAGCTTATGCTTTTCGTAAACCAGTCAGCTAGCCCACTAAAGAAAGCCTTGCATAATCCTTGGTGTCGCTTTATTTTGGTTTAAGACGAGTAAGTCTAGCTGAGTACCTTCTTGTACTTAGGGCATTGTTCCCATTGTTGTTGCAGATGGTCAAATGTACTACGGCTATTGCATTAACTGCCTATACCCGGCGATGGGTGACAACTAGGACCAAGGGCAATGGTCACTACGTATCTCTCATCTAATGCTTTTGTTGGAGATGGCTACCTACTGGCACTGTATTGGAACTAAAAGTGTGTGTGTGTGACTTGAAAACTATTTGCTTCCGCTATTTCAGATTGAACCTGGTTTGTAATAACTTTATATTCTAAACTCTGATGTATCCTACTGTCATTGCGAACCTTATGTAACATGTGATGGTACTTGCTAAACTTGTATGATCTTGGTTTGTATGTCGATTGGTTTGAAATCCTTCGTGGTTTCATGGACTACCGGGTTATACGGGCTTAAGTTTACTAAATTATCTGCTTCGACGAAAGATTTCCTTACTTAATCTCATATAATTATTCGGTTCTGTTACACAAACACCCTAAAGAAGGAGACATCTATCTTCTTCCCATTGAGCAACTCATAAGGTGTCTTGCCAAGGAACTTTTGAAGGAATAGGCAGTTAGATGCATAGCATGCGGTGTTGATAGCTGAAAGCTCTAGTTTGGTTTTTGTGAATTGATGAAACCCTAAGTGCTAACCTAGTTTATCAAGTGATCATGAGATAGGTAGCACACTCCAAGTGATGAAGCAAATGAAGATCATAGCATGATGATGATGATACCATGATGATGATCAAGTGCTTGGACTTGGAAAGAAGAAAGAGAAAAACAAAAAGCTCAAGGCAAAGGTATAAACCATAGGAGCTATTTTGTTTTGGTGATCAAGACACTTAGAGAGTGTGATCACATTTAGGATTGATAGCCGTACTATTAAGAGGGGTGAAACTCGTATCGAAATGCGGTTATTAAAGTACCACTAGATGCTCTAACTCATTGCATATGCATTTAGGATCTAGTGGAGTGCTAACACCCTTGAAAATGTTTGTGAAAATATGCTAACACATGTGCACAAGGTGATACACTTGGTGGTTGGCATATTTGATCAAGGGTGGTGATGTTTAGGTGCAAGGGTAAGTAACTCCACCGGTGGAGTGTCCGCCCATAGAGTGCGGACAGTCCGACGGTGCCATCGGTGCCCTAGATAGAAAAGATGGAGGTCACTGGAAGTGACCGGACGCTGGCCTCGGTTGGACCAGTGCGTCCAGTCAGGTATAACAGCGAAGACGCTGGCGTCGGTCAAATGACCGGACGCTGGGTTGCTCTATGACCAGACGCTGGCAGGGTGTGTCCGGTCAGTGCTGACGTATGCTGACAAGAGGCGCATAGAGGAGACGTTGTCTGATCGGACGCTGGTAGGGTCCGGTCAAGCATGACCGGATGAGTCCGGTCGGCAAAATACGCTTCTAGAACCTTACTGGAAACGACCGGACGCTAGAGGCTCAGAGTCTGGTCAGTTGTAGCGAAGCGTCCAGTCAACAGATGACCGTTGAGATCAGACGACTCCTGTTGAATGTAGTGTGACACATGGCTGACATCGAGCGACCAGACGCTGGGTCCTGAGTCTGGTCAATCGGACCGGAGCGTCCGGTCACCCCGCGTTCAGCCTAGTGAAGGGGGTACAACGGCTCTGTTTCATGGGGGCTTCTATTTAAGCCCCATGGCCGGTTGAAGCTTGGACTCTTGGTCATTTGCATTGATATAACAACCTTGTGAGCTTAGCCAAAGCCCTCCCACTCATTTCCATCATTGATTCATCATCTTTGTAAGATTGATAGAGAATCCAAGTGCATTGCTTGAGTGTTTGGATCTAGAGGCACTTGGTGTTCGTGTTTCACTATGGGATTCGCTTGTTACTCTTGGTGGTTGCCACCACCAAGATGGCTTGGAGCAGCAAGGATCGCTGAGCGGAAGGTGGTGACTGTCTCTGGCTCCGATCGTGGTGATTGTGAGGGGTTCTTGACTTTTCCCCGGTGGAGAGCCAAAAGGTACTCTAGTGGATTGCTTGTGGCTTGTGTGATCCTCATCTTGTGTTGGTTGTGTGGCACCTTGTTGAGGGTTTAGCGTGTGAAGCCAATTAGCGCGTGAACCTCCAAGTGAGTGAATCGCCACAACGAGGACTAGCTTGCCGGCAAGCAAGTGAACCTCAGTAAAAATCATTGTGTTCATCATTTGATTCTGAGGTGATTGGTCTTCATTGTTATTCATCTTTGCAATTGATTTGTTCCTTCCTCGACACGGCGGTATAACCTTCTTGATCACTCTCTTTATATTACCGCAAACTAGTTGTCAAGCTCTTTAGTGTAACTAGTTGTGAGAGCTTGTTTGGTTGGTTGGTGTGGCTCTTTAGTTAGTCTTTGAGAGCACACTAATATAGGGTAGTATCATAGCTATTGTGTGAATAGATACTATCTAAACTAGAATTGTGGTAGGTAGCTTGCTATTTGAGTAGGCTAGCGCAATACTTGCTTCGCCTCATATTTGTCTAACCATTTTGTTAAGTGTTGTTGTAGAAATTTTATTAGGCTATTCACCCCCCTCTAGCCATTAGGACCTTTCAATAGCTTCCGCCCATAGAGCTTCAGGGATGTTGTACTCATCTAGCATTATTCTTGCAAGAGTGATCAATGTTTGGTTCTTTCTCTCAACTACACCATTTTGTTGAGGAGTATATATTGCGGAGACCTCATGCTTGATCCCAACTTCATCACAATAGGCTTCTATATTCGTGTTGTCAAATTCTTTGCTGTTGTCACTTCTAATCTTCTTGAGCTTCACTTTAAATTCATTTTGTGCTCTCTTGACAAACTTCTTGAAACAAGATGCAACTTCAGATTTATCATGAAGGAAGAATACCCATGTGTATCTTGAATAGTCGTCAACAATGACAAGACAATAAAGATTTCCTCTCAAACTCTTATATGTTATTGGTCCAAATAAGTCCATGTGAAGGAGTTCTAGCACTTTTGTGGTTGACATGAAAGTTTTTGTTGGATGAGTATTTGCAACTTGCTTGTCGGCTTGACATGCACTACAAAGCTTGTCCTTCTCAAATTTCACATCCTTCAATCCTCTCACCAAATCATTCTTCATTAGCTTCTTGAGTGAGCTCATCCCAATATGAGCAAGTCTTCTATGCCATAGCCACCCAAGTATTGTTTTGGTGAATAGGTATGTCTTCAAGTTAGCATCTTTGGAGGTGAAATCCACTAAATATAGGTTGTTGTATCTAAATCCTTTGAATATCACTTGATCATCATCCTTCTTAGATACAACAACTTTTTTCTCGGTGAACAAGCATTGGAAGCTAAGATCACACAATTGTCCAACGGATAGCAAGTTGAAGCTCAATGAAGCAACATATAACACATTTGAGATAGAATGATCATTTGATATTACCACTTTGCCCAATCCTTTAACCTTGCCCTTTGAATTATCTCCAAATGTGATTCTTTATTGTCCATCTACTTCTTTATCTAGTGAGGTGAACATACGAGGATCATCGGTCATGTGTTGTGTGCAACCACTATCAATCACCAAATGACTTCCATCGGTCTTGTAGTTCACCTACACATAAGAGATCAAGCTTTAGGAACCCAAACTTGCTGAGGGCCCTTCACCTTCTCAAAAAGTGACTTTGCTACCCAATTTTTCTTAGGCCCATTCTTGTTGGGAGGTCCTAAGAACATGACTTTCATCTTCCCACTAGAATCCTTTCTAAGCATGTAATGAGCATTGAAGGCAAAAGGTCTAGCATGCTTGGGCAAGGGTTGTGGTGGTGGAGTTTGGCACTCATGGGCAAAGTGACCTTCTTGTCCACACTCAAAGCATCTCTTTGACTTTGGCTTTGATTTGTGTTGTTGTTGAGCTTGAGCCTTCTTCTCTTGGTTTGCCAAGTACCCAATGTCACTTCTATCCATCTTCATGATGGTGTTCATTAGTAGCTTACTTTAAAGATGCTTGTCTCTTGTGAACTTGCTCAAACCAATCTTGAGACGCTCTTTCTCCAACTTGAGCTTCTTGTTCTCTTCCTTGAGAGCATCATTGTTTTTCTCTTCCTTGAGCTTCTTGTTCTCTTCTTTTAGCTTCTCATTCTCAAGCATCAAATCACAATCATGATCAAGAGTTTTTAGCACAATAGTGTTGTGGCTTTTGATTTCTTCAAGATCTTTCTTGAGCTTTTTATTGTCATTCTTGAGCTCGACAAATTCATCATAATCATCGGCCTCAACCACTTGCTTGCTCTTGCTACTAGAACTTTGCTCAATGCTCTCAATGATCAAATTATCACATGATGTAGCTATATCAATCTTAACAACATCGTTAGTAGCATCATGTGGCTCATTGGATAGAAATTCTTGAGCAATGACAAGATTATCATGATTAATCTTAAGAGTAGTGTATTCTTCTTTTAGCTTGTGGCTAGTGATGAGCTCTTTGTGCATCCCCTCAAGTTTATCATGTTTATCTTTAAGCTCTTTCTTAGAAGATTTAAGCTCCTTGAGTTTAGATGATATAGCATTATTTACTTCTCTAAGCTCAACACTAGCCTTTTTGACTATATCACATTTAGCTAAAAGAGACTTATTCTTAGCTTCTAGCTTGCCATTCTTAACTCTAGTCTTTCTAATGATTCTAGTATATTTGTTTAGCAATTTGACAAGTTCATCATATGAAGGTGATTCAAATTCATCATCATCACTATCACTATCACAATCATCATTGTTAGCATGATCATCACTACTACTATCATCATTATTTGATACCTTTCGTTCACCCTTGGCCATAAGGCATAGGTGTGTAGAGGATGATAGCAGTGGTGTTGGTGAAGATGATGAGGAGTCAATCATAATGGTGGCCACCTTCTCATTATCACTATCATCATCGGATGAGCAACTTGATGAATCAATGTTCATGAGCCAATCACCGATGATGTATGCCTTTCCACTCTTCTTCTTCTTGCCATCTCTCTTCTTGTATGGCTTGTTCTTCTTCTCATCTTCTTCTTCATTGCTTGAATCATCTTTCTTACCCTTGTACTTGTCTTTCTGGGGCTTTGTGCATTGATGTGCTAGATGACCAAGTTCTCCACAATTGTAGCAATCCATCTTCGAGATTAGCTTCCTTCTAGAGCTTATGAAGAACTTCTTTTTCTTGCCATCGAACTTGATGCCACTCTTGTTGAGCTTCTTTAACATCTTGGTGGTTCTTTTCACTATGAGAGCAAGGCATTCATCATCACTTGAGCTCTCATACTCAAGCTTTGCTTTGCCCTTCTCTTGGCTAGCTTTGAATGCTAAATCTTTTTCTTTCTTTTTTGTAGAGGATAAGCCATCTTGAGGTGTGATGTGCATGTACATCCCATGAGCATTGATCTTTTCCAAGATTTGTGTTGGTGTAGCGGTAGAAAGATCACCTTGATAAAGCACAGTCATAATATGCCCATATTTGTCAATAGGGAGGACACTCAAGATCTTTCTTACAACATTGGATGGTTGCATTTGAGTGAGTCCAAGCTCATTGACTTTCTCTACAAGAACATTCAAGCATGAATACATTTTATTAGCATATTCTTTAGGAAGCATCTCAAAAGAGTTAAGCTTTTTCATGACAAGATGATAGCATTCCTCACGCTCACTCTTTGTTCTCTCATGGAGCGCACAAACGTCCGACCATAGTGCATGGGCGTCTTTGTGATTCCTCACCCGGTTGAACACATCTTTGCAAAGGCCTCTAAAGATGGTGTTTCGAGCCTTTGCATTCCATTTTTTGTAATTCACCTCATCGCCCTGTAGGTGTGTAGCATCCCGAGGTTTTGGGAAGCCTTGTGAGGTGGCTCTAAGTATTCCAACATCTAGAGCTTCTAGATACGCCTCCATGCGGATTTTCCAATATAGAAAATCATCCCCCTCAAAGATAGGAGGAGGTCCATCCCCGTGAGACATCTTTCTCTAGGCGGTTAAGCCTAAATACGTGAGCATAAGGCTCTGATACCAATTGAAAGGATCAAGATGCCCAAGAGAGGGGGTGAATTGAGCTAATTCTAAATTTCTTTGCAATAATTAAGTCCTACGGTTAGCCCAATTAACCCTTTGTGCCTAGAAAGTGTTTTTATTTATTTAACGCACAAAAGTTTAGCAACCTATGTTTTAATCCTACTCTAGCATGACAATTCTATGAATGTGAAAAACAAGAATTGAATTGCTCAAAGTAAAAAGAGAAGAAGGAACGCGACGATGTTTTGTCAAGGTATCGGACAGTCGCCACTCTCCACTAGTCCTCGTTGGAGCACCCACGCAAGGGTGTTGCTCCCCCTTGACCCGCGCAAGAATCAAGTGCTCTCTACGGGTTGATTCTTTAACACTCTATCGCGGTGAATCACCCACAACCACTCACAACTTGAGTTGGGTCATCCATAAGCTTCACCAGATGATCACCAAGCTCACAATCACCACCAAGCCATCTAGGTGATGGCGATCACCAAGAGTAACAAGCACGAACTCTCACTTGACCACGACAAGCCTAATGAGAAGGGTGGATGCACACTTTGCTACTCTTGATCTCACTAATGAGGGCTCTCTTTAGGATTCTCAAATCTCAATCACCTCACTAGGATCTTACTCTTCTTGACACTCACAAAGATGTTTCTCAGCTGTTAGAATGAGCAAAAGTACCCCCACACACGAATGGAGAAAGCATTTATAACATCGGCTGAAAAACGAACCGTTATATGTTTCTGCGAGGTGACCAGACGCTCTGGTCATGTTGACCGGACGCTCCGGTCAGTTTACCCCAAACACCAGTGTTTAAGTGGTGATCGGACGCTGGACAGCATCCGATCAGCACTGACCGGATGCGTCCGGTCATGATTTTCCCTCTCTGGAACCTTACTAGAGTCGACCGGACACTGGGACTCCGCGTCCGGTCACTTCACCTCTCAGCGTCTGGTCACTTCTAGACGACTTCACCTTGATCAAATGAACTGACCGGATTCTGCGCCAGCGTCCGGTCAGTATTTGACCCTCTATTCACTTTCAACTCTCGATCATATGTGAATGAAGTTTGCTCCAATGGATCTAAGGGTTTTTTAGGAGCTACCTAGTGCTAGGTTTAGCAAGTGTGCACCACACCTAACTCACTAGACTCACCTAGGTCAAGCTACCCGTCCATACCTCCCTTAATAGTACGGCCAAAGGAAAAATAAAGTCCTAAACTACTCTAAGTATCTCTTCAACTCCAATTGACACTTAGAACTAGTCCATCCTTAACCTTGTCATCCATCCTTTGAAAACTGAAACGATTTCCATCGTAAGGGCATGACCACCATGATAGCCCAATCGATCTCCATTACCATGACCTAACTTAATTGCCTCTACAAAACACACGTTAGACATAGTAATCACGTATTGTCATTAATCACCGAACCCCACTTAGGGGCCTAGATGCTTTCAGAAATTCTGTTTTTTTATATGTTTGTCTCGGGTAGTTCCCTCAGACTTTTTGTGATTTTGTCTTTCATAGAAAATTTCTAGTTTTTGTTTTTTTAAATTCTGTTGTTTGGTATGTTGATATTTGAGTTGTACAGATCTTTAAGCATTGGCTAAGATGGTGACAATTTTTTAGAACCTGAGGTACTTCTGTACTTCTAAATTTATCCCATTTTTATGTTCTGTACTCCTAAACTTATTCCAATTTAGGTTAGGTTTTTGTTTATCCAGTTGCCTTTTCTTCTATGTTCTTTTGTTATATTCCAGATTTTGGGCCAGTGCTGTAGCTCTAAATAATGGTTTCCTGGTTATAGGTATCATAGTTATAGTGTAGTAGTCCAACTTAGTTGTTCATCAGGTGTAATTTATAGGTATTATTTATGTAAGTAGTACTAAGTGCTAAAACTTCATTACTTATGTAGTACTAAGTTGTTTGATTAATATAATAACCTCATATTTCTTTTGGTTTTGCTATCTATATTGGAAATTTGTATTTTGTTATGTTTGATTGGAGGCAGTTCTCTCAGGTTATTTTTGAATTTTCCTTTCATAGAAAATTTCTGGTTTACAATTTTTGAAATTTTATTTTTTGGTATGTTTGTGTCCGGCAGTTTCTTCAAAATATTTGTGTTTTTGCCTTTCACAGAAATTTTTTGGTTTTTGTTTTTTGAAATTGTGTTTTTTGTTATGTTTGTTTCAGGCAGTTCTCTTAGATTTTTTGTGTTTTTGCCTTTCATAGATAATTTCTGATTTTTGTTTTATGAAACTCTGTTTTTTGGTATGTTTGTTTCAAGCTCAGAATTTTTGTGATTTTGCATTTCATAAAAAATTTCTGTTTTTTGTTTTGTTTTATATCTTATGTTTTTATTTTAATTATGTTTTTCCAATGTTTGTAGTGGTGACTGCATTAAGGTTGATTGTGTTCTTTTGGTAATCTGAGTGAAATTCAGGTATATTTCACTCAAATTTTTATTTTGGGTTGTGGGTTTATTTTCTGCTGTAGGATTACTCGTGTGAGCATTAGACTTGCATCCCTTAAAGTTTACTTTGTGTGATTTGTCCTTTTTAAATTGCTTGAGCGTATAAATGGGTCAAACCACCCCAGTTCTAAATAGACAGATCCTTTTTAATGGGCTTGTTCTGCGGAACCGTGCGTCACGAGAAAAGCTTCTACGTCTCGTTTCGGTGCACCGTGCACGATTCGTTTCTTCAGTTGAGCGACCCGAGACGAAGCAGCAGCTAACGCCTGACACGAAATGCGCGTCGCAGCTTTTATACATTTTATACAAGTATAAATTTTGCTGCGAGCTTTGATCGTTGAAGACGAATACGGGAGTGCAAAGTACGTACTGTATGAATTTTCAGTCACGCGTCATCCCATCTTTTGGAATGAAATACCGTACCGCAGCGTCTCGGTGTTTTTGTCATGATGACCCCTTTGATTGGGTATTCCGTATTTGGGCACTTCCGCACTTGGGTGGGGCCGTGGGCGTGCTGCCTGGTGCTGTTCTGGCTGCAGGCAGGTACAGTGCTGCTGCATCGATCCCCGGTGGCAGAGAAAAACAGGGCCATGTTTATTTCAACCCAAAATCAAATCAAAACTTTGGCACTATAAAAAAAAAAGAAGATTCTCTGTCACATCAAACTTGCGATACATACATGGAGTATTAAATATTGACGAAATCAAAAACTAATTGCACATTTTGGTTGTACTTTGCGAGACGAACGTTTTGAGCCTAATTAGTCAACGATTGGACAATTATTATCAAATACAAACGCAATGCTACAGTGCGTTACCGGAATCTACAGTGTTTTTGACGGCGCCAATTCAGGGCAACTAAACATGGCCCAGGATACAACCGGCCGCCCACGTTTGAATTGGGGCCCTGTTTAGATTGAGGTTAGGAATCAGTATTTGGCACTGTAGCATTTTCGTTTGTATTTGACAATTATTGTTCAATCATGGCCTAACTAGACTCAAAAGATTCGTCTCGTAATTTATAATCAAACTGTGTAATTAGTTATTTTTTTATCTACATTTAATACTCCACACAAGAGAGTGAAAAAAACTTACAATCTGGTCAGGATGCTCTAGCCGTCGTCAGGAAAGCGGTGGAACAGTACTAGAACGTGAGTGCAACTGTGCAAGCCGTGGGCCGCCCGAATCACGGATCCCAACGATCCGCATATATAAGTGCTGGCTGTACAACGACACGTCGTTTTTGATCTGTGATGCGTCGTGCGCTTCGGCTCTTTTTTTTGGAGAATGACTTCCCAAATCAAACTAGCTGTGAGTGCTGCCTGACAAACACGCAGGTCGTCCTGCACGAGCCAAATCAGAGACCAGAAGCTGAACGCCTGAATCAGAAGCGTACGGGGCAGAGCATCAGTGCATGCCGCGCTCTCCCTGCAGGAACGTTCAGCGTCTAGTCAACGCGAAAGTGCCATCCATCCCAGCGACGGCTACCTAGCTACTCTTTTGTGCACGTTAATTTGGTGCGTGCGGGACTCTGTCGCAGTCTTGCAGACCACATTAAGTCTGTGCGCGGTGCGGTCAAATTCAGGAACCATACGGACCGATCGATCAAATCTCAAATGAATCCATGTACCTACAGGTCAACTCGGCTCAGGTTTTGATTAGATGCCAAATATTAGATTGAGCCCCAAGGTTCAAGCCTCCAATAAACTCGTTAATGACCACGTTGTTATCATGCTTAGGGATGGTTCTCACCAAGTTTGGCCATATTTGGTATAGCTTCCCAAAGAAGGTACTTTAATCTCTAAGAAGTTGTACAAATGAATAAAAACCACGGCCAGGATAACGTAGCTCGTTTTATATAAATAGGGGCTACAGTGAGAAACGTGCCAAAAAATTTCCTAGAAGAGCTTGCCATTTGGTTTTTATTTTCAACTTATTTCTGTGTACCAAATAGACCCTGAAAATAAGTTTTTGTAGCGTTGTGACTTGTGACACCTTGTTTGTTTTTTTCAATAGATGCAAATCATAGAGGAAAATAAAAAACTACAGCCTGCAGATGATTGATTCCTTGGAGACAGCGATCATGCACATATCCGCTAGCCATGGATGAAGTTCTATAATAGGATTGTTAGGTACTCCGTAATCTTTATCTTGGGGAGTCACACCTACGAAGCCACGCAAGCGTGTTCTTCTAGACTGTACGGTGGCAAAGCTCTTTTGGGAACAGACCAAGATGTCATCGCAAGTGAAGGTGCCTGACTTGAATCCGACAACCTGGGCGTCGGACCTGTTGTCGGACCTATGCACAAAGCAAGACCGCGCGGTCATCTTATGCGGTATGTGGGCGCTGTGGATGATGCGTAATAAACGGCGCCATGGCGAACTCTGATCTATGCCTATTCATCAGGCAGTGATTTGGGCCAGGGATACGGCCTTTGATCTTTGGCAGTTGAACCACAAAGATGAAGTCGTGGAGAGAGCAGCCAAGAGATGGAAGAAGCCGCTACAGGGGTATCTGAAAATTAACACGGATGCCGCCTTCTATGATGAAAGCAAACAAGGGGCAACTTCATGTGTCATCAGGGACCATAGCGGCGCCTTTTGTGCAACACAAGCAAAGTGGTATGATAAAGGCTTTGATGCATGTTCCATGGAAGCTTTGGCCTGCAAGGATAGCTTGATTTTTGCCAGCCAATTAGGAGTGCAAAACGTGGCAGTGGAGACGTACTGATTGCCTACAACTGGTGCAACTGTGGAACAAGAGAGACTCTCAGCGATCGATTATTGATTCAAACGTTGAAGGAGGTTGCTGAACTCAGCCTTGCTTTTCAGTCCTTTACGCTTTCTTTTGTTAGTAGAATTTGTAATAAGGTAGCGCATTCTCTAGCAAAAGAAGTGTCAGCGTCGCATCGCTCGGAGACGTGGCATGTAACTCCGGCATGCGTGTATGATCAAATTGTGTTTGAGGCTTCGGCTGAATGATAATGGAGAGCAGGGCTGTCACAAAAAAAAAAAAAAAGCCACGCAGGTGCATCTAACTATAAATAGGCGTTCAATGCCTGGCCTAGGCAGGTTCTCCAGGAGATAGGACTATGGTCTCAATTAGGAGTACAGTTTTGTTAAGTTTGTGGCGCATTATCCAAGTCGATCTCCTGATGTAACTCAAGCATATGCTGATATAATGCTGTCGCAAATTTCGAATGAAGTGCAATTCCATGCTCAAAGACATTTAAGAAAACTGTCCCTGTGATGTTATTGTCAAATACTAATGGTGTGCCCATTTAAGAAAAATGCATGCCACACTTTTTTTTGGGACATGAGCATTTTTGCTAGTACTTCCTCTGTCCTAATATATATAAGACGTAACCACTTTTTGTTCAAATCCCATAATATAAGACGTGCTCTCTTTAGATACATGTATATTGATCGATGCAGTAATACTAGTGTTGAGAGAGATAATTAAATATGTTCCTTGGTCTTTGAACCAGAGGTAGTTACGAACGAAGGGAGTAATGCTTAAATTCCTTGGAACCATCATGTTAGTTAGAGCGACGGCCTAAATTAAATTTATTTTATTTTAAAAGCATACTCCCTCTTCTTAGATATATACGATGTTTCCGACAAGCTTGCTCATATATTTAAAAATGGAGGGGTGTATTCGCAAACCTGTGACCAAATGCTAGGCTTAGCTTGAGCACGCCCCGTCGGGTAGGGCTAGCTCTTTTCCGGCTAAGGCTTCTGCGGAGGAGCCCTACCAAGTGGTTTAGCCGGGTGTGAGCCCTTTATTGACTTCATATAGGAATCAATTCAATTGGAAGAATTTAGCAAATCGGTTCTCTGAATATGTATGCGGACAATAGCTATGTGTTTATACGAATTTTCAGGAAGTATAAATTTATAGGGCTCACCAGGTCTCTAGTTTATACTAGTCCACACTCCACACGGTCTTATTAAGCCTTCTTGTTTTTGTTTTCCTTGAGGAAAACTCAAATCTCACTACTTATTTACAACAACAAAATTAGAAAGGAGTTTACAGAGTTTAACTCACCGTGTATCGAAAGTTATCACATAAACACCCAGGACTTAGCAGCTTGTTCCAGCTGCAACAGCTGTGGGCTGTGGCTACAACACCAAAGGCTTCCACTATACATAAGCTTATGGAGCTACAGGCCTGCAGCCGGAAGAAGTATGTAGCAAATAAAACAGGGAATCTGCAAGACGACTGCCCAAAAATCCAACCAAGTAATGAAATACTCCGTACATGCTAAGCATTGTTAGTTCGCGAAAGAAAAAAAAAATCCCAACCAAGTGCAAACATCGCAAAACTGTAATAAGCTGTTAATACACCGAACAACTACTATTACATGTCCAAACGGACAGGCGGCCTTAATTTAGCCTCTGCAACAAATTCAAATGGTAAGTAGTTCGTAAAATGAGTAATCTTAGGTCGCGCGTGTGGATGCATGTTACACACCGACGCACGCGCACGTACAGGTCTTGCAAGTGCACTCCGTCTAGTCTCCGGGCCAGTATAAAAGGGCATCCAAGATGGCCACGTCGTCACAGAAAGGATCGTGGGCACCTTCTCTCTCCGTCGTCACCGCCACGTCGTCGTCACCGTATGGATCGTTGGCACCTCTCTCCGTCAGCTGCTGCTGTTGCATGGAGCTGCTGCCGGAGCCATCGTCATCATCCGGCGGCGACGCGGCGACTGCCGTGGACGGCCCCGCCGGGTCCTCGCCAGGGACGACGACGCCTCCCGCAGCTGCGAGCGGCCGCCGGTCAAAGTGTCTCAGGTTCCCAGATTTGGTGTAGAGTCGACACAGGCTAAACTCGCCCCTCGGCTGCAACTGCAACACCATATACGTACGTACATCAAGTTAGCAAAAGAATCCCCAGATCGAGACCAGAGTGCAATAAGTATTTTTGTTCTCTCAGCACAATATATATAGAGTTCTTAAAAAAAATACTAGTACGTTCTTCCATGCAACATGAGCCAAGTTCCCAAAGAATCGAAGGCTATATATATATATATATATATATATATATATATATATATATATATATATATATATATATATATATATATATATATATATATATATATATATATATATATATATATATATATATATATATATATATAACACACACACACACACACACATATTAGTACATTACTATCTGATGAGATCGATCGTGCTTATGGGCTTCCAACGGCGTCGTTGTCTGGTTGATACATAGATTGGCACAAGGCGAGAACCACGCATCGAGTATTTTTTTTTAAAGAACTTTTGCAGGAGCATCGATCGAGTATCATGAAACCTAAAGCTAGCTACAAAATAAACAGCAAGTGGCTTTTGGACACTTATCCGGCGCAAAAAAACGACACGCACCATCGATCAAGTTGCCCTGGCGCCTAAGCAATATATATGTGGGTGATATATGGAGATCGACATGCGTGCGCCGCAGCTTCTTGTGTGGATCTTAATTTGGAAGCTATATAAGCTACGTGCCAATGTCCACAACGGCAGAGAGAAAGCAACGTCCATTAATCATTTGTGCATCATCTCACCTGCGGCTGCGGGGCAACGTTTGGTGGTGGTGGTACGGGTACGGGTACGGCGGCGGCGTGGTGGTGGGTGCTAGACGACGACGAGGACCCGTCCGTTCCGACTCCAACTCCGACGGCGGCGGGGCCGGGGACGGGGGCTTCGTACTGGAGCGCCCTGTACTCGTTCATCTTCCACTTGGTCTTGGTCCCCGACGGCGCGCGGCCGCGGTAGAACACCATGGTCTTCTTCACCCCGATGGCGCGGCGGTCGTGATCGGCGGTGGAGTAAACGACCCCGGGCGTGCCCGCGGCCTTCCAGTACCCCGACGGCGTCGTCCGGCTGGGCCGCCCGCCCCGCGCCCGCTCCTGCCGCGGGCAGAAGTAGAACCACGGCTCCCCGTCCCCGGCGCCGCCGCCGCCGCGGCGCAGCATCTCGTGAATCCCTGCATGCATCATGGCGCGCCCCGCGCGGTTAGCGCAATGCACCGCTTCCATCATACCAATTGGTGGGCTGTGCCTGTGCGTGCGTGCATGATTAGCTAGCTACGGCGTTAAGTTGCACCTGGGAGCTGCCAGGGGTCGACGGAGTAGACGTCGACGACGGGGATGACGCGCTCGATGTCGTCGCGGAGGTTGTCCAGCTTGTTCCGGAGGTAGAAGGATATCAGCTCCTCTTCCGTCGGGTAGAAGCGGTACCCCGGGGGCAGGCCGGCCGCCATGCCACCAATCGATCCGCGCGCAGACCACCAAGATAGTAGCTAGCTATAGCCACTAGGACCGCCCGGAGCTGACGGCGCCGGAGTTGAGGAGAGGATTGGCGCTGTGCAGCCGGGAGCAAAGAATGCATATGCGCTCAAAGAACCGCGTGCCTGTGGTGTGAGGTGAGGTGATGAGGTGTGGTGATTGGTGAAGCAAGGTGTGGAAGCGTTTGCGCATGACGTATATATGGGGAAGCACGAGCTGGTTCATGTTTGACATGGATGACGCAGCTGCTGAGCTGCCCGCTTGTTCGGGGCGAATTTTCTCATGGCGTGGTGGGACGGGCTGGTGCCCGTTGGAAAAACAGGAGAGCGGGGGAGAGGAGTGACAGTGCGATTTAGTGGGGACGACTGGGTCAGCTAGTGCGCAAATTGCATATTTTCTCTTTTGCTTGTTGCACCTTTATTTATTAATCTATTTATCCTCGCACTTTAGTAATATAGGTAGAATTAAACACTTTATTTTAGTAGTAAGGTAGAATAAACAGAGCCAGAAGACAAATCTTTATCCAAAATATTTTCTTACTAATATATGATTCTTAATTAAAATGATCTTAAAGATTCATATTGAAACATATTTACTTATAATATGTTGGATTTTAATTGGACTTGTTTTATTTTTAATTTAATTAAACCAAATAAATCCTAAGACCCATATTAAATGCTAGATATATTAAAGTCTTAGTCCTATATGAGATTTTGACTATATGTGACTCAACTCAAATATGTGGCTCATGCGTGAGGGGTTAGCAAGCAACACAAATAGTTCTTCAAGAAGCTGGTCACAAGTAGAAAAGCATAGCATGACCAATATCAAAGTAGAGTGACATTGGTAGCATGTTTGAGATTAGTAATTCACTAGCGTAGTGGTTGCATATTATGTTTGAAAAGTCTTGATGTGTGCCAATGAAGATTGGTATGATAATAGGGCTGGCCAGTGGGTGTGCATGATTATGATAAATCAGATGATGGTACATATAACTGATGATTAATTATGGGCAAAGGAAAACCTCGGACGTACTCGTTGTCTTCATAGAGCTATTAATTACTACCACTTTAACTGAGGCCTGGTTTAGTTCCAAAAAGTTTTCCCAAAAAGTGCTACAGTGGCCATCACATCGAATCTTGCGATACGTGCATGGAACATTAAATGTAGATGAAAAAAAACTAATTGCACAGTTTGGTTGGAAATCGCGATACGAACGTTTTGAGCCTAATTAGTCCATGATTGAATACTAATTGCCAAATAAAAACAAAATGCTACAGTAGCCAAATTTCCAAATTTCGCTCAACTAAACACGGCCTGAAAAAAATAAGCTGTATCTGACTAACTGTTGACAAATTGCACTTGAAAAGTTAACTTTTGTCCTGCAATGCAATTAGTTTTTTTTTACTTTACGTGTGTAGACTTTTTATCTTACCGGGCCGGCCTGCCTATTATTCATTTCGAAAAGTTAACTTTTGTCTGCAATACTTGTATCGTAGCTAGTACTCTAGTGTGATTTTCTATGTGACGATAGATTGACGTTCTTTGCTGCACCAACATGCAAAGATGATAAGGTTTATTAAAAAAAAACAATTCAGCTAGTGCTTTCATCTAATCTAGTTCCACCGTGTTTCAACCAAAAAGAAAAAAAGGTACTCCTTCCATCCTAAATTATTGGTCATTCTAACTTTCTTGGAGAGTCAGATCATTTCAAGTTTAACCAAATTTATATAACAAAATAATAACATTTATGATACCAATTAAATATCATTAGATACTTCATTAATTATATTTTTATAATATACTAATTTGATGTCATAAATCTTTATAATTTTATCTATAATTTCGGTCAAACTTACGACGCTTTGACTCGCTAAGATTGGAATGACTTATAATTTGAAATGGAGGGAATATAACCTAGAGGCCGGCGGGGATGTGAACAAAGGCATTACTTTTTTTTCGTATATAGCCAAAACTAAAACGTTACTGTATATATATTTCATAAACTGTGAGAGTATAGCACACTAGCACCTATACTTTTTTTTCTATGCCGTATGTCGGCGGGCGTGTGATCGAGAGCTCCTCTGTAATTTTTTTTATTTTAACACTTTTTATAAACTAATTTTAAATCTAACACTGTTTTTTTCTTCAAAACTAACACTTTTGGCCGCGCCTATTGCCAATGCGCGGCGAAAAGCCTGTGCCGCGCCATGCATGGTGGCGTGGCAGGTGGATGACATGGCGACGACCGAAAATGCTGACCGGTGACGTGGCAGGGTCTGTCGCGCCACCGATCTTGGCGCGGCAGTGACGCGCCATAGCCCACGGCGCGGTAGGCCTATGTAAATATCGTCTGCGTGTCGCCGCCCTCCCTCTGTCTGCCTGCCCGCCGCATCCCCTGCTCGCCCGCCCGCCCGCCTGCCCGCCGCCCCGATGGCCGCCCGCCCGCGCCGGCCGCGCCCACCCACTCCCGCCACGCAGCGCCTGCGCTGGCCGCGCCACGAACGCCGGCGCATCACGGCCGCAATAGCCTGCTCATATCAAGGTAAGGTGGCTCCCTCTCTCGATTTCATGTTATTATGATTGTTGTTTTAGTTAGGGTTAGTGATTTAGGATAGTTAGGTTAGTGAATTTGTTTATTTAGGTAGTTAGTTTTAAGGGTTTAGGTTGTGTGTTGTAGTATAATTAAGGTTTAGTTAGGTAGTTAGGGTTTAGGTTACTGTTAGATAGGATTTTGGGTTTAGGGATTGATGAGGTATTTATTATTTAGTTAGTTTATAGTAGTAAAGGTTGTCAGTATAGACACTAGTTTTCAAGTGTCGGTACTTAGTAGTGCGTGATACGGCGATTTGGATGACTTGATGAAGTTTCGTTAAATGCTTATTTTCCTAGTGAAGTTGTTTAATACGTCTGTTAATGTTACTTTGAATATATACATGTGCTTTAATATTGTGTTCGTATTGCATAACAAGTAGTTCAAATTTTGCAATGCTACATAATGTTAATTTAAATACTCTAACCCTTTGTTTATCAATTTATAACATGATGGCCCCTCCCACGCAACACCCGTTGTTTCCCCTTCTTGAGGTGGAATACGATGACCAGCACCGAGCACACATCTTGAGTGACACCGACGCAGAGGTGGCCTTGCCTCCTTTGAGGCCTCGCACGTACACTAGGGCGCACCAGTGGGACGAGCATTACGCGCCATACATACGGCATGCTGGCTTCCTCGAGTTTGTCTGTGTTGTCAACTACGGTCTTCCGCCCCTTAACCCAGCACTACTTACTGCAGCTGTAGACAGGTGCGAGTGCCTTCTTTATACGTAAACATTCTTATAACAAATTTAAGGCAACTAACAGTCGTTCTATTCTTATAACAGGGGAGGCCTGACACCCACACGTTCCACCTACCTTGCGGCGAGATGACCTTAACCATGCAGGACGTGAAGGCTATCTTTGGCCTTCGGTTGGGGGGGACTTCCAGTGACAGATATAGTTGACAACGATCACTGGAGGGAGCTGGTGGCTCCGTTCACTGGCTTTCTTTCACCGGACGATGAGGTTTGCAAGAAAAATAAGTAAACAATTCAAGCCTATTTAATACTTGTATTGCTTTCCTGCAGCCATCGAGTCTCATTTTCTTTGGTGAATTTTAGGAAAAGTTTTGGTGTTTCGTCGTCCTAGATCACAGAGCGCTTTGATTACTTGAACCTACAGGTTGATGAGGCTATGATCGACATGTTCGCTAGAGTGTGGCTCTGGCACTTCCTTTGTGCTTTCCTCTTCCCAGACGCCTCGGACAACACCATCAGCTGGATCTTTCTTGAAATACTACGCTAGCTGTCGGGTTCATAAACCCGAGGTCCCTCGCGGACCGGCTTCCCAATAGAGGCTCGGCCCAGCAGGCAATGTTGTAAACAAACGCGCAACTCATGGGCCAGCCCAAGTACCTAAACAATAGGTTAGAAGGGCGATCCAATCACCGACCGGAAGGTCTGGCCGAGGAGGAACTGCGTCCGCTTCTGACTCTGGCCCACCTCTTTGACCAGAGCACTCGCTTCGGTCTCCAGCCCACCTCCGGATGACCTCTCCATCCGGAAGGCCTGGCCAAAGCACTACTTTCGACTCCGACTCGCGTCTTCGACCGAGGGTGCACTAAATCCCTGCTCACTACTCTTCTCCGACTGACACGATCAGAGCCGACTGGACCCAACCGACCGAGGACGCCCACTCGGTAAGGACCGGGAAACAGACGGAGAAAGTAAGGCAGGGCGCACAAGTCAAACCGTAATACCGGGGTCTGTACCCTGTACACCTACGGAAACAGTACTCTGCGACCTCCCATGGCACGTCAGAACCCAAGCAGTATTGTAGGCGCCAACATTTTCTCCTATAGTATTGTGGGCGTCATTAACTCCCATATGGTAAGGCTCTCCCCACATGCCTCTGGACATCGATAGTGTTGTGGGCGCCGGCATTTACCGTACCAAGCAAACATGGTAAAACCCCTTGCATGCCTCCAGGTATCAACAGTGTGGCAGGCGCCGACGTCTGCCATACCCAAAGAAGACAACACAACCTCCCACGTGCATCTGACATTCAACAATATTGTGGGCGCCTACCATCATCCTATACCCACCGACATGGGCAACAAGGCTTAGTAGCTCTCCCTCTCACTTGTAAGGTCATTCCCTTTATCTATAAAAGAGGATGCGCTCTCTCCCAATAGATAGATTCATTAGATCGATCAAGTTCACTAGTACACAACCACAGAACAGCCAGGTTCGAACCACAAGCATACGCTTGAACACTTAGCTCATAGCGGGGCTCCCGTCACTCTCGACCCTTCCGATCGGAGTCCGACCGGACCTCTTGTACCCCCCATCTTTTTCCTTCTCATTTGTAACCCCACTATAAACTTCGAGCACCTGGGCTCAGGAATAAAGTCACTGATCGACTCAAACTGGACGTAGGGCACGTTGTCTAAACCAGTATAAACCCTATGTCATTGAGTGCTAGGTCACCTCCGATCACAACGTACATCAAAACTACAAATATTTACTTGTTGGTCACTTTCTGCACTGACACCAGCTGTGGGAGAACATAGCGGCTTATAGCTGGGGCAGCGCAGTCCTGGCATGGACGTATCGATAGCTATGCTTTGCCTGTCGTCGCACCTCAGGGTATGTGAACCTTGTGGGTTGCTCCTACCTACTCCAGGTTTGGTGTTGGGAACGATGACCCATTGGGAGGCCTCTTAATACTGGTTTACCGATAAGTACTTTGGTTCACTATATTCTTCGAGACAGTTACATATGATGAAATTATTAATGGCTAATTCATTATCGTGTTCAATGCAGCAATGGAACGAGCAGGATACACTCCCTACAGCTCTGTATATCTAGACGGAAGCAGAGTTAGTTAGAGGGAATGCGAGGCGCAAGTACAGGGAGTACACGGACGGTCTTGACGCTCTGACACAACATCATGTTACGCTCTCTTTACTATGATACATATGTCTTGTTCGATGTACACTATATCACAACCTAACTTAATTACGAAATGTTCAGGTGCATTGGTGTCCGTGGGATGCTTCGGAGCTCGAGTACTATCTGAGTCCTGTCACTAGGGATGAGTCAGACGAGTATCGCTGCAACGTCCCTCCTATTTTCTTCCACGTGGTCGAGATTCACTTGCCCATTAGGGTCTACAGACAGTTTGGAAGAATGACAGGCTACCCACCACCATTTTACTCCACCAACCAAGAATTGCACGGGTGCGTTATCGATTAATAACAAAGCTACAATTCAGAGGTGTGTGTGGTACAACTAACATCGTTTTGTTGCAGGTATGACCGCAGAAAGAGGTACAAGACCAAGGATTGGCACGTGACACACAACGCGTACATCCACTTGTGGCAGAACAGGGAACGACCACCGGTCCATGCGGGTCCCCCACACGACCAGCACACCTTCGACGAGTACCTACGGTGGCTTCATAGGTCTACGAGGACACATATCAAGCCCCCGTACACTGAGGAGGCGATTGACGATGACTCAGAGGAAGATGCGATCGAAGATGTGTACGACGTGTCCACTAGGGAGAACACACAACTATAGAGAGCTCCGCTTCAAGGATACGTGGTAAGATACTCGAATGATACAATTTGTTACTTATTTGGTATTAAGTATGTGTACTAAAACTGTCCAACCACGTTTCTGTACCTAGGCGACACAATTGTCAAGGATGTCCAACGAAGCAACGTTTTGGCTTCACGAGTCTAGAGGGTAGGGGCCAGACGTTCTCGAGGCTTTTGTGGAGGTAAACATAAATTTGTCCATTCCT
Source organism: Miscanthus floridulus (assembly GCF_019320115.1). Lineage (NCBI taxonomy): Eukaryota > Viridiplantae > Streptophyta > Magnoliopsida > Poales > Poaceae > Miscanthus > Miscanthus floridulus. The sequence continues at coordinate 126,320,458 of NC_089585.1, read as the reverse complement.
AAAATATATCTCTAGTGTATATACGTTTGGGAAATGCATTAACTTTAACGTCTATTTATGCAGAAGGTGAAGGGAAGCTGCAGGAAGCTAGCTCAGAAGCTGAGCTGCATGGACACTCCTTGGGTGGAATCACCACTCTCGGCGCGGTCGGGTGGCACGTCTTCAGGCTCTTTGAGGACACCAGCCGACTCTTCTCAGACGGTGACAGGTGCCACTTTAGCAATGCGTACACCACCACATCATAGCGCTGGGAAGGACCCTGTAAACAAGGACGACGAGGACGACGATGACGATGACGACGATGACACCCCCAGGCTTCCGTAGACAGCACCACCAGTGGGACGATTGGCCGTAGAACAAGATCGACATGTCTCAGCTAGGTGGTGCCCCGCTTGGTACCCAAGGAGCCTCACAGGTAGTAACAAAGGTAGTTTCTTTAAATACGTAGGCTCTACGAACTAATGATCATAAAGATTATAAGTAATCGTGCATATCATATACTTGCAGGGTACGAGCCGTACGCACCGACAACGCGACCACATCGACGTTGGCTACACTTCTAATGTGTTGCCAACAAATCCGAAGAGACAGAGGCATCCGAGAGATCCTTATACTCCTGGGTCTTAGTTTGTTAGGTCGAACGAATATTGGCGCCCAAAACTTGCAGGCTTAGTTGGTTATGTTATATCGAACTTATGTCGAATCAATGAAAATGTTATGTGGCAACTTGTTAACTTGCGCACGGACTTTATTTATTTGCTTCATATTCATTTCAATACGTCGCGGCTGTACTGCCGGCGAGATTAACTAGCAACTAGTTTGTTAACCGACAGTCCCAGCGTATCTCGCCACCGGTGGTCGGCGTCTTGACCTCGATCCTTCCGAGCTTGGTCATCGCCGCCACGAAATCACCGAAGAAGGCACCCTGGTTGGACGTGCAGTAGTCGACCGTGCTGCGCGACCTCATGTCGGATTAGAGCACTTGCTCGGAGCCCACCGACGAGGGGTCAAGGAAGGCGAAGACGTTGGGGTTGGAGCTGCGGGTGCCGTTCAACTGCGACGCGAAGCTAGGGTCCATGGTTGCGTCGCTGCCGATCCTCACCGACAGCAGCCGATCTTCTGTCTGCGTCTAGGTCCTGCCGCGCCGTGGGCTATGGTGCGTCACTGCCGCGCTAAGATCGGTGGTGCGGCAGACCCTGCCACGTCACCGATCAGCATTTCCGGTCGTCACCACGTCATCCACCTGCCGCGTCACCACGCATGGCAATAGGCGCGGCCAAAAGTGTTAGTTAAAAAAATAGTGTTAGATTTAAAATTAGTTTAAAAAAGTGTTAAAAATAAAAAAAATTATCCTCTGCCAGGTCGCTGGTCGTCGTGTCGTCCATCAGCCGTGCCATCTTGATTAGGCTCCCTGTCGGCTGTCACCCCGGCAAAACGCGTCCGCAGGTCTTCGACCAAAACATATTTTACGTGCTCCGTAGGTCATCTCACACAGGCTCCTGAGTTCCAAGTCCCACGCGCGCGCGCGTTCATACACGAACACACCACACACTGCCTTTTTATTATCTCCTTTATTTTCTGCTTTTCTTGGGGCTGTTTTAACAAGTCAATCACGAGGGCGTATCCTAATAAAGTGCTAGTACTATACTAGTATGCAAGAGTATCTAGCACTTTGAACTAGTCCTAGTTGTCAGAGGATGACTTGTATGTGCCATGGTGTCTTGTCTTGAGACACGAAGACAATGCCCGCTTTCAACTTAAATTGTTGTTTGCTTTATATATGGTAATATGGACAAACATATACGACCTCTTTTTTTCGTGCCTTCAGCACTAGTAGATGGATATGCAAAAGCAAAACCTTTTCATCTGCACGTTTACTATGGGTGTGTTCGTTTGAGATTAAAGCCACAGTCACCGTATGTGGCTTTTTTATCTGCACGAGAAAAATCACAGCTGCAGCTGCAGTGAACACGCCTCGTATATGTATATATAAGACATATTTTTGTTGTCGCTTTGCTAAATTCACAGTACATACTATTTTGATCTCGGGTATCATAAAAAGGGGTCTCTAAGCAAGAACCGAAAAAATCGCTTAGACCTTGTAAATATCGAAGCCAAGAGACAACCATCGGCAAACCCCCACCTTATCCGAGGCCCGGCTGAACCACCCGGCCCACTTCGAACAATATCCGGGCTCACCCGAAACGGGCTCGGCCCAGAACAAAACCACGAGGCCTCGGACGAGGTACCGGTTTTTCGACTCGCCCGAGGCCCCGCGCCACAAGGCCTCGGACGAGGTACCGATTCTCCGACTCGCCTGAGACCCCGCGGCACGAGGCCTCGGACGAGCACCCAGTTACCAACTCGCTCGAGGCCGGCTCGACATCAACCCCGTCACCACCGCCTTGACCGTCTTCTCTGACGGGACGTCACGTCCAACTAACGCGTCCAACCACTCCCGCGATGTCAGCCGAACGACGGCACGATATAGCGGAGTGGCCGACGAGACGGGAGCCACATCGACGCCATGCCGTCCGGGACAGGACGGGGCAGGGGTTACAGGCCGCTGTGCCCATGGCTGACACCCATGCTGCACTGTGCTGCCTAACCCCTGCTCCAAGGATAGCGCGGCGTGGAAAGTCAAGTCCAGGTCCTTGTAGCCTCGGAATCGACGTACAAGACCAACTGCACCCTCCGAGCCTCGGCTATCCGCTTCCGGGCTCCTGTAGCCTCAGGACTCGCGCCCGCCAAGCCCCCCACAATGGTTCAGCCTCTGCATCAATTGGGCCTCGGCTCTCTACGTTGTCAGCACTCTAGGACCGGCACGTCGTCCGCAGTACGCGTCTTGCCCTGCGTCAAGCTGCAGGAGCTCCCACGCCGTGCACAGGGCCGAGCTCCTGTAGCCTCGGAATCAGCGCACCCACGCCATCGCATCTACCCAGCCTCGGCTCTCCACGCCGGTCAAACATACAGTGACCAACACGCCTCCAACAGAAGAAGGCGCGCATGCCACCACAGGAGCTCCCACATCGCACAGGATCAGGCGTGACCGGCGCGTCGCTCCAGTGAACCGAGGACAAGACCGCTCCACCGACCATGCCGCCATAGTGATGAGCTGTAGGGCTCAGACATACCGCCTCTGCTCACAAAACGCCACGTAGCAAATACATGTACCACCCCTATGCCTTCCTTCAACTATAAAAGGGAGTGACCAAGGGCGCTTCTAAGGAGGGGGGACTCACACGTGCAAGCAACACACAACGCTCTGTAACAAACACGCTCCCTCACTGTAAGAGATCAACATCTCAAGCAACCCACACCACTCTACGCAGAGACCTGGGACTAGCTCCCTCTCTCGCTCAGCTTGTAAGCCCCTACTACAAGCACCTCGGTGCAAGAAATACAAGATCGCTCTTTCAAACTGGACGTAGGGCACCTATTGCCTGAACCAGTATAAACCTTGTGTCTCTTTGCATCACCATCCGGAATTAGGGGCACGTAGTACACTTTTACTAGTCGATTGAGGACCCACCGAACCCAAAACACCAACAGTTGGCGCGCCAGGTAGGGGCCATACTGCGTGTCAGCTTAGTTATCCCAACAAGTTCCGGATGGCAGACCCAGTGCGACCACTGCGTCTCGGCGCGGTGATCTGGTTCGAGAGCCTAGAGTTCATGTCTCTAGGATATGAGTACGATATGGTACTTCTCCCACCCAGAGCCCCATCGACCGACGACGACATCACGCACCAGCAACCTAGGTGCAGGCGGCGCCTAGGCCGCCGCTCTCATCACGCTTGCCAGGCACGACGTGGGTGGGAACATCCTGACACCACGCGAGCTCAGGGCGACGCACCGCGCTCCGCCAGTATCCCATACCTGGCTGTTGGTACATAGTCCCTGGCTGGGGACCAGTCCAGCTTAAGCCTAGGCAAGGGAAAGACGCCGGTGGTACGCAGCGACGCCCCATCATCAAGCTCTGCCCCGCCACCTCCTGAGGAGTCGACTCCGGCAGAGCGGAGCCTGGCGATGACACCATCCCTGTACCCCTTCGGGTTGGGCAATGCCACCTCCGCCTACCAACATTTTGCCCTCGACCTCATCGCCACAACCCCGACCCACACCCACGCTGACTCCTCGGAGGAGGATGAGGCGTGGGCTAGAGCGGGCTTCTCTGGGCTTCATGACCCTAAAACCATGCGCCGCTTTATGGCCATGAGCGACTACTGCTTCGGCTACTCCGACTCCGATGACGAAGACACTTACGACTCCACTTGTGAATGCTTCAACGTCATGCTCGGGGTGCCGAGCGCGAGTGATGAGGACGAAGGGGCAGGCAATCGCTTCCCGCCCCACGAGGGGGTAGGCGATGCCACACCTCCACGCATCGAGCCCCCGACAGCGCGAAATGAGAACCTCGCCCTAAGGATCTTCGACGCCTAGACCTGGAGAAGCTCCGTGAGCTTCAGGCCAAGGTCGAACAAGACCGACTCCTTCTGTAGTAGCTCCGAGACACTCTCGAGCAAGAGCAGCGGGGTCACGGCGATGGCGGAGCAGCCCAGCGGAGGGCTCGCGACGTCAACCACCGCATCAACAACGATGAAGGGGGCGAGCAACCCCCTATCTTCAATCGCGCTAGCCAGAATGTCACGGCAGCAGCGATGCTACTGCAAACAATGCCCGAGCCCTCTACCTCAGAGGGGAGATGGGTCCACAGCGAGCTCTGAGACCTCCTCGAGACCGCCACGGTACAGCAGGCCAAAAGTTCCGCCTCTCGACGACGTGGGGGCGCCTCGGAACTACCTGTGGCACCACCTCGGCAGGATAGAGAGGCCTCTATTTGTCTTGAGCTGGCTCAGGCACCGAAAGCCAACAAGGCCCCCTCGGTGCACGACCGCCTCAGCGACCGACGCGAGGCGCAAGGTGACCACGAAGTGGTCAGCAGGCGATGGCGCCACAACAATGATGGGCCTGCCCAAGGCTACCACCCGCACCGAGGCGGTCACTACGACAGTGGGGAGGACCGTAGTCCTTCTCCTGGGCCACCTAGCCCATGAGTCTTCATCAAGGCCATCCGCGGCGCCCACTTCCCGGCCCAGTTTTGGCAACCGGCCAACCTCTCAAAGTACAGTGACGAGACCAGCCCCAAGCTATGGCTGGCCGACTACTGCCTGGCTTGTCAGCTAGGCGGCGCGGATGATGACCTACTCATCATTCGCAACCTCCCCTTGTTCCTGTCAGACTCAGCGCGAGCCTAGCTCAAACACCTCCCTCCCTTGTAGATCAACAACTGGCGTGACTTGATAAAGGTCTTCGTCGGGAATTTCCAGGGCACATACGTGCACCCCGGGAATTCCTAGGACCTCAAGAGTTGTCGCCAGAGGCTGGACGAGTCTCTCCGAGACTTCATCCGATGTTTCTCCAAGCAATGCACCGAGTTACCCAGCGTCGGCGACTCAGAAATTGTCTAGACGTTCCTCTCCAGCACCTCCTACTGAGACCTAGTTCGAGAGTTAGGCCGGAATGTACCGACCACGGTGGCCGCGCTCCTCGACATCGCCACCAACTTCGCCTCAGGTGAAGAGGCTGTCGGGGCCATCTTCCCCGACAACAATGCCAAGGGGAAGAGGAGGGACGAGGCCCCTGGGGCCTCGGCCCCCACCTCCCCAAGAAAAAGAAAAAAGGGTCACCAGGGGAAGCAGGAGGTCCTAGAGGCCGATTTAGTCACGGCCGTAGATCGCAAGAATCCCCGAGGCCCCGCCAGAGGTCCCGGGCTCTTCGACGACATACTTAAGAAGCCCCTAGCCTTACCACTAGGGCCCAGTGAAGCACACCCTCAAAGAGTGCACCATGGTTTGGCATTACTACGCCAAGCTCGGGCTCCCCAACGACGATGCCAAGAAGAAGGGCGCCGGTGATAGGGACAACAATAAGGACAACGGGTTCCCTGAGGTGCACAACGCCTTCATGATCTCTTTGGCGGGCCTTCAGCGTGCCTCATGGCGCGTCAGTGAAAGAAGGAGTGCCAGGAGGTCTTCTCGATTGAGGTGGCCACTCCCTGGTACCTCAACTGGTCTTGGGAGGTGATCACCTTCGATCGGGATGACCACCCCGATTATGTCCCAAACCCCGGGCAGTACCCACTCGTCATCGACCCGATCATCGGCAACACCCGGCTCACTAAGGTGTTGATGGACGAAGGCAGCGGGGTCAGCATCCGCTACGCCAACACCCTAGAGCTCCTAGAGCTTGACCAATCATGGCTCCAAGGCAATGCCGTGCCCTTCCACGGCATCGTGCCAGGGAAACGCACGTGACCCCTCAGGCGCATCAACTTGCCCGTCTGCTTTGGCACTCCCCCCAACTACTGCAAGGAGGTCCTCACCTTCGAGGTGGTTGGGTTCAAGGGGACCTATCACGCCATCCTAGGGCACCCGTGCTACGCCAAGTTCATAGCGATCCCCAACTACACCTACCTCAACCTCAAGATGCTAGGCCCCAACGGCGTCATCACTGTCGAGTCCACGTACGAGCATGCATATGACTGCGATGTCAAATGCATCGAGTACGCCAAGGTCCTCGTGGAGGCCGAGACCCTCATCATCAACCTCGACCGACTTGGTAGCGAGGCGCCCGACTCCAAGCGTCATGCCAGGACTTTCGATCCCACAGAGGCCATCAAGCTCGTCCCGGTCGACCCCACCTGCTCCAACGACTGAGCGCTGAGGATCAGCGCCACCCTCGATAGTAAATAGGAAGCTGTGCTCGTCGACTTTCTCCACACGAATGCTGATGTATTCGCGTGGAGTCCCTCGAACATGCCGGGCATACCGAGGGAGGTCACCGAGCACTCCTTGGACATCCGGCCTGGCTCCAGACCGGTGAAGCAGCGCCTACGCCGATTCGACAAGGAAAAGCACAGGGCCATTAGCGAGGAGGTGCGGAAGCTTTTGGCGGCTAGATTCATCAAGGAAGTGTCCCATCCAGAGTGGTTAGCTAATCCTGTATTAGTTAAGAAGAAAAATAGGAAGCGGAGGATGTGTGTAGACTACACCGGTTTGAATAAAGCATGTCCAAAAGTTCCATTCTTATTACCTCGAATAGACTAAATCATTGACTCCACTACGGGGTGCAAAACCCTATCTTTCCTTGATGCGTATTCCGATTACCATCAAATCAAGATGAAAGAATCCGACCAGCTCGCGACTTCTTTCATCACACCATTCAACATGTACTGCTATGTGACTATGCCATTCATCCTTAGAAATGCAGAAGCCACATACCAGCGGTGCATGACCCAGGTCTTTGGTGAGCACATCAGGCGAACCGTCGAGGCCTACGTGGACAACATCATGGTCAAGTCTAGGAAGGCCAGTGATCTCAATGATGACTTGGAGATAGCCTTCAAATGCCTCAAAGAGAAGGGCATCAAGCTCAACCCCGAGAAGTGTGTCTTTGGGGTCCCCTGAGGCATGCTCTTGGGATTCATAGTCTCGGAGCATGGCATCGAGGCCAACCCAGAGAAGGTCTCGGCCGTGACCAACATGGGACCAATCTAAGACCTCAAGGGAGTGCAGAGGGTTATGGGATGCCTTGCGGCCCTGAGCCGCTTCATCTCGTGCCTTGGTGAAAAAGGCTTGCCTCTATACCGCCTCTTGAGAAAATCCAAATGCTTTTCTTGGACCCCCGAAGCCGAAGAAGCCTCACCAAGCTCAAAGCACTACTCACCAATCCTCCCGTCCTGGTGCCACTGACCAAGGGTGAGGCCCTCTTACTCTACGTCGCTGCAACGACCCAAGTCGTCAACGTGGCCGTAGTGGCCGAGAGGCAGGAAGAGGGCATGCTCTACCCATCCAACAACCTGTTTACTTCATCAGCGAGGTGCTCTCCAAGACTAAGACACGCTACCCCCACATCCAGAAGCTAATCTACGCCATAGTCTTGGCTCGACGCAAGCTGCGTCACTACTTCGAGTCCCATCCAGTGACCATGGTGTCGTCTTTCCCTCTGGGAGAGATAATCCAGAACCGAGAGGCCTCGGGTAGAATAGCCAAGTGGGCCATTGAACTCATGGGGGAAGCCCTATCTTTTACGCCTTAGAAAGCAATTAAATCCTAGGTCTTGGCTGATTTTGTGGCTGAGTGGACCGACACCCAACTGCCACCTGCTCAAATCTAGGCAGAATGCTGGACCATGTACTTTGATGGGTCCCTGATGAAGACCAGGGCAGGCGCGGGTCTGCTCTTCATCTCACCCCTCGGAGTGCACATGCGCTACATGATCGGGCTTCACTTCGCCGCCTCCAACAACGCAGCCGAGCACGAAGCCCTCGTCAATGGCTTGCAGATCGCCATCGAACTTGGAGTACGGCGTCTCGACATACAGGGCGATTCACAGCTCATCGTCGATCAAGTGATGAAGGAGTCGAACTGCAATGACCCCAAAATGGAGGCGTACTGCAAGTTGGTACGTCGCCTAGAAGACAAGTTCGACGGCCTCGAACTCAACCACATTGTGCGAAAATTCAATGAGGCCACGGACAAACTGGCAAAGATGGCATCGGCACGGGCCCTGGTCCCCCCAAACATCTTCGCTAGAGACCTCTACAAGCCTTCCATCGACTACGCCTCGGCGGTAGAAGAGGTCCCATCGGTCGAGCCCACCGCAGGGCCCGAGGCCCCCTCTGTCACCAAGACCCCTATGGCTGAGCCCGAGGCCATGGAAATCAACGTGGAGCCTCCTGAGGCCGACTAGGGCACGGACTGGCGAGTCCCGTTCCTTGATTGCCTTGTTCGAGGAGAGCTTCCTGTAGATAGGACCAAAGCCCAACGGCTTGCACGACGAGCCAAAACTTACGTCCTCAGCAACGGTGAGTTGTACAGGCGAAGCCCATCTGGCGTCCTCCAATGGTGCATCACCACCGAGGCAGACCTATCCCTACTTTGAGACTTGCATGCGAGAGCCTGCGGGCACCATGGAGCGCCTCGGACGCTCGTCGGAAACGCCTTCCGCCAAGGGTTCTACTGGCCAACGGTGGTTGCTGACGCCACCAAGCTGGTATGCTCCTACGAGGGATGCCAGTACTATGCACGGCAGACGCACCTCCTGGCCCAAGCCCTCCAAACCATCCCCATTACATGGCCATTCACCGTGTGGGGGCTGGACATGGTTGGGCCTCTGCAGAAGGCCCCCGGGGGCTATACCCATTTGCTGGTAGCTATTGACAAGTTCTCCAAGTGGATCGAGGCTTGTCCGATCACTCAAATCAAATCCTAGCAAGCGGTGCTGTTCTTCACTGATATCATCCATAGGTTCGGGATTCCAAACACCATCATCACTAACAATGGGACACAATTCACCAGCCACAAGTTCCTGACGTTCTGCGATGACCACCACATCCGTGTGGCCTGGTCGGCCGTAGGACACCCTAGGACAAACGACCAAGTAGAACGTGCCAATGGCATGATCCTATAGGGTCTCAAGCCAAGAATATATAACCGGTTGAAGAAATTTAGCAAGAAATGGGTTGCCGATCTCCCATCGGTCATCTGGAGCCTAAGGAACACTCCGAGCCGAGCCACGGGGTTCACACCGTTCTTCCTGGTCTATGGAGCCGAGGCCATCCTCCCCACTAATTTGGAGTATGGTTCCCTGGGGCTATAGGCCTACAATGAGCAAAGCAACTGCACTGCCCGCGAGGACACCCTCGACCAACTAGAGGAAGCCCGAGACATTGCACTGCTACACTCGGCCAAGTACCAGCAAGCCCTATGCCGCTATCAAGCCCGACACATTCAAAGCCGAGACCTGAAAGTGGGCGACCTGGTGCTGAGACTGAGGCAAAGCAATAAGGGCCGCCACAAGCTGACCCCGCCATGGGAAGGGCCGTACATCGTTGCCCAAGTGCTAAAGCCCAGGACCTACAAGCTAGCCAACGAGAAGGGCTCCTCACCAATGCTTGGAACATAGAACAGCTACGTCGCTTCTACCCTTAAATTCTCAAGCATTGTATACATTGTTTCTCGAAATACAATAAAGAAGCGTTCTTTAGTTGTTCTAATTTTTCGAGAAACCCCCTGAGCCCATCTATGGGGATCGACGTTACGATAACGCTATAAGGGAGACTCGGCTCTGTCTCTATAGAACCGAGCCTCCCTCGGGGGCTAGAAGGGGGACCCCCTAAGTCTCAGTCACCATTTTAGTCATTTTTTTGAAAAAAATTCTACGCCAAACTCTCTCGCGTACTCTGACAAATCGATTGTAAAAAACCTAAGGACCAAAAGTCTGTCTTAGGGCCAAAAGGCTAGCCGAGCTGCGAGATGGCCTACACCTCTGGGCTACGGCAACTCCCTCACCACCTTTTGCCCGAAGGGCAGCTTAGGCTCCGAGGAAGTTTTTTGCAAGAGATATGTTCAAAGACAAGACAGAGGGCAGAGGCTCAAAAATATAATAAAAAATGATTAAAAAGCATATACACACAAGTACTTTAAAAGGCCTCGACGGCCACAAGCGTCATGGTACAATGATGTAAGTCCTAATCTATTTACATGGCCCCTTTGGCCCAGGTCAAAACTCAGGGTCGCCAGCGTTGGCGGTCGGCGTAGGAGGAACCTTCTCCTCTTTGAACAACCTGGCTAGTGCCGTGCTAGGGGCCTCAGTCGCCTCCACCAGCTTCATGACCTCCTCCTCAGCCTTCTTATCATCCTCCGCCACGACGTAACCGTCGCTGATGGCCTCGAGGTTGATGCCGGCGTAGTGCGAGGAGATGACGGCCAGGGCGCGCTTGACGCTCGTATGCAGCGCCCCCTAGAGCCGCTCGTGGACTCGGCCGCTCAACACGATCAAGCGGCTCCCGAGGGAGCTGCCCAAATCGACCCCCCGACCTCTAGGGCCTCGCAGGTGGTACGGGCGGCGCTCCGCAGCGCGTTGTGCTCCTAGATCTTAGCCTGGAGCACTGCCTACACTGCAACGGAGGCCTCAGCTACCTAGGAGGCCTCCTTCTCCAACCCTGCGCCAAGACAAGTGGGATGGGGTTAAGCATGAAAGAAAACAAGCCGAACAGGGGCGCAAGCCTATGAGACTCACCCTCGGCTTTCTCCCTCCAATTTTGGACCTCGACCCGAGAAGCCTCGGCCGCCCTGGAAGCCTCCCTCTCCAGCTCTATGTCACATCGGGGAGTTAGGGGTCGAACGCAAGAAAAACAAAAAAAACAAGGGGCGCGGCTCAACAGGACTCACCCTCGACCTTTTCCTTCTAGGCTAAGGCCTTGACCTGGGAGGCCTCGGCCACCTTAACAGCCTCCGCCAGGGCACCTTTCATCAGCAGGTGTGCACCCTGCTCCGCCTCTAGCTGCTCGGTGATGGTCTTGGCAGAGGCCGCCTCTTGTTCGGCCCGGGACCTAAAGGTGTCCCGCTCGCCGGCCACCTAGGTCAGCTCCTCCTCCAGCTCCTAGGTCCACGCCGCCAAAGGGGCGGCCCTCTCCTGAGCCGTGGCGGCCTCGGCCTTCATGTCAGCACAGTGAAGACGGAGGTCCTCCACCTCCATGCTCCATACCGATAGAAGCTCATTAGCATTGGCGAGCAGGTCCTTCTACCACCGGAGCTGGTCCCAGACATCCCTCTCCTGTCGGAGGAACATCGACTTCTCGAGGGACCAGGCCTCGAACTCCTGGATAGGCAGAACAAATGTCAAGCACTGCGAGAAAACTCAGGAAGAAGACGACACAGCATGAGAAAAGAAAGCGCGTACCTAGGCAACACCAGGTAGGTTGTCAGCCACGATGGATAGCACTGTCCGTAGTGACCGCTCCGCCAGCCGGTGGAATTGCTCGAGGGAGCCCCAGTGTCTCCCCTCATCCATGTCCTCGAGGGCGAATAGAGGTTCCCCCTTAGGGTTGTCCTGGCTCCGCCATAAGACACGTAGGCTATCCCACCCGTGGGGCTCAGGTCATACTCGGACGAGGGCCGAGCTCCCCTCGCCCAAAGTTAGAGCTAGCTGCTCCGTGGTGTTGGCCGCCTTTGTGTCCACCACCTCCTTCCCCTAGGAAGTATCATCAGAGGAGATTGAATGAACCTCCACCTCCCGGGCGCTCTCCTACGACAGCGGTGGGTCTTGGACCAGGGGTGATACCGAAGCTTGCCTCGCCTTCGTCTCCGCATCCTAGGCCGCCGACTCCGCCACGCCCAAGCCGGCCTCCGCCACCTCGGCCTCGGTGGTCCCGGGAGCTCCTGCCTCTCCACCTCGGCCTCGATGGTCCTGGGAGCCCCGGCGTCCACCACCTCGGCTTCGGAAGCCCTAGAAGCCCCGGCCTCCGCCACCTCAGCCTCGGAGGTCCTAGGGGCCTTGGCCTCGCCCTCGGTGGCCTCAACGATTGAAGGCGCATCGGCTTCACCTGACTCAAGGGCCCCAGCCTTGTGGGGCGTAGGCACCTCCTCCCCCGTCTGCTTCGTGGCCGCCTCGGTAGCCTCTCCTTGGGCGACCGGCTCCTTCAGGTCAACCATGGCTAACATCGCGCCACGCTGCACGGCGGTTTGCGTGTCCACCACCCATCGGGCAGTGGAGCTGGTGCTCACCTTGAGTGCCTTAAGTGGCACTAGGGCGGGCGCTTCCGCCTGATGCTTCTGGCTGAAGACAAAACACTCACGAGGTTAGCATATGACCAAAGAATGAGTGGGAGATGCTGCAAACTCCACTAACAAAACACTTACCTCGAATGGGGAAGCAATAGCTTCCACACCGCGTCCCTCGTCCTCGGCAATGGCGGTGGCGGCGGCAGTGGCACTACCCCTATGTCCACCGGTACTGGCCGACCCTCGTTAGACTCTAACGCCCTCTCGGTCCTCTGTGGAGGTGGTTGAGTCGCCCCCGCCGTCGCTCGCTCCACCTCCACCGTTGAGCCCATCGGGCTGACGGCGCGCTTCCTCGATGCCCGTGTCTCGGGCGTGTCGGCCTCGGCCTTGGGGCGGGCGATCACTAGCCCTGAGGCACCCTCTCCTCCTCCTAGAGATGCCAGGTTGCTCACCGACGCCCCAGTCGCCGTCTCCCTAACGTCAGAGAGGTGGTCCAGGGGACCCCGCCCCGCCTCGCTCTCGTCGTCATCGCTCGAAAAATCCATCGACGACGATGACGGAGACGGCTCCTCCGAGAGACCATCACGCCCCTGTTGCTGGCGATGTTTCTCTAGCTCGTCGCCCTCGAGGCTCTTCCTCTTGCGCCTTGCCTCCTCAGCGTCCTTCCGCTCCTTGTACACCTTGGCATGCGCCCTGTTCTCCGCTCGCCGCTCTGCGTCCTTGAGAACGGGCGGTGGGGAGGCTCGCACATCCCTCATCCCCTGCAGGAACGACAAACGCAAATAAGGGAACATATCGAAAATGTATGGAGCAAGGAGGCCTCGGGGGCTGCAGTGACGTGTGACTCACTAGAGAGATGTACCCTCACGATGGGCGCATCGGGAACGGGGTCAGATCACTGCTCCTCTACCGCCCCTCCACCGTCTCTCTCACCTGACGCAGAATCTCCTCGTCGGAAAGGGCGACGGCGAACAACCGGATGCTGTCTGAAAGGATCAAGATGCCCAAGAGGGGGGGTGAATTGGGCTAATTCTAAATTTTCTTGCAATAATCAAATCCTACGGATAGCCCAATTAACCCCTTGTGCCTAGAAAAGTATTTCTATCAAATCAACGCACAAAAGACTTGCAACCTATGTTCCAAACTTACTCTAGCATAGTAATTCTATGAATGTAAAGACAAGTATTGAATTGCTCAAAGTAAATACTTAAAGTAAATGCTCAAAGTAAATGGAGAGAGGAACGCGGTGATGTTTTGCCGAGGTATCAGAGAGTTGCCACTCTCCACTAGTCCTCGTTGGAGCACCCGCGCAAGGGTGTAGCTCCCCCTTGATCCGCGCAAGGATCAAGTGCTCTCTACGGGTTGATTATTCGACACTCCATTGCGGCGAATCACCCAAAGCCGCTCACAACTTGAGTTGGGTCACCCACAAACTCCGCCGGGTGATCACCAAGATCCCAATCACCACCAAGCCATCTAGGTGATGGTGATCACCAAGAGTAACAAGCACGAACTCTCACTTGACCACGCGAAGCCTAATGAGAAGATGGATGCACACTTGTCTACTCTTGATTCACTAATGAGGTTTCACTCTTGGATTCTCAAATCACAAACACCTCACTAGGACCTTGCTCTTCTTGGCACTCACAAACGTGTTTCTTAGCTGTTGAAATGAGCAAAAGTGACTCCACTCACGAGTGGAGCTTCTATTTATAAGGCAGACTGAAAAACGAACCGTTATGAGCTTCTGCGGGGTGACCGGACGCTCCGATCGTTTTGACCGGATGCTCCGATCAGTTCAACCCGCGCAATAGTTTTCACGTGATGACCGGACGCTGTTAGGGTCCGATCAGTACTGACCGGACACGTCCGGTCGCTCTTGGATGCTTACTGTAATCGACCGGACGCTAGATACTCAGGGTCCGGTCACTACTGACCGGACGCGTTCGGTCACACTTTCTCAAGTCTGGACCCTTACTGGAGTCGATCGGACGCTGGCTCTCAGCGTCCGGTCACATTGACCTTCCAGCGTCCGATCACTCTAGACTTGTTCTCCTCAGTCAAATGAACTGACCGGACCCTGCGGCCAACGTCCGATCGCACCGGAGCCAGCATCCGGTCAGTATTTGACCCTCCATTCACTTCCAACTCTCGATCATATGTGAATGAAGTTTGCTCTAAAGGATCTTAGGCATTCATAGGAGCTACCTAGAGCTAGTTTTAACAAGTGTGTACCACACCTAACTCAGTAGACTCAACTAGATCAAGCTACCCATTCATACCCCCCTTAATAGTACGGCCAAAGGAAAAAACAAAGTCCTAAACTACTCTAAGTGTCTCTCCAACTTCAATTGACACTTAGAACTAGTTATCCTTAACCTTGTCGTCCATCCTTTGAAAACTAAAACGATTTCCATCGTAGGGGCATGACAACCTCAATTGCCCAATCGATCTCCATTACCATGACCTAACTTAATTGCCTCTGCAAAACACACGTTAGTCATAGTAATCTTGTATTGACATTAATCATCGAAATCCACTTAGGGGCCTAGATGCTTTCAATCTCCCCCTTTTTGGTGATTGATGACAATACCACCTCGAGTATGTTAAAGAGTGAGGTTTTTGAAGGGCTTGGTTCATATAAGCTTTTGTCGATAAGAACAAAAGAGTTAGGCAAGCTTATATGACCCAAGCCAACACAATGTACTCAAAGAATATGAATTAAGCATGAGTACGAGTAACAAAGCTCATTTGCTTCGAAGGATAAACGCAGAAGCAAAAGCAAATGAGCATCACAAATTATATGACATATAGATAATGCAAAGTAGAAAACACACATGTCAAATATCACAATCACGTAGATAGCACTATCACATATATATAATAGTATGCATGAAAGTAAACACATGAATGCATAAGTAATAGTGTATCACACAAATTAAACTCCAAATGTATATAATAAGCTAATACTATATAACTAGCTCCCCCTAAATGTAGCTCCCCCTGAGACTACATACTCGAACTCCCTCTCCCCCTTTGGCGTCAAACACCAAAACCTAGGGGTCGGTCGGTGGGGCTGCAGCGGACGAGCCGGGCGCTGAAGAACATGGGGCAAACTGGAACTGGGCACCATCATCATCTGACCCTGAGCTCTGAACTGACTGACCCTCTGTGGCAGGAAGTGTTGCTGAAGTGGTCTGGGTCTGAGCTGGGGCTGGTGCTGCCTGTGAAGCTGCAAGTATGTCTGTCGTAGGATCGGACGAGGCGACAGACGAGGGGAGCCTCTGAGTAGTCACTGTGATTGGAGCTGCTGTAGATGGACCGGCGGTATGCATATGAGGCGGAGTAGGCATGCCGGTCAACTCGCTGAAGGATGCTCCAAGACTCCTGGAGACTGACGTCTCAGGCACGAATAGCGAGGAAGACTGCTCTGGTGTGAAGCCCGTCTAAAGTGGAGTGAACTGCGGGGCTACCATGGGTGAGGCTAACCACTGGGACACCTATATAAGAGGTGAAGCAAACTGAGCTGGAGGCTGTCCCTGACTCTGGAGCCCACTGGGCTGTACTGCTGGAGTCGTCGAAGTGGTAGGAGGCTGTGCAAGCTAGGGCGAAGGCTATAGCAGTGGGACCCCAATGGCTGTCACTACATGCTGCATGAATCCCATGAGCTACTGCTGCATAAGTAACTGCTGGTGCTGAAGGAGCTGCTGCTGCCGCTGGAACTCATCCTGACGAGCCTGAAACTGTGCAAAGTTGGCAGCTGTCTCCTATGCCCGTCGTGTCTGATCCTGCTACATCCGCTCAAGAATAGCAATGAGAGCGGGGTCTGTCTGCAGAGTAGGTGGAGCAGAACTGGAGCTACTGGCCTCTGCATCGTGTCTGCGTGGCGGCATCTGAGGTATAGGCTGGTAGTCATCGTCAGAGCTGTCACTGTACTCGCTCACCTCCTGCTGTGCCTCTAGCTCCTCCTCCTCAGTGGTTGCAATCCCTCTGATGATCTCATCCTGCTGAGCTGTGGACTTTGGCACGTCGGGACGACGGCTAGACTGTCTGGGTGTTTGAGGAGTGGTGTGTCTGATCCTCTGTGATAGGTTGTAAGCTAGGAACTCTGTGGTGGCACCTATATACTCATCCATCATGCCAGGGGGCTTATCAAGCACTACTCTATGAATGAGGAACGTGATCTAGTGAGCATAGGGAAGCTACCTACGACCCTTGAATCCCTCAGCTATAGTATCCTCCATCTCTGAAAGCAGGAGATCCCAGATATCAAATACTGTCTGCTACATGATGGCATTGAGAAGCCAGAGCTGTAAGCGAGTCAGGCCCTCCCTATATCCCAACCTGAGAAGCAGTGTCCTCCTGATGATGGCCTCTAGCACTCTCGCTGTAGGAGTCAAGTCACTGGGGTTCCTGCTCGACCCCTCACCAAAGGGCTCCTTGAAGCAATGGCGCACTAAATCTGTAGGGGGCACTAGCCCTCCATGAGGACGCCTGGGAGGTCCCTGCTGTCCATAACAAACCTCATGCATCTTGATAGGCTACTCCTGTAGCCTCAGTATCTCTCTAGCCCTGCCACTCGTCACTCTGTAGTCTTTGCCTCTAAAAGCAAAGTGAATAAACCTGTGATGTGGATCGATGAAGAGTGAAGCATAAAACTGACGAACCCAAGATGGTACATATATCCCCGTCCGTCTAATCAAATCTATCAGTCCTAGCAAATATGACAAGTATGGTCGAATGCTCTCTCCGGTTGCTGCCACAATAGACTCTATCTGACAGACTCTCTGAGATCTGAACACTGCCCCACTGTTGAGATAAGCATTGTAGAAATCCTCCTGCAGTGGTGTGTAGAAACCCTCAGTTGCTCTCTCATCCCTCCTCGGAGGAAACCAAACCTCAAACTCAACAAAACGCAGCTGCTGAACCTGCCTGGCGGTAGCGGCCCTCAAGTCGAGGTGTACCACTGAAGGTGGACCCTGTGGTCTAGGTGGAGGACGTGATCCCCTCCGCTGTGTCGGCGGCCTCGACGAGACTGGTACACGGGTCCATCTAGAGCGGCGAAGCTGGGGTGCCGGCTCTATCTCCTCGGCCTCCTGGGTCTGCTGAGGCTCTGCTGGTGGGGGCTGCTGCTGTGCTGATGGACCCTCCTCAATAGCAACCCGTCGTCCTACAAATGTGGCAGTCCTAGTTGGACTACCGTGACGATGCTCAACCTCCTCAATCGTAGCTCTGACTGCTGGTGAAACTGGCTGATCTGCAATGACAACTCCGCTGTGGGCACCACCTCTCTCGGCACGCTCTGCAGCCTCTACAACAGCTGCTGCTCTCGCTGTCTCTGCATCGGGGTACTTCTGCTTCTTGAATGTCACCTGCTTGGTTGACTTGCCCTTAGATCCGGCTGGCTGGTGAGGCGGGGGCCTCCGATCATCATCACCTAGGCCACCACCAACGTTCTTGGTGCGAGCCATCTAAACTGACAAGATGGTGAACTGCCGCTGATGAAGATCAGCTGTCAAACTGCCGCTTTCGAGGCTTGGCCTCGATCCTTACTCGCGAGCTTGGCTCCGAGTTAACTGCCAACTGCCAGAAGAACCACAACGGAACCGACTCGTTGCACGATAGAATAGATGGATATATAAATAAATACCATATGTCTAATAGATGCGAAACCCTAATAGAGAAAGCAATGTAGATGCGAATTTGAATCGAATGGCTTTCTACCTGACGATTAGCGATCCAAGAAAAGATAAGATGTCACGCGGGGATTCTCAGAACCAAGCTAGGGTTAGGGTATTCGAAGCACTGCGAGGAATTGGCTGTGGATCAGTGACAATGATGAAGTTCAGGTTGCAGCGCAAAAGATGAGTAGCCTGATGAATCGGCAGAAAAGAAGGGCTTACCAAGGTTTAGGGTTAGACGACTCTGGCAAGAGGCAGAGCAGGGGCGCGGACAAGGCAACTCCGGCGAGCTACGGTGGCGCGCGGCTATGGCGGCGTGGGCTGTGCTGACATGGTGGCACATGGGAAGGCTCGGGTGGAGCTAGCTGGACGGCGGCGCGGTGAGGCTGCGGCGGCGTGACTTGGCGGCGGCTTGGGCTAGGGCACGGCGGGATGAGGGCGAACAAGGGTACGGCTTGCGGTTAAATAGTTCCCCACACGTGATAGAAAAGGAAGTAGAGAAAGGAGTCCTGAAGCCGCGCGAGATCCACTGACCGGACGCTCCGGTGGTAGCGACCGGACGCTACCACCCAGCGTCCGGTCGATTCTAGAGAGGTCCAAATCCTCTGGAATCGGGACCAGACGCGTCCGGTGGTCCATGACCGAACGCAGGCAGGGTCCGGTCAGTACAACTTGGTCTTCCTTCGATTGACCGGACGCTGAACCCTTCCTAATCGGACGCACAGACGCAGCGTCCGGTAACTCCTTCACCAGCAGTTCACCTCCTGTGAACTGACCGGACACTGGACAGCAGCGTCCGGTGCAGCGTCTGGTGCACCTTTTCCAGCAAAAATCTTCAAACTTCCTTCACGCTGCCTGTTCCTAATCAAGTCCCAACTTGAATAAGATCCAAATAAACACCAATTGGGACTGATGTGAGTGACCTCTCTCAAACCCTCATATTTTTCAAAATATTTTGCCTTAGGCTATAATTCTTTTTAAGAAAATAGGCAACAAGAGGGCAAATGGAACAAAACGATGAAACAACATTCATGCATATGCACTACTTGTAAGTAAATCTAGTTGCTTGTCAAGTTTGATCCAAGGTTAAGCTTCTTCACACGCTTTTGGGCGGTTATCTTAACCATGTTAGACAAGCCCTATATGCATTGCCACAAATTAAACATGTTGTATATTACAATGAATGCAAGGGACAACACAAGCTCAATTTTTAGTGAAGTTGCTAAAGAGCACATTCCGCAATCTACAAAATATAGCCTCATCTAGCGGTTTAGTGAAGATATCCGCTAATTGATCTTCGGATCTTACACCTTCTAATGATATATCATTTTTAGCCACATGATCTCTTAGAAAGTGATGTCGGATATCTATATGCTTGGTGCGAGAGTGTTGAACCGGATTATTTGCAAGTTTTACCATACTTTCATTGTCGCACAAAAGAGGTACTTTCTCTAGAACTACTCCATAGTCTAGCAAAGTTTGTTTCATGTATAATATTTGTGCACAACAAGCACCTGCAGCAATGTATTCCGCTTCGGTGGTGGACAAAGCCACACTATTTTGTTTCTTGGAGGACCAAGACACAAGTGATCTACCAAGCAAATGGCACCCTCCGGATGTGCTCTTTCTATCAACTTTGCATCTGGCATAATCCAAATCGGAATAGCCAATTAATTCAAATAAAGCTCCTTTGGGATACCAAAGACCAATGCTTGGTGTGTGCTTAAGATACCTAAGGATTCTTTTTACGGCAATTAAATGTGTTTCCTTAGGACTAGCTTAAAATATAGCACACATACACACACTAAACATTATGTTGGGCCTAGATGCGGTTAAATATAACAAGCTACTAATTATAGAACGGTAGAGAGTTTGATCAACCGGGTTACCTCCCTTATCTAGGTCGAGATGTCCATTTGTAGGTATTGGTGTCTTGATTGGCTTACATTCATCCATCTTGAATCTCTTGAGAAGATCTTTTGTGTATTTCTCTTGAGAGATGAAGATGCCTTCTTTCATTTGCTTGACTTGAAAACCAAGAAAGAATGTAAGCTCACCAATCATTGACATCTCGAACTCCTTCGACATCAATTCACCAAATTCTTTGCATGAGTCTTCATTTGATGATCCAAAGATGATATCATCAACATATACTTAACAAATGAAGATATGCCCATCAAGCTTCTTGGTGAATAGTGTGGTGTCGGCCTTCCTAATGGTGAAGCCCTTCTCAATGAGGAAGTCCCGAAGGCGCTCATACCAAGCTCTTGGGGCTTGCTTAAGCCCATATAGTGCCTTGGACAACCTATAAACATGATTAGGATATCTAGGGTCTTCAAACCCGGGAGGTTGATCAATATAGACTAGTTCATTTATAAAGCCATTTAAAAAGCACTTTTCACATCCATTTGATATAGTTTCATTTCATGATGTGATGCATATGCAAGAAGGATACGGATGGCTTCTAATCTTGCAACTGGTGCAAAGGTCTCTCCAAAATCCAGACCTTCAACTTGAGAGAACCCCTTTGCAACTAGTCTTGCCTTGTTCCTCACAACAACACCTTGATCATCTTGCTTGTTGCGGAACACCCACTTCGTTCCAATGACTCTTGCACCTTTTGGTCGCTCTTCAAGAGTCCAAACTTCATTGCGAGTGAAGTTGTTCAACTCTTCATGCATGGCATTGATCCAATCCAGATCTTTAAGAGATTCTTCTACCTTGGTAGGCTTATAGCAAGAGACAAAAGAGTGATGAGCAATAAATGAAGTAAGTTTTTGAGATCGAGTCATCACACCCTTTGATGGACTCCCTATGATGAGATCTTGTGGATGATCTTGTAGGAGAGGTGTGTTTCTTCTATTGACCACTTGAGGAGGAGGTTGTGGAGCGTCAACATCTTGTGCTTGTACCACCATTTGCTCATGAGAGATATGAGTATCTTCATTTTCCACTCTCCCATCTTTTTCACCATCTTGTGATACATTTGATGAAGAAGGTTGGTTAATGACTTATACATCATCTTCATCATCTTTTGGCTTGATGTCTCCCACTAGAATATTCTTCATAGCCTCCCTCAATGGTTCATCACCTACATCATCAAGATTCTCATGTGCTCCTTGGGAGCCGTTAGATTCATCAAATTCCACATCATATGTTTCTTCAACCAAGCCGGTGGCATGATTAAATACTCTATATGCTTTGGACTTTAATGAGTAACCAATAAGAAAACCTATATCACAACATCGTTGAAACTTCCCTAGTTGTTACCGCTTCTTGTAGATGTAGCACTTGCAACCAAACACCCTAAAGAAGGAGACGTCCAGCTTCTTCCCATTGAGCAACTCATACGGTGTCTTGACAAGGAACTTTTGAAAAAATAGGCGGTTGGATGCATAACATGCGGTGTTGATTGCTTCCGCCCATAGAGCTTCGGGGGTGTTGTACTCATCTAGCATTGTCCTTGCAAGGGTGATCAAAGTCTGATTCTTCCTCTCAACTACACCATTTTGTTGAGGAGTATAGGTTGCGGAGACTTCATGTTTGATTCCAACTTCATCACAATAGGATTCAATATTTGTGTTGTCAAACTCTTTGCCATTGTCACTTCTTATCTTCTTGAGCTTTACTTCAAATTCATTTTGAGCTCTCTTGGCAAACTTCTTGAAACAAGATGCAACTTCGGATTTGTCATGAAGGAAGAACACCCATGTATACCTTGAATAGTCATCCACAATCACAAGACAATAGAGATTTCCTCCCAAACTCTTATATATTGTTGGTCCAAATAAATCCATGTGTAGGAGTTCTAGCACTCTTGTGGTTGACATGAAAGCTTTGGTTGGATGAGTGTTTGCAACTTGCTTGCCGGCTTGACATGCACTACAAAGCTTGTCCTTCTCAAACTTCACATCCTTCAACCCTCTCACCAAATCATTCTTCATAAGCTTCTTGAGTGAGCTCATCCCAACATGAGCAAGTCTTCTATGCCATAGCCACCCAAGTGTTGTTTTGGTGAATAGGCAAGTCTTCAAATTTACATCTTCAGAGGTGAAGTCAACTAGATATAAGTTGTTGTATCTAAATCTATTGAATATCACTTGTTTGTCATCTACTTTGGATACAACAACCTCCTTCTCGATGAATAAGTATTGGAAGCCAAGATCACACAATTGCCCAACGAATAGCAAGTTGAAACTCAATGAGGCAACATAGAGCACATTAGAGATGGAATGATCATTTGATATTGCCACTTTGCCCAATCCTTTAACCTTGCCCTTTGAATTATCTCCAAATGTTATTTTCTCTTGTCCATCTACCTCTTCATCTAGTGAGGTGAACATACGAGTATCACCGGTCATATGTTGAGTGCAACCACTATCAATAACCCAATAACTTCCATCGGTCTTGTAGTTCACCTACACACAAGAGATTCAAGCTTTAGGGATCCAAACTTGTTGAGGGCCCTTCACCTTCTCAACAAGTGACTTAGCCACCCAAATCTTCTTAGGCCTACTCTTGTTGGGGGTCCTAAGAACATGACTTTCATCTTTCCACTAGAATCTTTTCTAAGCATATAGTGAGCATTGAAAGCAAAGGGTCTAGCATGCTTGGGTAAGGGTTGTGGTGGTGGAGTTTGACACTCATGAGCAAAGTGGCCTTCTTGTCTACACTCAAAACATCTCTTTGGCTTTAGCTTTGGCTTTGATTGTTGGTGTTGAGCTTGAGCCTTCTTCTTCTCTACACTTGCCATATATCCAATGCCACTTCTATCCATCTTCATGACGGTATTCATGAGTAGCTCACTTTGGAGATGCTTGCCTCTAGCAAACTTGCTCAATCCCACCTTGAGATGCTCTTTCTCCATTTTGAGCTTCTTGTTCTCTTCCTTGAGAATATCATTGTTCTTCTCTTCCTTGAGTTTCTTGTTTTCTTCTTTGAGCTTCTCATTCTCAAGGATCAACTCTTTGTCATGATCAAGAGTTTCTAGCACAATGATGTTGTGACTTTTCATCTCTTCAAGATCTTTCATGAGCTTCTTATGGTCACTCTTGAGCTTGACATACTCATCATAGTCATTGCACTCAACCACTTACTTGCCTTTGCTACTAGATCCATGCTCAATGCTCTCATCAATTAAATCATCACATGAGGTAGCTATATCAATCTTAACAACATGGTTAGTAGCAACATGTGGCTCATTTGATAAGAATTCTTGTGCAATAACAAGGGTATCATAATTGATCTTTAGAGTTGTATATTCATCTTTTAGCTTGTTGTGACTAATGATAAGCTCATTGTGCACCCACTCAAGTTTATCATGTTTATCTTTAAGCTCTTTCTTAGAAGATTTGAGCTCCTTGAGTTTGGATGATATAGAGTCATTTGTTTCTTTGAGCTCATCATTAGCCTTTTCCAATATATCACACTTAGCTAAGAGTGAATCATTTTTAGCATCAAGTTTTTCATTTGTAGCTCTACTCTTTCTAATGATCTTAGTGTATTTTCTTAATATTTTGACAAGATCATCATATGTGGGTGAATCATCATCGCTATCACTATCATCATCACTAGCTTGCTCATCATCACTACTATCATCACTCTTAGTTACCTTGCGTTCACCCTTGGCCATAAGGCATAGATGTGTAGAGGATGATGGCGATGATGGCGGTGAGGATGCAAGATCAATAGCAATGGCGGCCACCTTCTCATTGTCACTCTCATCATCGGATGATCCACTTGATAAATCAATGTCCGTGAGCCAATCACCGATAATATAGGCCTTGCCACTCTTCTTCTTCTTGTAGAAGTCTCTCTTTTTGCCATCTCTCTTCTTGTATGGCTTGTTCTTTTTCTTTTCATCTTCATCACTTGAATCATCTTTCTTGCCCTTGTTCTTGAACTTGTCTTTCTTGGGCTTTGTGCATTGATGAGCTAGGTGGCCAAGTTCGCCACAATTGTAGCAATCCATCTCGGAGATTGGCTTTCTTCTTGAGCTAGTGAAGAACTTCTTCTTCTTGCCGTCAAACTTGATGCCACTTTTGTTTAGCTTCTTTAGCATCTTGGCGGTCTTCTTCACCATGAGAGCAAGACTTTCTTCATCATCTTCATCACTTGAGCTCTCATACTCAAGTCTTGCCTTGCCCATATCTTGTCTCGCTTTGAATGCTAAGTCCTTCTCTTTCTTCTTTGTAGAGGATGAGCCATCTTGTGGCGTGATGTGCATGTACATCTCATGAGCATTGATCTTTCCCAAGATTTGTGTCGGTGTAGCGGCGAAAAGATCACCTTGATATAGCACGATCACAATGTGCCCATATTTGTCAATGGGAAGAACACTCAAGATCTTTCTCACAACGTCGGATGGTGACATTTGAGTAAGTCCAAGCCCATTGACTTCCTCTACAAGAATATTTAAACGAGAATACATTTCATTAGCAATTTCTTTGGGAAGCATCTCAAAAGAATTTAGCTTTTTAATCACAAGATGATAGCGTTCCTCACGCTCACTCTTGGTTCCCTCATGGAGCGCACAAACGTCCGACCATAGTGCATGGGCGTCTTTGTGGTTCCTTACATGATTGAACACATCTTTGCAAAGGCCTCTAAAGATGGTGTTGCGAGCCTTTGCATTCCATTTTTCATAGTTTACTTCATCGCCTTGAAGTTGTGCGGCATTCTTAGGTGTTGGGAACCCTTGAGAGGCGGCTCTAAGAATTCCAACATCTAGAGCTTCTAGGTAAGCCTCCATGCGAATTTTCCAATATGGAAAATCATCCCCCTCGAAGATAGGAGGAGGTCCATCCCCGTGAGACATCTTGCTCTAAGCAATTAGGCTTAAAAACATGAGCATGAGGCTCTGATACCAATTGAAAGGATCAAGATGCCCAAGAGGGGGGGTGAATTGGGCTAATTCTAAATTTTCTTGCAATAATCAAATGCTACGGATAGCCCAATTAACCCCTTGTGCCTAGAAAAGTGTTTCTATCAAATCAACGCACAAAAGACTTGCAACCTATGTTTCAAACTTACTCTAGCATAGTAATTCTATGAATGTAAAGATAAGTATTGAATTACTTAAAGTAAATACTTAAAGTAAATGCTCAAAGTAAATGGAGAGAGGAACGCGGCGATGTTTTGCCGAGGTATCGGAGAGTCGCCACTCTCCACTAGTCCTCGTTGGAGCACCCGCGCAAGGGTGTAGCTCCCCCTTGATCCGCGCAAGGATCAAGTGCTCTCTACGGGTTGATTCTTCGATACTCCATCGCGGCGAATCACCCAAAGCTGCTCACAACTTGAGTTGGGTCACCCACAAACTCCGCCGGGTGATCACCAAGCTCCCAATCACCACCAAGCCATCTAGGTGATGGCGATGACCAAGAGTAACAAGCACGAACTCTCACTTGACCACGTGAAGCCTAATGAGAAGATGGATGCACACTTGTCTACTCTTGATTCACTAATGAGGTTTCACTCTTGGATTCTCAAATCACAAACACCTCACTAGGACCTTGCTCTTTTTGGCACTCACAAACGTGTTTCTCAGCTGTTGAAATGAGCAAAAGTGACTCCACTCACGAGTGGAGCTTCTATTTATAAGGCAGCCTAAAAAAAGAACCGTTATGAGCTTCTGCGGGGTGACCGAACGCTCCGATTGTTTTGACCGGACGCTCCGGTCAGTTCAACCCGCGCAACAGTTTTCATGTGATGACCGGACGCTGTCAGGGTCCGGTCACTCTTGGATGCTTACTGTAATCGACCAGACGCTGGATACTCCAGGTCCGGTCACTATTGACCGGACGTGTTCGGTCACACTTTCTCAAGTCTAGACCCTTACTGGAGTCGACCGGACGCTGGCTCTCAGCGTCCGGTCACATTGACCTTCCAGCGTCCGATCACTCCAGACTTGTTCTTCTCAGTCAAATGAACTGACCGGACCCTGCGGCCAGTGTCTGGTCGCACCAGAGCCAGCGTCCGGTCAGTATTTGACCCTCCATTCACTTCCAACTCTCGATCATATGTGAATGAAGTTTGCACCAAAGGATCTTAGGCATTCATAGGAGCTACCTAGAGCTAGTTTTAACAAGTGTGCACCACACCTAACTCACTAGACTCAACTAGATCAAGCTACCTATTCATACCCCCCTTAATAGTACGGCCAAAGGAAAAAACAAAGTCCTAAACTACTCTAAGTGTCTCTCCAACTTCAATTGACACTTAGAACTAGTTATCCTTAACCTTGTTGTCCATCCTTTGAAAACCGAAACAATTTTCATCGTAGGGGCATGACAACCTCAATTGCCCAATCGATCTCCATTACCATGACCTAACTTAATTGCCTCTGCAAAACACACATTAGTCATAGTAATCTTGTATTGACACTAATCACCAAAATCCACTTAGGGGCCTAGATGCTTTCACCATCGATCGGCTCACCTGGTGTCATCTCGAACAGGCATTGCCATCGAGCCATCAGCGGCAGCACCCTCCGGCAGTGGAAGGCCGCCACGACCATGACCGCCGTAAGGCTATGGCTACGCAGCCTCTCTAGCGCCCTCAGCAGCGGCTGCAGCTTGGACTGATTAGCCAATGGGACATCGTACCTCCACCTCTCCGGTTGGCTCTCCATGCCCCGCCCGGTATAGGGGGGGAAGCCCGCCGTCATCATTGCGGAGGTAGAACCAGCTGTTGTACCAGCGGTGGTTGGACGACGTGAGCTGGGCTAGGATGTAGAAGGGCTGTCGGTCTTGGCGCACTTGGAGAGTGTAGCCGCCGGCCCTCAACTCCTTCCGCGTGCCCGTCATGCCCGCCGGCTTGGTGGTGAGCCCCGCCCAAAAGAGGTGGAGCCACAGCTTCCGGGGGGGGCAATGCCCAGGTACCCCTCGCAGACGGTGATGAAGATGGCCACCTGCGCGATGGAGTTGGGGTTGAAGTTGTGGAGCTCCACGCCGTAGTAATGCGGGAGCGCCCGCATGAACCGGTCCACCGGCAAGCCAAGGCCGTGCTCGTGGA
The DNA here is from genome assembly GCF_019320115.1 of Miscanthus floridulus. Classification (NCBI taxonomy): domain Eukaryota; kingdom Viridiplantae; phylum Streptophyta; class Magnoliopsida; order Poales; family Poaceae; genus Miscanthus; species Miscanthus floridulus. The sequence continues at coordinate 126,293,197 of NC_089585.1, read as the reverse complement.
AGGCCACAAAGCTCACGATGTAGCCATCGTGTGGCCTCAGCTCCGACTCATCCCCCGGAGCAATCCACTCCGGTCTGTTGGGGTCGGTGACCGGGCAGAGGAGACCATCGTCGACGAGCAACTGCAGCGTCACCGTGGACACGTCAGACGAACCCTAAGGATCCGCCTAGAGGACAACATCGCCGCCGACCATGGTGTAGTGGAGAATGTGGCTACGGCGGTAAGGCGTGCTCTCGCTATCTCTCTCTCTCTCTCCTTTCCTCCCCCTTCTCCCTTCTTCTCCCCGGCGCTCTCTTCCGCTGTTCTTAGCAACCGCTCGAGGGTAGAAAGGGCGAACTCAGGCAAAAAAGGTAAGGAGGGATGGGGCGTGACTTGTCACGTATTTATGAGGGAGGAAAGAAGGCAAAACAGGTGGGCGACGAAACCGGGAAAGTTTCCCTCAGATCTAGCGCAATTAATCCGGATCCGACTAAACCGCCCACGCGTCCACCTTTTTCTTATTAACCGCGCACACACAGTAACGTCCCATCCGTAGACGTCGCATCGCATTCGACCACAGCGACGGTAGGCGCTGTTTCGTCTCCCCGAGGAACTGCCTCAAAAGGCGCACCCACCGTCGTTAGCCGATGGGAAGGGAATATCCCCCACCCGATTCCTTTCAGACTAAGGAACTAGGCACCGAGCCCGTTACGGTCCAGGGGTTCGAAGGCTAATCCCCCGAGGGCCTCGACAGCCGCCCCAGGACAAACAGAGTCAGGGATGACTATGGGTGAGCCCGTACATGGCCGAGGCCCAAGCAAGCAATTGCTTGGGATGCCCTAAGTCGTGTCCGAGATCGGCAGGGAGGTCTCTGAATAGGATCCCACCGTAGGGAGGCACCGAGCCCCCAGGCCCAATCAAATGGCCCTAGGACCCACTAGAGATGCCCTCTGGTACTTTTGGAGTGCGTCTCTAGACCGCTAGCCGACCCCTATCGAATGGGGCACGGGCCTCCACTCGGACTTACCCGGTAATAGCTCACCGGAGGTGTCACTGCTCGCCCACCGAGGGTAGCCTGGCATACTCCACCCCTCCTTCCGAACGAAAAGGATGCGCGAGGGCTGCACAAAAAAGACAGGAAAACTCCTGATCGCCCTCTTGCTTCGAGCAGAGGCTCGGGGGCTCTTCCTACAACCAAGCCGAGGCCCAACGACCTGAACTTGCACTCGGGGGCTCGGCAAACGCGATAAAACCCCTCACTCAACATGAAAAAAGCCCCTGGAGGAATAAATCCACTCCTCTAGGGTCTCGGGGGCTACACCCGGCGGGTGCGCTCGCGCGCACCCACTGAAGCCTCGAGTACGAAACACCATCCCGCCAGGAGCTGCCGCGAGCCAAGTCTCATCAAAACCTCAGGGAGAGCGCTCATACTCTCCCCGAGGCTCGGGGGCTACTGTCGGGTACCATAAAAAGGGGTCCCCTAAGCAAGAACTAAAAAAATCGCTTAGACCTTGTAAATATCGAAGCCAAGAGATAACCACCGACAAACCCCCACCTTATCTGAGGCCCGGCTGAACCACCCGGCCCACTTCGAACAATATCCAGGCTCACCCAAAACGGGCTCGGCCCAGAACGAAACCACGAGGCCTCGGACGAGGTACCGGTTTTTTGACTCGCCTGAGGCCCCGCGCCACAAGGCCTCGGACGAGGTACCGATTCTCCGACTCGCCTGAGACCCCGTGCCACGAGGCCTCGGACGAGCACCTAGTTACCGACTCGCTCGAGGCCGGCTCAGCATCAACCCCGTCACCGCCGCCTTGATCGACTTCTCTGACAGGACGTCATGTCCAACTAACGCGCCCAACCACTCCCGTGACGTCAGCCGAACGACGGCACAATACAGCGGAGTGGCCGACGAGACGGGAGCCACATCGATGCCATGTCCGTCCGGGACAGGACGGGGCAGGGGTTACAGGCCGCTGTGCTCGGCACTATGCCCACGGCTGACACCCGTGCTGCACTGTGCTGCCTAACCCCTGCTCCAAGGACAGTGCGCGGTGTGAAAGTCAAGTCCGGGATCCCTGTAGCCTCAGGAATCGACGTACAAGACCAACTGCACCCTCCGAGCCTCGGCTATCTGCTTCTAGGGCTCCTATAGCCTCGGGACTCGTGTCCCGCCGAGCCCCCCACAATGGTTCAGCCTCTGCACCAACTAGGGCCTCGGCTCTCTACGTTGTCAGCACTCTGGGACCGACACGTCGTCCGTAGTACGCTCCATGCCCTGCGTCAAGCTACAGGAGCTCCCACGTCGTGCACAGGGCCGAGCTCCTGTAGCCTTGGAATTAAGCGCACCCGCGCCGTCGCATCTACCCAGCCTCGGCTCTCCGCGCCGGTCAAACATACAGTGACCAGCACGCCTCCAATAGAAGAAGGCGCGCATGCCACCACAGGAGCTCCCACGTCGCACAGGATCAGGCGTGACCGGCGCGTCGCTCCAGTGAACCGAGGACAAGACCGCTCCACCAACTATGCCGCCACAGTGACGAGCTGTAGGGCTCAAACATACTGCCTCTGCTCACAAAACGCCACGTAGCAAATACATGTACCGCCCCTGTGCCTCCCTTCGACTATAAAAGGGAGTGACCAGTGCCGCTTCTAAGGAGGGGGAACTCACACGTGCAAGCAACGCACAACGCTCTATAACACACACGCTCCCTCACTGTAAGAGATCAACATCTCAAGCAACCCACGCCACTCTACGCAGAAACCTGGGACTAGCTCCCTCTCTCGCTCAGCTTGTAAGCCCCTACTACAAGCACCTCGGTGTAAGGAATACAAGATCGCTCTTTCAGACTGGACGTAGGGCACCTATTGCCTGAACCAGTATAAACCTTGTGTCTCTTTGCATCACCATCCGGGATTAAGGGCGCGCAGTATACTTTCACTAGTCGGTTGATGACCTGCCGGACCCAAAACGCCGACACGTAGATTCAAGTTTAGGAATGAACAATATTTTGTCAATGGATTATGAAATTTTATCATGGTCGGCTGACCCTGATAAAAGCAGTTAGATTCACTCTTATATATCTAGCAAATGTTTCAAGATTTGCTTTTATGGTCTGAATAAAAAGAAATCAGCTATCAGGTTCTGGTGGGAGGAAATGTCTAAAAAAATTTGGCTGAAGCAAGTTCCCATGTTGGACAATAGGCGTAAACCACAATGACGTTAATTCTACAAGACAACGCTTTAGTATATCATAATTATACTAAGAGGTGCATATTGGAGTTAGTTCTTGCCTTCTGTTACAAAAGGAGGATCTCAAAATGTAAATGTGGTCCACTCATGACGTACTTGCTTACTGCCCTCCTAGGCAGATGGATCTAAACATGGGGTTAGTAGTATAATTTGAATTTCTACTGCCACATTTCCGACACTAGCCCCGTTCGCTTGTCTTAAAATCTGGTTTGTTCGGCTTCTTTTTTCAGCCGGAACAGTATTTTTCTCTCACAACAATTCAGTAGAAACAGTGTTTTGGCTTGTTTTTTCAGCCAAATTCAGCCAAGCGAACGGGGCTATTTTATAAATGTGGTGTGTTATGATTGTAGCTTTGTAATAATGAATGGCAATACGCAACTTAATTATCAAGGTATATACACCAAGATATTTTATTAATATCTACTTCCTCTCTTCTAAATTATAAATTGCTTTGACTTTTTAATACAATGCATAACAAAATGGATGTATAAAAAAATCAAAGTGACTTAGGGCCTGTTTGACACAACTCACGACAACTTCATGGGTTGTTGTGAGCTTCTTTTTTTTTGCCAAACACTCATTTCCAAAACAGCTTCAAGGATGAAGCTGTTTTTCTCGTCCTCTCACCAAGGCATGAGTGGGATGAAACTAGAAAAAAAAATAGCTTATCTCAGCTCTCTTCCTCATTTCTCTCTCTCATTCATGCACGAAGCTATCAGCGAAGCTGTTTATTCAAACAGTTTTTTCAAAACAGCTCAGTTTCACCTAGAATGTTGATCATAAAGTTGTTTAAAAAAAACATGAAGGTGAGCTATGCTAAATGGGGTCATATAATTTGGAATGGAGGAAGTATATTACCTAAATGTTTATCCATAGGAACACCAAATAAGCTCTCTGCCTCTCACTGTCGAGTTCACCACATTCGGGACGGGAGGAAGCTACGAAACGAGGTAAGTGGCCAAGTCCTCGTTAGTCGTAATGCTACTTGCTACCGGAGTAATAAAGCGAGAAAGTATAACCGCGTTATAATTACCGTGGACATGCATCTGCGCCGTCATGCGGGTGCAGAAGCTATCAATTGACTGGTTCATAAAAGCCGGCCATCAATCCTTAAAACAGCCCAGAAGCAGAGTATTTTTCGACGCTCCCAGAGACAGAATTGAAGACGAACGACGGACCGGGGTAGGATTGGACGGTCGGGCATTGGAACTTGGCCGTATTATTAGGGGTTGTTGGCTGGGTCGTAAACGATTAAATTTTTTCTCTCACACTAAACCAGCCAGCAATAATAATCCACGATCGTATACGATCATTTCAGCCCCAGCCAACCAGCCTGGTAATATTATATACTGGTGTCCATGTCGCCTTGACGCCGGGCACGACTGCTGTTCTGCTCCCTCCCCGCTCGGCGAGACAGCGAGCTGGGAGGGACGGACCCAGTCGCCCTTCAATTCCCTGCCGCGTCCTGCCCGTTTACTCCGTAGTGGCGTACCGGCAGTGAATGGGCGTTGTGTTTACCAGCAGGCACCAGCTCACCTCGACGGCGACACGCGCCCCCCGCGCTGGCGTACCAGTTACCTGCTGCTGACGCGACGTGGCCACGCGGGCCGTCAAGCCGAGACGAGCGCGCAGACGCAGGACCCGGCGCCCGCCGAGCGGGGCTTGTTGTGCTTGCCAGTTGCCAGGTGCGCTTGAGGCGAACCGGCGAATCGCTGCGGTCAATGTGGCGCCCGGGCTTCCGACGCGTCGTTCCTCCGGCCGCGGTTGCGTAGGCGCTGACGGCGAAAATTAGGGCGGGCGATTAACTGGCCAGTGGCCAGGGGCCGCGCGGTGCACCGCAGCGAGACCAAATCCACTGATGAAGAGGCAGACGATTCGTCCGTCCGGATTCACTGGATTGAAACAAGGGTGACTGGGTGTCTGGATGAGAAATGTGGGCGCTCTGGCGGAACGGAGACGTGGGAATCTCGCGGAGTTCACAGCAAGACGCTGTTCCTCGTGGGATATGAAGATCTGGACCGGACCGGACCGGCGGATGCGTGGCGTCGGGGGACGACGGCAAGGACGGGAGGCAGGCGGCCCGGTGCCGCCTGCGTCGCCGAGCTGACGGCGACCGCAACCAGGACACGGTCGCCTCACGGGCCGCGACTCAACCGACAACCGCAGCTACCGCTTGTCCGGGATCACTGCGTCTGTCAGCTACACTACACGCAGCTTGGCGTTACCGTGCTGTGCGATGGCACCACCGTCGCAAGGGGTTTTGCTATCCTCGAATACAGCTCGCTTTTTCCAGATTTGTAACTGCGACGCGTTCAGACTTACGAGCCCCATAGCGCAAAATAGAATCAAGTTCGATGCAAAACAGCGAGGTACCATTCGTTGTTCGATTGAAACTGCATGGGAATGGAGCCAAAGGCACATAGCGCAATCAAGCAGGAAATTCCCCTCCCTTCTCGTGTTATTTTCTCTGCTTTCACATCGAGGCAGAAGTTACTGTTATTTGATCATCTTGGATGGTCTTGGACTTTAAAGCTAAATAAATGGATTTGGATCTCAGGCCCTGTTCGCTTGTATAATCCGTACTTTTCAGCTTGTTTTTTTCAACCGAAGCAGTGTTTTTCTCTCACAGCAAATCAGACGGAACAGTGTTTCGACTTGTTTTTTCAGCGAAGCCAACGGGGCCTCAATCCATAACCACCTCCGTAATACATTCAGAAGTGAACAACTTGAAGTCCTTCTCATAGAGCAATCAAATCTGGGAGTATTCTTCTGGTTTTGGAGGGAGGATACCAATTCTAAGGCAGACTGCACGAGGACCACCGCTACTTGATCAACATCATCTGCATTCAGCAGTGCATTTCGCGGACGCTAGTAAAAAAAAAAAGTAAAGGAATAGCAGTCTTTATTCCAGCCTCATGAGTTGTGCTTGTGCACTCCAGGCCGCGTTTAGTTCGTGGTCGAATCGGCGTTTGCACAGTGAGATATGGCGCAAATACTGTAGCAAATACTGTAGCGATTTCGTTTGTACTTGTGGATTATTGTCTAAACATTGATTAATTAGGCTCAAAAGATTCGTCTCGCAAAGTTCAACCAAACTGTGCAATTAGTTTTTGATTTCATCTACATTTAGTACTCCATACATGTACCGCAAGTTTGATGTGACCGGGAAATCTTTTTTTTTATAGTGTCAAAGTTGGGAGTTTGGGGAACTAAACAAGGCCCCACCTCCACATGCGACCATGACAATTGACTACTGTAGCCAGCTTAGCTGAAGAATCAACTCTGAATAGTGCATTCTGCAGTGAGGGAGCGAGTTCAGCTGTCAAAAACGAAGACCAATGTCGTTGTCTGGTTTCAGAGTCAAAGGCTTGACGCATAAAATGACCAACTCTTTGGTCGCTGACGCAGTGGGCCAGTGACAGTCAGAACAGCTAATTGGCTTCGATGCATGGCGGCACTCTACTCTCTACGGTGTAGCGTTATTGAGGCAGACAAAGCTCTGTGTTGTCAATACTTATAGCAGGAAGCAATTTTTGGCAGCTGAAATGGGGAAACAATCCATCCGTTTTTAAATATATTACGATACCTAATTAGTTCAATTTAAAAACTTGAACCAATTAGCTTGTCCTAAGTGTCATACATTCAAAAATTAAGGCAGTAGCAGTATAACTGATTGTTAACAATATATTTGAAAACAGAGATAGGGGCTGTTTGGCTCCCGGCCAACGCCCGCCATGCCGCTGTGGCGGCCCTGCCTAAGGTGCGGCGAAGAAAACTGCCGCCTAAGCTGTCGCGAGAAGTTGAACTGTGAAAGCTGTGGCGGCCACAAGTTACTTACTAACCAAACGACACAAAGAATATCTGTGGCAGCCACAAGCTGTGGCGTGGCGGGCATTGGCTGGGAGCCAAACAGCCCGTAACAAGATAACTGGAAGTTAACAAAGTCTCACAGTATTTGTCAAAATAAAATCCGCTCACTGCCTTGAACGATACAGAGCCTTGTCTCCTTGATGACCTCAACAAGTCACTACACCTTAGTGCAGCCATCGGAGCCAAAGCTGCTCCGGGTGTCACTGCGTCAAGCCTTTCAGCCTGTTTGCTTGTTAGTTTTAGCCAGCCAAAACCAGTCAGCCAACAATATTTTTCTCTCATAACAAACCAGCACCAGCCAGCCCAAACCAGTCTAGAAACCAACCAAACCAGACAATCACATTAGTCTACGTTTTTGGTAGCTGAACTCGCCCGCTCACTGCACTACTCAGAGTTGACTAGTTTAGTCAGCTAAGCTGGCTGCAGTTGTCTGCACGGTCTCAATTGTATTGGCGCACTATAGAACCAGTGCACTGGTCGTGTTTAAATCCAGGGATTAAAGTTTAGGATGTCACGTGAAAGTGTTCGGATGGTAATAATAAAACAAATTACAGAAATCTTCAGTAATTCGCGAGACGAAATTATTAAGCCTAATTAATCCGTCATTAGCACATGTTTACTGCCATGTTGTCAAATCATGGACTAATTAGGCTTAAAAGATTTGTCTCGTAAATTAGTTGCAATATGTGCAATTAGTTATTATTTTAGTCTATATTTAATACTTCATGTATGTATTAAACATCCAATATGATAGGAAGTAACAAGCCAGTGAACCACATGCAGCCATCACCTAGGGAATCATAACACATGTGGAGGTGAAACTCAAACGAGGCGAGTGAAACCAAAAACTTCCAGCCATCATTTTCCTGCCCTTGTTTGTATCCAAATAATTCTGTTCATCGACTGTAACCAGCCTGGAAATCTTACATATGCTGAAATTCAGTGCTGCCAGTCCTTTTTTGAAAGGAGCAGGGTTTGGGTGGCATCCAGTCAGCTGTTCCAGCTCTATCATGGCTGCACTGCAGCCTACGGACAGCACAGATATGGTGCAACAAAGAGACTTACAAAAACAAGAGCAAGAATTGGATGGCTGACCAACCCTGTTCGCTTCTCTTATAATTCGTCTTTTTCAGCTTATTTTTTTAGCTGGAATAGTGTTTTTCTCTCACAACAAATCAGCTGGAACAGTGTTTCGGCTTAGTTTTTTTCAACGAAGCGAACGTGGAAGGAGACATGTTTGTCTGCCCACCATCACAGGTATCTAAGTGGCACTACCACTATCCATGGAAGCATGATACTGCTTACCTGCAGTTAGTTCTATCTAGACTGTGAAATCAAGTATTGCAGCTCTTGCACAAAAGTTTCATCCTTTTATGAATTGCAGGGCCCAGCGCTTAATTCAGTGTCTTTCACAAAACTTTCATCCTCTTTTCTCTTTCACAACAGACGTCTGCATTAACGCCACAAATACAGTCTATTGAGAAGATGAAGAACACTAAACTTTTCACTAGAATCATAGTGCTGAAATGAGCACCACAAACTTGCCGTTTTTCTTGCATTGATTTGCTATTGAATAAGAACTAAACCTCTTAGTATAGAATGTTCAAATACATCATTGGTGTAACGGGCTGGACCTGACCTGACTACAGTATCAAGTCTTTTGGGCTTTAGCAAGGGTAGGTTTTCTATCTAAAAAACCAAAGCAGGCGAGGCAGGTTGAAACATACAAAGATCTTGTTAAGTGGGAGAATCTCTGTTTCAAAGGCGTCGCCTAGGTGTCCAGGCAGACCAGATCGCCTTGGAGGTCTAGTTACGCCTAGTCACTTTTGAAACCATGGGGAGAATCAATCCATGATTTGCATTATTGCATAGAGAAGAGCTAAGACAGAAGGATATAACACCTGAAACATGTAACCCTCACATATAATTCAACCCTTTTCTATGAACATATACTTCACCCGTTCCTGGTTCCTCCAGCATAGCTGGGAAGTGGTAACAAGCATCGCTACTATTTCTTTTGGTTCAATCTAGTGATAAATCATGGAGTTCGGTAAGGTTTAGTTTCTCTTATGACCATTTCAGTACCTACCCAATGATTTTTTTTCAAAACATATTCAGAATCTCAGAAATAGATCTCAAATGTGCAATAAGAGATATTCCCCTGTACTCCTACTCTGCAACAGTTTGGTTGAATACCTGATTTGATTCGGCAAATACTTTACGACTAAGAGTCTAAGATGCAAAGCAAAACTTGACATTGATTTAATCATACTCCAACCTAGAATCTCACACAGAGTTCCATTTAGCTTGTTCTTTCCTCAAAATTTAAAGGGAAGGGAAAACTGGGTTTATCGGTGACTAAAGAAGTGTCAAGGTCAACCAGTGTAGCCAAGTAGGCAAGCACACAAGCCACGGACGAACTGAGGGAGAGATATCCCTCTGATTTCGTCCTAAAGAAGAGTACCTCCGCTTTGAATCTGCTGCTCATTACAGGGTTTCATTTCCCCTGAAGTTCATCACTTTCATCCCGCTACTGTTGCACCGCGAGAACAAACTTCTTGACTTTTGAATTTATTGTTCAATACAGATACAAAGGCCTAAATTATATTAATTGATGGATACCTTCCTTTTGGTTCATTTTTATTCATTGGATTGGAAAGATCGCATTTAAGAAAATAAAGCTACCAAGCATGGATATGTGTACAAAGTAGTAATATCTATCCTGAAAAGTTGAAATGGCTAAATTAAAAATGACTAATAGGATACTATCCAGATAATCCCACCGTTATGTCACACAGGAACAAGCTATTCATCTACAAATTGATCTCCACATCCTATGGTCAAAGCTTCACTAGAATTCACGGAAGAATCAGGATTTAGAGGGGTCAAAGCTTCACTAGAAGCTTCACTTGAACCAATCTGCTCCACTCCTCTATCACGCCAATGTACACAAACTGACACCTCTAGTAAATGTAGAACTAAAAAATGAACACCTTATTCTTTATTGCAGTAAATTACTCCTAACAAACACAGAATCACTCATGTGACATAGTTCATCTTAGTTCTCATACCACACCAAATGAAGAGTTTACAAGTACTAGACCAGACATGTTTTACAGGCGCCACTAAAATTAACACCCAATCATCAATAGTGTACATGTCAACCAGATGTCCAGACATAAATTTTCAATCACTTCAATCTACCTGAGGGCTACTGGCCAGTGCAAACGGCACGGGTCAGTCGAGGAATCCAGTCTTCCGCCAGACAGCATTGCGTACCTGGCGGAGATCCCGCCCTTTCAGCGTGCGCCCGGCTCCCTCCAGCACTGAGAACGTCGTCATCGGCGACTCCCGAGCCCGCGCGCGCGCTACCATCTCGTGTGGCGGTAGCATCTCGTCGTCTTCATCCTCCGCTTCCCCCATCACCATCACCACGGGCGGCTTCCGCAGCTGCGCCACAGGGACGTTGACCGGCAATGATTGCGGCATATACGGCGCCGGCGCCGGGCGGGGAACGGCGGGGATCATGCGGGGAGGGGCCGCAGCCGGGGAAGCGGGGGACGAGGACGTCGACGAAGAGGATTGAGGCGGCGACCGGCGGCGCTCGGGGAGGGCGTCCAGGATGCCCTCCGGCGGGCGGCGTAGGCGTGGAAGAGGGCTAGGGTTTGCAGGGCGGACGGAAGACAGGATGAATGGGCGGCGCACCGGCTGCGGCGGCTCGGGCGAGCCAGATCCTGCGGAGAAGAGGTCGTCCTCGTCAAGCTCGAAGGCCGTAGAGGCAGACTGTTCGCCGGAGGCTGCGGAGCGGACGAAGGAGCTGAGGAAGCGCTCGGAGCTGAGGAAGCTCCTGTGGCGCGCGCGATCCATGGTTGAGCTGCGGAGCGTGTGCCGTCGCGTGTGCCAGTGGGGGAGATGTCACGTCACTGGTGAGAAGTGGCGAGACGGCGATGCGTACGCAGGTGATCAGCGAGAATTTAACGGGAGGCGTGCCGATGCAGACTTGGGGTCCACGAGTCTGTGGCGGAGCCAGCCATTTGGAGAAAATGAGCGGCGAGGCAAGAGATCTTGCCAGGGTGTTGAGATTCGTGCACCGTTTCGACGGATCCGATTCTGGACCGACCACTCTTGGGCCCAGTCCAGCTCGGGCTCGGGCCGAGCGGGGACTCATCAAGCCCCGCGTAATCCCGCAACTAACAAACCATCTACAACAAAAATACCCACGGAAAATACAATCGAGGAAAAAAAAAATCCTTTCCCTTTCCTTGTGAAGTCGTCCTCTTCTTCCCGTCGCTTCGCCGTGCCGCACCAGGGAGAGGAGGCTTCGCCGCGAAGCTCGCCATGATCTCGCCGGTAACCACTATACCCGCTCCTCCGCCTCATCTCTTCTGCCTCGCTTCTGACCATTGGTTTGGTCGGCTGGAAATTGGCGCTGAATCTGTCTATGGGGCTCTCGCAGGAGAGGAGCTCGTCACAGAGCCCGCGGTCGCCGGCGGGGGCGCCGTTCCTGTCGATATCCGTCACGGATCCCGTCAAGATGGGCACCGGCGTGCAGGCCTACATCTCCTACCGCGTCATCACCAGGGTAAAAATCTTGTTTGGTCTCGGCTACCAAACCAGTCGTGAGTTGCTCCTGGTTTAGTGATTGATTTTTGTAACATGGTGCTCATCGAGCATATGCTTTGCTTGTTCCCGTGCGGGCTTGCCTAATTTTAGTTTTTGCACAGTGTGTGTGGAGATATAAAAGCTGGATCAGTGGAACTCTAATTTTGGATTATGACCTCCTAATACAGATCTGGAACTAATATCGGATGTAATCCAGTAGTAATTGGAGCTCACTGGTTTGCAAAACTCATGTGTCGTTCTAGGTTTGAGTAGAGCATTAATCAGTAGAGCTATCAGCAAAGTACTTGCTGGGGAAAGAAAACAGTGGGAAATCAAATTGTGTTTCTGAAACATTGAAGTCGAGGAGCAATGAAGAACAAACTATGTGGCACTAGAGCTATGAAGGAAGGTGGTGTTATGACTTGACAGGTGGTTGTGTGTTGGAGTTTGTGAAAAATGTATATTTAAGTTTCAATAAGAGACCAAAACAGTATCAATTAGATGAAAGATGCTATCTAAGCAACTTAACAATGGGAATGGCATGATAATCTTATGTCTAATAGCCAGTGACTGTGCACTTTTCTTGTACCGACATATGTGCCTTGTTCACCTTCAACACTAGTTGATTTGCCAATCTAGTAACATTTGTTTCTGCAGACTAACCTCCCTGAATTTGAGGGACCAGAGAAAATTGTTATTCGACGCTATAGTGATTTTGAATGGTTGCATGATCGGCTTGCTGAGAGGTACAAAGGCGTTTTTATACCTCCCCTTCCGGAGAAGAATGCTGTTGGTGAGATCCTAAACTATGATTTTTGTATCAACTTTTTTCATTTAATCTCTTGAGGACAGGGAATCTCTGGATTGCTGTTGTAGCGATAATGCATCTGTTTTGCTTGCTGATCTATTTCTATTCATTTCCTTCAGAGAAATTCCGGTTTAGCAAGGAGTTCATTGAATTGCGTCGTCAAGCTCTGGATTTATTCGTTAACAGGATAGCTTCACACCCTGAACTCAAGCAAAGTGACGTTTTGAGGACATTTTTGCAGGCAGATGAAGAGGTAAAATGTTTCGATGCAGATCAGCAGACTGCTGCGCCTTTTCTTGTGCGTTTATTTGGATTCTTATTGAGATTTGACTCAAAACTTTGTTGGATAGGTTCATCACGAAATTGGTATCGGTATTTAATTAGTTTATTAGTTTGTTTTCATAAACTCATGGTCCTTGAAATCTGAGTATTGATTTATTTTGAGAAATGTGAATTGAAGTCTTTTGGCATTTTCTTTCGATGAAATTCTCTTGGCATGATATGCATAGGTGTCCTTAGGATAGCTGCCAATAGCCACATAACTCTTATGTCTAGTGATCATTTGGCCTGATTTCTTGCTGAAATTTCCATTGGATTCTTATTGAGAATTGACTCAAAACTTTGTTGGATAGGTTCATCACGAAATTGGTATCGGTATTTAATTAGTTTATTAGTTTGTTTTCATAAACTCATGGTCCTTGAAATTTGAGTATTGATTTATTTTGAGAAATGTGAATTGAAATCTTTTGGCATTTTCTTTCGATGAAATTCTCTTGGCATGATATGCATAGGTGTCCTTTGGATAGCTGCCAATAGCCACATAACTCTTATGTCTAGTGATCATTTGACCTGATTTCTTGCTGAAATTTCCATCACAACATAAATAAATAAGTCAGATATGTCCGCTGTGAAGGTTTGATAGTTTGAGTATGTTATATGAATTCAACTGCTGGCTTTGCAATAGTCATTTGCAACCTTCTACTCCCTCCATTCCAAATTATAAGTCGCTTTGACTTTTTTTATACATCCATTTTGCTATGTATCTAGACATATATTATATCTAGGTACGTAGCAAAATGGACGTACCAAAAAAGTCAAAGCGACTTATAATTTGGAACGGAGGGAGTACCTCACAGCTTTGGGTGATGGTTGTCTTATAACTTTCTATATCCATGACTCCATGCCTTGCACATCTCATTCTTTTGACTAAATAATTCATTGATGGTTACTTGGTTTTGATGGCATTCCTTCTGCTCATGTTTCTTTTTCCTATGCTTTTGAAGCAGATAATGGATAGGGCAAGATCTTATGAGATTGGTATTTTTAAGAAACCAACAGATTTCTTACAGATATTTAAGGTACCGTCTCTCGTATCTCCAGTGAGACATCCTTGCTCCTTTGTGAACACTGTTCTTAGTTCTTACAGGATTATAACCAACATTATGCAGTATAGCTCCCCTCTGTCCCTGTCACTATTGATATCGCATTTGCATGTTAACAATCGTGGCATCATTTTTTAGGATGTACAGTCAAAAGTCAGTGATGTTGTTCTGGGAAAAGAAAAGCCTGTGGAGGAATCTACTCCTGAATATGAGAAGCTTAAAAATTACATATTTGAGCTAGAAAATCATTTAGCAGAGGCCCAAAAACAAGCATACCGTCTTGTGAAAAGACACAGAGGTATTCAGTTGGTCCTTTGAAAAGGCCCTTCATTACTACTTTGAGTTTCTTCATGTTTAACATACCTTGCAACTTTACAATTTCTTTTTCATGGTGAGATTGTTTTGACTAATTTCAGCAAACAAATAATGTTTGTTCTAAATTTGGTTTTCCAAAAATAAAGAGATAAATGATCTGGCTTAAACATCATTAGGAACTCAAACTCAAAGACAATTAATAAGACCCTCAATTTTTTTTTCCTGGTTGTTTAACTGGATAGCAAGATGAGTTACGCAGTCCTAATTTTGATTCATTAGAACTTGGGCAATCTTTGGCGGACTTCGGAAAGGCGATTAAGCTCTTGGGCGCTTGTGAAGGAGATTTGATGGAAAAGGTGTTTTCTGAAGTTGGTTCGAAGTCAGAGATGTTGTCAATAAAGCTGCAAAGAGAGGTAATCATGATATACTCTTACATAGTACTGCTTGGTACTGGATATCTTACGGAACAGTTTATATCGATGTTTCTGTGACCTGATCATGTTGGCACACTTCTACTGTAGGCAGACAACCTTCTCTTTAACTTTGAAGAACCCTTGAAAGATTATGTGCGTGCTGTACAATCTATAAAAGTGAGCATTTCCCTCTCTCGCCATCTCTATGGTATCGCATTATTTGTTGTGATGTCAGAAATTTTAACTAAATTGGGTTTCATTACAGGCCACTATGCTGGATCGAGCCAATGCTTTCAGGCAGCACTTTGATTTGGATCAGGAGAGGAAGTATAAAGAGCTTAATCTGTACGTTTTGCAAAGTCCATTTTTTTTCCTGCCCAGTCAAGAATAATGTTAAGTAATCAGGAAAATTGGAATCCCTGTGTGTTTACAATACCAAATTCAGGGTCCTCAACCAACTAGGACTCTCTAATTTATTCGTAGTGCTGATCTCATGGTTGTTACATACTGCAACTTAAGAACTTTCTAATGCTGTTCTCACTGCAGTGAAAAATTGAAGTTCATGAACCCTGAGAAGTATGCCGAAGCAGAGTCTGAGTTTAGAGAGGCAAGTTGCTGTAACTTCTCATTGAGGAATTCTTGATGTAGTCTTGTCGATGAGGTTTACAGAAGTTTTTGCTAACTGATGTCTTGTTGTTCTTACAGTTGAAAGCAGACAGTGAGGAGGCTACTAAGAAGTTTGAGCACATAGTTAGACTAATGAATGAAGAGCTCGCTCGTTTCCAGGAGCAAAAGACAGCTGATATTGGACTCGCATTCCATGAATTTGCCAAAGGTCAGGCTAAGCTAGCTAAAGACATTGCCGATGCATGGCGCAGCGTCCTCCCAAAGCTTGAAGCTTGTTCCACATCATAAATGTGATTTGTGTTTCCTCATGATGTTTGGGAATTGGGATAGGGGTTGGCAGCTGGTGAGTTTTAGGCTGTTTTTTTCCCAGCCTGTTTTGACACTGATCCTGTATACTTGAACTGCTGTTTGGAAATGCTCCAGCTGTTAGATTCAGTTGACATCATTTCTTGCTGTTTGAGCTTGTAACCGTCTTCTTTCTTAGATCAATTGACATAACTACTGGAATCTCGTAATAATGATATAATCAATAATGAAGAAATGCTGTACCATGGTGCAATTTCCTGTAGCTTTCTTAGCTTGATTTGTTTTATTCCTGAAGTGCTCATGAGAGAACTAGAATAGCAGGATTTATAGGGCTCTTAGTAGTTACAGAGATGCAGCCCTTAATCGTGTGCCATTTACACGGTCAAACTTGAGCAATCTGAATACACTTTTGGAGAGCCTCAAGGAGGCTTCTCATGATCCTGGGCTCCCCAGGTGGCTGCTTGTCCTTCATAGGACCGTTCCTGATCGCTTGGAATACCAGCCCGGAGCCGTCCGGCGCCGGAGAAACCAGGCAGTCGATGTAGACCAGCGTCTGCGTCGCGCCGTCGTCGACCGCGATGAACCCTAGCCTGATGCCGCCCTCAACCTTGTCCACCTGGCTGCACACGAATTTTTCCTTCCGGTGAAGAGATCCGGATCAACAAGTCATACCAGTAGCTCGCTATTTTTTTTTCCTACCTTGAGAGGCACCGGAAGTGGCAGGTTGGCGCCTTGGCAGAGGCTGTTCCCCCACGGCCAGCGTCAAACAGCATCAGTCTCTCTAGAAGGCACCGAAAAAGATTGCACGGAGCTCGTACTCTTTCAGGCACACGACATGAACAAGGCTAACCTGGAAGAGCAAGGACTCGAACCGAGCGATGTCGATGTTGCCCGGCAGCTTCACTGTGCCGAGGCTGACCCCGTCGTCATCGTCGCTGGCTGGGACAATGCCACCCTTCCCTGAAGCAGCGCGCGGCGGCTTGACGGCCAGTCTGGCCCTCAAGCCGGGGAGCTTCTCACGCTTCTTCCAGCAAGCAGCGGTGAACTTGCCGGCGCACGCATGCCTCTGCTGCGCTGTTGACGAGCAAGAAGAGCTAGCGAGTCAGCAACATCTGCCGCCTTGCAAAGCTGCAGCTGCGCATACACGCTCTCTTCGGGTGAGCGCTGTGTATTCGTTCGTGAGGGCAAGAATGGATAAGCTGATGGGCCTCACGTCTCACGGGTTGTGTGGTTCGCTC
The DNA here is from genome assembly GCF_019320115.1 of Miscanthus floridulus. NCBI lineage: Eukaryota > Viridiplantae > Streptophyta > Magnoliopsida > Poales > Poaceae > Miscanthus > Miscanthus floridulus. The sequence continues at coordinate 126,276,401 of NC_089585.1, read as the reverse complement.
GACCTGGCGGTTGATTGAGGACTGGAGGTAATTAGAGAGTCTTTATTAGTGAATAGATAAAATTAAGAGCGCCAAACAATATAGAATGACAGTTTGGCCGAGTGGTCTAAGACGGTCTCCAACAGCGCATGCAAAAGGCGACCCATTTGCGTCCAAGAAATCAAAGCACCCATTTTACGTGCGAGTACCAGGCGAGTCGGAAGAAAAAAAAACACCGTCTCTCTGTTGCCCAGTGTGCCGATGTCCGTGTTCTTCCTCCCGTCCTCCCCGGCCTCTTGCGGCGCCCCACGCCTCCTGGCCTCGTTGACGGCCCCTGAGACGGTGGCAGCGACGATGCGCCGCGTCCGCACCGCGCCGCCGCTTCCCTGCCGCAGCGTCGTCGCGCCGCCGCGTCCGCCCCGCGCCGCGGCCAATGAGACAAATCGATGCCTCGCCCGGCCCATCCTCGGCACCGGCCTGTTGGGTTCCGTCGTCGGGATCTGGACGGAGCATGCCGGAGTACGCGAGCAGCACGGTGAGCGCCGCCTGATGAAGCTGGACGCTGAGAAGTGCACGCCGTACCTCCTGGACGGCACGAGCAGCCGGCTATTCGCCTCGTTGTCCGGCCTGGGTGGCCGCGGGCGTGGCCGGCCTAGGGGCTTGCGGGCCGGGCCAAGGCTCTCTCCTCTCTCTCTATCTCCTGGTGCTCGCGCACGACGAATCCCCCACGCCCGCACGACACGCGCGCGTGCCCGTGACGCGGCGGAGGGGATATGGCGGCTGCTAGGGTTTGGGGCGACACCCAAACTGCTCGTGCAGGAGCGAGGGAGTTGGGCCGACTCTAGACTGCGGCGGCCGGGCATGGAGGAGGGGAAGAAGCGTCGCCGACCATGGAGGAGTGAGCTCGCTCCAGCGGCGGCCCTCCCTGGGCAGGGAGAAGGCGATATTTGGGTCTGTCACCCTTTCAACGGGTATTGTTTTGGGTTATTTGGATTGCTATCATCGTAATTTTTAAAGTTTCGAGAACTGTCATTACTATTCACCTATTCTAAATCTTACCATTATAATTCTTCATCTCTTTAAAATATGCCACGGTATACACTTGGAAAGGATTTAGGCCCACTTGCAGACATACACTGAATCATCGTATTTTTGTATGGACAAAACTGCCCCTCCACCTTCCTTTCTCTATAAATCACTGACGTGTGGACCCCACTAGTCATCTCCTTTCTCCTTTCCCGTCTCCTCCAGAACAGCTTCTTCCCCACCCATGCCGCCCTTGGCCATGCCTTGCGCGCACGCCGCTGCTAGCTGGCTCAGCCCCCGTGCGCCGCCGCTGGACATCATGGCAAGCACGAGCGGAAACAGCTGAATTCATGGTGGCGGCCGGTTCAGCGAGCGACATGGCAAGCACGACCTCACCCGCTCCATGGCAAGCACGAGCGCCGAACAGGGATAGAGGCAGGAGGTGTCGCACGCCCTCAACCGAGCCCATGCCTCATGCTCCATGCCCGCGCCTGTGTTCGCCGGCACCCAAGCTCGCCGTCCCGAGTTCAGCCGCGGCAGTGCGGATCGGCCTGCGCTCGGCTGTCAACCTGCCTGGATCCGCTTCTTTGGCAACAGGGCCAGGAACACGGTAGTGAGGTCGTGCGCGACGGGGAAGAAGGCTGTTGCGGCAGAGGCGCCCACGCCGGCTTTCGCGGCGCCGGCAGCCGCAGCATGCTCCCCTCCGACGTCGTGGGCTCTGCCTTCGCCTCTTGCACCTAGGCCTCCCCCTGCGCGTTGCGTCGAGCGCCGGTGAGCTCAAGAGCAGCCCCAGTCGCCTTGGTGAACCTGCAAGCGGGCGGTGCCCTGTGTAGGCGAGCACCAGTGGACGGAGGAAGAAGGGAGTAGAGGATGACATGTGGGCCCTCTAGGTCAGTGGGTGGAGAGAAAAAAAATGATAGGGGCATTTTAGGTCATATGAAAATACAGTGACCTGCAGGTGGTCCCGTTATGGTTTCAAACGTAGAAAATGGCACAGATGAGGTAGAGACAAAATTGTAATGGTAAATTTCCAAATAGATAAATAGTAATGGTATATTTTAGAAGCGCAAAAATTATAAGGGTATGAATCAAAATAACCCTTATTTTTGGGTTGTCTGTGTTGGAGACAGTCTAAGGCGCCAGAATTAGGCTCAGGCCCCAAAGGGCGTGGGTCCAAATCTGTAACATCTTGGTGTTACGATTCTTTTTAGCGCCGCGATTTAGGCCTAAGTAAAACTTTCGAAACAAGTTTCTCGAATTTTTGATTAAAAAAAACATACGTGAAGTGATAAGCGAATCTCGTGTGTCTTAGTTTCGCGGGCTCAAATTAAACACTCAAAGTTAAACTACACCGTGCGTAGGAATATTTGTGAATGTCTGACGACGATTCTAGCGAACAGTTTGTTCTATTAGATTAAGTATGAAAAACAACTTTTATAAATAAAATAAATCCGTTAATAAATAGAACGATATACACATATATAGCTTTTAATCAAATTTAAATTTGAGGTTTACTGAGATTTTCATATGCCTAGACGTTGCAAATTGACTAAAGTAGTAAACCGTTATATATATATATATATATATATATATATATATATATATATATATATATATACACACACGTTACGGCAGTAACTTAAATCAACAACGTGTAACTGTGCCAGTTGACCTACTCCTCTGCCCGTTCAGTCTTGTCTCTGCGGCCTCAGTCGTGTCCTGGGCTCTGCTTGTCCGTTGTCTCATGGCCAACCAATCATGTACGTACACAGGAACTAGTATAGAGGAGTAATGGATGGCGTGAATGCTGAGCTGTTGCTGCTTGTCCGATCTCTCTCTCTCACACAAGTCTACTCCCTGTTTTACCTCTGTCTACCATGTCTTGTCTGTCTGCCACTGCATGCTGCGTCAGTCTGTGCATTTTCTTCTCTCTCATTTCGCTGCACCGCACAGGGAAGCTGGGCAGCCCACGCCTTGCCTTGTGCGCTGCCTCGGGCGTCTTAAGCAGAGGACCGCGCTTCTCCATTTCCCTCGCCTCCCTCTGCTTGCTTGGCACCGGCTCCTCCCCTCTCTCTTGCGCGAGCGCATGCCTGGCCACGTTGCCCGCGCCCCTCGGTCCCGCGCCTGCCCGCGGCTGCGCGCCGGGCCGACGTGCCGCGCCCCCGCGCCCACCGGGTGCCGCCGAGGCACAGCCGCCCACGCCCCTGCCTCCTCGCAGCCGCAGTCTCGCCGGCGGCCGCGCCATCGTCGCCCTGTCTCCCCTCGAGCGCGCCTGGCTCGGCTACCACGTGCCATGCCGCCACAACTCGTTGCGCCTCGCACCGGCGCTGCCCTCCCGCGAGTCGTGCCCTCGCTGCCTCGGCGCTCGCGGCGCGCCTGAGCCGCCGCGGCTCTTTCCGTGTCCGTGGCTGCCGTGGCTAGGCCGGTTGCAGCCGCGCGTCTCACCGCAGCTGCCCCGTCGCTCGGTTTCTCCACGCGCGCACGCCCTCGGTCCACGCCGTGCCGTAGCGCCACGTCCCGCATCGCCGCTGGCGCACGCAACTGGCTGCTGTGGCCATCGTCGGCTTCCTGGCCCCCTCAGCCCGAGGTCGCCGGTGGGTCCCCGTGCCACCCCCTGTTGCTGCCGTGCCTCCCCGGCCGGTTTTGGTCGCCGGCCAGAGCTCCTCCGCCTCTGCTCTGTACCGAAGGAGAAGATGAGGTGAGGAAAGGGGTATATGTCCAAGACGCAGCCTTATACAGGGTCCCTTTTGCGAAATACTTGACTCGTAGAATAGTGCTCGTGGAGCTCGGTTGCGTTAGGGAGAGTTCAGGGGCTTTTTAGCAAATTGCCGCGCCACCTACCGCACTGGGCCGCCCTGTCATCGTGCTGGGCCGCGCTCCCGGCCGCTGGTCCGCCTAGGCCGCGCATCCGTGTGGCCCGTCCGCGCCGTTTCGTGGCGTTGGGCCGGTTGCGCCCCGCCTGGGCCGTCATGCGCCCATCCGCCTGGGCTGCTTGCCCGCCGGCCCTGGCCGTGCTGGGCCGTGGAGCCAGTTAGGGGTGGCCACCAGTTTTTTTTTCCTTTTGTCTAAAATGCTTTTCTATTACAGGTTTTAGTGCCCTGTAAAAATCAATATAAATTTGCGTAGTGGTCCAAAAATGATGAAACCAGTTTTTGTTAGTCTCTTAAAATTAGGATCTACCTATTAGTATATTTTGTTCACATGGTTCGCTGATATTTTTGGGAGCCATATAATTAATCTAAGATACTTAATATTGCAAAATATAAACTTGTAGGCACTTTCGTGGTAAATTGGTAATAGTAGTGGATCTGAAATCTTTACAGTAGGTTTCTAGCAATATTAGCTACTCACCATAAATTTTGTAGCTCCGGAATAATTAGTTGCGAGATAAATAATAATGTCCTATTGCTAATAAAGAAACACCATTGGTTTATATAACTAAAAGAATTGTTGAGAAATAATGCCTTGTTCGACAACACGGAAATATAGCCTAAGTACGGTCGTCGTTAGAACTAGCTCGTTAACTTGAGAGGCGTAAATCGTATTTTACGAGTCACGATTGCAGTCAATTAATTATATCTTTGCATGGCATTACATTGCATATCATAATAGGGACGTCGGTGGATCACGGAGTTGTCAGGAGTTGCTGGAGAAATGGTGCTTTTGGAGATCATGTCGCCATGATGGAAAGCTAACTTCTGATTATATTTTACCCAGGCAAGCCCCGGTGCATAACCCCTACTTTTCTGCAGTTTAAATTATATTTGTGCATTAAGTTTAAGGAGTTGAATGAACCCACTTGCATATATATCTTTATTCCTATGAGTCTTACTAGTATGACAGGATCGTGTAGATGCTATGCTACTAGGACTCCGGTAGAAGTCGAGTGATTGCCTGTCACTCGCGAGATATAGGAAATATATTATATGATTACTATCACTTGGAAATATATAAATGGTGGAAAGGAAAATGGTGACCGGGACAGGGATATGGTTTGGGTATTGGTGGGTGTAAGAAGTTGTGTCGCCGCGGAGGCGGGTCATAGCTTGGTTACACCGTTCTTCCCTGTCTGGTCGGTTAAGGACCGATCGTTGCATATGACTCTAGGCAGGTCACAGACTTATTATCCCGAGCACATACTTGTGTATGGGCGCTTGGAAAGCTTGTTGCTCTCTTGTCGCGGATCCGGCTCTTTCCGGACCGACTGTCAGGGTTTTATTTTGGTGGAGGAGGTCCTTGCACCGCACTGAGTCCGGGACTCAGGGGCGGGGGCTTGGAGTCCCAGTTTGGACGGGGACCTGGACACCCGGGACAGGAGAGTGATGGGTTGGTCCTGCTTGTGCCTGGGGTACAAGCGGGGCGTGTGTTTTCGGGGTACCCAGCTGGGGGCATTGATTCGCGAATCGCCGGGCTATCCGGTACGGCTTGTCTACGGTTTAGCATCGTAGTAAGAACTGAAAGATGAAAGATGGAAGATGGACAAAGGAAATCTGATTGCTTACCACCTGCTTGAAAGTAGCACAGGTGCTTACATAGAATGGTTAGTTAATGAACCAATGCGGCTATTATTAAAAATCAAATATAAGGACGCACGCTTAGTAATGCTTTCTGCAAATGCAACCCACAAACCAGATAGCCTTGCATATCCTTGGAGTCTTTTCTTTTCTCCTATCGGGTAAGTCTTGCTGAGTACAATTGAGTACTCAGGGTTTTATTCCCCCTGTTGCAGGTGACAGGTGGATGCTAGAGCTGACCTTTGTGTGTGGATTCCTCCTGGTGGGCTCAGCGAGGATTTCCTTTACGCTGCGATCGTAGTTGTTATTTATAACTCTCACCAAATACTTTTATAAATGAAAGTTTCATAATCTGTTGTCGTAGTCTATATATCAATACTTCATCATGTCATTAATAGATGTTTATTTCCGCTGTAACTCTGTTCACTATGTTTCTATTCCGCTGTTTAATTAAATTGTTTATAACTCTGATATATGATTACATTCCGCTATTATATAATAAATATTATACTCTGATGTTATGTAAAAGTGATGTAAGAAATGGTTACGAATGATGTAAGCTTTATTCTCTCATTTGTGATCCTGATGGCAAAAATGTGGATTTTCGGGTTCTCCCCTGGGGTGTGTCCGACGGAAACCGAGTAATCTAGTGTTCTCCCTCGAGTGCTTAGTGTCTAATGGAAGACAAGCACTCCTGTGAGGCATTAGATTAGGCGGTTCTGCCACAGGTGGTATCAGAGCATAAATGAGGAAATAAAGCTTCGAAAACATTTTCTAAACTAAAATTTGACAACCTATTGTTACAAAAAGTTAGGACGTTTATATGCGAAGTTATATAAGTAGCCCTATTACTATGGTTATGTATCCAGAATAGATGGCACTTAGCTGACTTAGATAGGGTTAATCAAGTTTTCTGCAGGTACACTGACTCGAGCATAGTTCAATAGTATCGACTAGTTACAGGGAGAGAACGATGTGCCAAAATTCTGAGAACGGTTGCCCTATATGTGGCAACAGTGAAAGGACGTATAGGACGTGCATTCATGCATATTCCAATTGTGCATGGTAGCGCTCGTATTGCTGGTAGATACACCATCTCTAGGTGTCACACGTGTCGTATTGTGCACGACTGTCTCGTCCTATTCTAGAGGTAGGTTTGAACTGTGGCTTCGTGTTTCGTGTTCGCCCGTGGTTCACGCCGGTCGTGACCCACGTCTCCCCATACCTCTTTTCTGCGCTCTTGTCGGACCCTTGCCCTGCAGTCCGTACTAGTCAGTAATGGCATCGCACGTCGCTCGCCTCGAACTCGCTGGAATTTGGTCGATCCGCCGTAGTGATATCGCGCGGGAACCCTGGTGAACCGTGCCAGGACCACTGAACGCTCCGCCTTTATAAGTAGAGCCTGGCTTAGCCATTGGTACCACCACTCAGCGCACTTTAGCTCGCTTAGCTTCTCCTTTGAGCCAGCTTTTCACTCAGCCTTCCTTGCAACCACCGCCAGAGATGGCAGGAGCCTGGGTTAGCACCTACTGCCTGAATGTTGAGGGGTTTCCCAAAATCCTGCATGCCACCCTGCAAAAGCTCGGAGTCAATGATCGCCCCGAGTATGAGGGCCGTGAGTATGAGGAGCATGGCACCGAGCGGTGTGAGGTTACAGTCTACATCGGGAAGAGTGAAGAGTTCCCTAACCTCACCGAAGCCTGGAGTGTGACCGCAACCGGGTTTAGCTTCATCGACACCTACCAGGTTGTGGCCCGCAAAGCCTTACGGTACCTCTGCCAGATCTATGAGGAGCCCATTGCCCGTACCCCCATGCGGTTCTTTCCACCTTTGGATAGGAACCGGCGGGCATGGAGGGCTCGCATGGAGGCTTTGCAAGGGCGGGATGTGCAAGAGGACAGTCCCACTATGGTGCACTTGACCACGTACCTGCTCGCTCTGGATGAGCAGTACGACCGTCAAGCCTTGGAGCTGAGGGCGTGCCTTCGGCGCGCCGAGGAAGCCGAGGTCTTCAACCGGATGCTCCAGGTGCAGCTCGCCGAAGCGCATGCCAGCGCTGCAGCTGCTGAGAGCCGAGAGGCTACCATGGAGGAATCTCTGAAGGAGGCTGAAGATCGGCATGTCCATCAGCTGGGTGAGGCCTATCTGTTCACTAGGGCCAGGCGGAGGTCGCTGGTTGATGGAAGGCAGGATGCCCCGATCTTGGAAGGGATCCCTCTCCACCCGCCAGAAAGAAGAAGAACTGGTGTTATAGCACCGCCCGCACCTCCACCCTCGGAAGTGTCAGATGAAGAGCCCTTGGTTCCTCTCACTCAGCCGTTGCCCCGCCAGGATGTAGACTAGTTGCCTTGGGACGTTGTGCCCGTAGTAGTAGTGTTTTTCGTTGCTGTCCCCCTGTATTTTACTCTTGCCGTTGTTGTCGTCCGTAGTTGTTGAGATCGTCCGACCATAGGTGAATGCTATGTCGTGAATGTGAGCCTGAATGCCTGTACGTTGTACCCGTGTAAGATCGTTGGAACATGCATTTTAATTATTTCGCTGTGTTTATTGCGTTCATTTACTTTAAAGCCTCGTTCGGCGTGCTCCAAATTTTCAAGGGCGATATTAAGCGGGTTACAAGAGAAGTTGTCATTCAGATGCCAAGCAGATCAGCCGTGATTGGATGTTATTGGACACTGTATCGACTAACTTTGGATGTCCCAACAGAACACTTGAATCTTTTTAAAACAAATCCGTCGTTGGATTTGAATTCCTTGTCCCTTATTGTGGAGGGAAACCTTTGTTGTTGAATTTTTCCCTTGCGATACCCCCTTACTCTGTGGTCTATGACCCCACCTGCCTTCATGGCGTGTAAGTTGGTAGTAGTTGCCTGGTTAAAAGCTTATGGTGCCGCGACGAAACCTGAGGGCCCCCTGTGGAACAGCTACCACATGGTGACGCTGCTCGGCACGCGCTGGTATCGAGGTTTTTGACCAAGTACCTTTACCAAGTTACACCACCGTACTGTTTTGTTTTAAAAGTTTTCTCCTTGAAAATGTTCGGTGTTCAAACGGGAAGTCCATAATGGGGATGCAAAAGTGTCTTTCAAGGTAAAAAGGAGATGGTTTGGAGAAAGGAAGTATGACATGATCTGGGTTTACAGAAAAGACGGATGTGGTCGAGAAAGGTCAGCAGTGGATAGTCGGGAGTAGATGCAAAAGTCAGAGTGGACGTTTTGTCCCAAGCCCTATGCTTAGTTGACCGTGCTACGCATGCCGGGTTATTTCGCTGCGTGCCCTGTGAATGCCGTCGGTGTCGGGTCCATTATCGTCCCATTTTTGCGTGGCCGCGGCATCGTGTAGTGCTCGCCATCTTTGTGCACTGTGCACTTCTCCTTTCCCAGCATTCGGTCGGCTCTCTACCCCACACCATCGTTCACCGTACCGGACCCCCCCCCCCCATTTCTTTCTCTTTTCCTTCTTCTTTTGGTGACACGACCGCCCGCACGCCTGCCTCGTCGAGCGGACCCGTCCCCCTCTCCTCTCCTTTATTTCCCCCCTCCATCGCTCACGCAGGGAGCGCAACATGTCCAATCTTATCTCCACTCCGGTGTGTTGCTCCCCACCTCCATTCTCCACTATAAATACCCTTGGTCCTTGCTCTTCTTCTTCATCCTCATTCCCCTCGCGTTCCGACGCATAGCTACGAGATCCGGCTGTCACTTTGAAGCTAAGTTCGTCTGTCTGAGGTGATGGTGTGATCTGAGAAGAAGAAGGGATCCAGTTCGTCGAAGAAGTTCAAGTTTCCTTGGTTAGTATGCCTTAGGATTCACGATGTTTTACTTCTCAGTCGACTGTTTCTGGATCTGTTGGTGCTACGCCATGTTTTGGATAATCATCTTACTGTTGTTTCTCCATTGCCCTCGTCTATCCCGACTTTGGGAGTAGGTCTTGGTTGTATCAAGTTGCTCTTAACCATGTATCCCTAGATCCCCGTGTGGTTTAGTATTCGAAGTCGGGTAACCTTTCGTGTAATCCCTGATCTACGAATGTAATCGCGTTTCCCCTTTTCTGGTTCTAGCTTCGAATCTCGGGACGAGATTCTTTTTAAGGGGGGTTGGTTGTAACATCCTTGGTGTTACGATTCTTTTTAGCAGCCGCGATTTAGGCCTAAGTAAAACTTTCGAAACAAGTTTCTCGAATTTTTGATTAAAAAAAACATACGTGAAGTGATAAGCGAATCTCGTGTGTCTTAGTTTCGCGGGCTCAAATTAAACACTCAAAGTTAAACTACACCGTGCGTAGGAATATTTGTGAATGTCTGACGACGATTCTAGCGAATAGTTTGTTCTATTAGATTAAGTATGAAAAACAACTTTTATAAATAAAATAAATCCGTTAATAAATAGAACGATATACACATATATAGCTTTTGAATCAAATTTAAATTTGAGGTTTACTGAGATTTTCATATGCCTAGACGTTGCAAATTGACTAAAGTAGTAAACCGTTATATATATATATATATATATATATATATATATATATATATATATATATATATATATATATATATATATATATATATATATATATACGTTACGGCAGTAACTTAAATCAACAACGTGTAACTGTGCCAGTTGACCTACTCCTCTGCCCGTTCAGTCTTGTCTCTGCGGCCTCAGTCGTGTCCTGGGCTCTGCTTGTCCGTTGTCTCATGGCCAACCAATCATGTACGTACACAGGAACTAGTACAGAGGAGTAATGGATGGCGTGAATGCTGAGCTGTTGCTGCTTGTCCCATCTCTCTCTCTCACACAAGTCTACTCCCTGTTTTACCTCTGTCTACCATGTCTTGTCTGTCTACCACTGCATGCTGCGTCGGTCTGTGCATTTTCTTCTCTCTCATTTCGCTGCACCGCACAGGGAAGCTGGGCAGCCCACGCCTTGCCTTGTGCGCTGCCTCGGGCGTCTTAAGCAGAGGACCGCGCTTCTCCATTTCCCTCGCCTCCCTCTGCTTGCTCGGCACCGGCTCCTCCCCTCTCTCTTGCGCGAGCGCATGCCTGGCCACGTTGCCCGCGCCCCTCGGTCCCGCGCCTGCCCGCGGCTGCGCGCCGGGCCGACGTGCCGCGCCCCCGCGCCCACCGGGTGCCGCCGAGGCACAGCCGCCCACGCCCCTGCCTCCTCGCAGCCGCAGTCTCGCCGGCGGCCGCGCCATCGTCGCCCTGTCTCCCCTCGAGCGCGCCTGGCTCGGCTACCACGTGCCATGCCGCCACAACTCGTTGCGCCTCGCACCGGCGCTGCCCTCCCGCGAGTCGCTGCCCTCGCTGCCTCGGCGCTCGCGGCGCGCCTGAGCCGCCGCGGCTCTTTCCGTGTCCGTGGCTGCCGTGGCTAGGCCGGTTGCAGCCGCGCGTCTCACCGCAGCTGCCCCGTCGCTCGGTTTCTCCACGCGCGCACGCCCTTGGTCCACGCCGTGCCGTAGCGCCACGTCCCGCATCGCCGCTGGCGCACGCAACTGGCTGCTGTGGCCATCGTCGGCTCCTGGCCTCCTCAGCCCGAGGTCGCCGGTGGGTTCCCGTGCAACCCCCGTCGCTGCCGTGCCTCCCCGGCCGGTTTTGGTCGCCGGCCAGAGCTTCTCCGCCTCTACTCTGTACCGAAGGAGATGATGAGGTGAGGAAAGGGGTATAAATCCAAGACGCCGTTTTATACAGGGTCTTATTTGCTAACTACAAGACTCAAGTGAATAGTACTTTCGTACCGCGGGTTAAATTGAGGACAATACGAGGGCGTCGTTGCAAATTGGCGCCGTCGCTGTCTGGCCCTGGCCTTGTGGGCCGGCCTGCTCACCGTGCCGCGTGACTGGGCCACGGCCGGCTGATTGGGCCGCTGCCACCGCTCCCGGTCGCTGGGCCTCTGGCCGCGTGCCACTTGGGCCGCTGGCTGCACTCCGCGCCGTTTCGTGGCGTTGGGCCGGTTGCGCCCCGCCTGGGCCGTCATGCGCCCATCCGCCTGGGCTGCTTGCCCGCCGGCCCTGGCCGTGCTGGGCCGTGGAGCCAGTTAGGGGTGGCCACCAGTTTTTTTTTCCTTTTGTCTAAAATGCTTTTCTATTACAGGTTGTTAGTGCCCTGTAAAAATCAATATAAATTTGCGTAGTGGTCCAAAAATGATGAAACCAGTTTTGTTAGTCTCTTAAAATTAGGATCTACCTATTAGTATATTTTGTTCACATGGTTCGCTGATATTTTTGGGAGCCATATAATTAATCTAAGATACTTAATATTGCAAAATATAAACTTGTAGGCACTTTCGTGGTAAATTGGTAATAGTAGTGGATCTGAAATCTTTACAGTAGGTTTCTAGCAATATTAGCTACTCACCATAAATTTTGTAGCTCCGGAATAATTAGTTGCGAGATAAATAATAATGTCCTATTGCTAATAAAGAAACGACTTGGGTTTATGTAACGAAAATAATTGTTGGGAAATAGCATCTTATCCGACAACGTATGTATGTAGCATAAGTACGGTCGTCGTCAGAACTAGCCGTTAACTCGAGAGGCGTACGTCGTATTTTACGAGTCACGATTGCAGCTGATTAATTACATCTTTGCATTGCATCGTATGCATATCATATAGGTACGATGATGGATCAATGGGTCGATCAAAGGATGATTGGAAATCCAAAGATGATGTAATGGTATTCTCTCCAGAAGATGATGCAATGGGCTTTCTATCTAGATGATTGTGGATGATCTGAAGATGCAGATACTAACTTTTTAATATATATCTTACCCAGGCAAGCCCCGGTGCATAACCCCTACCTTCTGTAGTTTAAATTATATTTGTGCATTAAGTTTAAGGAGTTGAATGAAACCCACTTGCATATATATCTTTATCCTATGAGTCTTACTAGTATGACAGGATCGTGTAGATTGCTATGCTATAGGACTCCGGTAGAAGTCGAGTGATTGCCTGTCACTCGCGAGATATAGGAAATATATTATTGGATTACTATCACTTGGAAAATAATAAATGGTGGAAAGAAAATGGTGACCGGACAGGGATATGGTTTGGGTATTGGTGGGTGTAAGAAGTTGTGTCGCCACGGAGGCGGGTCATAGCTTGGTTACACCGTCTTTCCCTGTCTGGTCGATTAAGGACCGATCGTTGCATATGACTCTAGGCAGGTCACAGACTTATTATCCCGAGCACATACTTGTGTATGGGCGCTTGGAAGACTTGTTGCTCTCTTGTCGCGGATCCGGCTCTTTCCGGACCGACTGTCAGGGTTTTATTTTGGTGGAGGAGGTCCTTGCACCGCACTGAGTCCGGGACTCAGGGGCGGGGGCTTGGAGTCCCAGTTTGGACGGGGACCTGGACACCCGGGACAGGAGAGTGACTGGGTTGGTCCTGCTTGTGCCCTGGGGTACAAGCGGGGCGTGTGTTTTTCGGGGTACCCAGCTGGGGGCATTGATTCGCGAATCGCCGGGCTATCCGGTACGGCTTGTCTACGGTTTAGCATCGTAGTAAGAACTGAAAGATGAAAGATGGAAGATGGACAAAGGAAGTCTGATTGCTTACCACCTGCTTGAAAGTAGCACAGGTGCTTACATAGAATGGTTAGTTAATGAACCAATGCGGCTATTATTAAAAATCAAAGATAAGGACGCACGCTTAGTAATGCTTTCTGCAAATGCAACCCACAAACCAGATAGCCTTGCATATCCTTGGAGTCTTTTCTTTTCTCCTGTCGGATAAGTCTTGCTGAGTACAATTGAGTACTCAGGGTTTTATTCCCCCTGTTGCAGGTGACAGGTGGATGCTAGAGCTGACCTTTGTGTGTGGATTCCTCCTGGTGGGCTCAGAGAGGATTTCCTTTACGCTGCGATCGTAGTTGTTATTTATAACTCTCACCAAATACTTTTATAAATGAAAGTTTCATAATCTGTTGTCGTAGTCTATATATCAATACTTCATCATGTCATTAATAGATGTTTATTTCCGCTGTAACTCTGTTCATATGTTTCTATTCCGCTGTTTAATTAAATTGTTTATAACTCTGATTATATGATTACATTCCGCTATTATAATAATAAATGTTATACTCTGATGTACATGTAAAGTGATGTAAGAATTGGTTACGAATGATGTAAGCTTTATTCTCTCGTTTGTGATCCTGATGGCAAAAATGTGGATTTTCGGGTTCTCCCCTGGGGTGTGTCCGACGGAACCGAGTAATCTAGTGTTCTCCCCTGAGTGCTTAGTGTCTAATGGAAGACAAGCACTCCTGTGAGGCATTAAATTAGGCGGTTCTGCCACAAAATCCCACAGCTGTCATATTTTGTCTATTTTCTTTTGGCACGAATTGAGTTTTTTTTCTATTTTTTTTTGTCTTTCATCTATCACTTTTGAATTGAGATTTTCTCCTATTCCTTTCATCTTTGTTTGGCATGAATTGAGTATGTTCCTCCTTTTACTTTCTTTTGGCCAGAACTTTCTTTTCTTTGGAACGAATTGAGTTTTTTTTCCTCCTTTTCTGAACTGGTTAAGCGAGCCAAGCCCTTTGTTAACTATAGATGTCAGTTTTTTCTCTACATTTTTCTTCACACGAATTAAGTTTCTTCTCTCCTTTTTCTTTCTTTTGACAAAATGTGGTAAAAACCACCTAATAGATAGAAACATAAAAAATCACTTCATAAAACATATTTGGATCGTTGAAAATTTTTAAAACTTGGTACATCCATATTGTATACAAATATATTCTCAAATGATAAATTTGAAATTCAAACCCACATTTAAAAAATTCATACTACACATGAACCCCATATTTGTCATTTTTATGGCTATTTTTAAGCTTGAGTTTTTATTTCAAACTTTTATGTGATTATATTTATATACAACAACTATAAATATGTTAAGTTAAAAAATTGTTTTTTTTTTCCGTCTAGCAAGTGGTTTCCAAAATTCCACCACGTATTTTGCCTCTTCCTTTCGGCCCCAACTGGTTACGCGAGACAGGCCCTTTGGTAACCATCGCTGCTGCTTCACAACGGCGCCGCGGCCTCGGACAAGGCTCCCGCGACGCGATCGGCCATGGCGGCGTCTCTGCGGGCCTCGTCCTCCCTCCGCTCGCGCTTCCTCTCGTCCTCCTCTGGCTGTTCTCCGTGGCGTCTCCTCCTCTCCTCGCCTGTCCACTCGGACGCCTCCCACCAGACCGAAACCCTCGCCTTCGACGAGATCCAGCTGTCGCCCGAGAAGCCGCCTACCGCCACCGCCTTCGTCCTGCACGGCCTCCTCGGTTCCGGCCGCAACTGGCGCTCCTTCTCTCGCGCCCTCGTCTCCGAACTCTATAACCGCTCCCCTTCAGACGGTATCCCCTTCAGTAGTGCAATAATGAAGCACACTGATTTCCCCATTTTCCATTGTGAAGTTGTTTATAGAGCTGAATTGTTGAGGCTTCGTCTGTGTACTGCTGTGCAGAGTGGAGGATGGTTCTCGTGGATTTGAGGAACCATGGCAGGTCGGCTGGGATCAAGGGGTTCGGTCCACCCCACAGCATATCTACTGCCGCTAAGGACCTCGCCGATTTGGTGAAGGCCCGTGGTTGGCCATGGCCGGATGTTGTTGTGGGTCACTCCATGGGTGGAAAGGTGGCACTAGATTTTGCGGAGAGCTGCTCTCGTGGTGTGTATGGAGATTCTGCTGATCTTCCTAAACAGGTGGGAGGAGCCATGATTAGTTTTGGCATGGTTTATTCTAAGAAAGATTCAAAAGATTGTTTTGCTTTATCTAACTCAAAATGATGTGATAACTTATTGTCTGTGGAAAACTGGAATTTCATGCTTCTATTGGTTAACACTTAGCACATTCTTTTTATTGTGTACTTGGAATTAGAGTCTAAATTACAGTATGGTTTTGGACAATTTCTTTGCTGCTTCTGCCATGAATGTACAACTGTCCTATTCTTGTAGTTCATTACTTCTCATCCTTTGTTTTAGTATCACAGTGTTATAGGTTCATTTCTTTGAATAAATTGCTCATCTGTGGGATTGTGGTTGTTGTTCATGCATACAGTGCATGTTACTGGATAAGAGGACATGATATGTATCACTATGTTATATTTTCCTTCGATGCAGAACAGCTCTGGGTCCTTGATTCAGTCCCTGGACAAGTAGAAACGGATAACAGTGATGGTGAAGTTGAACGGGTTTTGCAAACACTAGCAAGTCTTCCTTCTTCACTTCCATCACGCAAGTACTATCTCGGTTTAGTCATTCTTTCTACCTTTGTATTTATATATAGCTACATGGGTATGTAGACTAACACTCTGTCAGACTAACAGCACCAACATATAGATAATAATGGTAGGAATGAAGAATAAATTGTGAAAGTGGGGTTGTGATTCCATAACTAAACTCTTGTCAACCATAGGCTATAACCACATAACTGTTTATAAACAAGGTATGGGTGGTTGCAAAATTTGGGTAGAACATTTTTAACAACAGTTTCGATAGCATAGCAGGTTTAGAAATAAGGTATGTGTGTCTTGGACAATTTTGTTTCTTAATGTTAATGAGTGATGATCGTGTATTTTTAGATTCTAGGATATGGTCCTTCATCAAATCGCTTCTGAATTACAGTCCAGAAGAGTCGTAGTCCACTGAAAACTTGAAATATGCTCTTGTGATGCCTGATGCCTGAAGCCTGAAGGTCATTGATTTTCTTTTCATTGTAGATTCAATCTGGCAAGCAACTATTAATGTTCAAGAATAGGAAATATTTTGGACCTTTCTGAATGTTTAGCATGAGCAGTGTCTGGATTCTGGAACTGCACATGTTAAATGGTTTACATGTGTTCATATCCTTAATGCTGATTTCAGTTGTTGCATGCCACCAGGTGGGTTGTCGACCACATGCTCAGCCTTGGATTTTCGAAGTCTCTTTCTGAATGGATTGGCAGTAACTTGAAGAAGGACAATGATCATGTGACCTGGGCTTTTGATCTTCAGGCTGCCATAGACATGTTTAGTTCTTATAGGTAAAGTTTAGTGAAGTTCTCGTGTAACTGTGTATTATTCATGAGTATCTTTGAGAGCTGTCTCACTGAGTCACCAGGTCGCGGGTTCGAAGCAGCCTCTCCGCAGATTTTGCGGGGGGAAGGCTTGCCTCGGTTTTTCCCTTCCCCAGACCCCACTCATGTGGGAGCCTCCGGCACTGGGTCTGCCCTTTTTTTTTATTCATGAGTATCAAGAATTAATTTTTGACATGAATCATAACATCAGGCAGGCCTATGCTTTGCTGTTAATTTATGTTGCTGGTTCAAATATTGTTAATTTTCAGGGAAAGGGACTATTGGGCACTGCTGGAACACCCACCTAAGGACTTGGAGATTGCAATAGTGCAAGCAGAGCGCAGTGATCGATGGGTCCCTGATGATGTTCAAAGGCTAAAAGCATTAGCCAAGAGAGAGTCCAAGCCTGATGTAGGAAAAGTGTCACTTCACGTTCTCCCCAACTCTGGCCACTGGGTTCATGTGGACAATCCCAAAGGACTACTTGAGATCATGGTCCCTAACTTTCTATCAGCTGTTCAAAATTGAGTGGTACCTTCAATTGGAACCTTCATTTAGTGTGACATATTGAGTTTGACAACCGATAACGTTTCTTCTCTCATATTGTTGCCCAACCAGAATTCTTTGCTTCTTTTCTGTGGACATGTTGCACCCTTCTGTTAATAATACAGAGGAAAGTATACATGATCCCGTGCTCTTTCTGCAGATTTATTGGATGTTATAAAAAAAGAGATCGGTGCTTAATATTATCGTTTTTCCTTGCACATTCTCTTTTTCAATCCCAAAGTTTGCATGCGTGTTGATGATTGTGTTATCTGTCTTTTATCTAACCTAATGTACGGTGAGAACAGCATATATATCTCCGGCCTCTGGTACTGGGCTTCCATAATGGATTTTTTTGTTGCCATATTTGGTTCATGCATGCTTTTTGTGTGATCTGGATATCTGATATATGCACACGGGAATTGAAGGCTCTAGTGTGAGATCGCTCCATATGGCTTGATCACCTCTCAACCATCTTCTAACCTTGCACACCATCTTGATGTGGATTCTAGCTCAATCACAACTTAATTGAAAGCATTAGTACACTATTTGTCATTGAATTATCAAAACCAAACTTAAGGCTTTCAACTGGGCATCAAACCGTGATATGAACGAGTTCCAAAGGCATCAAACACTCCAAAATCGATCCTACAACTCAGCTAAAATAGAATTTTTCTTAGCGTCGGACTGTCCCTTCTGTGCATTTTTCTGGTTTCACTTCCAAATTCTCCAGATCAGCTCTGATTGAGGTGAAACTTGTTTCATTGGATTCCTTACTGCATGCCCAAGCTCTCTAGATCATTTGTTCATCAAGATTGCACCATCATGCACACTAAACACTTGGTCGAGCTCCATGTTCTAAAATCACCTTCTTGCGTCACTCAACTCTATAAAAAAAATCTTCAATTTTAAATCTTTATAGCGTAACTTGACTCTTCCGAGACCTTTGTTCTTGAGTCCTGGATAGCTTTGCTTGGCTCTTGAGCAATCTTCATCTTCAGTCTTGAGTTCTTTATTGCCTCCTCATTAACATTTGGGGATACCATAATCTTCATGTATTGGCCCTGTTCGCTTCTCTTATAATCCGTCTTTTTCAGTTTGTTTTTTCAGTCAGAACAGTGTTTTTCTCTCATAACAAATCAGCCGGAACAGTGTTTCGGCTTGTTTTTTCAGCGAAGCGAACGGGGCCAAATTGTGGTCTAACGTTGACACTTTGTTTCTTCAAAACACTCGTTAGCTACACATGTCAAGTTGTCCTCGATTTTGTTTTTCATCATCATTTGAATACACTTTCATCTTCATGTTTTGTGACCTAACATGAAACATGTTCTCCAATACACACGCGTTAGTCACAAAAGCAAATTTGCCATTAGCCATCAAAACCATTTACCTGAGGGTCCTGGAAGCTCACAATGTCAGGATTTCTTCCCTTCATTTTATTTCCTGACAACAGAGCTCTATGCATGTTTCCTTCTTTCTTTTCTAGCAACACGTTGCGCTTACCATTTCTTCACTCATCCTGTTTCCTGACAAGAGAGCTCTTTGCATCTCCATACAAACGCAAACACTCGTATACATGCAAGCACACTCACTCGGTTATCTCTAGGAATGCATGCACGCACATTCTCATCCTAGATATCAACCCGGATGATTTTGATATTGACGAAGTTATCACAACAGCTTCGCTATCAACGGACACGTCATCTATCACTAAAAGAATAAAAAAAGGACGTACCCAGTGCAGAGAGCTCCCGCTCTGTGCGAGATCTGGGGATGGGTGTCAGTGGCAAGCCTTACTCTTGCCTGTGCAATGCGAGAAGACCGTGACTCGAATCCGGGACCTTCCGGTCACAGGCGGTAAGAATCTACCACTAAAAAAATAACGTCGTTAAATCCTAACGAATTTAAGAAAATACAAGCATCGTTGTGAAGTCAAGAATTTAAACTCATATGGATGGATTCTACCAAAAAAGACATAACCAACTGAAGTAGCTTTCTAATACTCAGGCTCTCCCTTAATTAGGCCTTGTTTGGATGCATGTGTATTCACTTCAATCCACATATGTTGAAGTGGAATGGAAGAAACTTAGTTTAATTCCACTCCAATCCACTTCAATACATGTGGATTAAGACGTATACATACGTATCCAAACAAGGCCTTAAGGAGAAAATGTTCCGTCTCTGTCCAGATATTGACCACCAACTTGACATAATAATGATTGAGCGATGTGCATTATGGATCCTTAAACTTTTACGAGGATCATTTCACTCGATTCTAAGTTCTAACGATAGACACGTTGTTTTTTTAAAATTTTACATAGGTAACCTGATAGTTGGTGAGAAAATTGTATTTTTAACGGACCAAACAACATGCTTCGCAAAGCTACCATCTGCTTTTGTAAAAATAGCAGCTAAAACATTTGTCTCTTGTTTTCTCTACGGTTTAGCAGCCAAAAGTGGGAAAATGGTAGAGAAAAGAAGTGATAAATGTTTTGGCTGCTATTTTTTATGAAAGCAACGTTTGAGATGCTAATTTTGCGAAGCATGTTGTTTGGGCCGGTAAAAGTGCAATTTTCTCATAGTTGGCAGGTCAGTTTTAGAATTTCAGATGGCGCCAGGGCACCAAAATTTCCTGCAGTTTTTTTTATCTTGATGAAAACGCAGGCCAGGCTTCCCTCGCCGTCGCCGAACCATGCATAGGCTGCTCGAAGTCCGATTAGCAAGCGCGCTGCCAATCAAAGAGCAGCTCGGATCGTGTTATCGCCGCACTATAGTGTGTTGACCGTGTTTTCTCGTTACTGTGATCGTCACAGGACGGCACTGCAGCATGGACTATGTGGAGGTACGACTACGAGGAGCTGCGAATTTCGCGCCAATTTCCAACCCGTTAACGCCGAGCATGACATTACTGGTCTTGTTCGGCTCGCTAAATCTTGATTAAAACGGATTGAAAAATATTGTTCTAATTAAATTGTTACCAAAGAAAAATATTATTCCGAAACGCAAGCCGAACGGGGCCATTATACGTCTCGTCGTTCACCATCACAAAGGCGGCCACGCAACGAGGTGCTGACTGGTGAGCGGACGAGCAAGACGACAAGAGCCACCACCACCCACCACATCAGAACACAAACACCAATCCAATCCAACACATCATCGCTCCATCTCCGATCCAAATTCACACGCATACTAGCGCCGGTAGCAGCACCGGCAGCCGCGTTCCCCTCCGCCATGGATCCCGCGAACGGCAGCGCGGGCGCCGAGCTCGACGACGCGGCCGAGTGGCGCACCCGGGCGCCGGGCGGCACAGAGTACAGCTGGCTCCGCGCCGTGCCGGGCGGCACCGGCACCACGCTGCTTGCGCTCCGCCTCTCCCGCAGCGACGCGGCCGAAGCGGCGCAGGCAGCGCTGCGCTCCCTGCGGAACGCGCACCCCGTCCTCCGCGGCCGCCTCCGGACCTCTCCCTCCGGCCCGACGCTGGCGTTCCCCAACCCGGCACCGCCTCCGGCCCCGCCGCTCCCGCTGGCACCGCTCCCGGCGCCGGACTCTGCGCCCGACTTCCACGCCCTCCTCGAGCACGAGCTCAACCGGAACCCGTGGGCCGGCCCGGCGTCCTCCGACGACGCCCCGGTCCTCTTCGCGACTCTCTACGAGCTCCCGCCCGCCACGGGCGGCGCGGCGCTGTTCGTCCGGATCCACACGGTCGCGTGCGACCGTTCGGCGGCGAATGCGCTGGCCAGGGAACTCGTCGCGCTGCTGGCCGGCGGTGAGGAGGGCGGGGAGCGCGCCGACCCGGAGGATGCGGCGGCGGAAGCGGGGCTGGAGGAGAGGATCCCGCAGAGGGACACCTGGAAGCCGTTCTGGGCGCGCGGGTTGGATATGGTCGGCTACTCCATCAACGGCCTGCGGACGTCCACGCTGCCGTACGTGGAGACCGGCACGGAGAGGTCCACGCAGATGCTGCGGCTCGGGCTCGGCCACGACGAGACGACGAGGCTGCTCGACGTAAGTTCACGGCTTCAAGCCTAGCCTGTTCCTCCAGACTTCCATACTCCTGTGCTAGTATTTTGCATTGGCAACAAATAGATTCATAGCTTATTGTTCTCTAGGCGTGCAAGGAGAATGGGGTAAGGCTTTGCTCCGCCATGGCCGCCGCGACGATGCTCGCCGCGCGGCAGTCCAAGCAGCTGGAGAGCGGCCAGCAGGAGACATACTCCATCGTGACCCTTATCAATTGCCGCAAGTTTCTTGAGCCGCCCTTGGACGATCGCAACGTTGGTGAGTACGAATCTCCGATGATAAGCGCATTTATTGTTGCAAAATGCTAGATTACGATCACCATTATCAATGTCGCAGGGTTCTTCTACTCTGCCGTCACCAACACGCACACGATCCACGGCGAGGAAGGGCTGTGGGAGCTGGCCATGAGGTGCCATGACTCGTACACCAGCGCCAAGAACAACAAGAAACACCTCACCGACATCAGCGACCTCAACTTCCTCATGTGCCGGGCCATCGAGGCTCCCCAGCTGACGACGGCCGGCGCGCTCCGGACGGCGCTCGTCTCCGTGTTCGAGGAGCCCGAGGTCGCCGACGTGGCCGAGGTGCAGAGCAAGGCCGGCTTGGAGGACTGCATCTGCTGCGCCACCGTGCACGGCATTGGCCCGTCGATCGGCGTGTTCGACTCGATCAAGGACGGCAAGCTGGACTGGACCTGCATGTACCCTTCTCCTCTGCACTCCAGGAAGCAGGTCCAGGAGATCTTCGACATGGTGAAGCAAATTTTGCACCATGCGGCTGCGGCTGAAGAAAATTTTGAAGACTGCACCTAACGATTTCAGGAGCTTTATGGGGCATTTCGGTAGAACTACTGCTCCATTTGTGAGACATTCTTTTCTGTTGCATGTTGTAAATTGTAATGTAAGTACAGTTAAATATAAGTGAACAGGCATCACTTATGCCTTGTGTTAGCCTTGTTCTTCCAATTCTCGACGCAATGAAAATGTTCGGTGGGAGGCTGGGAGCTTTGGGGTCTTACCGTTGAGACTTACATAAGAATGCATTGTGTCTGAAACAAATGCCAAATATAAACTCCTTATGCGTTACCTGCATTACACTTCTTGTATGACATCAGTATATGTTGATACATGTTCCTGCCATCTGGTTTTGCTTTGAACACTCCACGTTTGAACCTAGTGCTGTCAGAGGTTCATTGGATTGGATTTAATTTGTTTTTTATGGCGCACTGCGATTATGCGAAATCAGCAACCTTTTTTTTTTTTGTAAAGTGTCCAAATAGCAAATCCCAGCATAAAAGCTTATGTCGAGTCTAAGTTAAAGAAACATGAATGATATCCCGGTATCTAATCCTCTAATGGAAGGAAATGATACAATACGATATCGATCGCCATATTGTATAACAAACGGTGCCTAAAATCATCTGTGGAGGGCAATACGAACCTTCGTACGCCTGAACCAGGGTGATATCTTTTTGGCCATGCCCAGCATAACTCCGAAATCCCTCGCCTCGCCAACTCACCCAATGGCATTGCCATGTACGCGCACCAAGAACGCGGTCATTTTTCACTGCTACCATTTTTACATTGCATACAACATACAGAAATACAGAATCTTGGCATTCCATGCATGAACGCCTCTATATATGCCCCATGCCCTTATGATCAAACGTCCATATCTCGAATTCTCGATCGTCATCTTCTCCTCGATCACCCCTTTCTTAGGATCACGCTTCGATTTCTTAGGCGATCGCCGTGCGGGGTACGTGCTTCCATGGCTTCGCGAGGACGGCGGCTCTGTATTCTCATGGCTCTCGTGGGCGCCGTCCTTGCGGCGGCGCCTACTGCGTCGATAGCAGACGCGACGTGGACTGGCACCAGGCGCGACCACCTGGCTCCGGCACCGGCGCCTGCGGAGCGCTCGTCCGCCACGCCGCCGCCCATGCCACGGCCAGGGCGCACGCCGCGCATGCCCCGGCCTCTACGGCTCGGTCCCCGGGCCCGGGCCCGGGCCCGGTCCCATCGGAAGGGCCGGCAACCTTGGCGCCGTCATCACCTAGCGATGAAGAGACGATCCCGCCGGCGTCCGTTGCCACCCCGCCTAGCACGGCGTCGTCGACTGGCCCGTTGGTCGTTCCCGACATAGCGCATAGCAGCGCCGCCGCGCCAGCCGTGTTTTCCGTGGGAGCCGCCGCTGGCTTGGTGGCCATGATGCTGCGCTGAGGTTACTGGTCAAATGATTAGCCTTGTTTCTGAATTAGTTTTATTATATCAAGAAACCTGGGACCGTGAAGTAGCGTCTGGGCATTGTTTTTCATAGTTTGGTTGATTCAGCAGTTTTTAATTACATGTTACAATGTCTTCATAGTTTCGTTGACTAAGTTTTGAATTACGTACTTGATACAATGTCGCATATAACAATGAAATAGACAAATAGTCACGATGGATCCCTGTTACAGATGAGTAATCTCTGCACTCTGCAGATTACTTCAGAGGGACTGTAGCGATGAAAGCTCTAGTTTGATTTTGATGAATTGATCAAACTCTAAGTGCTAATCTAGTTTATCAAAGTGATCATAAGATAGAGCAATGTTGAAGATCATGATGATGGTGTGACCATGGTGATAATCTTGGACTTGAAAAGGAAGAAAGAGAAAAATAAAAAGCTCAAGACAAATGTGAAATCTTGATAGGAATTTTTTGGTTTGATGATCGAGACACTTAGTGAGTGTGATTACATTTAGCATCGATAGTCGTACTATTAAGAGGGGTGAAACTCGTATCGAAATGCGGTTATCAAAGTGCCACTAGATGCTCTAACTCATTGCATATGTATTTAGATCTAGTGGAGTGCTAACACCCTTGAAAAAATTTGTGAAAATATGCTAACACACATGCACAAGATGATATGCTTGGTGGTTGGAACATTTGAGCAAGGATGGAGAAGTTGGTGAAATGAAGGAGGTGTTTTTCACTTAAAATCAGTGATCGGACGCTGAACCCGAGGTGACCGGACGCTGAGGTGGTGAGTCCGGTCATTTATAAAAGTGTCGGACGCTGAGGTGGTGAGTCTAGTCATTTATAAAAGTGTTGGCGCGCTCGGGCTTTAGTCGGTTCAGCGACCGGACGCTGCACAGTGAAAGTGACCGGACGCGCAGGGCCGGCGTCCGGTCACAGGTGACGTACACTGATGTCTGGCGCAAAACTTGACGTGCAGAGGCGAAGGCAGGATCGGACGCTGGCATGAGTCCGGTCAGTATGGACCTGACGCGTCCGGTCGGCGTTTTGCCACTCGGGGAGCTCTCGGGAAATGACCTGACGCTGGGAAGCCGAGTTGATCGGCGCGTCCGGTCGTCTGTTGACTGCGCGCGGGGTTGAACTAATCTAACGTGGGGGCTGGCGCATCGGTCAATGGATCGACGCGTCCGGTCCTTCATTAACGCGAGCGTAGGAGCGAGTTAGCCGTTGGAGATCAAGCGGCACGTATTTGAAGGCAGGACATGTGGCGAAGATCCCGCGACCGGACGCTGGACTGGGTACGTTCGGTCGTTCTGATCGGCGCATCCGGTCAGCGCGAGTTGGGCTGCTGTGTGAGCCCAACGGCTCTATTTCGATGGAGCCTCTATAAAAAGGTGTTTGGCCGGCTCAAACTCACTCTCTTGGCCATTTGCATTGACATAGCAACCTTATGAGCTTAACCAAAGTCCTCACACTCATCTACATCATTGATTCGTCATCTTTTTGAGATTGGGAGTGAATCCAAGTGCATTGTTTGAGTGATTGCGTCTAGAGACACTTGATGTTCGTGTTTCGCTGCGGGATTCGCTTTTGTTACTCTTGGTGGTTGTCGCTACCTAAACGGCTTGTGCAGCGAGGATCGTCGAGCGGAGGAAGATGTTCGTCTTTGGCTCCGATTGTGATGATTGTGAGGGCTTTTTGACCTTTCCCCGATGGAGAGCCAAAAGGTAATCTAGTGGATTGCTCGTGGCTTATGTGATCCTCATCTTGTGTTGGTTGTGCGGCACCCTATCGAGGGTTTGGCGTGTGATGTCAATTAGCGCGTGAACCTCCAAGTGAGTGAATCGTCACAACGAGGACTAGCTTGCCAGCAAGCAAGTGAACCTCGGTAAAAAATCCTGCGTCATCTTGTCCGAGAATTTCTTGGTATTCATTGTGATTGATTGGCTCCATCATTGTGATTGGCTCAATTTCTCTACACGGTGGTATAATCATCACATACCCTACTTGCATTTATATTTCTAGTGTTGCTTCACTCTTTAGTGTAATTAGTTTTGAGAGCAAGTTTATGTCGGGTCTAGTGGTTAGTGTGGCTCTTTAGTTAGTCTTTGAGAGCACACTAACTTAGTGTAGTGACATAGCCATTGTGTGCTTAGGGATCATAGACACTAAAATTGTTGTCGGTGGCTTGCTTTTTTAGTAGGTAGCGCAACACTCGCTTCGCCGTTTAATTGTCTAACATATTTGTTAAATGTTGTTATAAAAATTTTCAATAGGTTATTCATCCTTCTCTGGCCATTAGGACCTTTTAAGTGGTTACCTTGATTACAATCTGGGTACAGGATACATATGGCAAACCAGATCATATCTGTGCACGTGAAGCCGGAAACAGGTCTAAAGGAGTAGTACATCACAAAGTGAATATAGCACTCAACACAGAACAGCCAGAAATGATCTTAGACTGTAGTTCAGAAACAATCCATGCCCATTTCAATCATTTTTTCTGTGTAGTTACTCACGCTGGGATAACACAATAAGCTATACAGGCCACGCTTTCACAATCGTTCAGATAACCCGAAATACATTAGCTGCACTACAGAAAAGAAAAAAAGTTAGCATTCACAATTTAACACATACCGCATTGCTGCACGGAGGGGTTTCAGGCTTATGGGGACTTCACAAGTAGGTGCTCATACAGTTTGGTAGGGTTGTTGTGTATAATTGACGGGTTCGCGTCTTCAAGGCGTTCTGCAAGAGATCTGAGCATGGAGACAAGATGGCGCGTGTTCTTCGTGCATCGGCACACTAGGTCCAAGTATTGCATGGCCTCCTGAGGAAGGAGACCAGTCATGAAGAAGGGGAAGAGCTTCGAGTGTGTCATCTCCATTGTAGCTACCGCCTCAGAAGCCCATGCGGAACTAGACTTGTCAGAAACCTTCCCCTCCTCCCGCTGCATCCGTCGTACTTGTTCTAGCCGTGGGAGAAGGTCACTCTCTTCTTCCTTGAAGTGCTCTTTGGTGTGGTCCTGCCAATGTTTGATAGACATCAGAAATACACCAAACACGTAGAGATAGAGATATGAATTTACATGCTCACTGCCTAGGAGTTGTAATGGCTCATTGAGTTTATTATAGGATGAGTCCAGATACGGAATGTTTGGTATTATCAGCAAACTTTTGGTAATGAGCCAAGTACCATAATCAATTGTGATTTATAAAAGTCAGACCTGTAACTAATCATACTGCAATGAGCTCGTTTCTAAATAGTTCATAGGATATTCTATAGACAAGTTTCTCATTATCCATGCAAGTATGCATCAGTCCACAATATTATATTAAGAAAAAATATCAAAACAAACTTCAAAGGCCGCTAAGAGCCTAAAGTTTCTTAGCTGGTTCAGAGACAAATTGCTGGCTAATTTTGCCTGACAATTTGTCAACCCATGCTACCAGTAACCAGCTCAAAGCAAGATAAGCCACACACTGAATGCAATCACCAAATTTCCAGTTTGCAACAATGACTGCCCAGTGTCCACAGAGATGAAGCATCCATGGAATGGGAGTGCCCATGATGATTGCACCATTGTCAAATAGCCTCCAGACCTATGTCAAATTCTTTCAAAAGCTTGGTAGGAACATGTGGAATAGGGCCAGCTGTAATGAGCATAAAATGTTGAAACCTTTATTGTCATGCAAAGCAATCATTTCTTAATTGCTTGGGCCAGGCTGCACCCTACTTTCTTCCCTCAACTTCCATTACACAATACACACCTTCCAAGTTTCCAATAAAAAGGAGAGTTGTATGCTAACGCCATGGTGGTGGATTCCTATCAATCTCAAAACAATTTCCCGTGCTATCTTTTGCTGAAACAATACCAGTTTTACAGATCAAACAGGCTGAGAACGAACAGACTGCAGCCTACTTTACTTTTTCCTTTGCAACTTTTCCCATTATGGCAGCATGCACAATACCAATGCAGTATAACTGTGAAGATAGCATTATGCGCTAAGCATATGGTGGTGAATCCAGATCCAAATTGACAAGACATGCAAGTTTTAGAGACAATAGGTTGGAAGTGGTCCTTATCCAGGACCTACATGATCTTCCAATCCAATTCAATGAAAAGTGCAAGTATAAAATAGTGCAATATAACAAACTTTTCCACTTGAGGACGAAAGGAATCAATTTTATCCTTTGGTAAGGTAACATGGTGAATGGTCCCCTCATCATTCTCTGTTCTATATCACTTTCAGTTACTCCTTTCCAAGAGAATATCTCATGGTAGGTTATTTGCTAAAGGTAATACAGATTAGGACAGGATAACATCCACACCAACAAATTATCGCTTTTGCATGAAGGTAGTATAGAACCCTTGGAAGTTACAAAAGGTGAAGTTTGCAAAATCTCCTAAGCAGTCGAATGTCTTCTGAAGACACCTAAGATGGTGCTTTGCCTATTCTTTCAACCATGGCGTTCATAACTAAATACAAGCTTCTACCACCAGAAAGCCTAAACTAGTGTATATTCTGAAGTACTCCCTCCATCCCAAATTATAAGTCATTCCAAGAATCTTGGAGAGTCAAAGCATCTCAAGTTTGACCAAGTTTATATAATAAGATAATAACATTTATGATACCAACTAAGTACCAATAGATTCTTTGTTAATTATATTTTTATAGTATATCTATTTGATGTCATAAATCTTTGTAATTTTTTTTATAATTTTGGTCAAACTTGAGAAGCTTTGACTCTCCAAGATTCTTGAAATGATTTATAATTTGGGACGGAGGGAGTAGAAAGGTTTCGCAAGCAATGAACAGTTGGCAGATAAAGACAACCAATCCATTTATTGGATACCACAGGGACTGTACCTGCAACGCTTTGAGGCGAACCGAGAGGTTGACTACCACTTCATGGAATAGGGGGCTCCCTAATTCCAACGTCAGCAGTGTTTTTATATCCTCCTTGATTCCATTCATCATTGGCAGGTGCCTCCCATGCTGCTCGTTAACCTTATCGCACACCCCTTGTCACACAAAATATTGGTGTCAGATTAGATTAGATCCTAATCATATCAGTATGCAAGCAGTTGGCGCTTAAATAAATGTTCAATTAATAACTTGGATCGAAGACGTCAAGATGGGCATTTGGTGTGAGTGTGACGGTTGGTTCCCACTTCAGAAGGTCCGGGAGTCAGTGAACCCGATTCTCGCAAAGCCCGTTTATTTTTCACTTGGAAACAGCCAAATGTTTGGCTTTGCTCTAGTACATTACTCCATGATGTATATTATTTTTTTCTTAATGTACTAGCAATGTAGATGCTGGAGTACATTGCAATATTTTGTTAGCCCTTGTTTAGTTCCACCCCAACTTTCAAAAAGTTGCTACAGCACCTGTCATATCGAATGTTTGCAGCCGTGCATGGAGCATTAAATGTAGACGAAAAGAAAAACTAATTGCACACTTTAGTGAAAATTGCGAGACGAACGTTTTGAGCCTAATTAGTCCATGTTTGAATACTATTTGCCAAATAAAAACGAACGTGCTACAGTAGCCCAAAATCCAAATTCCTCCAACTAAACAAGGGCTTACAATAGATGTTAGGTGCTTTTACCAATCAGAATAAAGGGTGACCTGTACAGCCAGAGTAGTAGGGGATAAGGGGAATACTACATGCTTTGGACCAAAGTACAGGAACACATAAAGAAAGAATTTCTGAAAACTCGCCAGCGCAAGTGAACGACTCCTTAACCAACGCACCCAAAATAGAATGAGAACTACGAATTGAAGCAGGGCTCCAATTGTCTAGACGCAGATGCACTGCTTTTTTGCGACAAGAAACGGTCAGTGCAGAAAGGAAAGCAGGCCCATAATAAATCCTCAGAAACGCCAATGCACATTAGCAACGAGAGACAAATGCCCTAAACCTCTATGAACATCAAGGGAAATTAAGAGCATAATGCAATGCGGCACATATAAAATAGATCAAACTCAAATCGACCTGGAAACGATGCCCTCAGTATGTCAGGGAAGATGAGGGTCTCCTCCATCCTTGCGTGCTCCAGCATCACCTCCATTGCGTCCCCGTACCACTTGCCGAGCCTCCTGACCTCGGCACCCTCCACAACGGTCCTCCCCTTGCCCGACTTCTTCCCCTTCTTAACCATCTCCGCCACCTTCGCCGCCACGCCCTCGAGGTGCCGCTCCGCGCTGCGGTGCTGCAGCCGCACCAGCTCGGCGACCTCCGCCGCGGCCGCGGCCGACGGCGACGCCGCGCGGGGCCTCTCCGGCGGCGCGACGCGCGGCTTGCCCTCGAACCGCGCGTCCACCAGGCGCAGCAGCTCGTCGGCGGTGCCGCAGACCTCCGGGTCGGCGGCGGAGAGTCGGAGCACGGGGCGGCCGAGCGGGGCCGCCTCGGAGGGCGTGAAGTGGAGGGGCGCCGCCGCCTTGTAGAGGAGCGAGACGCGGAGGCGCCACGCGACGGGGCACCCGTCGGAGCCGTAGACGCGCACGACGCCGGCGTCCTCGGCGTCCACCGCCGAGGCGGAGACGGAGGGGGATCTGGCGAGCGCGTAGGGGGAGACGGAGATGGAGTTGACCGTCACGGTGGGCGCGGACACGGTGCTGCCTAGCGGCGGCGAGCCCGGCTCCGTCGGGCGGCGGCGGCGCGGGGACGGGGAGCAATTGCCCATGCTGGAGTGAGTGGGAGCGCGCGGGGAGAAGGGTTTGGGGCGGAGTGTTTGTGGGTGGGACTTTGGAGGTGCGAGGTGGGGAGGCGCGGCGTGCGGTGCGGTGCGGTGCGGTGCGACGAACGAGTGGGAGCGCGGGGGAGCTTGCGTGGGAGGCGGAGGTGGTGGTGGTGTTGAGAGGGGCGGGCGTTGGGGTGCGGGCGAGGTTAGCAGAAGAGATGGTGGGGCCGGGCCGGCCGGCCTTTATGCTCTTGTGCCTGGATTTTGTTAAGGATGTTGATTTGATCCGGAAGATTTGTTTAGCCGTACTATTTATTACTCTCACGCTGACGTCTGACCGATGGACACCGTCAGATTTCTGAGAAAGTACTCCCACAGTCCATGAAAAAAACAATTCTAGATTTGAAATGAGTCAAACTCTATCAAGTTTGACCAAATTTATATATAAAAAAGTATTATTAATATTTATATCTTTAACAAATGGATTTGCTGTGAAAATATATTTCATAGTTAATTCAATGATATTTACTGCTACCATCAATGTTAGTAATATTTTATATAGATAGGGTCAAACTTGAATTTGTTTGACTTCACGTGTAATGAGAGTAACATGCTTTATCAGATCAAAGCATGCTCCACTAGATAAACCTATGAGATACCTATATATGGTTTTACGGTAAGTATTTAAAATATTTAAAAATATATGATTCTATATAGAACGAGTTATTATAAATATGTTTTATTACTACAACCTTGTGTTATCAATATATACAAACTTTTTAGTATTTATGGCCCAAGTTTGTAGAGAAATGACTCAGAATATACTTAGGGCCTCTTTGAACTTTAGAGCTAAAGTTCCAAACAAGTGGTCTAAAGTTAGCTCTAAATTTCAGTCCACCTCATATTAGAACTTTAGAGCTCAAAAGTGAGCTACAATGCTCAAAAGCTTTTAGAGCTCTAAAGTTTAGAGAAGGGATCCAAAGTGGCCCTTAGATGGTAACAACCCTATAGGAGTATTTGCGAGATCGGATAATGCACGGATGAAGAGATGATGGTTTTTTGTGTTTTTCTGAAAACTTGATTTGCGGCTTTGTAGTGTTCCTTATGTGCCATTGAAAATTGTAGTCCTTCTTCATTGTCATTGGTTTATAATTAAGTAATAGCCAATGGCACATAGGGGAACAAAAATTATAAACCAATGGTAATGAAACTCAATTTTATTTTAAAATTGTAAGTCGTTTCGACTTTTTATAGATATGTAGCTTTTGCTACGCATTTAGACATACATTACATCTATATACTAAAAAAAAGTCGGAACGACTTACAATATATTTGGAACGGATGGAATAGCTATTTTAACCTCTTCAAAAAAAACAACCTATTATTTGGCTAACCTAACACCGAAATATGTAAATGATATTGTCAGGTACAGAGGTACAGTTGAACACTTGAAGTTTTGGTTTTCCACAGGCCCAACTCTTTGTTGGAGCCATGGATTTATACAACTCCTGTAGTAGTAGTAGTTCATAATTTTGGATGTGACATCTAGCTTAGATATATTTGATTGAGATGTGCGCGCATGCATAATTGTGTTGCTAGTTTGAAGATTACTTTAATACACAATCTATAGATATAATTGCCACGCTGCGCTGGAAAGCTAAGCTAGTCTTGTTTGACAGCGTGCATCTAATTGCCGACAGTTGATACAACGGTTTTCTCTTGAAATCATTCACTCCCGCTGCACCACTCTAATTCTGAAAAGGTCAAACCTGAAACAGCCGCTCAATATCCTAGTACCCTGTTCGCTTTCGCTTGAGCTAATTCAGTACTACTTTTCAGCCATGAAACAATATTTTTCACTCACAACATTTCAGCATAAGCTAAATTTTAGCATAAACGAACAATTTTTTCCACTCAATATCCTATACACTAGTTTGTGATGATGGACTCGGGGATCATAAAATGTCTTCACTATTATACCTGTATCTTTGTAGATTCTAAAAATCCATAGTCCAAATCCCCCAAAGGCCAAAGACAAAGCTCAAATAAACAATCTACAACTCCATATAAGACGGTAGTAACTGAGTGCAGATCTTAAGCTTTAGCGGCCAGAAATCAACGAGAAGGGTTAAAAGCGAGAACCGTGCTGCTGGTGGTGATCACACTTATTCAAAAGGCATCCAGTACTACCTTCCAACGCTGCAATAATGATTACATTAGAGTATTTTGCAGATGGAATGTTTATGTTCGTTGAAAGGCTCTTATCGCATAGTAATCACAATCGAGACATCAAGTGATACAAACGGGGCCTGATTATTGCAGCGAGTATCGTTGGCAGGACTTGTAGCTGGATGGTTACTGAATCGGCATCTACTCGATTGTAATCAGATGTCCGGCCCTGGGGCTGCTGGATCAGATTTTCCAACGACTTGTAGTGCTGCTGCGTCGAGCGATTACTGGACTTATCAACTAATCCTTCGGCTGGATGTGAAACACCCCTCCAAAAAAAAAGTGCCGTCGATACTTATCAATTACCGCTCTATTTATTTGTCTTCTAAATCGTACTTTTTCAATCAAATCGTACTTTTTTAACCAATAATTAATATTTTTCTCTTCTAGCAAGTTAGGCAACCATAGCTCGCTGACAAAGCCAAATGGAAGTTGGAACACAAGCGAAAGCAGCTGCCTAGCTATAGCAGTCCTAGTGGTCGAGTAGCCCCCAAGACTGAGGCCTTGTTTAGTTTCACCTCAACTTCCAAAAAGTTACTATAGTACTTGTCATATCGAATGTTTGCGGCCTTTACATGGAGCATTAAATGTAGACGAAAAGAAAAACTAATTGCACAGTTTGGTGGGAAATTGCGAGACGAACGTTTTAAGCCTAATTAGTCCATGTTTGAACACTATTTGCCAAATAAAAACGAACGTGCTACAGTAGCCCAAAATCCAAATTCATGGAACTAAACCAGGCCTGATTCAGCAACCGTCTTGGCACTGACAGGCCAGGCTCAGACCTGCCCAAACATGCATGGTCACGTGTCACTCTGACGACGACGCAACAATGGGTGGGGAGTGGGGACTAGCCGTCCCGTGGGCCGTGGCCGCCGGTCGTAGCCAATCCGCGTGTCGAGCAGCCCCGGCAGCACGGTGCTCGGCTGGTCATGAATTCCCCCGGCCGGCCGACCCGGTCTGCGCCGTTCACCCACTCTGCCACTCATCTCATCTCACATGGCCACATGGGACACGGCTGTCGGCTCCCTCCCGCTGGGCGCTGGCTGTTGGCTGCTGCGTTGCGTCGTCGTCGAGGCACTGGCTTCGACGTGCGCTCCCTGGGATCCTGACGAACCTGACGTCCAGACTGAATCGATTGCATTAAGGCCCCGTTTAGATGCAAGCCAAAAACCAAAAATTTTCAAGATTTCTCGTCACATCAAATTTTACGGCACATGCATGGAGTACTAAATATAGACAAAACAAAAAACTAATTACACAATTAGCCGAGAAATCGTGAGACGAATCTTTTAAACCTAAATAGTCCATAATTGGACAATTTTTACCAAATACAAACAAAAGTGCTACGGTAAAAAAAAAAAAAAACCAAAAAATTTCGAAAATAAACAGGGCCTAACTAATCGGATAAACGATCAACCGCGAGACGGGCTATAGCGGTGATGGTGACATCTCCACTGTGGCAGTGTGGAGAAGGAAATCAGTAGCAGTAGCCCTATTTGGTTTCTACGGGCATTCCTAAAATTCTTGTCACATCAAATATCTAGATACATACATGGAGTATTAAATATAAACTAATTATAAAATTAATTATACAACTTGTGACTAATTTACGAGATAAATCTTTTAAGCCTAATTAGTCTATGATTTGACAACGTGGTGCTACAGTAAACATGCGCTAATGTCAGATTAATTAGGCTTAAAAAACGTCTCGCAAATTAGCCTCCATCTATGTAATTGGTTTTATATTAATCTATATTTAATGCTCTTTATTAGTATCTAAATATTCGATGTGACATAAATTTTAGGAGCGACTAAAGAACCAAACCCCCCGTAGTATGGGCGGTAGAAAACACAACGGAGGAGGAGGAACACCATAATGGCCTAATGGGCATATTATTGGTTTTCAGGTTTTTGTTAATGCTCCGATCCGGGATACAAACTTTCTGGATTCTGATCCGCGTCTGATGAGTAGGAGTATGGGTAGAGCCCACTATAGATCTTGAGCCTAACTGTCGGTGTTTCGAACAAACATCAACTAGTAAATTTATATTTGTTGCGCGTTAGGTATGGATGGTGTGCTAAAGGACACAAGATTTATACTGGTTCGGGCAGAATGTCCCTACGTCTAGTTTGCTGCTGCTCGTGTTATTAGCACCGAAAAAGGTTCGTAGTAGGCGGTACAAACGGTCGAGAGAGGGACATGTCCCAAGTCTCTGATGGAAATGTCAAAAGGATGCCAAGAGCTCGGTAGCTGCTCAACTGTGTGTTGTGTGATCGATTTGATCCGTCTCTTTAGTGGGGTGCCCTATCCTCTATTTATAGACAGGGAGAGCAGGGATTATAGATAGAAGAAAGAGGAAAAACCATAGGTAGAGAAGGTCATTCGAAGGTGTCGGGTCTTTCTTTTCCCTTGAGCCTATCCTGCTGACATGACAGACGGTGCCAGGGATAGCACGTTCGTTGAGCCTGATAGGGCCGCGCTCTGGCTTCGTTCAGCAAGTAGTCACGTCCCATCCTACTTCGGCGGACAGTGCGGCATGCCAGGGTGCCGAGTCGTGACCCTATGGGGAGCAGATGGGGAAGTGACCATATGTTCATACTATAGATGATGTGAGTTCCCTCCTATATTGTAGTGGTTGTCGTATGCTTATGTTAGGATCCACGTCCGAGGGTTGATGGCGACGCCCACAACACTGTAAGACAAAAGTCGACGCCTACAACACTGTTCGAGTTCTGTCATGCCTGGAAGGGCTTAAATCGCATGTCCCATCATATCCTGACGGTACTTTTCTACAGGCATATAGGGCATGGTCCTCGGTACTGTGGTTGACTCGAGTGTCCTGTCTTACGCTATGCTCGTCATTATGAAGGAGCAGAGTGTAGTCGTCGGGCGAGGTGGAGCCAGCCCTCAGACATCGGGCGAGGCGGAACCCAATCCTCGGGGGTCGGGCGAGGCAGAGCCCAACCCTCGAGGGTCGGACGAGGCGGAGTCTGCGCCTAGACGTCGAGCGAGGTGGAGTCCAGCCCTCGGGGGACGGGCGAGGGGAGCCAACCCTCAGGGCCTGGGCGAGGCGTGGCCAATCCTTCGGTCGTATGGGCAAGGAGTGCAGTTGCGTTCTTGTCTATTTGAAAGCATCAATGTTTGATGGTTATTAGCTCCACCTCATTGGGTACCCCAGTATTAGGTCTCCGACAGTAGCCCTGAGCCCTTGGGTGATTCGGATAGAATCTTCCAGGGGGTGATTTGACTTGCCAGAAGGTGCACGCGAGCACACCCGACAGGTGTAGCCCCAGGGTGATTCGGATAGGATCGCCCGAGGGGGTATTTTGATTCGTCAGAGGATGTGCGCGAGCGTACTCGTCGGGTGTAGCCCCCGAGCCTCGGTTGATTCGGATAGAATCGCTCGCGGGGTAATTCGGACCCTTCGTGGGTATGGCTGTGAGATTTGGTGTTTAATAATTGGATAGTTTAAAGGGAACCTTGGTATCCCGTTCGTGGGGATTCGTCTAGGGTTAGCCCGGTTGAGACTCGATTGTAGATCGAGACTTCCCTTGATGCTCGTGCGCCTAAGTTTTGGTCGCTCGTGGGCCCATCCCTTGTTGGGACGACCGTTGAAACTATTGGGCCAGCCCTCGAACTCCTAGGCCCAGGTGGGTTGGAGAAATGCTTTTTGACCCGTAGCCCCTCTGCGGGAAAGAGTCCTGGTCTGCCCAGAAAGGCAAAATATCTGGCGCGACTTTGGTGGGAAAGGATAGGGATCATGGATGCATATCTCGTGACATGACATGGTGGTGTATCGTGGCAGGCATGGAGATCTAGGTGGATGGTTGCCCTTCTCGTATCAGTTGCCCCTATAAAACCAAGGGGTTCGCCCCCAGGGTTCCATACTTCGTCTCCTCGCCTTTGCATCTACAACCTCCGCCGCCAATCGCCTGAGCCTCCTGCACCCGCATCGCAGCCACCATCAAGCTCGCATCCAACCACCCCCATTGTCTAATGGAGCAGTGGTGCAGATCCGATGTCACCCTCCAGCGCCTGGAGGGCCTTGTTCACCATGGCCTTCTTTACGCGCGGACCATCGCTGATGAGTGGCCGCTGCCTGGCAATGAAGATGTGTCATCGCCACCCGAAGGCTATGTCGTGTCCTTCGCTCGCTTTCATGAGCAGGGATTCGCCACCCCCACCCATAAGTTCCTTCGGGGCTGTTGCACTACTACAAGGTGGAGCTATAGCACCTTACTCCTAATGGGTCCAACACATTGCAGCGTTCGTCGCCCTATGTGAGGAGTTCTTGGGGATTAGTCCCCACTTTGATCTATGGTGGCATCTCTTCGCCGTCACCCTCTTGAAGAAGCAGGAGAAGAAACGAGAGCTGAGCATGCCGATGGGGTGTGCCAGCATCTTGCTCCGCAACAATTGGGTCAATGAGTACCCATCGATGCGTGTGTCGACCTCCAACAAGGGGTGGCATTTGCACTGGTTCTACATCAAGAACGATGCAGCCGCCCTCTTGCCAGTGTTCATCGGACGCCTCATCGAAGAGGTCCTGAAATCATGGAGGATGTGGGGGTCCCGGATAAAGACAAGAAGAAAATCTAGGACCATCTCATCGCCCTCCAAATTCTGAAGGAGAGGGGCGTGAAGGGGCCGGGGGTCATCGGCTCCTACCACACGCGGAGGGTGACGCCGCTGATGAGTCACGCGCTTCCCCTGTACATGATGGTGCCTAGAGCATCACTCGAAGGGACGACGCTTGGCGATGAAGCACTCCCCCCTCTGAAGTGGCGCAGCGCATCAAGGAGGCGATGGAGCCTTCGAAGGACGACGTCGGTGTCATTCTTGATTTCGTGTATCTAGTGCCGGGGCACCCTCAATGCAGCTAGAACCGGGGTACATCGACTTCGTAAGTTCTCTTCCCCCATGCTTCCTTTTTTAACTGAACTTTTGACCCTTTGATGCTAATATTGAGATAGCAGGACCAGCCAAAGAGGCTCGTCCTTATGGATCACGTGGCTCTGCTGTCGAAGGATCCGCTCGTGGTGGCGGCGAATCGCACCGCGACCAATTGGGACAAGAAGACGAAGGAGGTCGAAAGGAGGAAGAAGCAGCAAAAACAGTAGGCACAGGAGCAAGGAGAGGAGACAAATAGTAACGACGATGACGACGACAACGATGAGGAATATGATGAGGTAGTCATCGACATTGAGTGGGAGGACCTAGAAAGCGAGGATGCGCTGACAGGTACCCACTCATCAATATAGGGACCCTTCCCGTTCCACGTAGGGGAGGATGTGGCCGTGAGGCCGGAGGAGGCGGGCCAGACGGACATCCTATCCTTAGCACTATCAGGGGTGGGTGGATCTGCCGCCACGCCTAAGGAACGCGTTAGGCCCGGATGGTGCGCTAAAGGACATAAGATTTATACTAGTTCGAGCAGATGTCCCTACGTCCAGTTTGCTGCCGCTCATGTTATTAGCACCCAAAAAAGTTCATAGTAGGGGGTACAAACGATCGAGAGAGGGACATGTCCTAAGTCTCTGATGGAAATGTCGAAAGGATGCCAAGAGCTCAATCGTTGCTCAGTTGTGTGTTGTGTGATCGATTTGATCCGTCCCTTTAGTGGGGTGCCCTGCCCTCCCTTTTATAGACCAAGGGGGAGCAGGGATTATAGATGGAAGAAAGAGAAAAAACCACAGGTAGAGAAGATCCTTCGAAGGTGCCAAGTCTTTCTTTTCCCTTGAGCCTACACTGCTGATATGGCAGATGGTGCCAGGGATAGCATGTTCGTTGAGCCTGATAGGGCCACGCTCTGGCTTCGTTCAGCAAGTGGTGACATCCCATCCTACTCTAGCGGACGGTGCAGTGTGCTAGGGTGCTGAGCCGTGACCCTGTGGGGAGCAGATGGGGAAGTGATCATACGTCCGTTACTATAGATGATGTGAGTTCTCTCCTAGATTGTAGTGGTTATCGTATGCTTATGTTAGGATCCGCGTCCGAGGGTCGATGGCGGCGCCCACGACACTGTAAGACAAAAGTCGACGCCTACAATACGGTTTGGGTTCTGTCATGCCTGAAAGGACTTAAAGCGCCCGTCCTGTCGTATCCTAACAGTACTTTCCTACAGACGTGTAGGGCATGGTCCTCGGTACTGTGGTTGACTCGAGTGTCCTGTCTTACCCTGTCCTCGTCATTATGAAGGAGCAAGGTGCAGTCGTCGGGCAAGGCGTAGTCAGCCCTCAGACGTCGGGCAAGGCGAAGCCAGCCCTTAGTCGTCGGGCGAGGCGTAGCCCAACCCTCGAGGGTCGGGCGAGGCGGAGCCAGCCCTCAGTCGTCGGGTGTGCCATTATGCAAGATGCTCTAGGCCTACAGGCCATTAAAAAGTTCAAGCGTTCCTTGGTGCCAAGAAACTTTACTTTTTTGTCTCTCAAGTCATTCCGTCCACTTTTACCTCTAACGCTGTCAAACAAAGGTGAAAAAGTTCAAAATCCACTCGTGTCCCCATCGTCGTGTTCCTCAACTACCTCCACTCCGACGGTGGGCTCGCTCGCGGTGGCGACGGTGAGGCCTAACGGGGAGCTCTAGAAGCAGCAGGACTACGCGTCCTCTACCTCGCCACCTCCGTTACTGCCTCACCGGTGTTGAGCCGCGCCACCCCGTCCCAAGTCACCGACGGACCGCGCGCCGCAACTCGAAGTTCCGCGCCTGCGCTGTGACTGCCCTCTGTAGCCGCGGCCGTCTCCGCCGTGGCCGTGCTGCGTTCGCAGGTTCAGGCTCCAGCGAACGCCCTTGGGCTCGGGCAGCGTGCCAAGCGGCACTCGGCGGAGGCACGACGGCTTTCCCAGCCTAGATCCCGGCTGGCGGTAGGTGGCTTCCCCAGGCGCTGCCCCCTGCTTGGCGAAGGGAAGCACGACAACGGCGAGGAGGTCACGGAGTTCGCTGGCGTTCGCTACGAGCTCTGCTCATCGGCGGTAGGGCACGCGGGGGCGCACGTCTAGAGGCGGGTCGCCACCATCGCTGCGCGCTCCTTGTTCCTCCTAGTGGCGTGCTCGATGGCGTCCGGGCTCGACTTGGATGAAGCTGAGCACGGCATCACGGTGCGCGCGGTCGTAGCACCGAGAGGCGAGGCGGGTCCACGGGGTCACGGCTCGACAAAGAGGAAGGCGCGGCGGTGTCGAGCGCCGAATGGGGGTGCTCTGGTGGCGTCCGTGCCCTACGGCTCTCCCTTCCTCACGCGCTCCCACTCAGATGCGCAGGGCGCGGCGCCGTCACCATTGCTCGCGGGGCCGAGCTTGCCGCTGCCATTTCCTCCACCTCTGCCACACACGCACCTGCCTTGTGCCTAGCAGCCATCATCACTGCCCTCGCGTCATCTTCTCAGTCCCCTGCTTGCCGTCGCAAAGGCCAGGACCGTCGAGGACTGCCAGGCACTTGCACCATGGTCGCCGGACGCCTGGCATCTCGTGGCGCACCCTCCCATCGCCAGTCATCCTCCACCCTAGCTGGCCTCACCCTCGATCTCCCAGCTCCACACTGCCTCTCCGCGCCGTTCTTTCCTCTCTTCTTCCCTAATCGTCACAAACAGCAGAGAAGGGCGACAGCCGGGCCGATTTTCGCTCGCGTGGCGCTAGGGCCCGCCAGGCCTCGCGGGAGCGCTTGGCTGCACCGGCAAGGGCCTGTGGCGGGCGGGCCGCGCACACAGGCAGGGGTGCGACGGTTGCTCCAGCAGCAGCTCGTCGGCAGAATTGGTGGCGCGACGACGGAGCGAGTGGTTGCTTGCTGGCCACGAGAGAGAGGAGAGAGACCTCGTGCTGCAGTGCTTGCCGCCACAGGAGAGAGAAGAGAGAGCAAAGATAAGGGCATTTTGGATGTTTTCTCTTACTGGACCCACACGTCATGGCCGTTAAACGACAAAAACTAGACAGGAGGCAGACAGAATGGCTTAGGAGAAAAAAAAAATATATATATATAGTAGCAGAGTGTGTTTGAATTTTTTATTAGCCTGTAGGCCTGAAACATATTTCGTAATGGCACCCAGAAAAAGGCTCATAGATCTTAACCGCTGTACCTCGCTAGCAGCGGCACGTGCTTGACCGGTTATCCCTTGTGAAGGAGCTCTCTCTGACAGCGAAACAGTTCATCAATCAGCTTGACTGTCAGCAGGCGGCAGCTGACGCCGAACAGAGTCTGCTGCTTCTCTCCAAGACATAAAGGCTGGCGGCCCATAAACTTCTAGCCCGCTACTGTTTGAATCGTTTTCCTCTCGAGAATCCGCAGCCCGCAGCGTGCGTTCATAGGAAGGTTGCTTTGGGTAGGGAGAAGAAGGTTGTTGCATCGTTGTCATGTCAAACGCTGCACTAGTGGTGCCAAGATAACTTTCGTTACACCGATAGTTGAAGTTAGCACTCTGAGTTAAGATTAAAATACTATTTCTTTTGTTTACAAACGTGATGGCCACACATGAGGTGAGACGGAGGCGCATTTTATCCTATATATTGTGGGTCCTATTGTTAAGGTGTTAGACTACACTATTTTTTTGAGCAATGTTAGACTACTCTAAATGCCGGAGCACAATGTGATGGGCTAGTACTATCTGGCATGTCAGAGTGTACCAAGCAAAATTTTGGGCCTCTTTGAAGTGCCAAGTGTGGCCCAAAGATTAAGGAGGTTCCTTCCTATCCGAATGAAGAAGATTCAGAAGGAAGGCCCAACTAACGGTAGCTTGGGCCATCGTTCATCACAAGTCGCTCGGCCAGGCCCATTTCGCGCTTGCCCTAAAGAAACCGACACGAGCCCCCACTCGCACGGCCGCACAGGCGCCGCGCACACCAACAAGCGCAGCGATGGCGGCCGCCGGGGACGGACAGACACAGCCGCAGCCGCGGCAGGAGCCAGAGCCAGTGGCGGGAGCGGCGACTGGAGGCGGCGTGATCGCGAAGCTGGAGGAGGAGTGGCGGAAGGCGAAGGAGCACGCGCAGACCTACCCGTACGTGTGGGGCTCCTACATCCTCGTGTACGGCGGCCTCGGCGCTTACCTCGCCTGGCGCTGGCGTAAGCTCCGCCGCACCGAGGACCGCGTCCGCGTTCTCCAGGAACGCCTCCGCAAGCTCTCCGCGGCCGAGGAATCGCAGGCCGCCTCCGGCTCCGGCTCCGCTTCCACTGCCTCGACCCCTCCCCCGCCGCAGCAGTCGGCTTCTGGGCCCGCGAAGCCCGCCTCAAGCCCGTGAAGGAGTAAGCTTCCTTTTTTTTAAGCTTTTTGAGATGACGGATTACAAGTTACAGAGCGATTTCGGCATCGTTTGAGTTTGCTGCTGTCCTTGTTACTTATTTAGTTGGTGATCCTAGTTCAGAAGTAGTGGTGGAGGACTATAATACAAAGTGCTGAGACGTCACGTAATCGAATCATTTGGGGGAAGCTTAAAAATTTTTAGATCACGTGTGGTCATTCCCACGAAGGATTTGGATTTACTGTTAATGTCACCAAAACCCTTTTTAGTGACATCGTAACTTTTGACTCCATGATGCTGGTTTGCAGTTTTCTCCATCCACTTCACTTGTTGTAGTAATGTATTGCGCCTTATGCTGATCTCATCTTATCTTCTTGAATTATCTTCATTGGAGTATATTATGCGGTGTTATGTACAATGGACAAATGGATTATGGATAGAGAAAGCTTAACCAACATTCTGGCAGTCTAATTTTGTCGGTTTGACGTTGCTTTCGGTTGCAGAGTCCTCTGGATAAATTGACAGAGAGCTCAACCAACACACCTAACGTTCCTGCTAATTTCCATAGTCTGCAACCTAACTTTGTCTATTGTGAACTATCAAGTAGGTTGGTACAAAGTTCAGTTGCAGAAATCAAATTGCTCAGACATTAAGAAACCATAGCTTCACTATAGTTAGCATCCAAAGTTCATTCTTAAACAAATTTCAGGATCAAGTTATAAGAAACCATCTTGGCGTTTTTCATGCACTACCATGTGCTGAATAGCTCAAACAAAAAGATTGCTAAGTCTCGATTTAGAAGCTTTCAGAAGAAAAAAAAAGTCTCCATTTAGCTTGTGCATTTGGTCTGAGTCCTAAAATTCTTGCATTCAGCTGTGCAATGTGATTATTGTATAGTTGAGATTATACTAATTCCAATTTCCTCTAACATGCTTCGTCAACAATCCTCAATAACTCCTAGTACTTAGGTTCTTCAATTCAGAAAATCTCCCTTTATAGTTGCCTGTTATGCTGTGCCCATATCATTAACCTACTATGGTTCAAGAAGCATTCTTGGCTGCAGGAATTAGGGGGTGTTTGGATCCGGTGACTAAAATTTAGGAGGTGTCATATGAGGGTGTCGCATGGGGTGTTCGGATACTAATAAAAAAATAAATTACAGAATCCACCAGTAATCTACGAGACGAATTTATTAAGCCTAATAAATCCATCATTAGCACATGTTAACTGTAGCACCACATTGTCAAATCATGGACTAGTTAGGCTTAAAAGATCCGTCTCGCAAATTAGTCGCAAACTGTGCAATTAGTTTCGTAATTAGTCTATATTCAATACTCCATGCATGTGTCCAAACATCCGATGGGACAACGACTAAAGTTTAGGAGGATGAACCAAACACCCTCTTATTCCATTTGGATCTCCACTTTAAGAGGATATTGTTTTCAATTTATTATACCTGACACGATCTTAATATGGTTCCTCGTCCCATTCTTCACTGTCCTGTAATGTGAATCTGTCACAGAGTACAATAATTCCGACCCCATGGGAGCTTGTGGGGTTGTTGAGTGTTGACCAAGGTCCAAGCATGGACCTCTTTGGAATCAAGGTGTGGCTTGGCTTATTCCAAGGCCTACATAGCTTCATAGGTTTCCACACTGATACAGTGATACACTCTAGATAAGTAGATAGTAGATATGGCCTTGCACTT
The DNA here is from genome assembly GCF_019320115.1 of Miscanthus floridulus. Classification (NCBI taxonomy): domain Eukaryota; kingdom Viridiplantae; phylum Streptophyta; class Magnoliopsida; order Poales; family Poaceae; genus Miscanthus; species Miscanthus floridulus. The sequence continues at coordinate 126,233,183 of NC_089585.1, read as the reverse complement.
GCACCTCCATGTCAGAAATCTAGAGCTTTCGTATTTATATATAAAAGAGCTGCCTACTCTCAGCTTTCATTTCTTTGTACCACTACTAAGATAAAAGGGCGTATGATATGTGTGAGGTTCCTGTGTTTGAACACCGCAGGCTGAGCCATCAGTGTGCTGTGTAGGGGTCATTCAGCTGTCTCTTTCATAGTATCGTTAGGCTTCAGTCACTTCACAAGATCAGGTTGGTATGTTTAGCGAGCAGGGAACTTGAAAACTGAGCAAAACGGCACGTTTGCAATCTAAGCCACGGCCATTACTTCTCACAGTATCTCGCCAATGAAAGACTGCAGGGAAGCCAACAAAATAGTACAAATGGGCCTGGTGCCCCGCTGATTCCTTCTGGTGCTCACTACCCAGTCCGACATCGCCATGTGATAGCCAAACTGCACTCGTGCCCAGAACTGGCCTTGATTCCTTTTACCAAGCCTTGCCCTGCATCCTGATCGAGTGGCCCTGTTCGGCTGGTATTGAAGCCGGCTGAAGTTGTTTTGTTGTGAGAGAAAAATATTGTAGATTCTAGCTGATAAGCCGGCTGATAAGTTCAAGCGAACAGGCAGATTTCTTGATTTACCCTTCAAATCTTGGTTCTGACCTCTGTAAAATTAGGTGCTGTGCTGGTGCTGCTGAGTGAGGTTTATCCTACGGTGTTCTTTGACGTTATGTTAGTTAGAGGGTGAAATTATTTTGAACTGAAGACAGGTGTCGACAGGCTGATGATCCTACAGGCCCAACTGGTATTTATTATTTGCGAAAATCATAAAGCACAGCGACAGATTCTTGTCACATTTTTGTGGCCACTGCCCACTGCTGCGTAAAGACAGATCGGTCTCAGGGGGATCATTGGGCGTTCCACGCTGAAATCTGAAATGAGAGGGCCACAGCAGAAAATGGGCTCTGTCGGAGGTCTCCAGATCGGCATAAAATCGCCTAGGTCACTCCTGTCCTGTCTGCTTCACCGTTATCTTGACTAACCAGGTAAATTACCCCTGCTGACCTTGTTGTATATAATCCTTGGTCTCTAAGGGCGCGTTTAGTTCCCAATTTTTTTTTTGGTTTGGCTACTGTTTGGCTACTGTAGCACTTCGTTTGTATTTGGTAATTAGTATCTAATTATGGACTAATTAGGTTCGAAAGTTTCGTCTCGCGATTTCTCACCTAACTGTGTAATTAGTTTTGTTTTTCGTCTACATTTAGTACTCCATACATGTGCCGCAAGATTCGATGTGACACTTTGGGTTGAAAATATTTGGAATCTAAACGGGGCCTAAATAGGGAGTTTTCCCTTGACTGTTGCTCTCTTACGCAACTGCCAATGCCATTTTCGGTTTTAACCTCAGCTAGTAAATTGGCTGGAGGTGAACACTGCATTCAGCTCACTGAGACTTTTTTTGGGGAGACAAATAGTCGAGATCCGTTTTTGGAGTTCGTTTCGTTTCAGAGGTAGCATTTTCTGCGTCACTTATTATTTGTATAGGACAGCCTCTGAGCACTGCTGATGCAGCCTCGCTGTGCTTTGCCTCCCCCCATCTTCCTCATGTGAATTTTAAAACGAAGCGCCTGCTAGCAGCCACTTATCCCTGCCTCTGCTTCTGCTGCTTTCTTCACTCTTGCACTCCCCCCCTGCACTAGCAAATTAGCAATAGCAAGGCAGCGAGCTGCGCGCGCAATGCCCCAGGTGGACCTGGAGAGCCTGGTGTGCGGCGTGTCGGGCGCCGGCGCCGGGGACAGGAAGGTGTCGTGCGAGACGGTCATCGCGGGGGGCAGCGAGGACGCCTCGCCGCCGCGGATGCCCATGCTGCCGCCGCCGCCACCGGACCCGGACTTCCCGCCCGAGTCGATAACCATCCCCATCGGCGACGACGTGTCGTTCTCGGAGCTGAACCCGATATACGAACGGGACGACTCCACCAAGGGCAGCACCAACCCCAAGTTCGCGGCGGCCGTCGTGGCCAACCCCATCGCGGCCAAGACGCGGTCCAACTCCACGCGCGTCGCGGGCGCCCCACCCCCCGCGGCCGGCACCACTTTCTTCGGCCTCCCGGCCAAGATCCGCCCGACCTTCTCCCGGCGCCGGCCGTCGCAAGGCCGGATCTTGCACGACAAGCGCGCGAGCGGCGGCGGCGGCGGCAGGGGCGACGGCGAGGTGGAGCCGCGGTCGCCCAAGGTGTCCTGCATTGGCAAGGTCCTGTCCGACCGGGAGCGGCACGGGCGGCGCCGGCGCGGGCGCCACGGGTGGTGGCACGGCGTGGCGGCCATGTTCCGGTGCGACGGCTGCGCCCGTGTACCCGGCGGCGCGTCCAGGAAGATGGCGCTGGAGGACGATGACGGGGAGCAGCAGCAGGAGGAGCCGGGCATTGCGGGAATGCGGAGGTTCAAGTCCGGGAGAAGAGCCGCTTCGTGGGGCGACGAGGCGCTGGCCGCGGCGGCGGTGGGCGACGAGGACGAGGGGAAGGAGAGGCCCGACAGCCAGGACGCTGAGCAGTGGTCCCGGCGGCCGGTAATTTAGGTTGTGGCGAGGGCGGGAAACGATTGGATCGCGGAGGTGGCGTCGCCGGGGCCCGCTGTAAGTGACTGCCGTGGTCGCCGATAGGTGGTGAGCCCGAGGCGTCTCGAGCTGGTCGTATCGTCCATTAGCCAGGGATGGGCGCGCGCACGGCTTTGGTTAATTGGTTGGTCGCTGCTCGATGGCGATCGTAGACTGGCCTAGAACTGCGAGTTTTGGATTTCGGTGGATTGTTTCTGCTTGGAATTTCGCAACCCCTTTGGAAAAGCTTGTTTGTTGAAACTTGAACCAATCATCGGCGTATGCTGTGTACTACCTCCGTACTCAAAAAATAAAGTTTTTAAACAGTAACATGGTCTTGAAAATATAACTTTGACTATTTATTTTTATAAAAATATTTATAAAAAAGTGATATATGTAAATTTTTGTGAAAGCATTTTTTAAGACAAATTTATACATATAGTTTTCATATTTTCAAACTCAACAACTTAAAAGTTATTTATGATTTATATTTTCAATATTTGACCCAAGTCTTATCCAAAACGACTTTGAGAGTGTTCGGCTGGCCTAATAAGCCAACTTATTTACTGACTTATAAATTATAGTATAATATTTTTCTCTCTAAAAAAACTAATCATATAAATCAGCACCAGCGGCTTTTCAACCCGTCAAACACTCCCTTTATATTTTTTAGCACGGAGAGAGTTAATACTGGTAGTACTACCTCAGCAGTCAGCAATAACACGAGCGCACAATGTGCTCCGCCATTGGCGTGTCTTCCTCTTCATCAACCATCAGCGTCATAGCAACTGTTCTTCAGACTTTGCATGCGGTTCTGTCCATGTTCTTTTCCGTCATCGTGTGACTCACGGGGTGTCTCACTCCTAAATTTTAGTCGTTATCAATATTTAAACATCTGTATAGAGTATTAAACATAGACTAATTATAAAACTAATTACATAGTTTACGATTAATTTGTAAGACGAATCTTTTAAGCCTAATTAGCCCGTGATTTGATAATGTTTGCTACAGTAAACATGTGCTGGTGGCAGATTAATTAGGCTTAAAAAATTCGTCTCGTGAAGTACCGACGGATTATGTAATTTATTTTTTTATTAATATCCGAGTGCACGGCAACGGCTTGACTGCTTGCAGCCTGTTCGTTTGGCTGGGGCTTGTCGTAAACGATCGTAAATTTCCAGCTAAAACAGTATTTTTCTCTCATACAAATCAGCCAGCGGTACTTCTTCACAAACCAACAGTGATATGAACTAGCGAACCGAACATGCCGTTGATGCTTTGTACTGTACGTGCAGTGGTAGCTGCCGCACACCGCGCCACGCTTGGGCTTGACCTGCTACGGTATCTAGGCCGGCCTCCTATAGACTTTCTGAAGTCTGAAATTATGACATGTTTGCACGGTTCGTGTGAATGGATGCTTCATTGTCAGACTTGAAACCCGACCCGTACGTAGGCACAGGTGTGGCGCTAGTTGCTTGCTTCCAGACAAGATCCTTTTTCCCCATTTTTTATGGAACATGTTTTCCCAAGACCTGAAACATGATACAGAAAGAGAGTGATAAGGCTAATGAGGAAAACATTTCTGAGAATTCACGAAAACGCAAAGATGAAAACTGATAATTCAATGGACCAGTAGCAGCCGGCTAGGGATCCAGCAGAGCTTGCTGCTTTCTCATCTGTCATCTCCAAGAAAGCCAACGCGCCACTGCAGAAACACAACTATCTCTCTACTAGGTGATGGACTACAGGCAAATTTCTAGCATGACAGATGGCTGGAAGGAAGATCGCCCTAATCAAATTGCACCTATGTGTTTTAAGTTCCTTGACGGAAAAATCTATGGATGTGCGGCCTACGATGTATGTCCAATGATCAAGAATTAAGATAATACGTGTCTCTTTGGGAAGCATCGCTATCAATCCAACCTAATTTTTTACTATTTAACTCTTTTTTGAATAAAATTTACATTTGGCCTCATGAGAGACTTAAACTCATATTTGGATCCTGGGGGTCGTCACCAGGACTCATGGCGTCGACCCCCAGGGTCGAAAGATGAGTTTAAATCTCTCAGGGGGGCAAATATAAATTTTATTCAAAAAAGGGTTAAATAGTAAAAAATTAGGCCAATCCAACTACATGATCAACCTCATCAGATCACTAGGTGCTTCACAGTGGATGGAAACTACACTGTAACATCAACCTATAATGTTCAATTCATTGGTTCCTTCCCTGATCATCCTTGGGAGAAAGTATGGAAGGCCAAGGTTGAACCAAAGTACAGGTTGTTTTTCCCTTGGTTGCTGATCCAACGAAAGATATTGACTTCAGATAAATTCATTCGGCAAGGAGGCCAGGCAAAACCCTGTCTGGCAGCCATGCAGAACGCAAATGGAATCACCAAAGCACCTGGTGGCTAACCGCTCTTTCACACATATGGTCTGGTCATTATTAGCTCAAAATTTCAATCTATGATCACTGAAAACACAACGAGCACAAAAATCAAGCTCTGGTGGTTTGCCATGATTGTGCCTTGACAACTCGGGCTCTGTTCGATTGTCTTATAATCCGTATTTTTTAGCTTGTTTTTTCAAACAGAACAGTGCTTTTTACCCACAATAAATCAGTCAGAACAGTGTTTCAGCTTGTTTTTTCAGCTAAGCGAACGGAGCCTCGGTGACTGACAGAAAGCGTGCCCAACTGCCCAAGTTGTCATCTAATCTGGAACCTATAAAAAGAACGTTGCAGAAGAGCTTTCAACAATAAAACGCAAAAACCAGCATAGGTAGCGGGCCTAATTCAACAAGACATCCTACTGTAGAGTCTAAATTTTGAAATACATAGGTAAGAAAATTAATGTTTATGATACTAAATAAGCATAGTACGAAAACATATCTCATGACAAATCTATACTTATCAAATCTTACAAAAGAATGATAATTTTTTTTGTAGTCAGTCAAATTCAAGATTCTTGAACGTGATAATGTGCTATTATTAACGTGTCTAAAGTTTGACAAAATACATTGGTTAAAATATTAATGTTTATGACACTAAATAAGTATAATATGAAAATATATCTCATAACAAATATAATGCTACTTATTTAATATTATAAATATTGATAATTTTTATTTGTTTATAGTCAGCCGGATTCAAGATATTTTAATTTGATTTTGTGTTATTATTATTAAATTCTTTTGTGGATGAAGGGAGTACGACAGAGAGCGGAGGCACTTAGACAAAAAAAACAATAACACTAACGGGAAGAATCTCCTATAACTAAAAAGAATAAAGTGTTGATATTTTTTGGTACGACATTTATTTTGATTCATCCATCTGCCCACGTCTGCGATCCCACGACATCTTAATTACTGATTGATCGCGTCATTCTCCTTGATTGAATATTGTCTGTCATGTGATAGAGGAATCACGACAAAATAGGAAGTAGAAAATTATTTTGCTTTCCATATACACATTGCATGTTTGCATGCACTAGCATACATCGCAACGAGCAAAAGGAAAGAGAATTAACACAGAAGAAAAGAGAATTAAGACAAAAGAACATTTTTGTATTTCTGAGAACCTTGCCAAATCTGCCTATATTTAATTACTTCCCCCTCTTTGCATTTGCAAAAGGGACAACTTTTTTCTCCTTTCATTTGGTTTCACGATCACGTGTTCCATCGCCCTCGCTTACTGTTTCTTGCGTGAACCATACTGGATGTCATCTGTCTTCCATGACTCATCCTCCCAATCCCAAGAGAAAGTCTCTACCCCTCCCTGACTAGAGATCCGGCCTGCCAGAGGATCTCCTCGAGTCCATCGGGCAGCGTCTCGCGTCAGGCCACGACGCGGCGTTCTTCCGATCCGCTTGCTCCCCATGGCGCGCCGCCATCCCATTCGCGACCTTCGGGTCGCTCCTGCTGCTCCCGTTCGACCCCGACTCGGACCGTGTCGGCTTCTACTGCGTCCCGGAGAAGAAGGTCTTGTCCAAGACGCTGCCGACGTGTGTGGCAAGGTGGCGTGCGGCTTCTCGTGTGGGTGGCTGGCGCTCATGAACGAGGCGGCGTCTGTGACGCTGCTAAATCCATTCGCCGGTGCCCGTGCCCCCTGCGTTGAGCTCCTTCCAGCAAGTGAACACGTCACGGCGGCGTCCTCATCAGAACGCGTGTCTAGGGTTCATGGCCGGTGGGTCCTCCATCCCACCAACGGCTATGGGGACGCGGATGCCGCAGGTAGAGCCATCAAGCTAGAAGACATAAGGGACGTGTTCTTCCGTGAGATCGTGCTCTCGGCGCCGCCTGACACCGCCAGCCGCGAGTGCGTGGCCATGGCCATGCTTGGGTGCTCCACGGAGGTCACGTTCTGCCGGGTTGGAGTCGACAGCGCATGGACGCTACTCGACACCAAACTGGAGTTCTCCGTGGGGTCCATCGTCCACTGCCAAGACAAGTTCTTGGCAATCGACTGCACTGGAGAAATCTCCGTCTGCAGCAGCAACGCCACCGGCGCTACTCCAACCATGACGCTGTTGCCATCGCTGTCGCCATCTGTGGGGCTCTGCCACCGCAGCTACCTGGAATCAAACGGTGAGCTGCACATTATGGGTGCCATGGTGAGCACATTCCACGAGACACAGAGCTTCACCTACAAGGCTACAACAGCGCAATCTATAAGTGCAACCTCCACGACCATACGTTGGAGTGGTCTAGGGTGAGGGACATTGGTGATCAGACACTGTTCGTGTCTAAACATTTTAATGAAAGCTTCAGTGGAACAAGTGTATCGAAGTATAAAGAGAACAAAATCTACATGCCTGAGCCATTGTATGGGGATCCATACGACTTGGTCCATCGACTGGAGATCGTTGATATTGCTACCGGCGCATCCGAAGTGAAGCCCGTCCATGAAAAGATGCAGGGTTCCGATGCTCTAGGTTGGATTCGACCCAATCTCTAGAAGATCTAGAGTTTATGAGCCCGCGACGCCGCGCACTCCGTGACTGTGTTAAATTCATAAATTTTGCTTTTTGGATTAAATGTTACTTTAACGTTGGTATTTAATTTAACAGTGTTGTTATTTTATCGTATGATCCGTGTGCTTTTAGTATAAATTGTTAGTTATTCCGTAGCAACACACGGACACGCTACCTAATAAAAATAAATAAATACAATTACTCGTGTGATTGACACTTCTAAACCACCAATCGCAGCCACTTCTCACAATTCATCTCGTTCTTTCAGGCTTCAAAGTGACTTAACTAACTGATCTTTAGCAAAAACAAGTACTCCAACATGAGCAAGCTAGCTATTACTCGACTATCTAGTACCCTTGCTCCACGGTAATGCAGGCACATAACAGAACACCAAACCGTCTATCCTTGCATCACAAAAGAGAAGCACAATGAGCAAGAGCCTGTTCTTTGGACACACGCAACATAAGCAAATGATTCATAAGCACTGGGTGGCTAATTCAACTGATCTTCATATCTTGCGAAGTGAACCCAGCATGAGTCTGTGAACTGTCACTTGCGTCATAATGCATCTAGACCAGTGGCCAAATAGGCAAATAGATACGTACTATGTAAGGCCTTGTTTAGATCCAGGCTTCACCCTGTTCGCTTGATATGTTTATCAGTCATAATATAATATTTTTCTCTCACAACAAAACAGCATCTGCCGGTCTATAAGCCATAGAAACGATCAAACGAACATGATGTGTAAAATTTTGAGATGTCACATAAGATATTACAGGGGGTGTCGTATGGGATGTTTGGATACTAATAAAAAACAAATTACAGAATCCGTCAGTAAACCACGAGACGAATTTATTAAGCCTAATTAATCTATCATTAGCACATGTGTACTGTAGCACTTTGTTGTTAAATTATGGACTAATTAGGCTTAAAATATTCGTCTCGCAAATTAGTCGCAAACTGTGCAATTAGTTATTTTTTAGTCTATATTTAATACTTCATGCATGTGTCAAACATTCGATGTGACCAGGTGTAATGTTTTGGGATGTGAACTAAACAAGGGCTAACTAGTTCCACTGCAGGGACACTGGGACAGGAATAGAGAGTGTTAGGCTAGGGCTAGTTGGTCCAGCATTCTGATCCAAGGGAATAAAGCCCCATCCCCCAAGCCTTGAAATCTTAGGTCTTGTTTAGATCCAGCGTGTAAAGTTTTAGAATGTCACATCGGATGTTATATGGAGGTGTCGTATGGGGTGTTCGGATACTAATAAAAAAATAAATTACAGAATCCGTCAGTAAACCGCGAGACGAATTTATTAAGCCTAATTAATCTGTCATTAGTGCATGTGTGTACTGTAACACTTTATTGTCAAATTATGGACTAATTAGGTTTAAAAGATTCGTCTCGCAAATTAGTCGTAAACTATGCAATTAGTTGTTTTTTAGTCTATATTTAATACTCCATACATATGTCCAAATATTCGATATGACAGGGTGTAAAGTTTTAGGGTGAGAACTAAACAAGGGCTCAATCACAAACAATGCTACATGGGGAATAACTTTCCAATAAGGGTGTGCCAGACAAAAGGCGCAGAGATATTCGTGGATCCACTCATGCATCCTCTTTCGTGCAAACGGCGCCACGCCCCTTCGTGATCGATGAAAGCCTATTCGGTTGGCTGGTTCGTATCGTTGCTGGTTCGTGAAGAAGTACTGCTGACTGGTTTGTGTGAGAGAAAAATACTGTTCCGGCTGAAAATTTACGATCGTTTACGATAAGCCACAGCCAAACGAACTGGAAGGCGACGAACATCCATTTTGGAAGAGTTGTTATGTTAGGTTTGAGCTCTCAAGAGGACAACATCCTCCACTCCAGTCCTACCTGCACTGCACTGCTACAGCAGGCCAATGCTTCGATTCAACCGGCCAAACAACACAGCGATGACGAGTGGTCAACAGCGACCAGAAGACTGTAGCGTGCTGACCGAACGTCCTGTGTGCGGACAGCGACAAGACTGAGCCCTATCTGAAACGTCCATGTTGATGTTTTCGGACCACCGACGAGTAAATTTGTATTTGCGCGTCTGGCTCGGATGGTGTGCTTGGAGGATACAAGGGTTTATATTGGTTCGGGCGGAACGTCCCTACGTCCAGTTCACTGCTATTCGTGTTACCGGCACTTGGTTTGCAGTAGGAGTTACAAACAGGCGAAAGAGGAAGAGGATCCTAAGTCTCTGTTGGAAGGAGTGAACGGGTGCTGAGAGCTTGCTCGTCGCTCAGCCGTGTGCTCGTGTTATGCTCTTGTGTTCCAGATCCGCTCTTTCATGGGGCGCACTACTTCCCCTTTTATAGGCGAAGGGAAAGCGTGTGTTACAGAGGAGGAAAAAGAGAAGAACGAGAGAGAAGAAGGCTTCTAGGGTAGCCGGGTCATTCATCTCCTTCATGCGGGTCCCGCCGATCCTATAGATATCAATAGGGATGGCTCCATGTCACGGCACTATTTGTCACTGGCGCCATACGCAGGCGTCATCTGCCGGTCATGGCGTTCCACTCCGTCCCGGCGAACGTCGTGGTGAATTACGCGTCTATTAGTGTCCGTACGATGATTAGGCAGAACAGCACCGGCATGTCCAATACTGTTCTTGATGTGAATCCCCAGGTATGGTCCATCATGGCCATGGGTTATATCGAGGCGTGCTAGCCTCTTCTCTGGTGTCAGAGTTTTGACCCAAACCCATACGCTTGGACCTGTAGTGGTTGGCAGCGGTATGGGTCTCTGTCGGACGAGACGTAACCCGCGTCCTCGAGGTCGGGCGAGACGGAACCCACGACCTTAGAGTCAGGCGAGACGGAACCCGCACCCAAGAGATCGGACGAGACGGAGTCTGCGGCCTTGAGGTCAGACAAGACGGAGCCCGCGGCCTTAGAGTCCGACGAGACATTTGAATACGTCTTGAGCTATAAAAAAAAGTCAGTATGAGCGTTAACTTACTTGCTTTGTATGTCTGGTATCGATATCCCACAGTCCGCGAGAGAATTTTGATGGGTCCTTACGGATGACGCTAAAATGTTTCGACGGCTCTCGGTGATCTGCTGGTCCGTTCGGGCGGCGCCCTCACCGGACGAACGGCAGGGACCAGCTGCAAGCCTGCAACAGCTGAACTGCACTGCAGAACGGGCCTCAACAAACGGGGCGCCACTCGTCTGCCGCATGCATCATATCACATGGCTCACCAGAAACTAATTGCCAAAGTGTCGTCGCTTGGACGACAGGACTTGTTACCTAACCACACGAGCTCAGCCGAGAGCAACGCTCGGTCCTGTTTGGTTGAGCTGTGGCTATGGAAAAAAGCTGCTGTGGGCTGTGAGCTGTGGAAAAGCTGCTGTGGGCTGTGAGCTGTAGAAAAGCTGAAAGCTGTTTGGTTAAACAAGTATAAAATATATCTTTTATCTTTATCTCTCTTGAAACAACTATGGAAGAGCTTTTTATTCCACCAATTTCGAAAAGCAGAAAGCCAAAAGCCAAAAGCAGGGTCAAACCAGCTTTCAAAAATGAACTACGGAAAAGCAGCTATTTCTGAAAAAGCACCCTCTAAAAGCAGTCCCTTTAGTAACAGAGCCTTAGGGTCCTTTCGAATGCTAGAATTTTATAGAAACCTACATGGATTTCGTAGGAATCATTTTGTTTTTATTTAAAGGAAAAACGCAGCAGGAAAGTCTCCCGCGTTTTAAAGGAGGCCCAAGTCTCTCACGCACCGTAGGGATGGAAATTTGAATTCTCATCGTCATGTGGGATTTGTTTTTTTTTCTAAGCCTTTTTTGAGACTAAACTGCATCAGGAACAGGAGATGGGAAAGAAAAATTGAGATGATTTCAGTGTCACTGCACTGTGTCCGACGTTACCTCGCTGTCAGTGAGGGCAATGCACCGCACCACACCGGCCCCGGCCGGCACTGATGAGTGGCGACGACAACTCAGACCGGATTGCGTCAGTCGGAAGGAAGCTGCCAATGATTTGCGAGCCTTTCTCTCTGGGCGGTACGTGTGGAGGAAGCCTCATCGGAGGAATAATGCGGCGAGCAGGACGACCACCCCCATCCGATACGTTGACGGATCTGTTAGGCTAGTTTATAAGACGCTTTTACTAATTTATACGGTTAATTCGTTAGAAGAGAACAATACTGTATCACGACTGATAAGCCGGCTTATAAGTCGACTTATAATGACAGCCGAACAGAGCCAATCTGCAAGCGATTGCAAGCCACAAGGACAACAGAACACAAAGATAGGCAAATCTTCATCTTCATTGTCAGTGCCAGAAACCATCGCCCTGTTCGTTTGGGCTTGTTTGGCTCATAAGCCATTGCTGAAAGTACCGTTGGCTGATTTGGTGTGAGAGAAAAATATTGTTCGTTGGCTGAAAAAGTATGGCTTATAAGTCAAACAAACCCAACAAACGGGGCCATATTTAGAGATGATTGTGTTTGCTCTCGCTGCTGGGTTTTGACATTCCCCATTTCAGTTTCAGTTTCAGGCTGCCGCCGCCAAAGGTTAACTACTGGTTAACTGGTATCAGGTCAGGTTGGAAAGACGCGGCTAAATGTTTGGTTCGTCCATTGGGTCAAAAGCTCAGGAATGCCCGCGCTTTCGACGATGCCCGGCCATCGATCAACCTCACCTTTAGGTGTTTCCACATCTTGATAGGTTTGTGCACAGAGAAGAAAAGGTCACCTTTTCAAGATCATTGCTGGGGGGAATAAGAGAAAAGATCAGCGCTTTTGGAGCAGCCACACTGTCGTGCCAAATTGCCGAATCTAGGCCTACCCTATGGTTGAATTGAAATGCATATTTCCGTATACAAGATTACAAAGTATCACTGACTAACAGTATGATGAATATGATTGTCGGAGTATTACAATTGCTTGCAGCAGCAGTAAAAGTATCACTCTCTCTGTCAAAAAGGTTGCGCTCACCGCCGATCTGGACGAGGAGGAGAACATGGACGTGTAGTACGGGTTGAGCGATCCGCCGGGACTCGAACCGCCGCCAGAGCCGGCGTTGAGCGCGTACACCGGCGAGCCGTTGGGGTAGAACAGGCCGTAGTTCCGCTCCGACGTGGGCCCTGGCTTCATGTCCTCGTTGAAGAGCGCGAACACGTACACGTCGACGGGCACGTTGGGCTTTAGCGGCGTCCCCTGGTTCATGGCGATCCTCTGCATCAGGTTGCCGTTGTACGCCGCGGCGTTCTGCACCGTGGCGCCGGTCTCGTCCTCGTCGCCCTTGGACGGCCACCCGGTCTCCGAGATCCGCACGCCCACGTCCGTGTGCCCCATGGCCTTCATGGCGGCGTACACGGCGTCGATCTGGGCGTAGAGCATGTTGTCGTAGGTGAGGCCGGTGTTGGGGTCGCGCACGCCCGGGTTGGGCTCGAACAGCACGTACGGCAGCGACACGCTCCCGGGGTTCGCCTTGTACGCGAAGAACGGATACGCGTTGATGAGGAACGGCGACCCCGTCTGTCCGTGGAAGTCGAGGATGGGTTGGATGTACTCCGCGAGGTCCTCCCGGAACGCGCCCGACGACGGCGGGAAGCTGGTGGCGAGCACGTTCACGGAGTGCGCCGACGACACGGTCACTTGGCTGCCGAGGCCCATCCCGCCGAGCGCGGCGTACACGGCCTTCATGGCGGGGAGGAGGCTGGCCATCATGGCCGCGTCGTTGCTGGAGAAGACCTCGTTGCCGACGGTGACGCAGGTGATGCGCGTGGCCGGGAGGTAGGGCTGCACGTTCGTCGCCACCCACTGGCGCGCCGCGGCGGGGCTGGCCGCCATGGTCTGCAGGTTCTCGTTGCCCACGGTGATGATGAACTCGACGCCGGTGTTGGCGAACGCCGTCAGCACCCGGGGGTCTGCGTCGTAGAGCTTCACCTTGTTCACGTTCATCGACTGGAGGAGACTCGCCACCTGCGTCGGCTCCGGCAGGTTGTTCGCGATCTGCCCGTAGTTGATCCCGAACTTCTGCTGCGCCGACACTGCCAGATTAACACACGCGGGGGCGCTCATTATTAGCACTCGGTAATGGCGCACTAAAAGTGCTGATGCTATTTTGTGGTAGTATTTTGCCCTGAACGGAATTGAATTTCCTTTTCAGACAGACCCATGAAATGCTTTAGGTGCAAAGTCACTTTCGTGATTAAAAAATTTGTTCGGTGGCAAGAGAAGGGAGCACCTATACACCTACAATCAATAATGTATCCGGAAGCAGACGGAATGATCATTCATAGTGTGAATCTGAACTCTCAGCGCGTGTTTAGTTCCAAAATTTTTTCCCAAAAAGTGCTACAGTATCCATTACATCGAATCTTTCGATACGTGCATAGAGCATTAAATGTAGACGAAAAAAACTAATTACACAGTTTGGTTGGAAATTACGAGACGAACATTTTAAGCCTAATTAGTCCATGATTGAATACTAATTACTAAATAAAAACGAAAGTACTACCGTAGCTAAATTACCAAATTTCAACGAACTAAACACGCTCTCGCTGTGATAAATTAATGCAGCTGGAATCGTACAGGCATGAGCATGACAAGATGCAGCGCATGACAAGGGAGGCGTATCTGGCCACTCTGCGGTGCAAGAGTAGCTGTTTCTCGAGACGCGCATCCGGTTACAGGGGAGTGGCCAAGTAAGCACGAACACACACGGTGTTTAAGGCTGCCTGACCGCAACCAAAATCTAAAATGAGTTTGGAGCAACCGAACTCTTACTTGAGCCCTCGTCTTATTTTGAGAGTTCAAATACATCAAAAACCTCTCCAACTAAACTCCTATTTAAACCTCGATAGATGAGGGAATCTCATTTCTCTCTCCTAAATCCCTAGATGTAGGAGTCCCTCATCCTCTCCCCCATCCTGCTTTTTCTCTTCCATAAAGCTGACAAGTGGGACCAATAAACAGGGTCCATGACAATACAGTGTAAAAGTAGTAAAAATTTAGGAGATTGGTTGGAGTAACTTGAGGAGTAGGGGGTGAAATATGGATAATGGACTCTCATTTGTAGGAATAGAGGGGCAAAATTTGAGAGATTGGTTGGAGTTGCTCTTACTTATATAGAAGATCAATTTTGATATTAGGAGAGACATAATCTAAATTTAAGTATTCTCTCTTCTAAAGACTCATTTTCAGAAATAATTGTCTTTTGGATCTTCTTGTTGAAGAAGACCAAAAATAGGTATAGAACCATTTGCCCGTAGCGCTACTTAAAAGATAAATATGTCTTATATTTTGGATCGTGGTTATTAGAGACAGTCTCAGAAGGTGTTCGGATCCAGGACTAAAGTTCAGTAGATGTCACATCAAATATTTAGATACTAATTAGAAAGATTAAACATGAGCCTAATTAGGCTTAATAGATTCGTCTAGTAAATTAGTTTTAATCTATACAATTAGTTTTATAATTAATCTACGTTTAATATTCCAAATTAGTGTCAAACATCCTATATCCGATATGACATGAATTAAATTTTAACAGGGACCAAACACCCTCTAAAAACAACTAGAGATGTAAAACCAGAATTTTCAGCAAATTATTACAGTACAATTTTCATCATTCAGAGAACATGGGTCGCGGTTTCAGAAAGAAATCGTGTAATGCACCAGCTGCAGGTGCAGCTGCGGGTGGAAGTGGAACTGTGGATGCTCGTTAGAGCTGAGGGAGTGTTTGGCTGCTATTATACCACGGTGCATTAATTTTTCTCTTCCAAAAAATTAGCCGTATAACTACGATTTGAGTTAGCAACCGGCCTCGCTCAATTAATCGCGACAAAATCAAGGGCATCGTAGTTATTTGCGAAGACAATTCTGGTCCGCTTTGCCGGATCTCATCCTCAGGCTCAGGCCTCCATGTTCTTGGTTCGCAGCCGCTTTCCAGTGTCCCCCTCACTGGAAATTCTAATCGTTCCCTAAACTGGCGACGGAAAAAGAACGCCGTATCCTTGTCATACAGAGAATGAAACTGGAACGCAGCATCGTGCCAGAACAGAACTCGAAAGAACAGATATAACAACTCACGAGGACAGACCGACGTGAACACTGATGCACAGCAAGAGCAATGGCGGCAGAAAGCAGAGCACGAGCAAGAAGACGAAGAATCCACAGCGATACAATACAAGCAAGCAGGGAGCGACCAAAGCCGGCGACTGAATTACCTGAGACGAGCGCGACCGCGAGCTCGAGAGCCAGGGAGAGCAGAAGCGAGGAGGCGCGGACGCGGAGCCCCATTTCCGCCTCCCCTCCTCCTTCCTCTGTCTGTTGTGTTGCTCACCGATACAGAGATAGTGGTAGTTACGATCGATTGAGCCTCCTCCCCTCCGGCCCAGTGGCCGTGACGCCCCCCTCGGTTTTATACCCTACTCGGCTACTCTTTCCCTAATTCCCTCCCTCCCAGGTCGGCCGGCCCGGAGCGTCGGCGTCACAACTCACAACCGCCTCTCACCGGCACGTGCGCGCGTCGGTCGCCGAGGTTCCCTTTACGCTTCCTGCGCCTGCCCACCACTTCTGGCTTCTGCCCTGCTTCCGTTCCCCGCCGAGTGTGTGTGATTTGGCCCGCCTGCTGCACACTCAGAATGGCCGGGGACGGAGAGATTTTCCAGCCGCTGGATGCCTGGATGGACGCAATTGACCGTTCCGTGCTTCCGCTAGTCACAGTCGCCGCGTACGTATTCGGCGTCCCAAGGCTGGTCGCGCATCTCGACAATATGTTTCATGTGCAGTTTCGTGTGAGTCTGAGTGAGATTTGGCGACGACGGTTTGAGAAACTCTGCTCAAAGAGTTTAAGGACTAAGAAAAAAAAAGCTAGAAAGACTAAGCTTCAAAACTTTTTCTCCGTCCTCGCTTTCACCTATTTGGACCTAGCTTAGGAGCAACTCTCGATCTCATACATCTTCAAACGGCTACATTCATGTAGTGAAGATAGCACGCGTCTTGCTCCAACTCAGACACTCAACAAAGAAGAGCTTGGACAAACACCATAACTCTTTCAACCAGAGATGTCCGCCGTCCATCCAGTGTCCAAGACCACTCGGACCTTCTGCCCAACTAGCGAGTATAGAAATGAGAGATGGCACCACGTTGAGTCGACGGCGCAGCTAGAGGTCACCCTGAGACAGCAAACCACTACCGCGCAAAACACCAACAGTCTTATCCTAACATGATGCCTCTAAGAAGGTTTGCCGCATCCAACGATGTCGTCGTCGCATGCCCAAATGAATTGGTGCTAGGTTTTGATCCAGAGATATGGACACTAGTGTAGGAGATGCAACGAGTAGAAAGATAGATTAGTAGGGTGCAGGGAAGTCACTAGTGCTAGGTTTTCACCCATAGATAAGGACACTAGTGTAGGAGATGCAATGGATAGACAGATGAGTAGGCTGCAGGGAAGGCGACGCCTCCAGCAAGGGAGCGACGAGGGAGTGACGCTCTGTTTTTTCTCTCTCCGGTGAAGAATATGTTTTTCCCTCTTTTTGTTTCCTGAGGGTATGGATGAGATTTTTTTTCCCCGTGCACGGTGGAGGGCTGTTCTTCAGTTCGGGGGTCGCACGTCACCGCATGCTGTAGTCAGCGTACAGCCTTGTCTGATCTGACGAGGAGATGAAGTGACTGAATTGAGTTGTGCTGTTGAGGCCCCCTGGCTCCCTATCCCTTGGCCGGACACGAGAAGAGGAATCCTAGGAAGTAAACCTTCTTCCTGTTCCAGTCAGTTATGCATGGGGATTGGGGACAGAGAATGAACGACTGCTGTTCTCTGGAGCAGTCTGAACTCTGAAGAGAACCGTGCGTGGTGAACGGCCGTCCCTTTGCTTATTTTAACCGGAAGCGCGTCTTTGTAAGCAACCTGAAGAACGCGCTGCATCGTATCCAGCAATCATGTCCCCACTTCTCAATTCCAACAGATCGTATGGAGCTTGACGTGCCAGCCATGCCGACGATAATACAAGTAGTATGATGGCGTCCCACGGTACTTCGTACTCGTAGGAGATCAGTTCGAGCTGCTCTCTCAGTACAGAGTAGCTGCTGTCGCTACAGATGATTGAACTGAAAACATGCAACATGCCAACATGCAAGTAGTTCTGAATATTCTTGAAGCCAGTGAAACTGGGGCACTGTGTGTCTGACCAATAACCAAACGATGCCACTGGCAGGTCTACCGAATTTAGCAGGTCTGGTCTGGTATCATGGAAATGGACCACACGGGATATCATTGCTTCCCTTCCCGTGCGAATCGTCACCTAAACGTTGCCGACTTGTCCAATCAGCGGACGATGGGTCCAAACGCTCATAAACTGCATTAGACTTCAGGCTCCACCTGCATCAAGACAGACGCCGTACATAGAACAACTAACCACGCAACCGTAGCACAACGATAACATAATTTTTTGAAGGTGCGTGTTGCGGCTGGCTACTACGTTACAGCACACAGCGCATCATTCATATGCGTCCAGACATGATCCTTCTCCTGCCGTGATAAACCTGCGTTTGATTAGTATAAGATATGGATCATTTCATTTGATTTCCCAGTCTGTTCACATCTCTGTCATCCATGCTATAGGCCTATAGCACAGAGTTCAGAATGCAAAAGTTTCTTCTGCTACCCCACGATGTCAATGCATGGTGCGTCATGTTGACAACCACTGGAAAGCTATACCACTTTTTGATCGTCATGATGGAAGTCGAAATCTCAATTCTAGCACCGGCCCCATAACAAAAAATGACAGATAGGAACACCTAGATAAAAGTAGCTAGCATGCCTTTATGTGCCTACGACTAATCCGGATTAGTATAATTTTATTGGTCCAACCGATCAAATTAATCGACCCAATATTTTTTTGAGGTCAAATCGACCCAATATTCATTTTATTATATTATGAACATGAATACTATCAACACTTTTAGCAACGTTTTGTGGCGTTATCTAGTAAATTTGATTGCCATGCATATTGTTCAGATGTCTTAGAGCTCGAGGACTCAGGATTTATACTGGTTCAGATAAATGCCCTTCGTCTAGTCCGATGAGGCGTTTGTGCTCCTGAGCTCAAGTGCTCGAAGTTCGTGGTAGAGATTATAGACGAGAGGATTCGAGAGTTCTAGCGTTGTGTCTTCACAGAAGGAGAGAGAGCCGCCACAGTATGTCATAATCACAAGCTTTGGCCACTCTTACGGAAGGAAACTCGTCGAGTTTGTCTGTTTCCCTCTCGAGGTGGGTCCCTAGGGGAAGCCCCCTGAGTGGCACATGTTCATTCTCTTGGTCGGGCCTTCCCGACTTGGCGGTGGGAGTCGGGTTCATCCTGTTGCCACTCGCGAAGCTACGAAACGTACGGGTCGAGGGTGACTAGGGGGGCTTGGTCATGGTCGTAGTTGTATTCTCGGAGCGATGTGGATACCCGTGATGTAGGTAACTGTTAACTTTTAGAAAAGATGAGATTGAAAAATAGCATCATGACACATTAAGGTTATTAGCAATGCATAGTATGTAAGTGAACTATGATTTTAATTTTATCTATTTTCACTTCAAAAATGTGATATTCATTAATGTACTTCCAAGCATAAACATGCTAACAAGTTATGGCTAACCTTGTTTATTTGAAAAATAAAAAAGACCAACAAATTAAAAAAAAAGATTGTTATTTGATGACTGGGTCGACTTATGCTGTCCATTGAGCCAATTTGTTTCGACATTATAGACAAATTTAGACTTTAAAACTGACTCATGTAATTCATTGGTCTTAGTTTTGTCATTTTGTGAATCAGATCAACTATCTAATAGACCGATCCGATCCATTTTTATCCCCATGACCCCATCCGTAGCAGATCTATATTACCATGGATCTTTTAGCAGCAGAGCAGAAATAAAACAATAGTGATCCTAAACATACCCAAAGTCAACCAAAGAGATGCACTTGATGAAGAACATACGGCAATTTTCCCGAGACGCGAACCAAGCGTTCGATCACTCCGATCGACGCTACCGGCGGCACCAGTTTTGAAGGTGAAAAGTGGAACGATCGTGGCCGCTATCGGCCAGATCCACACGTGCGCAGAGGAGGGACGCCTATCGTCGCCACGTCGGAAAAGGGACCCGGACGCACGCCGCACACGACTAAAGGCTGACCAAACGGTGGATGTCTCCACGTCAGCCGGTCAAAGCAACATGTGACCCTCAGTCGCGCGACGGGTAAAAACTGACGGCCTGATCGAACGATCGCTGTTCTGCCGCCGCGCGTGAGGGAAGGTCACCGCGATGCGCAGCAGCCAGCAGCGGGGATGGGGTTTCAGGGGGATGCATGCACATGGCGGATTGAGACGGCAGAGCTTTCGCCGGCGTGGTTGGCGAGGTTCTCACACGGCGTGGTTTTGTTGACTCGTTTTGATGCGAGAAGGCGGCTGTCTCCCATCCCATGGTGTTTGAACTTTGAAAGCAATCAGAACCTTATCGGGAACACAGCAGGTCTGATCAACGATCGGGCCAGGGAAAAGCAGATGTACTGATTTCGGAGTCAATCACCATGTGGACGTCGTTATCATACAGTAGGTTATTTAGCCATTATCTTGTGTATAGCGTGCCAGCATAGCCACTTTAGCCTACCAAACGATGGTTGATCGATACTATGATATTGGCCTTCTGCTGTTGCATGGATTCTACTCCCTCCATTTACAAGAGAATGGAACTATGGTAGTTTGATCAAACTTATAATAAATAGTATTCACATTTATGCCTTCAACTTAGTTTATTACGAAAGTATATTTTATAATTAATCTAATAACAATTATTATGTATCATAAGTATTAGTAGTTTTTTTATATAAATTTGGTTAAACTTGAAAGCATTTGATCTTTCGAAAATGCGAGAATTGTGTTTTTTTACGGTGTGGCTAGCGCCCGGACGTTCGGACGGACGCCCGTGCCTGCTGGCCTGCTGTGCCTCCCCGCCTGGGCGTCTGCTCGCCTGGGCGCCTGCTTGCCCGGCCGCTTGCTCATCTCTGCTGGCCCGCCTGGCCGGTTTGCTCGCACGGCCGCTTGCTCGTCTCTGCTCGTCCGCCTGGCCGGTTTGCTTGCCTGGCCACCTGGTTGCTTCAGCTTGCCCGCCGCCCTGCCTGTTCGAACAGCTGAAACATATGCAACACTAGATCTACTTTTGCAACACTAGATCTACTTTTCCAACATCGAGATGAAACAATTGCAACATACGTCTGAAACAGCTGAAACATTTGCAACTTACGTCTGAAACACTTGCAAAACGTCTGAAAACACTTGAAAAACCATTGCAAGCATATGCGACATCTAAGTAAAATACTTACAACATATGTGTGAAACATATGCAACATCTAAAACAAACACGCTTGCAGCATGTTTTTGAAAAACATATGAAACATTTGGAACACACCCTTGCAACATGTGTGTATAGCCATTGCAACATATGCAACATCTTGATCTACTTTTGTAACATCGATTTGAAACACTTGCAACACACCTCTAAAATATCTGAAACACTTAATATACGCTTACAACATGTGTTTTTAGGACAATATCACCTTGCTGCTTGGACAATTGGAGCTCGACGCCAACGGTGGCTCATGGAGCTTGCCGGTGCCCCAGCGGAGGCGTTGCGCTGGGTGAGCACCTGCGCGAGGACTTGGCGTGCACGGCGGCTGCTCGACGAGCACCCCTGCAACACCCGTGGCGAGCGGCTAGCAGCCGCGCGAGCACCCCTGCCTAGTGAGCACGAGCAGACCAACAGCTGGCGAGCAACCCCTAGCCGACGAGCGCGAACACCCTTAGGTATGGGTAGAGAGATTTTTTTTATTTTTAAAGATGCACTAACGGGAACAAGCGGAAGGCGTGGCAGCCAGTGGCAAGCTGCATCCGTCCGTCTAGACGTACTCACGGGAGCATTACCATTTTTTTATGGACCGAGGTAGTACGTGGTCTGAAACTGAATCCCACAAGCAACGTAATATCACACAAGTCTTTCTTTCATTTTTCTATAATTTTCTCTCTATTTTCTTTTTAGAGCACTACTTCAACAATATTTTTCAACGAATAAACAATATTTTTCTTTTATAACAAATTAGTAAAAACATCAGCATAAGCCAAATTTCAGCGAAACGAACACGGCCATGACACACCGGGGAAATTTTATGGGCAAAACGTAGTTATAGCAAAGTGACAGCAACGAATCTGCAGTGTAGTAAGGGCCCAAGTCTGTTGGGCCGGACCTTGTCTGCACTCTCATCGATTTTCAACTTATAAGGCCCATACAGTCCAGTCAGATAATCAATTTAAGGAAGCAATCTCCATTGATCAGTAGACAGTATATAGGAGTATCAAACAGACAAACACACAAGGAATTCTGAACTTTGTTTTGTGGCGTCCATCTCTGAACTACTAATCATATTTGACAGACAACGTAGAGAGGGTTAAAAAAACCCAAAACGTTCAAGAAACGCACAGATCATAGACACCACAACCGTAGAACTTCATAATCTCTCTGAACATCCACGGTTGGAATAGCAACTGTCTACAAACACTGCGTTACTCAGTAGCACCAATCTAATGTACTTCCTCCTCCTTGTGCGTGTAGATGACGCAGTCCGCCCTGGGGTAGGAGACGCAGGTGAACACGTACCCCTCGGCCATCTGCGCGTCGTCCAGGAACGAGCCCTCCGACTGGTCCACCTCGCCGGACGCCAGCATCCCCGCGCACGCGGAGCACGACCCGGCGCGGCACGAGAAGGGCAGCTCCAGCCCGGCCTCCTCCGCGGCCACCTCCAGCTCGCTCTCCGAGCCGTCGGGCCCGAGCAGCTTCACCTTGTGCACGGCCGCGGACGCCCTGAACCGCCGCGCAACCCGTGCGCCCGCGCCCCACGCGAGGCTCGCCGGTCTTGATCGACGGGGAGAAAGTCCGGCACCGCACGGCGCTCGGGACGGGAATGGAGTACATCGTTGCAGCAGCCTCCGTCGCCATACGTACTAGAGATTGTTGGCTGCAATCCTGCAAACAACAAGATCAGAGTTTCACGGAGAAGAAATCGACAGATCCATGGTCAGAAAACGAGAGGGTCGATCAACACGTACTCCTACCTGTTTTTTGGTCCTCGAGGTGGTGATGGCGCAAGAAGTGCCAGCCAACGCAACCAGATGAGCAGTGACACGAGCCCTGCACTACTGCACGGTATTTAAAAGCCGATGCTGGATGGTGAGCGGCGCGCGTGGACCAGAAGCAGCCTGGCCTACGCTTGGGCCATGGCCTTGGGAAACTGCCATCGGTGATGAGAGGAAGGTGCTCGAGGAAAGTAGAAAACTCGGATCAGAATATGCTCTAGTACAGGTATCGCGGAGGTGCTCAGGTGCAGACGTGCGGTGCAAACTTTGGATGTAATTGGCTTTATGGCTTCCCTGGTTGCCGCGCATCTCCTCGAACGGTCAGGGAGGGCACAAACCGTGGCCGTAGCTGGGAGCAGCCGGCAGGGCAAGAGCTTGAGGCATACACGACATGTCGCGGACTTGGTGCTAACGAAATACGATTGTCCCTGTAATAAGCACAACTGAGCAGAGAGTTCCGGATTAGTGCTCAGTGTCTCATGGAAGACAAGTATTTCTGAAAGACATTAGATTAGCTGGTTTTGCCACAGTGACCCTGAACACAACAGGGTTGCCCTCGATTAACACAAGCCTAAGGCACCTATGGTCGTCAGATGAACAAAATATTGGAGTTTGGAAGAGGAATCGGGGTTTGAAGGTAAACAATAGATACATAGGTTGGTTTGGATCCATCGGGACATAGATTGGTTTGGATCCATTCTTTTCCTGTGAACTTCACATCACAACTACCAATATTGGAAGAGGAATTTTATTTCTCCTGTGCAGATTATCTACTTGGTTACCCTCTAACTACGTACTTGGGATATTCTACATAAGCCGGATTTACAGGATACAATTATAGTGGTATCACAACAATTGATGCCGGTGGCCAAAGATTTTTTTTCTCCTATGCACATGAGTGGCGGTTTAGTTTACGAATTGATAGTCGTGTCAGGTTTCAGCTCCTTTTTTAGCTGTCTCATGTTAGATAGAGGCAGTAGCGGACCCAGGAAGGCTTTAGAGCACGGCCAAATTTTAATACGACGAGTATTTGCTATAGAAAAATATATTTCAATCCTTCGGATAGCATAACAACTTTATTGTGTTTCATTGCGTATTCGTCGAGGAGCCCGGGCGGCTGGCCGGGTCGCCGGGAGGTGAGTCCGCCTATGGATAGAGGCCAAAAGTTGCTCTCTAAGGCTTTGTATCATCTCCATGTATTACTTTTGAGGTTTTAATAAAAGCTTTCTCTATAAAAAAAAAGCAAAGTCTCGCTCCTGAAAGTGCAGTATTCCTGCACGATAGATGAGTGCCAATCAATCGTGGCCCCCTATATTTTTTTTGAGGAGAAGGCCCTCAATATTCATTAACAGTTTTAATTAGGGGCACCAAGGTCATTTCATAAGACTATGAATCCATTTAAGAAATCCTATAATTAAACTTTTTTTGCGACCAACGTAGTATATTTTTTATTAGCAAGCTCATACTTATGTCAACTTATTATTCGCTCAAAAAATAATAAATGAATCTTTCCAAGGAAATATTCAATTAGAATACTATGATTTGTGAAAATCCCTAAATAAAACAAGCCAAGGAATATAAGTTGTTAGTTTCAGGATAGGGCTGTATTGTCACAAACGATCACAAAAATGACGAATGGTCTTTGCTTTATTTGTTGATAAAGGGTCTACAGCCGACTAGGATGGTGACTGAAAATTGCAAAGCTATGTTTTGCTGTACTACATAACAGTCTCCCAGCTACGGTTCACATCGAGACAAGATCGAACACGAACATGCTGAAATATAAACTATCTACCACAACTCCACATGCACCGTCCGCACGCTGCACGCACTCACAGACGCATACATGCACGCTTGCAATTTCAGCCTATCAGACATTCAGACGTGGCTCTTGATGGATGAGCTGTATCCCGTGCGGTCGTCGTAGAACTTGGACCAGAGCATGACGCCGCCGTACTTGGGCGAGCCCTTGATGAGCGGCAGCACCTGCGACTTGAGCTGGGCGGCGGGCACGAACCCGGTGCCCGCCGCGCTCTTGGAGGCGGGCAGACCCAGGAAGATCTTCCCCGCCGGCACCGACTGCCATTGTTTCCATGCGTCTAGGAAGGCCTTGCGCCCCGAGCTGAACTGGCACGGCGGGTTGTTGTAGAACTGCACCCACACGTAGTCGAACAGCCCCGTGCCGAGCGCGGTGCCCAGCGACGCGTCCGGGAACGGGCACTGCGGCGCCGCCGACAGGTACACGCGCCGGGAGTAGGACTTGAGGGCTTTCGCCAGGTCGTCCCAGTACAGGCTCCCGCCGCTCTCGATGTCGAAGTCGATGCCGTCGAGGACGGCGTCGCCGAGGGGCCTGCTGGTCTTGGACGACCTGCCGCCGAGGTAGTTGTTCCAGAGGTACGCCGCGACGCTCCTCGCGTCGTCCGGCGACGAGAGCCCGTAGCTGCCGACTCCCCCGCCGATGGAGAGCAGGACCTTGATGCCCATGCGCTGGCACGCCTTGATGTCCGCGCCCACGCCCGTGCACCCGTTGCTCGCCGGGTCGCAGTGGCCCGCCAGGTTCAGCACCGGCGTCTGCCCCTTGCCAAACGTCGGGAGGAACGCCACGTTGACGAACTTGTAGTTGCCCTTAGCGCAGGTCTGCGCCAGCGTCCCCTCGTTGCCGTTCTGGCCCCAGTAGATGGCGATGCCGCCGGCGCGCGCTCCGGCGGCTAGCCCGGCCAATGCAAACGCCGTGGCCAACAGCATTGGCAGAGACGGGATGTTGCTTTTAGCCATCTTGTTTTTCTCGAGTTCTTTGTATGGACTAGTGAGTATGAATTGTGTTTGAAGGTCGATCCCTGGTCTTTATATAGCTGATGATGAATCCGTTGAGCAATGTGGTGCGCAACTAGCATCCGTTGGGTGTGGTAGCCGTCACAAGTTGACTGGCCCACTTGGCATGATCGAGACGGCGCAATTTGTGGTCGAGATAGTGCGTCGATAGTGCGTATCTGGCTTATACTCTTGCAGCTTAGCACGGGGCGACGATAGTGCGTCGGCAGTGGTTGACCGCTGACCTGTGCGCGAGGGGTCGTCGTTACGTGGGGAACAGCGGCCTCCACTGATCAGCCTTCCAAGTGCGACGACCATTTCTCCCCAACTCTTACAAATTTGCACGCTTGCCTCTGCTCAGAATTCACAAATGCTCAGTGCGCGAGGGCAAGGTGCTGGACACTTGGATCATCCGCATTAACCGCGTTAACCGCAATCATCCGCATTAACCGCACGCGCTGCTCATCGCAACCAAGTCGGCCTCGGTGCTACTCGGGTGACTCAGCTTTCCGAGCAGCCAGGCCAGTAGTTGTCCACTTGCACGGGCAGCCAGGCCCACAAAGTCTGCAACTTTCCGAGCATAAGACGGAGGTCCAATGCGATTCTCCCGGTGATTGAGTGACTCGGTTGGTTGTTGTTTGGATAGCGAGACTAAATGAATAATCATCTTCCTGCGCCAATTCAGACAGCAAAGGGGACGAGCTCATCGGTACCATTTGATGAGCACAGCGACGTCATGACAGTCACGCACCTTCGTCCTACTCGATTGATAAGCCAAAAAAACCACCCAAATCTGTCCGGGCCAGCATGTACGCAAGGAGACTGGTTCAAGATTGTAGTGCCCCTGTACAGCTGGACAAAGGAATAGACAGCCGTCCGAACCAACTGGGCCTGCTCCTTGCCTTCTTTCAGATTTAGCAGTACTTTGATTTCAAGTTCCAACTTCCAACTTGATGAAAAATACAGTTCTATTGATGTTAGGCGCAGCCACACCGGCGACATAAAACGGGAAACGGCGGTTCACGTGCTGATGCCACTCTAGAAGACTAGCAGAGGCCTAGGCTCCACCGCAATTTGAAGTTCGCTCGTATCTGGCTTATCCACAAATAATATTTTTCTCTCACACAAAATCAGTCAACAGTATTTTCAGCCATAACTTATAAGCCAAACCAACCCAAACGAACAGACGCTGACATGAGAAGCGCAACTTTCAGCAGTCTTGATATATTAGTATTGGGCCGTTATTATGCGTATAACTCACACGCTGATGGGATATGAAGAAGCAAGGTGCACAAAGACCTTGCAAACACTGTGTATGGAATGTGTTGTGCAGTCAGTATTCTTGGGCTCGTTGTATTCTCCTGTCCGAGAAGGATAAATCTCACGCTTGGAGCTGATGAATAGCTAGGTTTATAAACAAACTAACAAATGGTAAATATCGTGAAAACAGGACATCGAACACCTGGTTTTCACGTAAACCAGCAAAGATCGTAGAAACTCACACCCAGAAGAGACTCCGTCAAAGCATGTGACTATAACACCTCTTGTGTTATGATCTTGCTTAGTAGATTAAGGCCTAAAAAAATTAACAAAATAAGTTTTTGGGTGTTAAAAAATTTAAAACTCACAAGAAAGGATAATTAAATCATAGGTCTCATTTCTATGAGAAGAGAAGTGAACGGGATATTGCGAGTTAGTTCAATTAATGTGTAAACATGCTTATGAAATTCTAATAAAAAAAATAGGATAAGTTGTTTTAGATGTTCGACATGAAAAACGATTTCTGTAAATGAAAATGTGACATAGCTTATAATTAGAAAGTGCCATTTTTGAAGAATTTTAATGTGCAAAATACTTAAAATAGTGCTTTAATATTTTGTTCCCACGAGTTAGTACGAAGTATGGACTAGGTCATGACATGTCGTCTTGTTGGAATTGTCGAAATTTTGACCTTTTTAAAAATTCAATCAAAGGTGTTAATGGTTGTTTAGTTCAAGCGGGATTCTCGTCCTTTCTAGGTCTGTAAGGAAAATCAACGATGTCATTTCAACATTTAAATTCCAACAAAAACAATTAAGCAAATTTTATATGTTGGGGCACTTTTGGTTGTCCCTAGGTGAGCACTTGAGCATAGCGTAGGTTACAATTGCGTTAGGTGTTGCGATACTCTCGCATAAATTGTTCGAACTTCGCTAAGAACGCGCTGCGAATGACAATCCGGTGCTCGTTCACGAACCAACGTGGGACCAACGTTCAGCATCGTTCATAGCCGCTCGTCTCACCTACTTCGCCGGCCCGCTCTCGTCCTTTCTGCGTTGTTGCACTCCTCCCGTCCTGTCCTACGAAGCATTAAGAAGGGCGTCGAGCTGCTGTTGCCACGCACTGTCCCCATCTCTCCCTCGCTCTAACCACAGCCATGGTCGCCACCAGCTAGGGCTCTTGCCGTCGTTGCGCTCCCAATCGTCCTTGCCCGTTCCGCTTACGTCCACCGTGGATGTTGGGCGCGAGCCCGAGCTCAGCCACCGCCATTCCGTCCCTCCCCGCGCTCGATAGCTTGCACCGTCACCTTCGCCTCGCTCCTCTCCATACCCCTCGCGTGCACGCCGGAGTCCACGCCGCCTGGAACCACCATTTCCTCGCGGCCGCCGGGCTATCGACGCTACGGTTGCCCACGCGCGCGCCCAGATGGCCTCGGGCCATCTTCGGTCGAAGCCGAGCACAACCTCCGAGCCGCGTGAGTCTGGTGGTGCTCCGGCGCTCCTTCCCGGCTTGCACCATCACCGGCAGCGCCACTGCCGCCGTACCGGTTCACCTCCACCGCCGCCCTACCGCTGCCGCGCGTGGTGGGTGCTTCACCGGCCGTGCCCGGCTAAGTTGTCGCCTCCCGCGCTTGCGACCAAGGCCGCCGCTGCCCCTGCGCATCACCCTCGCCGTCGCCAGTAGCCTGCCTTGCCGAATCGGCCAGCACGCCGCCTCCCCTGCCACGGCCGCGCGGGGCCATGCCGTCATGGGCCGCCTCCGGGCGAACCTTGCCCCCACTCGGTTGCGCGTGGGCCCACCGCGGTCCCTGAGCCACCACCGCGCCGATGGCGAGCCCCCAGCCGGGCTAGAGCGGCGCCGACCGGCAGTTCCTCCGCCGTCCTCTGCTCCATGCAGCGAGAGGGAGAAGAAGGTAGAAATAGGAGCTTTTCTAGGGTTCCCAATACAAAACCGTGACTCACATAAATAGTGTTCTTGTACTGCGGGTTAATTTCGAGAAATTTCAGGGGTGGTTTCGCAAATGTGCGTGGGGAGCGGTGGTTTGCTGGGCCACTTGGGTCGTTGGCCGGCGCTCTGGCCGCCTGGGCCCTCGGTTCCACGTGGGCTGCAGACGGCCGCGGGCGCGCCCGGTGGGCCGCCGGTCTTCGCCGTGGGCCACGTCATGTAAGCCGCGTCCGCGCGCCGCGCACGTGGGCCGCGCCAAGGTTGTGCCGCGCTGGGCCGGTTTTGGCTTTTTCCTTTTTAGAAGGAATTAGAAATAGGTTGTTAATTTTATTTCTGAGCGGATCCATGCTAAATATTATAAAATTGCATAGACGTCCAAAAATAGTAAAACCAATTTTCTTAGGATCCTAAAATCATGATTTATCTGTCAGTATATTTTATTCACATAGTTTTATAATATTCTTAGAAGCTGTATAATTAATTTGAGATACTTGATATTGTCAAAATATAAACTTATAAGAATTGTTGTGATAAATTGGTGATAGTGTTGGCTTTGAAATTTTTACAGTAGCTTTCTAACAATATTAGGTGCTCACTGCAATTTTTGTAGCTTCAAAGAAATTAGTTTGTTAAGGTAACTAAATGAGCACTAGTACAAAAATATATATTTAATCAATCAAATGTCAAAATTAGTTGGAAGTTTGTAGAACGAAAACATTTTCTAAGAATGAGTCTTACTTGATGACGTGGATACATAGACTAGCATGTTAGAGCTATCTCGTTAGCTTATGAGGCGTAATCGAATTTCTAAGAGTTTCGGCTGTCGTTGATTATTTACATCTATGCGTTGCATCCACATATATCATAATAGGAACAACGATGGACCATGGAGACGACCGGAGTAGCAGAAAAGATGGTGCCTTGGTGATCGTGTCGCCACGATGGAAAGCTAACTTTTGGTTATATCTTACCCAAGCAAGCCCCGGTGCATAACCCCTATTATCCTACAATTTATTTTTATGCTTGTGCATTAAGTTTAAGGAGTTGAATGAAACACACTTGCATATATATATATATATATATATATATATATATATATATATATATATATATATATATATATATATATATATATGTCCTTATCCTATGAGTTTTACTAGTATGATAGGATCGTGTATATTGTTATGCTATAGGACTTCGGTAGAAGTCGAGTGATTGTTTGTCACTCGCGAGAGATAGGAAGGATATTATTGTTGTTGTTATATTACTATCACATAGAAAATATATAAATGATAATTGGAGATTGGACGGAATGGTACTTGGATCTGGATTTGGTTTGGCATTCGAGCGAGGCTTAGATTGCGCTTGTTCCGCCTTTGTCGGTTAAGGACCGTCCGTTGCATTGGATTCTAGTCATGTCACAGACTTATTATCCTAAGCACATACTTATTTATGGGAGTAGAGAAGGCTCATTGCTCTCTTGTCATGGGTTTCGACTCTTTTCGGACCGACTGATTGGAGGCGGGGATGGTGGTGGTCTAAGCACCACACTGAGTCTGGGACTTAGGAGTGGGGGCTTGGAGTCTAAGTTTGGACGAGGACCTGTACCCCTTGATAGGAGAGTGGTGGGTAGGTCCTGCTTGTGCCTGGGGTACAAGCGGGGCGTGTGTTTCGGGGTACCCAGCTGGGCACATTGATTCGCGAATCGCTGGGTAAGCCGGTACGACTTGTCTACAATCTAGCACCGTAGTAAGAACTGGAAGATAAAAGATAGTAAAATGGTCCGAATTGCTTACCACCTGCTTGAAAGTAGCACATGTGCTTACGTAGAATGGTTAGTTAACGAACTAATGATGACTGCTAATAAAATTGAATATAAGGACGCACGTTTAGTAATGCTCTTGCAGATGCAATAAACCCACAAGCCAGATAGCCTTGCATACTCAGGGTTTGTTCTACCCTGTTGCAGGTGACAGGAACATGTGGAGCTGACACTTGTGCGTGGAAACCTCCTGATGGGCTCAGCGATGATTTCCTTAACGTTGCGGACATAGCATTTATTTGAAACTTTCACCCAAAATATTTTACAATAGAAAACTTATAACCTGTTATGATGTATCATCATGTTAATGTTTAACTTGTCGTTAAATAATTTTATTTCCGCTGAAACTCTGATAGCATGGGTATATTCCGTTGTTATAAACAATAAATATTATACTCTGATGTTGAATGAAAAGTGATGTAAGAAATGACTTAAGAATATTGTAAGCTTTATTCTCTCATTTGTGATTCTGATGAAAAATGTGATTTTTTGGGCTCTCCCTTGTGGTGTGCTCGACGGAACTGCGTAATTTAGTGTCCCCCCTTGAGTACTTAGTGCCTCATGAAAGACAAGTACTCCTAGGAGATATTAGATTAGATGGCTCTGCCACATGTGTTATCATAGCGTAAATGAGGAAATAAAGCTTCGGAACCTATTTCTAAATTAAAACTTGACAACAAATTCTTTTCAAAAAGTTAGGACGTTGCATGCGAAGTTATATAAGTAGCCCTATTACTATAGTTATGTATCTAGGATAGATGGCACTCTGCTGATTTATGTAGGTTTAATCAAGTTTTATGTAGGTACACTGACTTCGAGCATAGTCTGATAGTATCGACTAGCTATAGGGAGAGAACGATGTGCCAAAAATCTGAGAACGATTGCCCTATATATTGGCAACAGTAGAAGAACGCATAGGACATGCATTCATGCATATCCTGTTTGTGCATTGTAGTGCCCGTATTGCTTGTAGATACGCCATCCATAGGTGTCACACGTGTCGTATTGTGCACGACTGACCCGTCCTTGTTCTGGAGTTATTTCTATATTGTGGCTTCGTGCTCCGCGTTCGCCTGTGGTTCACGCCTGTCGTGACCCACGTCTCCCCATACTCTTTTCTGCACTTTTGTCGAACCCTTGCCCTGCAGTCGTACTAGTCAATAATGGCCTCAGACATCGCTCGCCTCGAACACGCGAAAATTTGGTTGATTCATTCATAGTCGCGCAGGAACCTGGGTGGACCGCGCTAGGACCACTGATCGCTTTGCCATTATAAGTAGGGCCGGGCCTAGCCGTTGGTACCACCACTCGGTGCACTTTAGCTCGCTTAGCTTTTTCTGTTGAGCAAGCTTTTCACTCAGTCCTTACTTGCAACCATCGCCAGGGATGGCAGGAGCCTGGGTTAGTAGTTAGTGCCTGAACACTGAGGGTTTTCCCAAAATCTTGTATGCCACCCTGCAAAAGCTTGGAGTCAAAGATCGTCCCGAGTATGAGGGCCGTGAGTATGAAAAGCATGGCACTAAGCGGTGTGAGGTTACCGTCTACATTGGAAAGAGTGAAGAGTTCTCCAACATCACTGAAGCCTAGAATGTGACCGCAATCGGGTTTCGCTTCATCGACACCTATCAGGCTGTGGCCCATAAAGCCTTCAGATACCTTTGCCAGATCTATGAAGAGTCCATTGCTCGTACCCCCATGAGGTTCTTTCCACCTTTGGAAAAGAATCGACGGGCATAGAGGGCTCACATGGAGACTTTGCTAGGGCGGGATGCGTAAGAAGACAGTCCAACCATGGTGCACTTGACCACGTACCTGCTTGCTCTGGATAAGCAGTATGACCGACAAGCCTTGGAGCTGAGGATCCAACAAGCCGAGGAAGCCAAGATCTTCTCTAGGATGCTCTAGGTGCAGCTTGCCGAAGCGCATGCCCGTCTAGGCGGCTGGCCGGGTCGCCGGGAGGTGAGTCCTCCTATGGATAGAGGCCAAAAGTTGCTCTCTAAGGCTTTGTATCATCTCGATGTATTACTTTTGAGGTTTTGATAAAAGCTTTCTCTATATAAAAAATAGCAAAGTCTCGCTCGTGAAAATGCAGTACCTGCACGATAGATGAGTGCCAATCAATCTTGGCCCTCTATATTTTTTTAGGATAAGGCCCTCAATATTCATTAACAGTTTTAATTAGGGGCTCCAAGGTCATTTCATAAGACTATGAATCCATTTAAGAAATCCTATAATTAAACTTTTTTTGCGACCAACGTAGTATTTTTTTATTAGCAAGCTCATACGTAGGTCTACTTATTATTCGCTCAAAAAATAATAAATGAATCTTTCCAAGGAAATATTCAATTAGAATACTATGATTTGTGAAAATCCCTAATTAAAACAAGCCAAGGAATATAAGTCGTTAGTTTCAGGATAGGGCTGTATTGTCACAAACGATCACAAAAATGACGAATGGTCTTTGCTTTATTTGTTGATAAAGGGTCTACAGCCTACTAGGATGGTGACTGAAAATTGCAAAGCTATGTTTTGCTGTACTACATAACAGTCTCCCAGCTACGGTTCACATCGAGAAAAGATCGAACACGAACATGCTGAAATATGAACTATCTACCACAACTCCACATGCACCGTCCGCACGCTGCACGCACTCACAGACGCATACATGCACGCTTGCAATTTCCTAGTATCAGCCTATCAGACATTCAGACGTGGCTCTTGATGGCTGAGCTGTATCCCGTGCGGTCGTCGTAGAACTTGGACCAGAGCATGACGCCGCCGTACTTGGGCGAGCCCTTGATGAGCGGAAGCACCTGCGACGTGAGCTGAGCGGCGGGCACGAACCCGGTGCCCGCCGCGCTCTTGGAGGCGGGCAGACCCAGGAAGATCTTCCCCGCCGGCACCGACTCCCATTGTTTCCATGCGTCTAGGAAGGCCTTGCGCCCCGAGCTGAACTGGCACTCCGGGTTGTTGTAGAACTGCACCCAAACGAAGTCGAACAGCCCCGTGTTGATCGCCGCGCCGTCCCACTCGTCCGGGAACGGGCACTGCGGCGCCGCGCTCAGCAGCACCGCCTTGTTGCCACTCTTGCCCATGTCCTTGAGGTCCCTGCGTCAGTGGTGTCCGATCAGAGCATGAACATATATGTGTGAACCCGAAACGAGCATGCAACGACGAGCATTAGGCGGCAGCGAAAGTGTATACCTGGCGAGATTGTCCCAGAACTTGGCGCTGCCGAGCTCGATGTCGAAGTCGATGCCATCGAGGACGGCATCGCCGAGCGGACGTGACGACGACGTGCCGCCGAGGTAGCTATTCCAGAGGTACGCGGCCACCAGCCGCGCGTCCGCGGCCGACGACAGACCGTACTTGCCAACGCCGCCGCCGATGGAGAGCAGGACCTTGACGCCGCGGCGCTGGCACGAGCGGATGTCATCGCTCAGGTCGGAGCAGCTGCCCGACGAGGCGTCGCAGTGGCCGGACAGGTCCAGCTGTGGCGCCCGGCCCTGGCCGAACTGGGAAACGAAGGCGAGGATGACGAACTGGTACTTGCGGGACGCGCACGTCGCGGACAGGGTTGCTTCGCCCGTGTTCTGGCCCCAGTATACGGCGATTCCGCTGGCGTGGCTCGTAACGAGGAGCGCCAGCAAGAGGATGGCAATGAGTTGGAAGGGAGTGAGAGGTCTACCTGCCATGGTTAACCAGCTAGTTAGCAACTAATTAACCCTATGCCTAGCCTAGTGCAAGAAGACAGTGTGCTAGTACTAGTAAGGATTTGCTTTGAGCTAGCTTCGGTTAGCTATGGCTTGTGAAGTGTGAATGTGTGATCGATGTCCGGTCACCTTTTTATAGCGGTTCGCCAGTGTAAACCAATAACATTAGCAATGTGAGCGTCACGGACTCACGGGATGGGACTATAGATAGTAACTGGTCCGGCATATCACGGTGGCGCCGTGGCGCTCGTGGACGGAAGAGTGGACAGCCGGCCAAACGAAGTAGGCGTGCTCCTTGGCTTGTTCCATTTCTATACCAATCCTTTCAGTTTCAGCTTCGTGAAAATTAAGTACATTTCGGTTGATGTCAGGTGCAGCAACATTCATGCTTCATTCCCCTGCAATCATGGTGATTGCCGTCTAAGACATACTGCTTGTCTGCTTGGGAGCTATTTAAGGAGTGCGGTACTAGAATACTAGACCGCCCTTCATATGGAAACTGACAATATCTACAGCCTACAGGCCTGGCCCTTGGAACGTCACAAATGGATTTGTTATTTGCAGAAAAACATGCATACTCGAGCAGGTTCGTAAATCGTGGTGGTAATAAAACAGTAAAAATGTAAAATTGCTCTCTTGGATTTTTTTTTAAGAGTCCACTTGGCGAGAAACCCTGTAATCACACGCTGCTGGCTGGCTGACTGTCGACCAGGTCGGAAGTGTGCCGCATGATGATTGATGATCCCTGTAGCATGTAGGAGTGAATCGATCAATCACACCGGGAGAGTCCTCGTGCCTCAAGTTACCAGCCCGTCATGTGCCTGCGCGGTCGGTTGATCGTTTGTTTCTATTGTTGATGAAGTATGTCAGTAGTCGAGTACAGGTCTGATCTATATGTTCAGAAGCATGGTGGCTTCACAGGGCCGGATCCTGCTATTGTGCCCGGATATTTCTAAACATGTCCAACATTTGTAGGAAAAAATTATAGTTCGTATGTATATGCAAATATATAATATAGTTAAGCTTAAAAATTCATATTCTCTTCATCTTATTCATCCAAACAAAGAACAACCCATGTGGCCTATTTACCTATCGCAACCACTCATTACTCACCAGCCCGTAGGCACACCCGACGGTCCAGATTATAAAACGTTTTGGCTTTTCTAAATTCATAGCTTTTACTACGCACCTAAATATATGTTATGTCTAGATATATAGTATAAAATCTATAATAAATCTAGAAAAAATATCAAAACGTCTTATAATTTACGACGGGGGAAGTAAATTTGGGGCTCCTTTGGTTTTTACTTGGATATACCCAACTTTAAAATCTTGGGTCGGTCATTGGGTGGCTTTGATATCTTCTGAAACTAGAATGGTGCTTTCCCCTTACAAAACATCTCTCCTTTTTATTCAGCTGCCTGATACATTCTACATGTGACGAACAATGAAATCTGAAGAACCACCAACAACACAAAGTACAATAAATCGCATAAATATGAAAGATCTGCTAACACCAAGCATATGTGTATGCACAGGCAGGCACATCCTCAATATGTCTAATTATCACACGTGGCTCTTGATAGCGTCACTGTAGCTTGCGCGGTCGTCGTAGTACTTGGACCAGAGCATGACGCCGCCGTACTTGGGCGATCCCCTGATGAGCGGCAGCACATTAGAGTTGAGATCGTCGGCGGGCACGAACCCGGTGCCGGCCGCGTCCTTGGAGGCTGGCAGGCCTAGGAAGATCTGCCCCGCCGGAACCGACTCCCACTGTTTCCACGCGTCCATGAACGCGCCGCGGCCTGCGTTCACCTGGCACTCCGGGTTGTTGTAGAACTGCACCCAGACGTAGTCGAACAGCCCTGTGTTGATCGCGCCGTTGTCCCACTCGTCAGGGAACGGGCATTGCGGCGCCGCGCTCAGAATCACCCCCTTGCCGCCGACCTTGTTCTTGCCCATGTTCTGTCCCTGCACGGCGTGCGGCCAGGGTGGAGGCGGTGAGCGAGCAAACACGGAGTTAACCAACACGACCGAGCGTGCCACGACGAGAAGCAGACTGCGAGAGTTTACCTGGCCAAGCTGTCCCACTCCCAGTACTTGGAGCCGCCGAGCTCGATGTCGAAGTCAATGCCGTCAAGGACGGCGTCGCCGAGGGGGCGCGACGACGACGTGCCGCCCAGGTAATTGTTCCAGAGGTAGGCGGCCACGTCCCGCGCGTCCCCCTGGGACGACAGGCCGTAGCTGCCATCACCGCCGCCGATCGAGAGCAGGACCTTGATGCCGCTGCTCTGGCACGAACGTATGTCGTCACTCAACCCCGTGCAGCCACCCGATGAGGGGTCGCAGTGGCTGGCAAGGTCCAGCTCCGGCGTCTGGCCCTTGCCGAACTTGTAGACGAAGGCGAGGATGACGAACTTGTAGTTCCCTGACGCACACGTGTCGGACAGGGACGCCTCGCCGTCGTTCTGGCCCCAGTAGACGGCGATGCCACCGGCATGGCATGTGGCAAGGAGAGCCACCAAGATGGTGGCCACGAGCAGGGGTGGAGCTAGAGCTCGGTTTGCCATGGCTTGATCGAGCGTGCCCAACTTGGATAGTAACTTTAGGAACTTGTTCTACGAGTAGTAGTGAGTAGAGCTGAGATGGGATGGCGAAGTGTGCATATTCATGTCTCCTTTTATAAGGTTTGCGTTAGCAATATGAACGCCGTGGAGAGAAGTTTGAGTAGGTTTCGTGCCGTGGTTCGTCCGCACTTCTGTGTGAATTTACCTTGAAGTGGTTGCGGTTAAGTAAAGTTTTATTTATTTACGTACGGTAATCCCATATGCAGTTTACATTCCCGTGATGATCAATGTAATCATTGAAGCTGACTTCAAACGTGATAATCACCTTACTCAACTAAACCACAGACATGCGACAAAATTGCGCCTTTTCTGGTTCCTGCATACAGTACATGGTTTACATTTTTTTTGAAACTCTCACCGGGGGAATTCCCCCCACCTGAATTCATTAACTTAATGATGTTGACCTTGGTTTACATTCTCAACGGTGTCATGAATCGTTGATCGTTTCTCCATTCGTAGTGGCCAGTGATTCCATTGATCAGTAATATTATATATGCTACTCACTATGTCCCTGAATAAATAGATTCATAGAATTGTTTAAGTCAAACTCTTTAAACTTTGACTAAATTTCTTAAAAAAAAGTTAAGACTTATGATATCAAATTAGTATCATTAGATTTACCATAGAATATATTTTCATAAGGTACTCATTTTATGACATAGATGTTGTTACTCTTTTATATAAAGTTAGTCAAATTTAAAAAAGTTTAACTGGCATGGATTCTATGAATTGATTTATTTGAGGATGGAGGGAGTAATTTATTTATTTATTATGCTTATTGTATGGAGTAAAAACTGTTAGCATTTACACATTCTCTCGATATGTAGAGGAGATTTACACTGACATGTTACAACAAGAGCTGAATTTTTCACAATGCTAACGGTCCTTTGTTTTTCTTATTTACCACCTGATTTCTGGGAAAAGTAACATACTGCAACGGTTTTGTTTTACTCAATTGTATGCATTGGTCATGTCTGCCTTTTTTTAAAAATAAAAACACAGAGTGCCTTATATTTTGTAAACTTCTCCTTTAAAATTAATGCATGCGCTTGCACAAAGCTAGCAGATTTTTTTTAGAAACAAAATCATAGATAAAGGACTTTTGCTTGTAAACGATGTAACCATTTATGTGAATCAATAAAGTTTGCCTGAAGTAGCAAAAAAAAGTGTATGATGATTTAGAACCTAGAGACAATTATTGCGCTCATAAAGATCATTCCATGCTATCAGGGCCAGATTTAGCACCAAGCTTGGGTGGGCTTGAGCCCCCCTGCCGCTCCTCAGAGCTTGAACCCCTTCTAAGGCACCCACAAACATGCAGTTATAAAATCTTGGGAGAAGATGTGAGATAGTATAAGATAATGGGAATAAGCACCTCCTACAAAATGCGTTTGGAAAATGTGTAAAGTATACACATATATCAACCAACCCATTTTGCTTGCACACATGTGGCTTCCATCCACAATACACATGTGACTTCCATCCACTTGGAGCAGCTACATCATATTGCAATTGGAGAAGCCACATGAGTATAATCCTGCAATCAGAAATGTCCGAGAGAAATGCAATGTGAACATCACAAAGGAGAACATCACTTAAAGATGCAAAGCCTTTGACAAACATTATGGAGTTATACTTGCTCCAAGTGGGTTTCATTGGGATTGGAAAATCACTGGCTCTCAAGTCTCAATTGATAGTGATGACGTTTGGAGTAAATATGTGGAGGTATGCAGCATGATAACGTAAACTATTTTACATGATCATCTGAACTATGTTGCATTTAATATTTACTTTTGTGACTTTTTGACAGGCTAATACATATGTTGCTTGTTACCAAAGTTGTCAAGAATTGGGAAGCAATCAGCATCATCTGCTCCAAAGATCATGCCACGGGTAACCTGCTAGGACAGGTGCTGAAAGTGCTCAGGAGATGGCAAATGGCGTTGGGCTCTCCAGATTTTTCCACAGTTTTTTTAACGAACAAGCACGAGACGGTGCTCATTTCATTGATAGAGAAGGAAGATTTTTCCACGGTGCCATCTCAATTGGGAAAGAGTCCAAGAACAAGTGAAACCTTATGTCTTTGCTTGGGGACATTAAAACATCATTTGGCTCTGCTATGAAGTCAATTGAACCTGTCGACTACTAAGGCCTACTTCTCCACATGATTCCTTGATGCACTTGACCAACTACCAGATTTGAGACATGATGATTATATGCAAGCATAAGGTATGATGAATCATGATGATCAAATTTTTAAAGCACTTTTGGGCCTTCCCCTGAACATGAGAAAGGATTGGTTATTAAGGCCCCGTTTGGCATGGCTTCATTTTTTTACTTCAACTCCATAAACAGCTCCATCGATGGAGGCGAACAACCTGTTCGTTTCGGCTGAAACGATCGTGGATTATTAATGCTGGCTGGTTTGGTGTGAGAGAAAAATACTATTCTAACTTATAATCCACGATCGTTTACGACCAAGCGAACAGGCTGGAAGCCGTTTTGGTTAACCATTTGGCAATAGCTCCACATGCAGAGTTCCTTGAAACGTGCTCTCACAAAATTCCATGCAGGGCCCACCAGAACAAGGTGAAGCTATGTGAAGCCACTATTTTTAGCTGATCCCACCTCAAGCCTCTGTGAAAGCGGCTTCCTGGGTGAAGTCGTTTTGTTTTAACCTGTTTGGTACAAAACGGCTCCAAACGGCTCCTGAAGCCGGTGGAAAAGCCGTGCCAAACAGGACCTAAGAACGAAGAAGTCAAAATCTGAAGACATTGAAAAAGAAGTCAAGTAGTCTCATCTACTGTAATGTTTGTTGATAGTAATGCTTCCCTGCTCATATTTTGCATTACACTATGCACCTACAGTGAGAAACTGGAGTTGTATTTCAGCCAAAACTTCATCTTTTGTATTAGAATTTATGGGCTCTACGAGCAGACGCACAATGAACTTTGTAGGTGTTCATATTTTTATGCGAATCTTTGGTGCTAAATTTGTGTGTTGTTGGAGCATGCAGTGACCTATGCATATGTTAAGCAACTGCTCCTTTTAATGTAGATGTCACATTATTTTCATTTCTTACATTTTAATTGACATAAATTATTTAGAATGCCATTGTTGTCTATTTCATATTTCTGCTAGCCAAGTAAAAGAAATATTCATCAACCTATGACTCATGTATTCTCATGTTCTAATTCAGAAAAGCATCAATTCATCAATAGTGTGGATCCAAACAGGAACTGAAATTTGAACGATTGTTAGATTCTAGCAGGCAATTTCAAGTGCCATCCAAACATCCAAATTGGAAACACACATCATTTCCAATTCGGCTTGCTTTGGAATTGGGCCTCCATTCTACGTACTCCATCCATCCCAAATTGTAAGTCATTCCAAGAATCTTGGAGAGTCAAAGCATCTCAAGTTTGACCAAGTTTATATAATAAGATAATAACATTTATGATACCAACTAAGTACCAATAGATTCTTTGTTAATTATATTTTTATAGTATATTTATTTGATGTCATAAATCTTTGTAATTTTTTTTATAATTTTGGTCAAACTTGACAATCTTTGACTCTCCAAGATTCTTGGAATGACTTACAATTTGGGATGGAGGGAGTACACAATTCAATCCAGATACCCAAATGCTCGTTAAGGTCATATGCATCATCGACATTGTGCAAGCCCATAAAGCAACAAAGTAGTATTTCCATTTTTCATATCGTAAATCATTTTGACATGAAGTTTATTTTGAACAACACAATGATAAGGGTTTGTTTTAACTTTAAACTCTGTTTTATGCGGTTATAAAATGCTCTGTTTCACTTAGAGGGATTTGTTTTTAGGTTAAAAATACTCTTGGTAAAGTTGAGATTTTTAAGTTTTTAAGTCATTTATGAATTTTAAATATGTTGGCATTTGCCGTGTCTCTACATCAACGCCACATTACTCAAAATCACTCTAAATTTGAGCTAACAAAAGTGATGGCTAAAAATCAGACTCGAACTGTATGCTTATTTTTTTGAAAAAATAATCAATTATGAATAGAAATTTAAGCGGCCAGTTTGAGAAGCATAAGACATGAATACAGATTTTCTCAATAAGCAAACTATAGCACAACTAAATGATCTTGATCCCTTTTTTATTCAACCGTGTGTGTGTGTGTAATACGTCATACATGTGAGAAACAAATGAATCTGCAACACAACCCAACATGGTACAAGAAAATTCACTGCACTCTGTAAGACGTTGTGACACGAACATAAGCACCCAGCCACCCACAAAGATGAACCATCTTTCGACAGTCGACACCATGCAGCAGCGCGTGCATTTTACGGGAAATATCGGCTCCTCTGACCGGTTGGTCGGGACGTCCGGCTGGTACTCTCGCGGGCAGGGTTCGAGCCCCCACGGGTGCGCTCGTTTGCCTGCCCGGAGTTAAAAAAATTCCCTCACCTGTCTCGAGTTTCCCAAAGCACAGGCAACGGACCGGCCCACTCACAGGGTAACGGGCCCCTGTGTAAGGGCGGGACACGGTGTTCGAGGGTTTTCTCGGCCTGCGTGAGAAGGTCTTCTTCCTTAAGCACAAAGTTGCGGGAGCTGTCTGTCCACCGTAGGAGTTTTTTTTTTCAGACGTGTCTCTTGATGGCGTCGCTGTAGCCCTTGTCGTAGAACTTGGACCAGAGCATGACGCCGCCGTACTTGGGCGAGCCCTTGATGAGCGGCAGCACCTGCGACGTGAGCTGGGCGGCGGGCACGAACCCGGTGCCCGCCGCGCTCTTGGAGGCGGGCAGACCCAGGAAGATCTTCCCCGCTGGCACCGACTGCCAACGTCTTCCACGCGGCCAGGAACGCGCCGCGGCCAGCGCTCACCTGGCACGGCTGGTTGTTGTAGAACTGCACCCACACGAAGTCGAACAGCCCCGCGTTGATCGCGCCGCCGTCCCACTCGTCCGGGAACGGGCACTGCAGCGCCGCGCTCAGAAGCACCCCCTTGCTGCCCTTTTTCTTACCCAAGTTCTTGAGGTCCCTGCATGCATGTCGTGCAGCCATGTCAGCATCCTGGTGTACTCAATACGAGCGTGCAGTGCAACGATTACGGGTCGGCGCGGCTCTAAGCCTCCGACTCCGAGAGTTTACCTGGCGAGGCTGTCCCAGAACTTGGCGCCGCCTTGCTCGATGTCGAAGTCGACGCCGTCAAGGACGGCGTCGCCGAGGGGGCGGGACGACGACGTGCCGCCCAGGTAATTGTTCCAGAGGTACGCGACCACTTCCCGCGCGTCCCTTTCTGATGACAGGCCGTAGCTGCCCTCGCCGCCGCCGACGGAGAGCAGGACCTTGATACCGCGGCGCTGGCACGACTGGATGTCCTTGCTCAGTGACAGAACTCCGATGGAGGAAGACAATACACACGCGAACACAAAGTGGCACACACAGAAGTTTGGGCTGCAATGCGGCAGCTGTTCCTTTGATTGAAGATCAATATATAAGCCTAGTTACAATGCTATAAAAGGAAGCTAGTCAATCACTAAAAACGAGGAAAGGCTAAACTTGGCATGCTCGTGATTGAGGGCTGCCATCCCAGCTCTCTGGGCCATGCCATGATCTACGCTATCTGCTAGAAAGGAAAGAGCTCACGGTTTATGCTAACAATCTGCTCCTAAGCCGTGAGCAACTATGCTATGTTTTTCATGCCGACCATGCCGCGAAGTTCCTGAAATCGAGTACGACCGAGTGCTTTTGTAAGCATGTCACCCAGCTGCAACTCAGTTCCCACAAACTCAACGTTGATCAGCCTCCTGTCACAGCATTCCCGGATGAAATGAAATTTCACATCAATGTGTTTGCTCCGGTCATGGTGTACAGGGTTCTTCATAAGGGCAATGGCAGACTTGTTGTCCACCTTGAGTTTTGGTGCGAGCACGGGTCCTCCGACGAGCTCAGCTAGCAACCGCGCCAACCAAACCGCCTCGCACGCAGCAGCAACAGCAGCGATGTACTCCGCTTCGCATGAAGACAGAGCAACCACCTTCTGTTTCGCCGATTGCCAAGCAACCGGTCCTCCAGCTAGGAAGAAGATGAGGCCACTCGTGCTTTTCCTGTCATTCACGTCACCGGCCAGGTCGCTATCAGAGTATCCGACCAGCACCGGCTTGCCTCCATCCTTCTTCCCGGGGTGATAATGCAAACCCCAGCTCAATGTGCCTGCCACGTACCAGAGCACACGCTTCACGGCGGTGAGGTGTTCTTGCCGCGGCGCCTCCATAAACCTGCTTAGGTAACCCACCGGGTATGCAAGATCCGGCCGGGAATTACACAAGTACCTGAGGCTGCCGATCAAGCTCCGGTACTCGGTGGCGTCCACGCTCGGCGTCGTGCCTTCCTTGAGCAGCTTCAATCTCGGCTCCATGGGGGTCGCACTGGCATTGCAACCACTCAAGCCCGCCTTCTCGAGTATCTTCGAGGCGTACGCCGTTTGCCGGAGCGAGATGCCGGCTGCTCCCTGTGTCACCTCGAGCCCAAGGTAATAAGAGAGCAAACCGAGGTCACTCATCTTGAACGTGTTCAGCATCTGTTGCTTGAACTTTGCCACGGCATTTGCGTCTCCTCCAGTTATGATGAGGTCGTCGACGTACACACCGACGATCAGGCGGCCTGCACCTTGACCGCGGGTGTACAGCCCATGCTCATCAACAC
Organism: Miscanthus floridulus; assembly: GCF_019320115.1. Taxonomy (NCBI): domain Eukaryota; kingdom Viridiplantae; phylum Streptophyta; class Magnoliopsida; order Poales; family Poaceae; genus Miscanthus; species Miscanthus floridulus. The sequence goes on along the minus strand of NC_089585.1, from coordinate 126,189,615 downwards.
AGCGTGTGAAGCCAAGTGACAGCAGCTCTGCATCGAGCTTCTGGTTCCAAGCGCGTGGAGCTTGACGGAGCCCGTACAAGGCCTTGTGAAGCCGGAGCACCTTGTACTTGTGCTTGTCGTCGACGAAGCCAGGAGGTTGCTGAACGTACACCTCTTCCTGGAGCTCCCCGTTCAAGAACGCCGACTTCACGTCCATGTGGTGGACGCCCCAGCCGTGGTGCGCCGCGATGGCGAGGAGCAGCCGCACCGACTCCAGTCGTGCAACTGGTGCGAAGACCTCGTCAAAGTCGACGCCAAGCTGCTGCACGTAGCCCTTGGCGACGAGGCGAGCCTTGTACTTGACGATGTTGCCGTTCTCATCACGCTTCACTTTGTACACCCACTTGAGGCCTATGGCGCGGTGTCCACGTGGGAGCTCGACCAGCGACCATGTCTTGTTGTCGCGGATCGAGGATAGCTCCTCCTCCATCGCGGCAACCCAGTTTGGGTCACCGTCGGCCTCCTTCAACGTTCTTGGCTCCTCCACGCTGACTGCATGGAGTTCAGCTTCCACGGCGTCGCGGTGCGCCATGCCTGGAACAGCATCCGTTCCAAGAATATTGTCCAGCCTCCGGTACCTGTGCTCCACGTCCTCATCATCATCAGCGTCGAGGTTGGGATCATTGCTGAGAGGTGTCGCAAACTCGACCTGCCTCCCTGTGGGAGGGATCGGAGCATGTGGCGATGGTGTGCCCGTGGATGTAGCAGGTACTGGCGATGTAGCGGGCGCAGGCAACTTCATGACGGTGGAAGGTGTCGTAGGTGCAGACGACGTCGTAGCCGACGGCGGTACGCCAGAAGTATGACGCTGGAGTTCGTACTCTTGCTCGATGGTGAACGGTTCCAGGTTGACGTCAGTAGAGACACCATCCCAGTCCCAGCGTGCGTGCTCATCAAACACAGCATCACGGGAGATGATCACACGAGCACGGATGGGGTCATAGAAGCGGTATGCCTTGCTTCCTGCTTCATAGCCGATGAAGACAACCTTCACCCCACGATCGTCAAGCTTGGATGGGTGTGGATGGAGACGCTTCACATAGGCAACGCACCCAAACACTTTCAGGAAGTGCACGGGTGGCTTCTTCCCGTACCACGCCTGGTACGGAGTCATCCCGTCGAGCGCGGATGTAGGCGATCTGTTGAGGAGGAACACAGCGGTGTGCACCGCCTCGCCCCAGAAGTAGCCTGGCATGCCCCGCGCGCGCAGGATGCTCCTCGCCGTGTTCACGACCATCTGGTTCCGGCGCTCTACGACGCCGTTTTGTTGTGGCGTGTACGGCGCCGAGTAGTGCCGTTGGATGCCTTCGCCTGCACAGTATTCACCAAACTGCACAGAGGTGAATTCACCACCATTATCAGTACGGAGGACCTTCAATTTCTTGCCGGTCTCACGTTCCACCCTCGCCTGGAACATCATGATCGCCGCCGGCGCGTCTGCCTTCGAGCGCAGCAGTGTGAGCCACATGAAGCGACTCATGTCGTCGACGAGTAGTAGGAAGTAGACGTTCCCCGCCGGCGTCGGTGGCGAGATCGGGCCGCAAAGATCACCATGGACCAGTTCGAGCTCTTCCTGAGCCCGGTACTTGGCGGCCTGTGGGAACGGCGTGCGTTTTTGTTTTGCCAAGACGCAGTCCTCGCAGACTTGGTCTACATGGTCGATCGCCGGTAGTCCTCGCACCATGTCCGCGCGCCCAAGCTTGCGCAACGCCTGGAAGTTGAGGTGGCCGTAGCGCTCGTGCCAGCGCCACGCCATGTCGCCGACCCGCGCGGTGAGGCACACCGGAGCGGTGATGTCCATGTCGAGGAAGTAGAGCCGGCTAGGTGATCGATACACCTTGGCCAGCAGTTGGCGTTGCAGATCGTAGAGACGCAGCACGCCCGCCTCGATGTCGACCTTGAAACCATCCTCATCCATCTGCCCGAGGCTGATGATGTTCGTGGTGAGGCGGGGGATGTAGTAGACGCCGTCTAGCCGACGGTGTTCGCCGGACTTGCACGCGAAGAGGACGGTGCCCTTGCCTTGGATGTCGACCACCGACCCGTCGCCGAATTTGACGGTGCCGGTGACGCCGCTGTTCAGCTCCGCGAAAACGGAGCGCGTTCCCGTCATGTGGTTCGTCGCCCCGGTGTCCAACACCCAACGGTGAGAGACCACAGCCTCCTCCTCTTGGCTGAGGTGGAGATGCACCTTCGGTTCATCGAGGTGGACACGCACCGTGGATTCGTCGAGAGGCGGCGACGACCTGAGATGAGAGCAGAACGCGTCCGGCGCTTTTACCTCGGCGTCGGCGGCGATGTACATGAGTGCGTGCTCCTGTTCCTCGGCCTGCGCGATGTGTGTCGCACCCTTCTTCTTCCCGCGACAATCCTTGGCCCAATGGCCTATCTTGCCACAGTTGTCGCAGCGATTGCCGCGTGGTGGCCTCCCGCCACCGGCGTTCCCGGTGCCCGCGTTCTGGCCGTTGCGGCCATCCCGCGACAATGATTCCTCGCCGCCGCGTCCGCGTCCGCGTCCACGGCGCTTTCCGGGGCTGCCGGAGCCCGTGCTACCACTGGAACTATCCTGCTCACGGCGAGCCTTGCGACGAGCCTCCCAGTCCTCCTCACAGAGCATCAGGCGCCCCATGGCGTCCGTGACCTCCTTGGGCTTGGCGCGCTCCTTGAACACACGTAGGCGCCCGATGACCTCCTCGAGCGAGACGTTGTTGAGGTCGAGGAACATCTCGAGGGAGACGGCAGCCTGCGAGAGCTTGTCCGGGACGACCTGCAACAACTTCTTCACTACCTCGGCGTCGGTGATGTTGTCGCCGAGAGCGCGGAGGTTGGTGGCGAGCGTCGTGATGCGGAGCCCGAACTCGGTGACGGTCTCCCCCTCCTTGAAGGTGAGAGTGCCGAATTCGCGACGAAGCTGCTGTGCACTGGCGTCACGTGCGCGTTCGTCGCCGATCCGCAAGACCTTGACCGCTTCCCACGCTTCCTTCACGGTCCGCTTCCTGGCGAGAGTGCTCCACAGCTCAGATGGAACCGAGCGCAGGAGCCCTGCCATCGCCTGACGATCGTCGTGGTACTCATCTTCGTCGGGGTCGTCGGAGATGCCGTCGTGGACGGCGTCCCAGACACGGAGGGTCTGGAAATTCACCTCCATGACCAGGGCCCATTCCGGATAATTAGTCCGGGTCAGCATCGGCCACGCGACGTTCGCGGACGGCCGCTCGATGATGCGCTCGACGACTCGTGAGCCGGAGCGACGGCTGTGGGAGCGGCCACGGCGACGTGGTGGCGAACGTGACGGCTGGACCTTCTTCTCGCCGGAGCTGTCACCGGTCTCCTTCTTGGTTGGAGACTTCGACGACATGGCGACGGCGAGGATCGGCTCTGATGCCAATTGACAGAACTCCGATGGAGGAAGACAATACATACGCGAACACAAAGTGGCACACACAGAAGTTTGGGCTGCAATGCGGCAGCTGTTCCTTTGATTGAAGATCAATATATAAGCCTAGTTACAATGCTATAAAAGGAAGCTAGTCAATCACTAAAAACGAGGAAAGGCTAAACTTGGCATGCTCGTGATTGAGGGCTGCCATCCCAGCTCTCTGGGCCATGCCATGATCTACGCTATCTGCTAGAAAGGAAAGAGCTCACGGTTTATGCTAACACTCAGAAACTTGCAGTTGCCCGACGAGGGAACGCAGTGACCGGCAAGGTTCAGGTCCGGCGTCCGGCCCTTGCCGAACTTGTAGACGAAGGCGAGGATGACGAACTTGTAGTTCCCGGACGCGCACGTCTCTGACAGGGACGACTCGCCGTCGTTCTGACCCCAGTACACGGCGATGCTGCCGGCGTGGCATGTGGCGACGAGCGCCACCAGGATGGTGGCAGTGAGCTGGAAGTGAGTGAGAGCTCGGCCTGCCATGGCTTCAGCGTACCCACTTAACTAGGAATTTTGTTTTGGTTCTCAGTGGTGATAGTTGATGGAAAGTCTGCTTAGCCAGGTCTCCTTTTTATAGCTTGGTTTTGGCATGGGTAACAACGGCAATGCATAAACATTTTCTTTTTGCGTCGATTAAGATCACGCATAGTTATATGTGAACGTATATCATGGAAGGTGACTTCAAAACTGAACTACAACAGCACATGCGACAAAAAATAGCGGATTTCCTGTATCGTCCAACTCGAATATCTGTGTTTGAGTCTGTCTACCCAACAACCATGTGTTTTATGCAGTTTCAACACATGAATTTTTTTACACCATAGAATTAAGATCCAATAGCCTCCATCCTCCTTCTACCTCCAGCCTTCTTCTACCTCTAGTCTTCTTCTACCTCTAGACAATCACAAGATCACAGATCCACAGATCACAAGAAACAAATTTTTTTCTATGGAAGGACAAATCACAAATCGCAGCATATGAACGGGCAGATGGAGTACTGCCGTGGCGGTCGCGTTTGAGTCCGCAGACCCGTACGCGGATTTCCGGGCGTCCATGGAGGAAATGGTGGCCGCGTACGGGATCGGCGACTGGGGCTGGCTGGAGGAGATGCTCGGCTGGTACCTGCGAGCCAACGACGTGGACACGCACTGCGCCATCGTGGCCGACAGGTCCAAGTGCCCGACGGGTTCAGGAGCCGGTGATGACCGGTGAAAAAAGAGAGAAAAAATCCATGTGTTTTTTTTCCTAAAACACATGTGTGTTGTATAGCATTCCTGTTGTGTTTGCGCCACAATCTGTGTCCCAACAAGATACATTACCAGAAAAACGCAATAGCTGACGAGTCTGTCTAGTCAACAACCATGTGTTTCAACAAAAGGTAGCACATAGTTGTTTGCTAGCTATAAAACACATAATTTATAACAGAGAAAAAACCATGTGTTTTAGCATAAGCTAGCATATGGTTGTTGGTTGCGCATAACACATGATTTTCAAGAGAAAAGAAACCATGTGTTTTAGCATAAGGTAGCACACGTTTTTAAAGAAAGCCCACTTAGAGAAAATACGTTATAGTTTCTATGCAACCAAAGTTGGCCCATTAACTAAAATAACAAAATGACCCATTTAACAGCAGCAGCCCATAAGAGAAGCCCAAAACCATGAATACATAGGAATATAACTAAAATTATAAATTGACCCATTTAACAGTAGCAGCTCATAACAAAAGCCCAAAACCATGAATACATAGGAATATAAAGACTTAGGAGAGAAGCCAACCAGAAACAGATCTGCGTGGGGGAAGCCTCTGCTCTGCTCACGCAGGGCAGGAGAAAGGGGGAGAGATCAGATTGCAAAGAAGAACAGAAAATTTTAAGAAAAAGAACTAGAAGACTGACTCATACCTCATCAGCAAAGGTTAGTATCCCAATCTTTTCAATCTACTTCCTGAAAAAGCAACAAAAAAGTAACTCAGATCAAAGACTAGGAGAATGTAGATCCATAGAAAACTAGTGCTAAATCTCTCTGTGTGAGGCATGAAACAAGACGGCGACATGAGTGTGACAGAGACCTCTCTTCGATTTTCTATATCCTGGCCTTTTTTTAGAGTCTGTCTCCTGACTGACTAGTGCTGAATCAGATGGCCATGCATGCATTACCCATTAGCACTGCAATTAGTGGCAGCCAGGCACATCAACAAGCCACTCTAAATCATATCCCGGTTCATCAAAGAACTACTAGCTAGCTAGCTCTAGTTGCGTAAGAGATGGAAAATTGCAACTAAGGTACTGGTGCACACCTGAAAACCGAACAAGCAACTCCTTAGGAAAATCGAAGATGCAGAGCTGTAGCTTCTAGAACTCAGGGCCAAACTAAAAACAGCAGCCAAGCTGCTACTGGGACTGTTGTGCTGTTCCTGCACAAGACAAGCATAGCCACACCACTCAGCAAACCTCAACTAAAATTATAAATATATCTCTTATGCATTTGCTATATTACTATTGTAATTAAATTACAGAACAAAAATAAGGAAATTGCACATTTGACATAGTGCAACTTGTACTTGCTGCTAATGCAATTATACTATACATGTATACAATTTAAAGATCCGGCTCATGCAACTTGTACACACAAAGCAGGGCAAAGGGGCAGAGATCAGATCGAAGAGGAACCACAAACCTCAACAGCCAAGGTTAGTACACCGATCATTTGAATTCAATCTCCTTGTGTGTGTTAGATGCATGTAATATGCAATGATGAGAAATCTTCTAATTGTCAAAACATGAAATCTGGATGTTATAACAGAACATGAATCTACAAAGAAGAACAAGGCAGCAGGAAATGTCAGAGGCACAATATCAGATTCAGAATTATGAGGAAATGATTTGCCAAGAAGAAAGCAACAATGATGTAAAATTACTCATAATTCAAAACAGTTGACACAAACAATAAATAAATGAGAACTAATGGCTTCTTCATTTTCTTGCAGGTTTCAATTGCTTTCCTTATGCAACTAATATAAGCACCAGTCGAGTTTGATCAACTACTTGAGGTAAGAAACACAATTCAATGATGCAATGAAAAGCTATGTAAGTACCCATCTGCTTGTTTTTTTATGAAGCAGAATAATTTGTATGTCACAACAAGTAGATGCGATGATTATCCAATATCAGTGAAGTCATAAGAAGCAATTAAGGACGTGCAGTCAGCTCCTTACCAAATATTTGCAGGCACAAATTGTTCCAGTGACCTTTCAAATACCTACAGATACAAAAAGGTGAGCAAAATCATTGCTTAGAATCAAAAAATGCCAACATAAGAAGGTTGTTTTTCGACTAAAATATATTTCAATGCAGGGAGGCTACATTGAACTTATGATGGAACAGATCAGGAACTCTCAGGAAGATAATCAGACTGACTGGAATACGCAGGTAAAATTTATAATACCAGTACACAAAAATTATAATTCAGACATATGTAAATTACACACATATGTGCAATGTAATATCAGCATAATAGTACTTCAATTTCAATGCTTCATTATAAACTGTGCAGCAAGATGAAGAGATGATTACATTTATAAGTAATACAAATATGTACTGGCATTAAAGTAAAACTTATCTTTGCAAAAACAGGATGGAGAAATGGCAATCGTCGCTGATGATGATGGAGCAACGACAAGCATAGCTGATGATGATAGATCTGAAATTCAACAATACCATTGGCAAACTGATGTATTCAATAACATGGACATTAATGAGGTACATAAAAATGATCTCTTCAACTATTTCAGTCCACACTGAAAAAAAATATTTATATTATAAATGACATTACTCAGAAACTAAAACTGCTGCTAATATATTTATAGGTGCAGCATTAAAATCAAGATGACCAACCAACAATGGAAGAAAATGACTTGAGGATCATAGCAGTAGAACCAACAAGTTCAGATATTACATCAACAATAACAGATGATAATGAACATGTAAATGGTAGCAAGGAACTGACGGATGAAGAGATTGAAGAATTCATAAAAAAATGAGCAGGTTGCAGCATCTAAAGGCAATAATGCACCAATCAACAGCAAGTACACCCCACAGCTATCGATGGAATTTAAGAGTAGGGATGATGCTCACCATTTCTTCAACTTCTATGCATTCCTAGCTAGATTTCAAGTTGCCATAACACATACGATAAGAACTCAAAGTAAAAAGAGAAATAATGAGGTAGTCAAAGTGACAATGAGATGCACTCATCAAGGAAAATAAAAGGAACCAAAGTGTTTAAAGCAAGAAGAAGCCGGTAGACAAGGATGTTGGAAAGAAACCGATAAGGAGAAGGAAAACAAATGTTCAACAGAAGTCAGATTATCCATGTGTTATGACGGTGAAAGAAGGAGGTGTATGGAAGGTTAAAACTCTTGATTTGGAGCATAATCATGAGCTATGCCCTGGAGACAGGGATCAACTATTTTCTGGTCACAAGTATATGACAGAAATAGAAAAAGGATTTATCAAGCCTCTGAACGATAACAATATCCCGACTAGGAAGATGGTTTCTATTCTATCGTATCTTAGAGGGGGGCTTACAGCTCTACCGATGAAAAAGAAAGATATCAGCAACTATAGGACAAGGCTGAACAGAGAAGTTAAAGGATCAGATATGACACAAGTACTGGATTATTTTAGAAAGAAACAAACTGAGGATCCCTCTTTCTTTTACAAGTTTGATTTAGATGGGGACAAGAGAGTGAGAAGCTTGTTCTGGACAGACTGTTCTTCTATGAAATATTATGCAGATTATGGAGAATGTGTAAGTTTTGACATGACATATATGACCAATCGATACAACTTACCTTTTGCACCATTTGTTCGAATCACAGGACATGGGCAAAGTTGCCTTTTCAGATGTGCTTTCCCGCATGATGAGACAGTAGACACTTTTAAGTGGGTATTTCAAACTTTCCTTGAAGCAATGGGAGGAAAACACCCTCAAACAATCATCACAGACCAAGACATGGTGATGAAATCAACAATAGAGCAAGTCTTCATAAACACAAAGCACAGAAATTGCTTGTTCCACATAAAGACCAAATGCAACAATAAGAATGTCAAGGTCTTTGCAACAAACGAAGGACTATATGAAGACTTCGAAGATATAGTGAACAATAGTCTAATAGTGGAAGAATTTGAGCGACTTTGGAAGAGAATAATTGAGGAAAGAAAGTAAGAAACCTTCAAGGGAATCACTACTTTTCCAAAATATGGGAAATGAGGAAAATGTTTATTCCGGTCTACTACAAAAATGACTTTGGAAGTGAATGGAGGGTCAAATACTGACCGGACGCTGGCTCTGGTCTGACCGGACACTGTGAGGTTAAGTCACCGGACGCTGAGGGCCAGCATTCGGTCGACTCCAGTAAGGTCCTAGAGAGGGAGAATCCTGATTGGACGTGTCCGGTCAATACTGACCGGACGCTGATCAGGCTCCGGCTACTGATCGGACGCTAATGAGCAAGTGACCGAACGCTGGGGTCTAGAGTCCGGTCGACATCAGTAAGGTTCCAGTGAGGGAAAAACATGACCAGACGCGTCTGATCAACTCTTAACCACTGGAGTTCGGGGTGTACTGATCAGTGCGTCCGGTCACCCCGCAGAGGCACATAACGGTTCGTTTTTCAGCCAGTGTTATAAATACAACCTCCGCTCGTGTGTGGGGGTATTTTTACTCATTCCAACAGCTGAGAAACACGTTTGTGAGTGCCAAGAAGAGCAAGGTTCTAGTGAGGTGATTGAGAATCCCAAAGAGAGCCCTCATTAGTGAAGATCAAGAGTAGCAAAGTGTGAATCCACCTTCTCATTAGGCTTATCGTGGTCAAGTGAGAGTTCGTGCTTATTACTCTTGGTGATCGCCATCACCTAGACGCTTGGTGGTGATTGGGAGCTTGGTGATCACCCGACGGAGCTTGTGGGTGACCCAACTCAAGTTGTGAGCGGTTGTAGGTGATTCAGCATGACGGAGTGTCGAAGAATCAACCCATAGAGAGCACTTGATCCTTGCATAGATCAAGGGGGAGCTACACCCTTGTGCGGGTGCTCCAACGAGGACTAGTGGGGAGTGGCGACTCTCCGATACCTCGATAAAACATCACCGCGTTCGTTCTTCTCTATTTACTTTGAGCATTTACCTTGAGCAATTCAATTCATGTCTTTACATTCTTAGAATTGTCATGCTAGAGTAGGATTGGACTTAGGTTGCAAGTCTTTTGTGCGGTAGAATAATTAGAAACACTTTCTAGACACAAAAGGTTAATTGGGCTAACCATAGAATTTAATTATTGCAAAGAAATTTAGAATTAGCCCAATTCACCCCCCTCTTGGGCATCTTGATCCTTTCAATTGGTATCAGAGCCTCATGCTTACGTATTTAGGCTTAACTGCCTAGAGCAAGATGTCTTACGGAGATGGACCTCCTCCTATCTTTGAGGGAGATGACTTTCCTTATTGGAAAATTCGCATGGAGGCATATCTAGAAGCTCTAGATGTTGGTATACTTAGAGCCGCCTCATAAGGCTTCCCAAAACCTCGGGATGCTACTCACCTACAAGGCGATGAGGTGAATTATGAGAAGTGGAATGCAAAGGCTCGAAACACCATCTTTAGAGGCCTTTGCAAAGATGTGTTCAATCGGGTGAGGAACCACAAAGACGCCCATGCACTATGGTCGGACGTTTGTGCGCTCCATGAGGGAACTAAGAGTGAGTGTGAGGAATGCTATCATCTTGTCATGAAGAAGCTCAACTCTTTTGAAATTCTTCCTAAAGAATGTGCTAATGAGATGTATTCACGTTTGAATATTCTTGTAGAGGAAGTCTGTAACAGAACCGACCAAATCATAAGAACGTAAGTACAAAAACAATCACCGAAGCGATCAAATTCCTGTACTTAAGCTTCCATAATCCCGGTAGTCCGGAAATCACGAAGGATTTCAACCAACTCTCGACATACAAACCAAGATCGTAGTGATTCAACACAACACATCATCCGTTACAACATTTCATAAGTAGCATTCGGATTACATCCATCAGAGTGCGAATAAAATATTACAAACCAAGTTCAAATTTGCGGAAGCAACATAGTTTAGTACATAACTTCATAGTTTCAAATACATTGCCAGATCTTAGTCATGTCCCACAAAAGCATCATTAGGTACGAGAACAAGTAGAGACCGTGCCCAATGGTCTAGTCTTCATCCCCAATTGGGAGAAGGCAGTACTTGCAGCAACCAAAGTAGAACTGGTCATCTGCAACAGGTGGAAGATAAACCCTGAGTATGAGAAGGTACTCAGCTAGACTTACCCGACAAAACTAGAAATAAAAGACACCAAGGATCATGCAAGGCTTAAGAGGTGGGCTAGCTTGACACAGTTGCATAAAAGAGCTTATGATTATAGTAACCAATTTAAACTTAGCATCAAGCTTATCATCATTTACCTATCCACTAGATTAGCACCTGTACTAGAGCACTCACTTATTAGGAGCAAACAATATTAACCATAGCAGGTATAATAAGGCTGTCATCATCATATCATCATTTCCGAACCATTAGGTTATTTAGTGTATCTACATTGGAGATAAGCCCGTCAAGTTCTCACTAACCGGGAGAGACGGCGACTCGAATCGAATTACAACTCAGCTGAGGGGGTATTCCTAACTCTCACCCTGGCATACTTAGCAAGGGTAGCCGTGGGTCACCTTTGGAACAACTCAGGAACCAAATTCGCGGGTTCGATCAGCGCCAGCACTCTCAGGGATTACCCTTCTGCCAGGACGATCAGGACTTTTAAATCACCTGCCCTTGGACTCACGCCTACGGCTCCCTTCCGAGGCGCACTTTATACTTATCGACTCCCGGCCTGAGGTGAGCTACTCGGCTTCACGGTCGGTCTTCAGACACGGCCAACTAAGAGAGAGGCATGCGTTCAACATGAATAGGAAAGGCTCCAAGAATTAGTCCTTAAGCGACACAGACGGAGTCACTGTAAACCGGCAAGCCTCCATCCGATCTTCATTTCAAATTAAGACTGGTTCTTTTCCACGATAGCAAATATAGCCAACCGTGCCACATGTATCTTCCTATATCTCGCAGGTGACAGGAAATCACCTGACTTCTACCATGTTTAAGCAGGGCTAAGCACTACACGAGCCTAAGCTACATAGGATTCAGGGTAACAATATCTAGACAAGGATTGGGTAACCAATGCAGCAAGTGTTTGCATCCAATACCTAAACGTAATGCAACAATATATATAATAATAATACTGTAACTGCATTTCGGAAATTAGGAGGCTTAATATGCTTCGGGGCTTGCCTTCCACAAAGTTGCAAGGACGGTGATCCGAGCACTCAACGGCGACCTCGTCTGGCACTTCTCCTGAAGGCTACACCTCCTGAACCTCCGGTGTCGGTTGCTGCTGCTCGCTCGGTTCCTTGAATTCCAGCAGTGTTACTCTCTCCGGTACACCTATTGCATGCCGATGCACAACATAAATATCATGGATGCATAAGGAATGACATGATGCTCATGATGAATGAATCACAGTAAATGTTTAACGAAAACATCACTGGACACTCGTTTACCGAGTAAGAATAGCTCTATTCAAATCACTTTAAAGCAGGTATCTAACTTAACTTGAAGAACAAGATCAACTTACCTAACTTGCATAACCTAAGATAAAGATGCTCATCTTCAGTTAAAGGCCTAACACCTAGGAACATTACCACAAACTTAGAAATAGTAAAGGTATACATAATTAACATTTAAAGTTTCATATGCACACAAGTAGTCCCTTAATTCAATCACAACCAGAGTTATACAATCCAAATGACTTGCATGAGGACATTCTGGAAAGCTTATGAAATTCTCTACAAATCATTTGTAAACATCAAAGCATGATTCTTACGTTAACCAAATCGAATTCCAGTAAACCTAGAATCTGTCCAGAAATGACAGGGTTACTAAATTAATTATTTAATGATGATGCAAAAGCATAATTGGACCAACCCAAGTTTACCAACATGTTTTTCATACCCAAGAAACATCAGAAAGTATAGTGCCAACTTCTAAATAAATTATTTAATATCCTTTTCCAATTTATTTAGTTAATTAGGTGATTAAAGCAATATATAGTAAAACTATTCATAAAAATCTACAAAATTTACAGTAGCTATCTCATGCTTCACATAGACTACCATAAAAATTTCAAAGCCATTGAGCAAGCAGAACTTGTTGTATCCAAAATAACAGGTGGCATGCCTATTTTTAGCATAATTAGGAAACCCTAATGAAAAGTGTCAAGCAACAGATTTCACATTTTTCCTAGCATCATTCTAGCATAAGAACCTTACTCACCAAATTTTACCTATACTGGATCTATAGAAAAATTATGAAAATTCACACAAGATCCATCCATTGATAAAAAGAAATTCTATAACTCAAAAACTATACATGCACTAGCTCTGAAATTTTAACCAGAGCTTCTACTAAGCAATAATAGATTACCCACAAAATTTCATAATTTTTGGACCACAGAAACTCAAGATAAAATTCAAACAAGTTTGCATGCATCTAAAAACACATTTCAAAGTCCTATTTCATTCATCCAAAATTTCTAAAACATGTGCTCATATAATATTTTTATTAAATACTAGACATTACTAGGAACTCAACAAAATTGGAACCATAGCATTTGGAGCTACCAATTAGGAGATACACATTTTTGAATCATGCACACAATTCTGTGAAAAACAAAATAAACAAAACCAAAAACAAGAAAATCAACTTCGCAACTGGGCCGGCCCGAACAGATCCGGCGGCCCGCGAAGCCCACGCCCGCATACGCCAGCATGGCCCAGAAGCAGCGCAGCCCAGGTCAGGCTCCCGCCTCTGCGCTTCAGCGGCTGACGATGGGGACCCGCGCGTAGTGAGAGAAACAGGGGAGGAGGAACGGACGGTGGCGTAGTTCGTCGCCGGTGGCTTCTCCGGCGAAGGCAACGGTGCCAACGTGTTCAGCCTCACCCAAGCGCACCTAGGGGAACCATTTATTGCAGCTAATGACTCAGCTAGAGGGGGTGGTGATGGCCACGGTGGCGCGCGGCCACGGCACTGGCCGGCTCCGGCGAGGCTATGGCGTCATGGCCCTAGTGGCTCACTCAACGAGCTTCAGCATCACACATAGAAGCTAGGCGCAAGGGAGAGAAGGGGCGATAAGGGGCTCGAGCAGCACGGCCATGTGCGAGCTCGGCCGGCGGCGGTCATGGCGACCCGGTGGAGCCGCGCTCACGGGGAGGTCTACCTGAGGCGAAAATGGAATGGCGGTGGTGTCGCAGACGTAGAGAAGTTCACGGCGGGGCTGTGGCTTGGATGAATTGGTTAATGGCGCTCGATGTTGGTGGATTTGGCTCAGCAGGCGTCATGGGGTCCCGGTCGCCAGTGCTCTTGGAGGAAGGGGACGACAGTGAGGGAAATGGCGAGACGCAGAGAGAGTGGCGAGGAGTTGGCCTTCTTCTGGAGCTCGGGCGCGTGATGTGGAGCCTTTCGGCAGAGCCTGCGCACCACGCGGCGAGACACTCCTGCGCCGGTCGGCCACACGGAGTTCTGTCTGATTTCTGAAACGGCCGAATCGACGCCCGACGACACGACTGACAAGCGTACTTTTGATGATCTATAACTCCCAAACGGTGGCGATCTAGTTCATGGTGTAGTTAACAAAATTAAAGATCCAAGTGAGTACAACAACTTTGTTAATTGGAGCTTGGACTAATTCGCTTTGGATTGGGAGATACAAGGTCGCAAAGAGGGGCTCATGAAACGGTAAGTCCGGACTTGACTGAAGAATTTTTCTAAGTCTGAAATCAGCAGGGGAACCTGACCTGTGGGCCCTGTTTGAGCATGTTCTAGCCATTTTCATGAGATGGTCATATTGAGACTTTTGTTCCTTGGTAAATTGGCTACAACTTTGGTAAAGATTGCACAGCCATGCAAGGTCTCTAAGTTGGTCTTTTGAATCAGTCAAATAGTGACACTCCAAGGGTTATTAAAAGTCAAACCTTCACTTGAGGGCATTTTGGTCATTTTGATCTACATGAACAATGTCCCAACAAGTAACCTAAGTGTAGTTAAGGTGTAATAGACCATAATCAACCACTTTACAAAATTGTTATACCAACTTTTAATGATCACATGTGATAAAGCAACTAAAACAAGCAATTCACTCATATGTTGCAATGCAATGTTTCACATGTTGCATGACTTTGTTGTTATCCTATACTTGTCACATTACTACCATGTTGCCATGTTTCAAAGTATGAGAATTTCATGTTACATTCACATGTTGCACTACTACCATTCTAAGCAATCAAGCATGAAACACACATAATTGAAAATGTTGCATATGCATGTTTCAGTAACAATGACATGCTGAGATAGATGATGCACATGTTTATGAAATGAAATGCAATTAGTGGAAGCCAAACACCTAGGGTGTTACAGCCTTCCCCCCCTTAGAAAAATCTCGTCCCTGAGATTTGGAAAGCGTAGCATTTAATATAGAAAGCTAGATAGTTTTCCTTTAAATAATCTTCCCGCTCCCAGGTTGCATCCCGTTCACTATGATTACTCCAAACTATCTTGTATAATTTAACTACTCGCGTACGAGTCACTCTTTCTTGAGTATCCAGAACTTGCACGGGCTTCTCTTCATAAGAAAGATCAGATTTCAAGTTGACTTTCCTTGTTGCTATTCTTTCCTCAGGAATACGAAGACACTTCTTCAGCTGGGACACATGGAATACCGGGAATATAGCTCCCATCTCACGTGGTAGATCGAGCTTATATGCTACTCTTCCACTTTTCTCGATAATGCGGTAAGGTCCAACATATCGAGGCTCAAGCTTCCTTTTGATTCCAAAACGTTTTACTCCTTTCATAGGGGATACCTTCAGATAAACATGATCACCTACTTCAAACTCAATAGGTTTTCTTCTCTTGTCAGCGTAGCTCTTTTGTCTAGCCTGAGCGGCAGTCATATTCTTCTGTATAGTTCGGACTTGCTCTTCGGCTTCTTTTACAAAATCAATACCATAGAATCTTCTTTCTCTAGGTTCCACCCAGTTCAAAGGAGTTCTACACTTGCGGCCATAAAGAGCTTCAAAAGGAGCCATTTTGATACTCTCTTGATAACTATTGTTATAAGAGAATTCAGCGAGAGGTAACCAGTCTTCCCAAGAGCCTTTGCAAGAGATAAGACAAGCTCTAAGCATGTCTTCAAGAATTTGATTAACACGCTCAGTCTGTCCTGATGTTTGCGGATGATAGGCAGAACTACGATTAAATGAGTGCCAAGATTCTGATGTAAGCACTCCCAAAAGCGAGCCGTGAATTGCGGTCCTCTATCAGAAACAATGGATTTGGGTACACCATGGAGACGTACCACTTGTTGAAAGTAAATCTCAGCATAATTGTGAGGGTGATAGGTAGACTTGACCGGAATAAAGTGAGCGGATTTAGTTAGACGATCTACGATAACCCAGATGGAATCACAACCCTTTTTGGTAGTGGGTAATCCAACAATAAAATCCATGCTAATTTCTTCCCACTTCCAGCCAGGAATAGAGAGTGGCTGCAATAATCCGGGCCTCATGTGAATAGCCTTGACTCTGCAATAGTTATCACACTTTGCCACGTAAGCTGCGATTTCTTTCTTCATCTTGGTCCACCAATAATACAGCTTGAGATCTTGATACATTTTACTGCTACCAGGATGGATGGACAATTTAGAAGAATGGGCTTCAGCCATAATTTGATTTCTAAGTTCTTTGTCTTTGGGTACCACAAGCCTATCATTAAACTAGAGAATTCCCTTGTCATCGACCCTAAAGTGCTTGGTCTCTTTCTCTTTCATCTTTCGCTTGATGTGAAACACACCCACATCAGTCTTCTGGAGTTCGATAATTCGACTTCTAAGAGAGCAATCCACAGTGATATTGTGGAGTACCACAGGATGAAGGAGGTGTGCCAGATGAAAGTCTTCACTAACTAAGGAATTGCAATGGGCCTTTCTGCTTAAGGCATCAGCAACCACATTTGCCTTACCAGGATGGTAGTGCACTTGAAGGTTGTAGTCTTTGATTAATTCTAACCATCGTCGTTGATGCATGTTCAACTCGGGTTGAGTAAAGATGTACTTGAGGCTTTTATGGTCAGTATAGATGTTGCACACATTACCCAGCAAGTAATGTCTCCAAATTTTCAGGGCATGAACAACCGCGGCTAGCTCTAAGTCATGGGTAGGATAGTTGACTTCATGTTTTCGAAGCTGGCGTGAAGCATAAGCAATTACTCGGCCCTCCTGCATAAGAACACACCCCAAACCGGTGCCACAAGCATCACAATAGACATCAAAAGGCTTCTCGATGTCAGGTTGTGCCAATACAGGAGCAGAGGTTAGTAAGGTCCGCAAAGTGTGGAAAGCCTCTTCACACTTCGGAGTCCACACAAACTTCTCATCCTTTTGAAGTAGTCAAGTCATGGGCTTGGCGATTTTAGAGAAATCCGGGATAAAGCGACTGATAATAGCCAGCCAATCCTAGGAAACTTCGAAACTTCTGTGACCGTAGTAGGTGCCTTCCACTCAAGGACTTCTTGCACCTTAGTAGGGTCAACCGAAATTCCATCTCCAGATAACACATGACCCAGAAAAGGTATCTTGTTCAACCAGAATTCGCACTTGCTGAACTTAGCATAAAGCTGGTTGTCACGTAACCGAGTTAAAACAATTCTCAGATGTTCAGCATGCTCTTCTTCATTCTGAGAATATACAAGGATATCATCAATGAACATGATGACAAACTTGTCCAATTCCAGCATGAATACAGAATTCATCAGGTACATAAAGTGTGCCGGAGCGTTTGTCAACCCAAAGGACATGACGAGGTATTCGAACAAGCCATAACGAGTAGAGAAAGCTGTCTTAGGTATATCTTTAGGACGAATTTTGATCTGATGGTAGCCAGACCTCAAATTGATCTTGGAGAATACCTTAGCTTTGGAGAGCTGATCAAACAGAATATCGATGCGAGGAAGAGGGTATTTGTTCTTGATAGTAACAGCATTTAGGGGGCGATAATCCATGCACATGCGCAAAGATTCATCCTTCTTCTTCACAAATATAGCCGACAACCCCAAGGAGAAGAACTAGGCCGAATCAAACCTTTCTTCAATAGCTCATTCAACTGACTCTTCAGCTCAGCCAACTCATTGGGCGCATTCTATAGGGCCTTCGAGAAATAGGAGCCATACCCGGAATGAGTTCTATCTTGAATTCTACATCACGGTCCGAGGTAATCCAGGCAAGTCATCAGGGAAGACATCTGGAAACTCATAGACAACCGGTAGATCCTCAATGGCTTTGGCTAAGGTAGCATTGGCTATATTGTGGATAGAGATATCACGAGGTAACTGCACTAGAAAACCCTTCTTATCCATAGGATCCCTCAACATTACCACACGGGTTGATGTGTCGATCAACACTCCATTCCCGCTCATCCACTTCATTCCTAGAATTACATCGATTCCTACCCCCGGTAGAACTACAAGATCCATAAGGAACTCTCGATCCCTAATCTCAAGCTTTACATCTTTAACTACTTGGTTAGTCAGGATATTATTTCCAACAGCACTAATACAATAACCACCCTTGACAATTGTAATCACATTCATCTTATGCATAGACGCAAAAGTAGAACTCACAAAGGAGTGTGAAGCACCCGAATCAAAGAGCACAACTGCAGGGTGATCATTAATAAGGAACTTACCAGCGGTGACCACTTCACCAGCAGGAATTTCCTCCACAGTCGTGTAGTGAACATGCCCCTGACGGACGTTTCCTTGAGCATTCTGCTTGGAAGGATAGGGACACTTATTTGCCTAATGACCCGGCTGGTTACAGTTCCAGCATGGCCTGTTAGCTAGTGGGGCATTGGAGCTGCCCTGTCCAGAGGTATTCTTTGGCAAGGAAATTGTGTACCCCTTGCGGAAACCAGTTTTAGCTTGATTCTTTTTCTGAGGTGGGCGGTACTAGACATTAGCATTGGGTGGACGGTACTAGGGTCTTGGATACCATTGGATCCTTAGACTGAGAAGCACCAGCCTCAAAGTTTCTTTTATGGTTCTTGGAAGCAGCATATATCTTGTCATTGTTCTCCTGGGTTAGGGTGTCACTGATAAACTCATTGAAGGTGACACACTTGCAATTACCCATAGACTTCATCAGTTTAGGGAGAAAGTCCCCTCTTGAAGCTAGCTATTCTCTTGGCGTCAGTATCGATAAACTCAGGGAGCATACCTTGCCTAGGTTGTTGAATGCCTAGAGGTATTCATTAAGACTCTTGTTGCCTTGGGTTAGCTTCATAAACTCGGTATGCTTAATGGCCATGAGACCAGGAGGGATAAAGTGTCCCCAGAAAGCTAGTCTGGAACTGGTCCCAAACTATCTCAACATTAGCAGGGAAGGTGGTCCTGTGATGGGTCCACCAGATGCCTGTAGGGCCTTGGAGCTGGTGTCCTGCATACGAAGCCTTCATGCCTTCTGTCAAACGGAGCAATCCAAACCTTTGCTCTATCATGCTCAACCATTCATCAGCTTGTAATGGCTCTTCTGCCTCACAAAAGATAGGAGGCTTTATGTCCCATGAAGTCCTTAAAGCTGCTGTACTGGTTCAGCTCGAGGTCCCTGGCGGACATGCCGATCCTCACTGATTAGCCATATGGCGCATAGCCTCAGCTAGCATGCGCTGACTTTCCACTGACCGTCTGCATTAGCTCAGCTGGTGTGGGCGGTGGAGGAGGTGGTTGTTCCTCATCTCCCATGCTACGACCGCGACGAAGGTTATAAGCCATCTGCAAAATGTATAGCCAATGAGCACTGACGATGTGGAAACTTTTGTAGATGAATTGTATAATTATGCCAAACTGAGTCCATTGGAGAGAATACATTTATATAATCAACAGAGGCACAATCATTCATCACAATCACACAACTCATCAAGCGCGTCAATTGACACATAAATGCGATGAATTTAACCAACAATCGAGATCCATAGACCGCAAAGACGAAATTCATCAAAAGCTCACATACGTGGGGCATAACACGTTCGATAGGTTACATCGAAGCCTTAGAGGTTCCGAAACTTACATCAAGGGTAACATAGGGTTCGATATTACATCCCAACGATTAACTTGATACAAAGCTACTCGTTCATGCATGAGGATCAACAAAAGACTAGCTCTAGCGTATTAGCTAAGTAGTAAGCTAAACTACGCATCGTCCTTAGAGTCAGTGTTGAAGATCTCTCCTCCATCTTCATCACTAGCAGGCTCTAACTCCTCATCTTCCTCCTCATCAGGTGGAATGTCCTCAGGTCCATTGACCTCAATGCCATCATCACCTTCAGCCATGATGACACCAGAGCCCATCTCATCCTCATCATCAGGTGGTAGGAGAGGGTGAAGTTGATTGTGTAATAGGTGAACCTCCTCATGGAGATGGTCATTGTACTCTTCAGGCAACTACCACTTGCTGCTCTAGCTCCACCTGTCGCGCTCTCAACACATTCTCCTCGTGCCAGGCTTCATTCCGTTGGTTCATCACATGAATCAACATGCGTTCATAGTTGCGGTGAGCAACTGTCAACCTCTGAACCTCAAGGGTCTCTTGGTCCCGTTCCTGCTGTTACTTGCTCCAAACGGTGTTGAGCCGCATTCCTCTCAGTAGTCACCCGAGCTAGCTCTGTCCTCAGCCTTTCCGCCTTAGTAGGCTCAGGACGGGGCTCACGAGGAGCTAAATGGTGATGAGGCGCCCTGCCTCCAGCGGACTTGCGAGCAGTGAGTTTCGTGCGCGCCATCTGTAGCAAAAAGTTACAACGTAAGGGGAGAATCATTTAAGGGATACGAAATTTAATTAGTCGGGACAATCATATTTTAAAGGAGGGAGTAATGCAAGAAATGCCATGTATGCTTGAACATGATGCATGCACTGATCCAGTACGTCCTCACAAACCTAGAAAAATTTAAAGGCTAGCGAAATATACGGTGGCATACATACGTTCTCTTGTATACGGTAGCTAGTCGATCTACAACGATACGTTGTTAGTGTACCTGCAGAAAATTTCATTTCAGCCCAGTAATTTCCCAAAAAGGCATTGTAAACTAAATACTTTCATACATACATCCCCCGATGCATATACTCTAGTATCACAGCTACCCGTCAGAGATACCCACATTTAAGTACTCTCATAGATACATGATTGAACATGTAAGTATGCGAGCAACCACAACTACTCTCCCCTAGACCGACGGTTGGGCGGTCATGCTCTCACAACTCCCACTTACCAGAGCAGTAGAGGTATTTTGATCCATACATTACCACCCAAGCGGATGGCATCCATACAATAGCACGCCGTATGGACGACGAAACAAAACAAGCAGGAACCCCCAAGTTAGTACTTTAATAAGCCACCTAAGAGTCCTTATTTGGGCATAAGGGATATGACCACTGGCAATACTTAGTATTTAATTTAGGATTTTCACAAATACTTTTGTTTTAAATACACAAATGACATGTTTAGTGTTGAATCTTGCTCTGATGCCAGCTGTAACAGAACCGACCAAATCATAAGAACGTAAGTACAAAAACAATCACCGAAGCGATCAAATTCCTGTACTTAAGCTCCCATAATCCCGGTAGTCCAGAAATCACGAAGGATTTCAACCAACTCTCGACATATAAACCAAGATCATAGTGATTCAACACAACACATCATCCGTTACAACATTTCATAAGTAGCATTCGGATTACATCCATCAGAGTGTGAATAAAATATTACAAACTAGGTTCAAATTTGCGGAAGCAACATAGTTTAGTACATAACTTCATAGTTTCAAATACATTGCCAGATCTTAGTCATGTCCCATAAAAGCATCATTAGGTACGAGAACTAGTAGAGACCACAGCCCAACGGTCTAGTCTTCATCCCCAGCTGGGAGAAGGCAGTACTTGTAGCAACCAAAGTAGAACTGGTCATCTGCAACAGGTGGGAGATAAACCCTGAGTACGAGAAGGTACTTAGCTAGACTTATCCGACAAAACCAGAAATAAAAGACACCAAGGATCATGCAAGGCTTATGAGGTGGGCTAGCTTGACACAGTTGCATAAAAGAGCTTATGATTATAGTAACCAATTTAAACTTAGCATCAAGCTTATCATCATTTACCTGTCCACTAGATTAGCACCTGTACTAGAGCACTCACTTATTAGGAGCAAACAATATTAACCATAGCAGGTATAATAAGGCTGTCATCATCATATCATCATTTCCGAACCATTAGGTTATTTAGTGTATCTACATTGGAGATAAGCCCATCAAGTTCTCACTAACCGGGAGAGATGGCGACTCGAATCGAATTACAACTCAGCTGAGGGGGTATTCCTAACTCTCACCCTGGCATACTTAGCAAGGGTAGCCATGGGTCACCTTTGGAACAACTCAGGAACCAAATTCGCAGGGTTCGATCAGCGCCAGCACTCTCAGGGATTACCCTTCTGCCAGGACGATCAGGACTTTTAAATCACCTGCCCTTGGACTCACGCCTACGGCTCCCTTCCGAGGCACACTTTATACTTATCGACTCCCTGGCCTGAGGTGAGCTACTCGGCTTCGCGGTCGGTCTTCAGACATGGCCAACTAAGAGAGAGGTATGCGTTCAACATGAATAGGAAAGGCTCCAAGAATTAGTCCTTAAGCGACACAGACGGAGTCACTGCAAACCGGCAAGCCTCCGTCCGGTCTTCATTTCAAATTAAGACTGGTTCTTTTCCATGATAGCAAATATAGCCAACCGTGCCACATGTATCTTCCTATATCTCGCAGGTGACAGGAAATCACCTGACTTCTACCATGTTTAAGCAGGGCTAAGCACTACACGAGCCTAAGCTACATAGGATTCAGGGTAACAATATCTGGACAAGGATTGGGTAACCAATGCAGCAAGTGTTTGCATCCAATACCTAAACGTAATGCAACAATATATATAATAATAATACTGTAACTGCATTTGGAAATTAGGAGGCTTAATATGCTTCAGGGCTTGCCTTCCACAAAGTTGCAAGGACGGTGATCCGGGCACTCAACGGCGACCTCGTCTGGCACTTCTCCTAAAGGCTGCACCTCCTGAACCTTCGGTGTCGGCTGCTGCTGCTCGCTCGGTTCCTCGAATTCCAGCAGTGTTACTCCCTCCGGTACACCTATTGCATGCCGATGCACAACATAAATATCATGGATGCATAAGGAATGACATGATGCTCATGATGAATGAATCACAGTAAGTGTTTAACGAAAACATCACTAGACACTCGTTTACCGAGTAAAATAGCTCTATTCAAATCACTTTAAAGCATGTATCTAACTTAACTTAAAGAACAAGATCAACTTACCTAACTTGCATAACCTAAGATAAAGATGCTCATCTTCAGTTAAAGGCCTAACACCTAGGAACATTACCACAAACTTAGAAATAGTAAAGGTATACATAATTAACATTTAAAGTTTCATATGCATACAAGTAGTCCCTTAATTCAATCACAACCAGAGTTCTACAATTCCAAATGACTTGTATGAGGACATTCTAGAAAGCTTATGAAATTCTCTACAAATCATTTGTAAACATCAAAGCATGATTCTTACGTTAACCAAATCGAATTCCAGTAAACCTAGAATCTGTCCATAAATGACAGGGTTACTAAATTAATTATTTAATGATGATGCAAAAGCATAATTGGACCAACCCAAGTTTACCAACATGTTTTTCATACCCAATAAACATCAGAAAGTATAGTTCCAACTTCTAAATAAATTATTTAATATCCTTTTCCAATTTATTTAGTTAATTAGGTGATTAAAGCAATATATAGTAAAACTATTCATAAAAATCTATAAAATTTACAGTAGCTATCTCATGCTTCACATAGACTACCATAAAAATTTCAAAACCATTGAGCAAGCAGAACTTGCTGTATCCAAAATAACAGGTGGCATGCCTATTTTTAGCATAATTAGGAAACCCTAATGAAAAGTGTCAAGCAACAGATTTCATATTTTTCCTAGCATCATTCTAGCATAAGAACCTTACTCACCAAATTTTATCTATATTGGATCTATAGAAAAATTATGAAAATTCACACAAGATCCATCCATTGATAAAAAGAAATTCTATAACTCAAAAACTATACATGCACTAGCTCTGAAATTTTAACCAGAGCTTCTACTAAGCAATAATAGATTACCCACAAAATTTCATAATTTTTGGACCACAGAAACTCAAGATAAAATTCAAACAAGTTTGCATGCATCTAAAAACACATTTCAAAGTCCTATTTCATTCATCCAAAATTTCTAAAACATGTGCTCATATAATATTTTTATTAAATACTAGACATTACTAGGAACTCAACAAAATTGGAACCATAGCATTTGGAGCTACCAATTAGGAGATACACATTTTTGAATCATGCACACAATTCTATCAAAAACAAAATAAACAAAACCAAAAACAAGAAAATCAACTTCGCAACTGGGCTGGCCCGAACAGATCCGGTGGCCCGCGAAGCCCACACCCGCATACGCTAGCACGGCCCAGAAGCAGCGCAGCCCAGGTCAGGCTCCCACCTCTGCGCTTCAGCGGCTGACGATGGGGACCCGCGCATAAGTGAGAGAAACAGGGAGGAGGAACGAACGGTGGCGTAGTTCGTCGCCAGTGGCTTCTCCGGCGAAGGCAATGGTGCCAACGTGTTCGCCTCACCCAAGCACACCTAGGGGAACCATTTATTGCAGCTAATGACTCAGCTAGAGGGGGTGGTGATGGCCACGGCGGCGCGCGGCCACGGCACGGCCGGCTCCGACGAGGCTACGGCGTCATGGCCCTAGTGGCTCACTCAACGAGCTTCAGCGTCACACACAGAAGCTAGCACAAGGGAGAGAAGGGGCGATAAGGGGCTCGAGCAGCACGGCCACGTGCGAGCTCGGCCGGAGGCGGTCATGGCGACCCAGTGGAGCCGCGCTCACGGGGAGGTCTACCTGAGGCGAAAATTGAATGGCGGTGGTGTCGTAGACGTAGAGAAGTTCACAGCGGGGCTATGGCTTGGATGAATCGGTTAATGGCACTCGATGTTGGTGGATTTGGCTCAGCGGCGTCATGGTGTCCCGGTCGCCGTGCTCGCGGAGGAAGGGGACGGCAGTGAGGGAAATGGTGAGACGCAGAGAGAGTGGCGAGGAGTTGGCCTTCTTCTGGAGCTCGAGCACGCGATGTGGAGCCTTCGGCAGAGCCTGCGCACCATGCGGCTTGACACTCCTGAGCTGGTCGGCCACGGCGAGTTCTGTCTGATTTCTGAAATGGCTGAATCGACGCCCGACGACACGACTGACAGCGTACTTTTGATGATCTATAACTCCTAAACGGTGGCGATCTGGTTCATGGTGTAGTTAACAAAATTAAAGATCCAAGTGAGTACAACAACTTTGTTAATTGGAGCTTGGACTAATTCGGTTTGGATTGGGAGATACAAGGTCGCAAAGAGGGGCTCATGAAACGGTAAGTCCGGACTTGACTGAAGAATTTTTCTAAGTCTGAAATCAGTAGGGGAACCTGACCTGTGGGCCCTGTTTGAGCATGTTCTAGCCATTTTCATGAGATGGTCATATTGAGACTTTTGTTCCTTGGTAAATTGGCTATAACTTTGGTAAAGATTGCACAGCCATGCAAGGTCTCTAAGTTGGTCTTTTGAATCAGTCAAATAGTGACACTCCAAGGGTTATTAAAAGTCAAACCTTCACTTGAGGGCATTTTGGTCATTTTGATCTACATGAACAATGTCCCAACAAGTAACCTAAGTGTAGTTAAGGTGTAATAGACCATAATCAACCACTTTACAAAATTGTTATACCAACTTTTAATGATCACATGTGATAAAGCAACTAAAACAAGCAATTCACTCATATGTTGCAATGCAATGTTTCACATGTTGCATGACTTTGTTGTTATCCTATACTTGTCACATTACTACCATGTTGCCATGTTTCAAAGTATGAGAATTTCATGTTACATTCACATGTTGCACTACTACCATTCTAAGAAATCAAGCATGAAACACACACAATTGAAAATGTTGCATATGCATGTTTCAGTAACAATGACATGCTGAGATAGATGATGCACATGTTTATGAAATGAAATGCAATTAGTGGAAGCCAAACACCTAGGGTGTTACAAAGTCAATGGGCTTGGACTCACTTAAATGCAACCATCCGATGTTGTAAGAAAAATCTTGAGTGTCCTCCCCATTGACAAATATAGGCATATTGTGACCGTGCTACATCAAGGTGATCTTTCCACCACTACACCTACACAAATCTTAGGAAAGATCAATGCTCATGAGATGTACATGCACATCACGCCACAAGATGGCTCACCCTCTACCAAGAAGAAAGATAAGGACTTAGCTTTCAAAGCTAGTCAAGAGAAGGGCAAAGCTAGACTTGAGTATGAGAACTCAAGTGATGATGAAGTTGATGATGAAAGTCTTGCTCTCATGGTGAAGAAGACCGCCAAGATGCTAAAGAAGCTCAACAAGAGTGGCATCAAGTTTGACGGCAAGAAGAAGTTCTTCACTAGCTCTAGAAGGAAGCCAGTCTCTGAGATGGATTGCTTCAATTGTGGAGAACTTGGTCATCTAGCACACCAATGCACTAAGCCCAAGAAAGACAAGTTCAAGAACAAATACAAGGGCAAGAAAGATGACTCAAGCAATGAAGAAGAAGAAGAGAAGAAGAAGAATAAGCCATACAAGAAGAGAGATGGCAAGAAGAGGGACTTCCACAAGAAGAAGAAGAGTAGAAAGGCATACATTGTCGGTGATTGGCTCACGGACATTGATTCATCTAGTGCCTCATCCGATGATGATAGTGTCGGGGACCTAATACTGGGGTACCCCAGAAGGTGGAACCAATAACCACCGAACATAAAAAAACTTCTGGACACATAAGGGTGCCGTTTCATCCCTTGTTCGAGTGACAGGAGTTTGGTTCCGCCTCGCTCGATGCCTTTGTGAGATAACTCTACCTCGCCCAAGGGCTCAAGGTTAATCTCCGTCTCGCCCGACGCCATTGGGACAGGCTTGGTCTCGCTCGAGGGCCAAGGGATAAACTCTGTCTCGCCCAACGCCTTGAGGGCGGGCTCGGTCTCGCCCGAGGGCTAAGGGATAGATTCCGCCTCGCCCGACCCCAGAGGGGCGAGGTTGGTCTCGCCCGAGAGATAGGAATTGGTCTCCGTTTCGCCCAACGGTAGGGAACGAGTCTCACCCTGCTCCATATCTAAAGATTGGATTCATCTTACCTGACAAACTTCTCCCCATTCCCTCAAGATGATAAGTACAGGGCAAGACAAGATGTTCGGGTCAACCATGGCTCCAAGGACCATACCCTATGCCCTGGCAGGAAAAGTACTGCTAGGGGATGACAGGACAGGTGCTTTAGACCCTTCTGGGCGCCGCAAAGCCTGAAAGGTTGTACAGGTGCGTGCTCCTCACCCTGTAGAGTTGTAGGCACCGCCTTTAGCCCTAGGACACAGAACCCGACGAAGATATACGACAACCACTACGCTCCAGAAAAGGATTTGCTATCTCCACGAATGATGGATTTTTTGTCACCACGCTATGGACCTAAGGGAGCGGCGCCCGCTTCCTGACCCCTCAGGTCCGCCAAGTCAGAAGGCCTTGACCACGGCATTACACCGGATTCCGGCCCCTCGTCCCTCCGATGAAGACTCACAAGAACCAGAAGGCGTGCGGAGCAAGGCTAGGAGAGGCTAATAAGTCAAAACCACTATACTATAGCCCATACCCTACACAGGGCAACGTTCTGTGATCAACCTGACATTCTACAGAGACATCGATAGTATTGTAGGCACTTATCTTCCTTCACACTCATCAGAATGAAGGAGGAGGATTGGGTAGACATGAGCCACAAGACTAAGTAGAGTATACATCCAAAAACCTCGCCCTTGTAAAAGCCACCCCCTTCCTCTATAAAAGGGGATGCGCTTCCTCCATCAGAGGGACGGACGCTGAAGACCGAACATTACGATACACAGATACACACAGTCAAGTGGCTTCGAACCTCTTGACCTCCCTTCAGCCCTTCCATCAGAGACTGGGGACCAGTCCCTCTCTCGATCGTTTGTACCCCTTACTACAAACCGTTCATGGTGCTAATAACACGAGCAGCAACAAACTAGACGTAGGGACTTTTGGCCCGAATCAGTATAAATCTTGTGTCCTTTAGCGCACCATCCGAGCCTAACACGCATTACTATAAATTTACTTGCCGGTGCTTGTATGAAACACCGACAGTTGGCGCGCCAGGTAGGGGAGCTTGCGTGTTCCAAATCAGGCCTTGGATGGCCACCCACGCAATCAGCTGGGCCCCGGGCACACACGTGCGTTTTGGCGACCTAGATTTCATCATCACACTAGGAGGAGGGCTGGCGCTGACTCACTCAGCCGCCCCATCTCTCCCTTCCATCAACCTCAGCCGTCTTAGGCTTGAGGGCCCACCGGGCAACTCCCTGGGAGTCCAGTCACCAAGGGAGGCCTCTCACAACGTCACCCTGTGTCCGGAAGGGTCCGTTTAGAGCGCCCCGACGGTGCTTCTGTTCGGTCTCCGCAACGCTGCGGCGACCACTGGCCGCCTTCAGGCGCTACATATGGTTCAGTCACCCATGGACATCGAGTTCGTGGGGGCGATTGAGCATGATACGGAGACCCTCTACGAGCTCCTCAACGAGGAGCCAGGATCATTCTCTAGCTCGGATTCTAGTAGGGGGAGCCACCACCCTTCCCGGGAATGCTTCATGACGTAGACCCCCGAGGGTCACATCGAAAGTGTCTCCAGGGAAGAGGTCACCCCTACGAACAACCCTGATAGCAGATCTGGGGAAGAGACGATGGCCCCATCTCGCCTAAGGATGGAGCAGCTGAGGGCCCGTCAGCAAGAGATCGATGAGGCTAGGCAAGGGCTCATCCGGGAATACGCGGACATCAATCGCGAGATTGAACGCCACAAAGACAGGGGACGCGGACGCGCCATGGCCCGCACCGTACATCAAAGGATCCTCACCGATGATGGGGCCCTTCCTCACTTTGCCTGAGCCAGCCAGAACATCGCCGCAGCAACCGCCTTGCTGCATGGCCTTCCAGAGGCCGCGACGTCCGAGGATCACCGTGCTCGCCAGGAGATTTGCACGTTGCTCGAGCGTGCAGCGGCGTAGCAGGCGGAAAGTTCATTGTCTCGACGACGCGAACCCGACACCAGCCAGCGCACCCCCTCAGTGCATCCCACCAAGGATGTGTCCGTTCACCAAACACCGCCAGCTAGCAGGTAGCCCTCCACCGTCCCAGTACATCAACGCCTCGGCCATGGCCGCGACGTATGCAACATCATCGACGCTCGGAAACGCGCCCATGGCGACGATGGAGAAGCAGCACGCCGCGGCTACCATCCCCGACGTGGCGGATGCTACGACAGCAACGAAGACCGAAGCCCGAGCCCCGGCCTGCCAGCTCCTCAGTCCTTCGGACGGCACATCCTCAACGCCGCGTTCCCCCTAAGGTATCGACCGCCTACCAATATCCCTAAATATTCTGGCAAAACAAATCCCAGGCTTTGGCTCGAAGACTATCGGCTTGCATGTCAGGCTGGTGGGGCGAGTGATGACAATTTCATTATTCGCAATCTCCCGCTGTTCTTGGCCAATTCAGTGCGAGCATGGCTAGAGCACCTACCGTCCAATACTATTCAGAGTTGGGCGGATCTGACGGAGATCTTCGTGGGCAACTTCCAGGGCACATACAAACACCCTGGAAACCCATGGGACCTCAAGAACTGCCGCCAAAAGACCGATGAAACCCTTCGCGGGTACATTCGACGCTTCTCTCGATAGTGCAACGAGCTCCCTAACGTCGCTAACGCCGACGTGATAGGAGCCTTTCTGTCTGGAACAACCTGCGAATCCCTGGTCCACAAGTTAGGACGCAGGGGCCCGCAAACTACCAAGGAACTCCTGGACATCACCACCAGTCATGCCTCTGGAGAGGAGGCAGTCGAAGCCATCTTTGATCGCTCCGATGGAAAGATGAGGTGGGACGAGGACGCCGGCGAAGGCGCCTCCAACCATCCTGCCAAAAAGAAAAATAAGAAGCAATGGCGCGACAACTCGCTCGTGGCCGCTGCCGACCGCAAAGGTGGCCGGAAGCCCGCGGAAGGTGCTCCGAACCACTTCGAGAAAATGCTCGAGGGGCCATGCCCAAACCACGCCTTACCGGCTAAGCATCTATACAAGGATTGCGGCCTCATGCGCAAATACTTGGCCGGGGGCCTCAACAAAGGGGAGCAGGGGAAGGAACCTATTCCCACCACAGATGACGCAGAGGAGAAGGACGACGCCTTCCCAACACCGACCGGCGCCCTCATGATCTTCCGTGGATCAATGGTCTATGACTCCAAGCGTCGCTAGAAGCTTGCACGCCACGAGGTCTATATAGCCGGACCAGCCACACCAGCCTTCCTCTGGTGGTCGGAATCTGCCATAACCTTCGACCGGACCGACCATCCGGATGCCATCCCACATCTGGGAAGGTACCCGCTTGTCGTTGATCCAATCATCGGACCTAAGCGGCTCACGAAAGTACTGATGGACGGAGGTAGCGGCCTCAACATCATGTACGCCAAGATGCTCGACGAGATGGGCGTCGATCGAACGAACCTCCACCCCATCCGAGCACCTTTCCATGGTGTCGTTCCTGGTAGGCAGGCTATACCACTGGGGCAGATCGATCTGCCCATCACTTTCAGGGATCGGTCCAATTACCGGACCGAGACCCTCACCTTCGATGTAGTGGGGTTCCCGGGGACTTTCCATGCCATCTTGGGACGACCATGCTACACGAAGTTCATGGCCGTCCCCAATTATACGTACCTTAAGCTGAAGATGCTGGGTCCCTGTGGGGTCATCACCATTGGCACCTCCTTCCAGCGTGCTTACGAGTACAAAGTCGAATGCTGCGGACACGCATCCGCAGTCATTGCCTCCGAAGAGCTCGCCACCCTCAGGGAAGAGGTCGTTGAAGAGGCACTCGACGCGAAGAAATCAACCAGGTCGTTCGAATTGGCAGAAGGCTCCAGGGAGGTCCTCTTGGACCCCAGCAGCTCCGAGGGCAAAAAAGTCTGTATCGGGACCGCGCTCTCCTCCGAATAGGAAAGCGCGCTCGTCGACTTCCTCTGCGACAATAAAGACATCTTTGTGTGGAAACCCTCGGATATGCCAGGCATCCCGAGGGAGGTCGCCAAGCATACTCTCCAGATCCTCCCGGGCTCCAAGCTAGTGAAGCAACACCTGCGCCGCTTCGACGAGGAGAAACGCAGGGCCATCGATGAAGAGATAGCCAAACTGCTGGCCGCAGGATTCATTAAGGTGGTATACCACCCAGAGTGGTTAGCAAATCCTGTTCTTGTGCGAAAAAAAGAGCGGTAAATGGAGAATGTGTGTCAATTATACCGGTCTCAATAAAGCGTGTCCAAAGGATCCATTTCCTTTGCCACGAATAGACCAAATAGTTGATTCCACCTCGGGGTGCGAAACCCTCTACTTCCTTGACGCATACTCTGGCTACCATCAAATCGTGATGAAAGAGTCCGACCAGCTCGCGACATCTTTTATCACCCCCTTTGGATCATTTTGCTATGTTTCAATGCCATTCGGTCTGAAGAATGCTAGGACAACATACCAGCGCTGTATGCTCAATTGCTTTGGAGACCTCATCGGGCGAACCATTGAGGCCTATGTCAATGACATCGTAGTCAAAACCAAACGAGCTAACCACCTTGTCGCCGACCTTGAGCAAACCTTTGTGAAACTCCGGGCAAACGGCGTCAAACTCAATCCCAAAAAATGTGTTTTTAGGGTCACAAGGGGCATGCTACTCGGCTTCATCGTCTCCGAGCGTGGCATCGAAGCCAACCCAGAGAAGATATCAGCCATCACAAGGATGGGCCCGATCCAAAACATAAAGGGGGTTCAGCGGATCATAGGGTGCCTCGCCGCCCTCAGCCGATTCATTTCACGCCTCGACGAACGAGGACTCCCCCTTTATCGACTCCTAAAGAAAGCTGACCACTTTGAGTGGACGACCGAGGCTTAGGAGGCGCTTGACATGGTTAAGCGATTTCTAACTAAACCACCGGTCTTAGTTCCTCCATGCAATGGAGAATCCCTCCTACTATATATATCGGCCACCACCCAAGTGGCTAGCTCTGCCTTAGTAGTAGAGCGAGAGGAAGAGGGGCATGCCTTCAAGGTGCAGCGCCCTATGTATTTCATCAGCAAGGTGTTATCCGACTCCAAAACCCGCTACTCCCAAATCCAGAAACTCCTCTACGCCGTCCTCATCACCAAAAGGAAGCTACGCCACTACTTTGAGTCACACCCCGTGACAGTAGTAACATTGTTCCCCCTCAGTGAGGTCGTCCGTAGCCATGACGCTACGGGAAGAACCGCAAAGTGGGCACTCGAGCTGATGGATCAGGGCATTTCCTATGCTCCCCGAACAGCGATCAAATCTTAGGTACTAGCTGACTTCATCATGGAGTGGACCGAGGTCTAGATGCCACCAGCAGCCGTCGATCAAAAGTACTAGACAATATACTTCGACGAATCGCTGATGAAGAAGGGCGCCAGAGCAGGACTAGTCTTTGTATCTCCCCTCGAGGTCCACATGAGGTACATGGTTCAGCTCCATTTCCCCTCATCAAATAATACTGCAGAATACGAAGTGCTCATCAATGGCCTATGAGTCGCCATCGAGCTGGGCATCCAACGCCTCGACGTCAGGGGCGACTCTTAGCTGGTTGTCAACCAAGTCATGAAAGAGTCATGCTACCACGACGCCAAGATAGAGGCATACTGTCAAGAAGTCCGATGGCTGGAGGACAAATTCGATGGCCTCGAACTCAATCACATCCCTAGGCGCCTCAACGAAGTAGCCGACACGCTCGCAAAAGCAGCATCTGGCCGAGAGCCAGTCCCAACTGGTGTCTTTGCTAGTGACCAACACAAACCCTTGGTACGCTATGCGGGGTCGGAAGAAGCCAACGGTGGCCCTTCTAGACCGACCCCAGAGGCTGATCCGCCAACTACTCCGCCCAACCCCAAGGTCATGGAGCTTGAAGAGGACCCAGCAGTGGAGTCCGACCCTCCCAATGACTGGAGAACGCTTTACCTTGACTACCTCCTCCACAACACACTACCGGCAGACAAGACGGAAGCCCGACGGCTCGCACGACGTGCCAAGTCCTTCGTTCTTATAGAAGGCAAACTCTACAAACAGAGTCACAGTGGGATTTTGCAACTCTGTATCCCTGGCGAACAGGGAAAACTCCTGCTGAACGACATCCACGGTGGAGTCTGCGGTCATCATGCCGCACCAAGAATGTTGGTTGGGAATGCATTCCGATAAGGTTTCTACTGGCCCACCGCAGTAGCCGATGCCGAGCAACTTGTACGCACCTACGAAGGGTGCTAGTACTACGCTTGGCAAACACACCTCTCGGCCCAGGCTCTCCAGATGATCCCCATCATGTGGCCCTTCGTGGTCTGGGGGCTCGACCTGGTTGGGCCACTCAAAAAGGCGCCCAGGGGCTTTACCCACCTGCTTGTCACCATAGACAAGTTTATAGAATGGATTGAAGCTCGACCAATATCCACGATCAAATCCGAGCAAGCCGTGCTGTTCTTCCTCGACATCGTTCATCGCTTTGGAGTACCGAACTCCATCATCATAGACAATGGCACGCAGTTCACTGGTAGGAAATTCGTTTGATTCTGTGATGAACAACACATCCGGATCGATTGGGTAGCCGTCGCACACCCCCGGACGAACAGGCAGGTCAAGCGCGCAAATGGCATGCTCCTTCAAGGCCTCAAACCTAGAATTTTCAACCGATTGAAGAAATTCGGCGCATGCTGGCTAGCTGAGCTCCCGGTCATGCTCTGGAGCCTAAGGACAACTCCTAGCCAGGCCACCGGCTACACACCTTTCTTCATGGTCTATGGTTCCGAGGCCGTTCTCCCAACGGACCTTGACTACAGAGCACTAAGAATCAGAGCATACGACGAATAGGGGGCCGAAGCATCTCACCAAGACACCATGGACCAGCTAGATGAAGCCCGCAACATCGCCCTCCTCCATTCGGCTAAGTACCAGCAGGCGTTGCGACGGTACCACAGCCGACGAGTGCGGGGTCGAGCCTTCAACATCGGAGACCTCATCCTCCGTCTTGCACAGAGCAACAAGGACCGCCACAAACTCTCCCCACCCTAGGAAGGGCCCTACATTGTCACGGAAGTACTTTGCCCAGGCACCTACCGGTTGAAAACCATCAACGGTGAGGTCTTCACCCACGCCTGGAACATCGAGCAGCTATGTCGTTTCTATCCTTAAAATAATCTTACACTCTTCCTTATCAGATTTTGTCATAACAAAACCCCGATCCTTAGTGACTTCCAACCCCTGCAAATCACAAGGGGTCAGACCTCACTCGGGGGCTGGCATGTGATCGTAACATATGACATATGTAATACAAGTATTACGCTTGCAAAAAACCACCTGTGTTATATTTACAAACATTCTCTAAGTTTTCCATTCGCCTCATAAACAAGTCCCAAGGGCTAAGATTTTGGGAACCAATTCTGAATACAACTGGTAGGACTGCGAGACACCCGCGCCCCAGTGGCTGCAACCTCTTTGCTCACCAGTTCAATTAGAATTAGTTCACCCACGTTCCTAGCTTCTTATGACTTAGACCATGAGAAGGGTCGGAAAGCACTAAAATCATTCCTAAAGAAAGGAGAAAGATAAAAAATTGCTTGCCATAAGCAAAGGATGTAATTTTGTTCATTTTTTGCACAAATTCATCACTTACAAAGTGATTTCATTACAAAAACAAACAATATACTTATAAATTCAGAGGACTATTTACTCGGGGGCTTCCCCACAAAGTTATTTCATTACAGTCTCTGCTTAGCTCTACTACAAGTACTACTGCAGTCGCCGTGCCACGCTCTCCATCGGTGACGCCCGAGACATGTACACGGGCCAGCTTGTCTACTGCGGTCGCCATGCCACGCTCTCCATCGGTGACACCCGGGGCGTGTACATGGGCCAGCTCATCTACTGCGGTCGCCGTGCCACGCTCTCCATCGGCGACATCCCGATATCCCGCCGCTTCGTAGGATCCTTGAAGGCGCCGCCATCTGCGATGCCTCCGCCAGGGCGTCTAGGGACTACGCCATCATCCCCAGCCATAACCCTAACAACGGCGTATGGGCAGGAAACGCCTCCCGCCAAAGGAGGAGCACAGCGGATGACGGCGTAGTCGACGACGTAGGACGCCTCCCAGCGTCCCTTCTCCTTTGGCAGCAGCGACTCCTCAGCAAGGGCGGCATACACCATCTCATCTACGTTGGATGATCTCCGGCTCGACATCACGCTCCAGATTCATGAGTGGATTTGTGAGTTTTCTCTCTCTCTAGCATTACTATTCCTCACTCAGGAACCGCCGCGACGCACGGATGCATTCGGCGGAAAGGAAGAAGAAGGAGAGAGAGCGGCTCAGAGGCAGAAGATGAGGTGGGATGAGAACTCCCCTCCCCCTCCCTATTTAAAGAAGAGCCACTGCAGCTAAGGAAAGGTGAAAGGTTGGACGAAAAACCCTCTCCCTTCTCCTCTTTAAATCCAAAATCAATGTTGATTGATACCTGAGGGGATGCGCCGAAACTGACGGGACGCGCCCCGGTCAACGAGGCATCCTCCCCAGTCAAACTGAACACTGCCTGGGTATGGCCCACCACTGACCTGCTCCGGCCGTGGCAATTAAGGCGCCCACATAGGCAGACAACCCTTCGCCTCCCCATGTAGGACCATGGGACGATCCGACGGCACGACCTTTTTGGATCTCCTGGGCTGACCATTCGGCCCAGAAGAGACGACAAACGAACGTCCAAAGAAAGATAAGCATCTCAGCTTTCTTACTTTATGCATTAAAATTCATTCTCGATCTTCCGACCCCGTCAAACGGTGGGGACACGAACATCACTCGGGGGCTGCCGAGGATGACTACCAGTCTAGACATCCTCTTCACCCGACCCCTCCGTACGCTTGAAACCAAGAGTGCGGAATACGGGCATAGAACTTTGAGTAAAACTGGACAAACTAGCAGACCCTACGCCTCGGTAGCTATGGTGTTTCTGTTCACCAGAAAAATCATACTCAACGCCCCTCGCATCTCCAGCTTCGACGTCTGCCTTCTCAAGAAGGGTTCGGAGGGGTCCGCCTACAAAATCTCCCCCAAAGGAGAAGCTGTCAGGTTGCCCAAGTTAATTAAACGACTCGGATCACCACCAAGATACGAAAAACAAAGAATAGCAATTCTTATGCAGGTTACTCCAACCTCATCGTGAACATCAAGGTCCGAACCTAGCACGAACACATTTGGTAGGAGCTTTTCGTCACTCATACCGCCACAGTAACGTTACCGACCCCGCCTTCATTTTGATTATATTATACATATGCAAAACATCCCAACGCTTCGTGTTGCATCACGAAACGGCCGTCGCCTCATTCGATATAGGCGACCACAGGCCGAGGTTCGAAGGTCGGTCCGCGAAGGGCTCGAGGCCGCCTCATGCCAAACAGAGACAGGGAGAAATAACCAAGACAAGCCCCAGCGGCCCTGCCCGACTCCGCTTAGAAGCGGACAGGGATGTCTCGACCTTTTCTCGTTCGATTCTAACCCCGAGCCAAACCCACAGAATCTCCATCGAGGAGAGGCCGTCGGGCCGCCAGAGCCTATCGAATGGCTCGGGCATCTGCCGGGAGGCGGGTTAAGAAGTTGTGGAGTGCCACCAGAGGGCTCTGCTGACCCCATCAGCAAATGATGGACCCGGATTCCACATGAACGTACCCGTTAGTGAGCTCGTTGAGCGCGATACTCAAGCCATCGAGGCAAGTGTCGTTCACTCAGCCCCTCCGATTGCGAAAACCGAGGACGGGGTAACATGCAAATAACGGCCAACCCCTATCAGACCCTAACAAGGCTCGGGGGCTCGAGCCAATCAATACAGGGACACAGGTTCGAAGGCCCCACCTTGCCGAGCCCATAGAATCCCCAGTTGGGGATTTCTATTGGAAGACTGGGCGGGGAATATTGCGATGTCATCCATGGGCTTCGTCGACCCTGTCACCAAAGCCACAGTTCCGATCTCCAGTAACCCCTGACCCCAGCAAATGTAGGGGGTTGGACCTTACTCGGGGGCTGGTTAAGGTACGGCTACCTCCTTTCTTTCTTTTGAAACAATCTCCTCGCATCATGACCAGCAGCATAATTCAGGGGAACAGATTGGTCCAGACTCGAAAAATACCAACACTTGTCCACATATTACATATAAGTTGTTCTCAAAATTGTTCGACTAATTACTCCCGCAGAGGGAGAACCATCTCTTTCAGATTGTCTGCCAGGTTTTTCGCAAGGGGAGCAACCATCTCCTCCATTTCCTCTAGCTCTTCATCCTCATAGGTGGGCAGGAAGCCTTTGCTCATCACCTTCAGGTTGATTTCCTTCTCATAATGAGCATGGGCGACAGTGAAGGCCTGGGTGATCTCGGCGTGAAAGGCACTCTCCTCAAGCTGGCCCACCAGAGCCGTGATACCTACGACACGAGCCACGAGCGGGCTGGTCTCCACCAGCTCCATCACGTTCAGGGCATTAAGGACAACCCCGACCGCAGCTTGCAGAAGATCGTGCTCATCGCTCTCAACCTGAAGGGCCCTTCGTGCATGGGCAGCCTCTTTTTCCAGCTTGATGGAGACATTTTCAGCGCTCAACCTTCGGTTCACCGCGTCACCGAGCTCCACCCGGAGAGAGCGGACCACCTCGACGTCCTCGTCCACCTTCTGCTGGAGAGCCATGGCCCTACTCTCGGCCTTCTGCCGGAGGTCCCGCTCCATCTCCAGCTCCTTTAGGACTTCGCCAGCCTTCTCATTAGCCGCGGCATTCCTCTGCAGCAGCTCGTCTCGCTCCTTTTGGAGCTTGGCGATCTCCTCCCCATCCAGCTTGGACCTCGCCGACAAATCCTCGAACATCTCGTGGGCCTCCTCCGCGTCTTGACATGCCTAGGCCTCTCACTCCTAGGCGGTAGCAAGCTGTGCGGCCATGTCTGCTCGTAGCCGGGCCTCCTCGGAGAGGCGATCCCGCTCCGCCTTCTGCTCACGGAGGAAGCGGGATTTCTTCCAGCTACAAGCAACAAGAACCTGAAGAGGAAGAAGACTGGAATCAGAAATGTGAAAACACAAAAACATATGGAGAAAGAAGAAAATCAGGCAAGTACCTGGGTAGTAGGAACGACAATTTCACGTAGGCCTCCTCTGGCCTGGTCCAGGGCCTCCAGCATGGTCGAAATTCCAATGTCAAGACCCTCCCGCTCCATGCTCTCAGAATGATCATCGAGTGAGAACAGAGCTGACGTCGGGTCATGGGCGGCCATCCACTGAAGCGGCGGCTCCCCTCGCGCGGGGAAGCGGCTTCCACCCGACAAAGGGGCCAGGGGCGGCTCCCTCCTAACCCTGTGCGGCACCACCGCTGCACTCAAGGACCCTCCAGCTGGACCCTCCTCCCTCTGGGTCGCTTCGAGCTCCATGGGCGGATCCACCTGGGCCCCTGGTGGCGTGGATTGCACTACGCCCTCGAGCGCCACCACGACTGCGCTCGGCTGATCCTAACTTGGCGCGGTCACGACCACCTCCACCGGAGGTATGTGGCCCTCGGCCGGCTGTTCCACATCCGCCATAGAGGAGGCCGCCCACTCAGTAACCTCTACGGGCAAAGGAGCCACCACGGACGTCGTCGGGTCGGCCAACGTGGCCCCGACATCGGCATCACTCCCACTCGAAACAGGGGTGACACCAGGCGACACCGTCTGTCCCACTTGAATGGCGAGACTCTTCTTCAGCGCCAGCCCCAGGGGGTGACCCATCCGCAAGAACCTGCACAAAGGTATTAATCATTAGACCAAAATACAAATGAAAAAAGGATGAAAACAGGGGAATCAGCAGCTCACGTTGACGTCCTCGGCTGGTAGAAGCGTTTTGAGGACAGATCCCCAGATCCCTGCCCTGACTCATCTGGGCGGGACCATTTCGAGCCTACTCCCTGCTCTGGGGCAGGGAGGCTTACCTCGGAGGGCACGGCTCCAGACCCTCTTCCCTCCATCGTCTCATGGGGCATGGCACCAGAGCCGCTCCCCTCCATCGTCTCATGGGGCACGGCACCAGAGCCACTCCCCTCCATCGTCTCATGGAGCGCGGCACCAGAGCCGCTCCCCTCCATCGTCTCACGGGGCGTGGCGCCAGAGCCACTCCCCTCCCCCGTCGCTTCGGGGTCAGCAGCGGCAGGCCCGCTTTCCTCCACCCACCAGTCCTCGACTAGCACGCCGTGCGAAGCGGCGGACTCACCGGCCTCCACCGACCTCATCGATTCACTTCCCTCTGCATGGAAGGGGAAGGGTCCCTGCACGGATGGGTGGCCACTCGTCAGCGTGTCCTCATCCTCCAGGATGTCCCAATCCACGCCAACGGCTACCTCATCGTCATCATCATCATCGTCGTCTTCATCCTCACTGCTCACGTCCTCCCCCCGATCCCATGCCTCCTGCTTCAATCGTTTCGCCTTCTTCATCTCCTCCCTTGCTTTCCTGTCCCGCTCGGCCGCGAGTCGATTCACCACCTCCATGGCCTTGTCCTTCGGCAGCGGAACCGGACTATCCTTGAAGACTAGCCCCCTCGGCTGATCCCATTGTCACAAAAGCAAGTATTAAAAAAGGGAGATTCAGGAGAAAGAAAAGAGCACGGGAGAAGAGGGCTTACGAATTCAAAGAACCTAGGCTCCGGCCGCATTGGGGGATGTCCGGGCACTGGATACACGATGTCGAGGACCCGGCCGGTGGAATCCTTTGTCGGCTCCGTCGCCTCCTTGATGCGCTGCGCCACTTCCGAGTAAGGGAGCGCCTCGTCAACGAGCACCGTCCCTTCAAACGACATCCCGGGCATCATCCGATGCAGGGGAAGCACGTGCGCCATCAGTGGCGCCACCCTCCTCACATGGTAGGCACCGATAATCCCCGTCCCCTTTACACCCTGATCCTTCAGGGCTTGGAAGGCAGAAAGAAGGTCGGAGATGTGTTTCTTGTCTTTGGACTGGACGCCCTAGCTCCATGACTCTAGAGCATCCACAATAAGGCGTCCAGTGTACCTCGGTAGGGTGGCACTCACATCATCCCTAACATAAAACCACTACAAATGCCATCCCTTGTTGGATGTCGCCAGACGCATGTATGGGTAACCCCTCGATCGGGTATGGCGTAGATGGATGCTGGCACATCCCATCGGCACGATCATATCTTTTCCCCCAATCTTCCTCTTTGATAAACTAATGTTAAAGAAATATCGCCATAGATCAAAATGGGGATCGATCCCCAGGAAACCCTCACACAGGGCAACAAACGCTGCCATGTGTTGAATCCCATTGGGAGTTAGATGCTGCAGCTCCACCTCGTAATAATCCAGCAACCCCTGAAGAAATCTATGCGTAGGTACCGCGAATCCCCGCTCATGAAAGATGGCGAAAGAGACAACATACCCTTCGGGTAGCACTGGCTCACCCTCGTCGCCAGGTAGCAGCCACTCCTAGACGGCGGACAGTGGGCGGAGAAGGCCACGGCGGACGAGGCCCTCTAGACGCCGTGAGGTGATGTTAGATCTGCCCCACAACTCCATTAAAGCAATAGGGGAGGAGGGCAGGCGCGAGCTTGATGGCGGCTGCAACACGAACGCAAGCTGGTCGGTGGTGGCGATACAGGTGCAGGAGGCTAGGGCGATTGGCGGCGGATGTTTTCAGAACACAAAGGTAGGGGAGTGAAATACAGAACCTTAGGGGCGAACCCCGTGGTTTTATAGGGGGCGACGGACGCGAGAAGGGCAACCATCCACCTCGATCTCCGGGCCTGCCACGCGTGCCACCACGTCACATCGCGGGACACGTGCCCACAGTCCCTATCCTCTCACCCCAAAAATCTTGGTGGACGGTTCGCCTTCCCCAGGCAAATTCGGACTCTCTACCCACCTAGGAAACACAAGCCACGAAGGCCTTTTCTTTTCTCTTTGGCCCCCCCTAGGGCCCAGAAGCTCGGTGGCCGGCCCAACTAAGGAAGGATCCGCGAATGATCTGAAATCAAGGGCAGAAGCACCAGTTAGGTCAGCCCTGAATCAGTTCCCAGCGAACGGGATGCCACGACCCACTCGGAAAAACATCCAATTGATGAAAAACTAAGTCCTTCAGCCTTACCCGCGAAGGGACCGATACAACCCCCTGGGCGACTCTACTCGAATCACCCGGGGGCTCGAGGGCTACACCCATCGGGTGCGCTCGCGCGCACCCTCTGGCAAAGTAACTTCGACGAAGTCAAAAAACACCCTCCAGGCGGTTCTACTCGAATCACCTAGAGGCTCGGGGGCTACTGTTGGGGACCTAATACCGGGGTACCCCAGAAGGTGGAACCAATAACCACCGAACGTAAAAAAAACTTCTGGACGCATAAGGACATTGTTTCATCCCTTGTTCGAGTGACAGGAGTTTGGTTCTGCCTCGCCCGATGCCTTTGTGAGATAACTCTGCCTTGCCCGAGGGCTCAAGGTTAATCTCCATCTCGCCCGATGCCATTGGGATAGGCTCGGTCTCGCCCGAGGGCCAAGGGATAAACTCCGTCTCACCCGACGCCTTGAGGGCGGGCTCGATCTCGCCCGAGGGCTGAGGGATAGATTCCGCCTCGCCCGACCCCGGAGGGGCGAGGTCGATCTCGCCCGAGAGATAGGAATTGGTCTCCGTTTCGCCCGACGGCAGGGAACGAGTCTCACCCTGCTCCATATCTAAAGATTGGATTCATCTTACCTAACAAACTTCTCCCCATTCCCTCAAGATGATAAGTACAGGGCAAGACAAGACGTGCGGGTCAACCATGGCTCCAAGGACCATACCCTACGCCCTGGTAGGAAAAGTACTGCTAGGGGATGACAGGACAGGTGCTTTAGACCCTTCCGGGCGCCACAGAGCCCGAAAGGTTGTACAGGTGCGTGCTCCTCGCCCTGTAGAGTTGTAGGCACCGCCTTCAGCCCTGGGACATGGAACCCGACAAAGATATACGACAACCGCTACACTCCAGAAAAGGATTTGCTATCTCCACGAACAATGGATTTTTCGTCACCACGCTATGGACCCAAGGGAGCGGCGCTCGCTTCCCGACCCCTCAGGTCCGCCAAGTCAGAAGGCCTTGACCACGGCATTACGCCGTATTCTGGCCCCTCATCTCTCCGACGAAGACTCACAAGAACCAGAAGGCGTGCGGAGCAAGGCTAGGAGAGGCTAATAAGTCAAAACCACTATACTACAGCCCATACCCTGCGTAAAGGCAACGTTCTGTGATCAACCTGACATTCTACAGAGACATCGATAGTATTGTAGGCACTTATCTTCCTTCGCACTCATCAGAATGAAGGAGGAGGATTGGGTAGACGTGAGCCACAAGACTAAGTAGAGTATACATCCAAAAACCTCGCCCTTGTAAAAGCCACCCCCTTCCTCTATAAAAGGGGATGCGCTTCCTCCAT
Source organism: Miscanthus floridulus (assembly GCF_019320115.1). NCBI lineage: Eukaryota > Viridiplantae > Streptophyta > Magnoliopsida > Poales > Poaceae > Miscanthus > Miscanthus floridulus. The sequence continues at coordinate 126,147,207 of NC_089585.1, read as the reverse complement.
CAGAGGGACGGACGCTGAAGACCGAACATTACGATACACAGATACACATAGTCAAGTGGCTTCGAACCTCTTGACCTCCCTTCAGCCCTTCCATCAGAGACTGGGGACCAGTCCCTCTCTCGATCGTTTGTACCCCTTACTACAAACCGTTCACGGTGCTAATAACACGAGCAGCAACAAACTGGACGTAGAGACTTTAGGCCCGAACTAGTATAAATCTTGTGTCCTTTAGCACACCATCCGAGCCTAACGCGCATTACTATAAATTTACTTATCGGTGCTTGTACGAAACACCGACAGATAGTGACAACGAGAAGGTGGCCGTAATTGTTATCAACTCTTCATCATCTTCATCGCCACCATCGCCATCATCCTCTACACACCTATGCCTTATGGCCAAGGGTGATCGCAAGGTATCAAACAATGATGATAGTAGTGATGATGAGCATGCTAGTAATGATGATAGCGATAGTGATGATGATGAATATGAGTCACCTACTTATGATGATCTTGCTAGATTGCTTAAACAATACACTAAGATCATTATAAAGACTAGAGCTAAGAATGAAAAGCTAGAGGCTAAAAATGATGCACTTTTAGCAAAATGTGATATAGCCGAAAAGGCTAGTGTTGAGCTTAGAGAAGCTAATGATGCTATATCATCCAAACTCAAGGAGCTCAAATCTTCTAAGAAAGAGCTTAAAGATAAACATGATAAACTTGAGAGGACACATAATGAGCTCATCACTAGCCACAACAAGCTAAGAGAAGAATACACCACTCTTAAGGTTAATCATGATACTCTTGTTATTACTCAAGAATTCTTATCCAATGAGCCACATGATGCTACTAACGATGTTGTTAAGATTGATATAGCTACATCATGTGATGACTTGATTATTGAGAGCATTGGGCAAAGTTCTAGTAGCAAGGGCAAGCAAGTGGTTGAGGTCGATGATTATGATGAGTTTGTCAAGCTCAAGAGTGACAATGAAAAGCTCAAAAAAGATCTTGAAGAACTCAAAACCACCAAGTCTATTGTGCTAGAAACTATTGTTCTTGATGATGGTTTGATCCTTGAGAATGAGAAGCTCAAAGATGAGAGTTCGTGCTTGTTACTCTTGGTGATCGCCATCACCTAGATGGCTTGGTGGTGATTGGAAGCTTGGTGATCACCCGGCGGAGCTTGTGGGTGACCCAACTCAAGTTATGAGCAGTTGTGGGTGATTCACCGCGATGGAGTGTCGAAGAATCAATCCATAGAGAGCACTTGATCCTTATGTGGATCAAGGGGGAGCTACACCCTTGCGCGGGTGCTCCAACGAGGACTAGTGGGGAGTAGCGACTCTCTGATACCTCGGCAAAACATCACCGCGTTCCTTCTTCTCTATTTACTTTGAGCATTTACCTTGAGCAATTCAATTCATGTCTTTACATTCTTAGAATTGCCATGCTAGAGTAGGATTGGAACTTAGGTTGCAAGTCTTTTATGTGGTAGAACAATTAGAAACACTTTCTAGGCACAAGGGGTTAATTGGGCTAACTATAGGATTTAATTATTGCAAAGAAATTTAGAATTAGCCCAATTCACCCTCCCTCTTGGGCATCTTGATCCTTTCAAGGAGGTTCATAGGTTCAGGAGATATACAGTAAACACTGACCTAACAGAAGGCGAACAAGAATTTACCTACATATGTGTAAAATTTAGCAAAGATAGGATACTCTGCTCTCATATCCTAAAAATAGTCATTGAAAAGGAAATCAGCACAATTCCAAACAAATACTTCTTAGACAGGTGGAGAAAAAAGGATATGAAGGTACATGTTCAAAGACAAGAAGAACAAACAGTTGCAACAAGCTCATTATTGAGATTCAACATATTATCCAGGAGATCAACAATACTCAATTCAAAAGGATCAAAAAATGAGAAAGCCATGGAATACCTTATGGCAAAATTCGATAAGATGGAAATCAATTTAGATAGAATGTTATCTTCTCAACAAATAGGTGAAACACAAAATGACCAGCAACAAAATGAAGAAGGAGAAATTATAGCAGCATAAGCTGGAGATCCACAGACTAAAATAGATGATCCAGAAATAATTCAGAGAAAGGGAAGGCCACCTAAACCTATCAGAATGAAGACACATATAGAAGAAATAAAGAAGAAACTAGTGGCAGCAGAAAGAAGAAAAGAAGAAAACAAATGACACAGACAATGCAGGTATAAAATTTCAGGACATACAAATAGAATTTAAGTACATACAAATAGAATTTGAATCCAAATGCAAAAATTCTTATTTATGTGAACTAATAATATTTTGTAGGCTCTCTAGTGAAGCCAAAAAGAAAGAAGAGGAAGGAAACATTAAATGGTAGCATTGATCCTAAAGCCACAACACACTAAGGATACGGTGATCAAAGACATGCAGCAATTCATGATGATCAGTAGATAGAAGCAAAATTTAAGTAGCCAATATATTTATGTAATTTAAGTAATGAGTAGGATGTTACAAACATTAAATTAAATTATGCCTAGATCTAAAATTACATATGCTAAGAACTACAATTGCAGTGCCCAATATCTGCAATTTACATTATCGGTGATTGCAATTGTGTAACCGAATTTTATATTTGTCTTGTTTTCATTAGCAGCAGGTAATAATAGTAATAGAGCACTTTCAACTTCTGTAGATAGCTAATACTACCAGTTTCCTCCCACTTACCTACCACACCATATAGACTTACAGAATATAAAAACATGCCTGCAATCTAGGACCAGGACAGTAGTAGCCTAACCAACACACGAGAGAATATTTCAAGGTGAATTTCTATAAAGAAACCAATAAGCATGGATTTCAAGTGCCATTTTTTGGACTCACAGGACAGCAAGAGCCTGCATGAGGCCAATCACTTTTGGAATTTTGCCAATCAATTTATTTCCTTACAGTGACCTGTAAAACAACAATGCAAAGATCAAATGGAAGGACTGCATGGTACATATATATGAGGACATAAGTCTGCTGAAGTATAGAAGATTTGAAGACATCAGGAAAACTTACAGTGTAGCTACTTGAAGGTAACCTATGTTGTAAGGTATTTCTCCAGAGATTTGGTTGTATGAAATATCCCTACAAGCCAAATACAAAGGAAAATTCGCATCATAGCATCCTAAACTAAGGAGATCCAAAACATACAGAATCTCAAAGCTAGTGCAGTTTCTTATACCATCCGAAATTGTTCCTGTGAGATTGTTCCCCCTTACATCACTGCATATATGGAAGGCAAATCCCTATTACCAAGACAACATAATAAGTGGCAAATGTGAGCAAGCGAATTAGTTGCACAGTGCTAAACTCAAATGAACCATCAAATGATCAACAACTAAAAATCAATGAAACCCCAAATGATCTTAATTACAGCATGGCTCACATGGACATGGAAGAGAACTGAAAAAAACACACCCAAACTAAATAAACAATCACACCTTAAAATCACACTCACACTAACAGAGAGAGAGAACAAATACTCCTACTCCTACAGTCACAGATAGGCAACGACAAGCGGAATGTCAACATCTCCCATAGCATACATGAAAGGAATGTAGACAAATATGTGTAGAGTTTGACAGGAATCAACCAAACATGCTCCCCTAGATATTGCACAAAATAGAACTTGTTCCTTACACTCAAGAATATATGCAATTCTGAGAAAAATTAAGGAATTCAAAAGCAGAGGCACCTAGTATTTCTAGCAGTCTCTACAGCAGAACATGGTCTAGCTACTGATTGTCCTTTACTGGTGGCACTCCACAAAAGGAACCTCAAAACAGAGCTCTTCAAGGTTACACTTCCTAGTAAGGAACCCATGCTACATAGGTGATCAGGGAGTCCATAAGCATCTTAGACAAAATCAGCAACATGATTTTATAAACCTTTGCTACATAGGTGATCCAACAAGAGATGTCATGGCACAAACCACATGAACAAAAGCAAAGATGCCACACTGCCATAGACAGAAGCAACATGTGAACTCACCGACATGCCCTCATCTCCAATTCCTGCTAGAGTTAGCACCAGGCCTACAATATACCATAATACAAAAGGCTATGTCATGAACTCATGATGGTGTAATATCATTACATCAAGCAAACCTAACTAATTGTGTTAGATGGTAAAGAAGAAGGTTTTAGAAACAATACCTAGAAGGCCCCCTGTAGTTTCTTGAGTGCAATACCTCACAAAAGAGACAACAACAACAATTTGACACAAATCACAATAATTTGATTTCAAGAAGAGTTAGCACAAATCACAACAAAACACAATTTTTTTGCTAGATGTGTTAGCACAAATAAGAGGTGTGGGCAGGCACAAATCAGAATAAATAGATTTTAAGATGTGTTAGCACAAATCACAAGAGACAATTTTTTTCTATGAAAGGACAAGGACAAATAAGAGACATGTGTTAACACAAATCACAAATAACATATTTCAAGATGTGTTAGCACAAATCATATGAGACAATTTTTTCTATGAAAGGACAAGGATAAATAAGAGGTTTGTGTTGACACAAATCACAATTAACAAAGTTCAAGATATGTTAGCACAAATCACAAAACATAATTTTTTTCAATGAAAGGACAAGGACAAATAAGAGGTGTATGTTGGCACAAATCATAACTAACAAAGCTCAAGATGTGTTAGCAGAAAACATAAGAAATATTTTTTTCTATGAAAGAACAAGGAAAAAAGCTTGGTGTGGGCCGGCACAAATAAAAATAAACAGAGATCATTGCTCTTAGAGATGGAAATAGAAGCTACTACAGCATGGCATCTCCACTTTAGAGAGAACTAGAGAGGCATCAGATTAGAACAATCAAAAGGCAAACAAATAGTGCTACATAGGCTTCCACTTTGTGAACTTAGATTTAACAAGGAAATGATGTAACACTAAATAACTCTTATTGAACCAGCAACGGTTAAAAAGATTGGTTTAACAACATCCCTTACATGTTCCAAGGGTTCCTAAGGCAGGCAGGCACCAAGTGCTGCAACAAAGCCACCCAACATAGTTGTGGCATGTTGGCATTACAACCACCCAAGCATAACTACAGTAGCGATGCTTAAAACACTAAGATTTAACATCCTACTACCAGGTTAAGACTTCCTGATGCGAGGTAGGCACCAAGTGCCACAACAAGTTCATGGAGCGTTTACCACCACCAACACAACTACCAAGGTTCAGACCTAACCATCCACCAGAAAATAAAACCACGGCACATTCCATTGCTCAACAGAAGAACATCGAGCTACTCACTTTCTCATGCAGATGGAACAGCTCCTGGACGGGGACGCTGCCCGCCAAAGTGTGCCCACTATGGCTAGAGGATGTCTCCGACATCTCATCAAACTTTACAAAACTAGCCAACCTGAGTAGCAGCGAGATGTGCATAGTAGATGCAAGCAACTGCAGGCCAAAAACGAGGGCATGATGCCTTTTCATGTCTAGGAATCTCCATAGCCACACAAGTAAATAAAAGAGTTGAGACACCAATGAACGAAAAAATCAAAGAAAGAAGTAAGTGAAGTAGCAAAGGTGTTGAGAAACATCAATTTGGATTGCATGACAACTTACTAATCCCAAATTGTCATTACTCACTATATAGCATGAGTGCAGAGACAAACAAATAAAGTTGTAAAAAAATCATAATGCTAGTAGTTCGATTGTCTTGTAGTACCCTCTAAACTTGAAACTAGCACAGACAACATCATTACATCAGGTCCTCCCATTCCTACCAACTCCTACAAGCCACAAAAGATTATATAATTGCTTGTGAAAAGTTAAGATGTATTCCCACAAGCCACAAAAGATTATAGTAAGCTTATTACTAAATGAAAGAAACATCTTAGCAGCAGGTGGAAACAACTAAGATGTATTCTAGAAATCCTATATGTGTACGCCATCAGAGTGGCTTTCATCTAGAAAAAGATTCCAGAGGAGGGAGTAGAGTTATAATGGCTTATATGATATGTCCCTTTGACTACAACCATAATTCACAGCTGTTCTCAGTTCTCTCTAACAGATATCCAAATTATAAGATGTTGTGGCATTTCTAGATTAAAATCAGGCTATGACAGGTGACGCATGCACTACTCTATACAACATGCTCATAAAAAGCAATCAGGTTGGTGCAATGTCATACTACCTTCATTGCTTTTAGTCAACTTTCTTCCATGGTCTTGAACCTTTTAAATGGTACAGTAAGAATGTCATCTTTCTACAAAAGAAAAACACACAACAACTACCCATAAGCTACAAATCGTATGCGCTTATAGATTTTAATCAATGACTGTCGTTGCTCTGGATAGCAATGGCATCCTTGAGCTGTAGGATCTTGGACTCTAGTGTTGTGACTCGCTCAAGGACCTCCAGAGTACTCACAAAATGCACAAATCTGCATAGAGTTGACACAAGAATGACCCAAAAGGCATTAGGCAATGCCTAAAGTAACTGTACTACAACAGTATAGATATGTAAAACGCTAACCTCTCCAAACTGCCTCTCGTAAACCATGGCACATTGAACCCTCCCTTGGTAATTTGATCCTGGGTGACCTTCAAGTGAGCCAGGAACAGTTTCAACAAACCAGATGCAAACTTCTCCTTCCGGCCATTCGCTATCAGAAGCAAATCAAACCTAAAAAGCAAAAAGAGTACCAGTACAATTTGAGAAAGCACCATGAGAGTATGCAAGACCCTCAAGACTGATCGGGAATTTGACATCAAAAGACCCAACAATGTTATGAACCTTAAAGTCCTAAAGCGCAGAAATAACAAAAGTTCAATGACATTTATCCCAGAATTGAAGCACACAAGTGTTAAGAATGGAATACATACATACCTTGAATTTTGCAATAAACCAAGATTCTAGATGATGCAAGCATACTGCAAACACCAAAATAGTTATTATGCAGACACCCCTCAGCAGATTTAAGAATATTTAAATGAAGAGAAAAGAACACAAAATTACCTACCTAGCTGCAAGTTTACATTGTTGTTCACTTTTTGCTCCAGTACAGACCTGATAATTCATAGCAGGTGTTTCTTTATATCAGTGCACAATTAGGTAAATGATGACTTCTCAGGCAGAAGCTCATTAGGAATACAGTCAAGCAAAAGGATAACTGAAAAGTAACCTTTAAGTACCTATGAGGTGTTCACACTAAATTCAACAGCTATAACAACTAAAACATAAATAGCTACCAATAATCTCATCGTCTTGTGGTACAGAGTCAGAGACATAATATAACTACTTAAAAAGAACATGCACAACATCATAGAGGTAATGCAGGTAAGATCACTCACCGGATCAGACCGTCATCTTTACAAGAACAAGAGGGACCTCCACAACCCTCAAGCTTGTCATTGTCTTTGCTATCAAAGGTTACTGCACTGACACATAGAGGACAAAAAAGACACACTAATAGAGAAACCAAGTTTGGAATGCATGGAAAAGAATTGTGTAATTTCAAGCCAGTAAAAGACATAAACTTAGTCTAATGGTAAACAAACAGCTAACATCAAGCATCCAAACAAACCATGCATCTTGTTGCAGATACAAATAGTACCAAATATTATCATTCACTTTAGTTTAGCCTCTTGACTGTAGATTAATATTTACAACCACTTTAGCACCAACTGTTCGTATCAATGTAGCTGCTTCTTTACAAAGTATCATGCACTCATAGCATGAACCTACACCCTACATGACAGGAACCTAAACACAAGATCTAAACACAACACATAGGTCATGCTCTCTTGTAGTACTTTTTGTAGACCTGAGAAAAAAATATTAGAAACAACTATCAATTGAGTACATGATGGAACAATACACAAAGTGACATTGCAACTAGTACTACCTCAGCATCATATTTCATCACTTTAGATCGACCATCATCAGAACTATTGTGTTCATTGAAAATCATGTCATTGACGTACTTGATATGAAGATGCCCAATATCAGCTTCAGAAAACTTGTCCATCAAATAGACATTTAGCTCCCAAAGCTCTAGATTCTTCATCGCAAAGATACCACTATCATTGCTAAAGCTAAAACAAGATATGAGAAAGACAAGACAAAATATTATAAGCACCACACAAAATGATATGATCTAAAAAAACTGTACACTGCCTACTTCTCAGTCTGTTGAGGTACATCTGCATAGATAACTTCATATCCATGGAACCCAAAGTCAATTTGAACAACTTCACTCCAGACTGTGGTCAAGTTTGGTATCTAAAAGCAGGTAGAGGAAATAATTAGAGTGCAGATATATATTTTTTTCTTATTTGAACAAAATTTCACATTACATTCAAACAAAATGATGTGAATCCATGTGCTGCTGCTACTTACAAATTCATCATGGACAGCTTTATGGAAATGTGAGTCTACTCCAAAATGTAGAGTACAGGAATCCAAGATTACGATCAATCTTTGAGTGATATACACAACAACCACATACCACCGATCATGGAAGAGAATTGGAAAATAAAGCTGATAAAATAACACAAAATGAAAAAATAGGTATTATTAGCACAACTGTGATGCACACAACATATGTGCTAAAGCTTAGAAAATTAAAAGGATGTGTTACTCACATATTGGCTATATGCTAATGACCTTGCACGACCAGCACCCTTAAAGCATTTCACTGCATTATCATATAGCTCCTTCTCCTTGCTATCATTAGGGTCACGATTTCTAATAAAATAGTCCTACAAAAATAGATTGGTCAATATTATTTTATTTCATATAGTTACCACATGTAATTGAGAAAAAAAGAGAAACAAATGACACTTACACCAACTTTAGAGAAGAAATAATGCTTGTAAGAATTCTTAGGGTGTTTCCTATGGAATAACAATCTGCACAAAGCATTCACTACAAAGTAATGGACCTTTCCTTGAGGCTTAAGAGAACTTACAAGTGCACTTAATTTCACAACCACTTGCCCATAATCGATTACTACAAGACTGAAACAAATGAAAACATTTCATAATTACTTGATTCAAGTGTACTCAAGAGTGGTGAAAACGCTAAGGACGTTGTAAACATTGAAAACTTACTTGGAATGTTTAGTTTCTGCCATCTTCAAAACAACCTCATATATGTTAGTTTCAAGTCTGGAGACTGTTATCTTCGAATGAGGCATCATATAAGGGCTCAACTGTATTTGCTTGGGATCACTGTCCTCCTAGGACGATGAACAACCAACTTTGCACTAGAAGAGTACCAAGGACCTTGGTTTGAAATGGAGTCAGAGTCGTCTGATAAACCATTGCTTCCCATACTTTTTGTAGAAACATAAGTCCCACCTCGATGGGATCGAAGAGGTGTAGGTGCCTACAAAATCAAGAAAAAAACATAAAGTTGTTTGAAAATCAAAAACTAAAAATTAACATAATAGGGTTCAAACTATTTCATTCTATTCTCCAAATACATAACAAACAAGCACACAAACAAACATGGTTGAGAGGTATAAAGAAGGGGACAACAGAAATGCTTCTATTGCCTTTATTGTCAATATATACAGCACTAGTACCGCTAAGGTACACTAGAGTATGTATACTACTACAACAACTTGTACTAGCTATTACATGACCGAGAGCAGCCCCAACTACTAACAATTGTCCTTCCACTACAATGGCTGCACCAAAAGCAAAATCAGTAGGTTATCTCACAAGACAATTGTTCCAAATTGATAAAACTAGAAATGCCATTTTACAATGTCAATGTGTACTCTAGAAGGGCTGATTGTAGCTAGAGGAATAGGAGCAATTGATTCTTCAGGAGTCTCAGTAAAAGGTAAAGACTCCATTCGCACAAGGTCCTAATCAAGAAATACTACGATATTAGTTACATAAAAGAGATCACAAGATATGTCACAATACAAAATTGATCCAATCTAATAAACAAGCTTACAATTTCAACATTGTCATTTCTCTCGGTCTCAATAGTTTCATGATTGCTCACGCTACCACTTGGACCAAATGGATTAGAACTCATCCGATCAATAAAAGTCCAATTTTCTGGTCCAGGGCTAAATCAGAAGTAGAAGCTGCTCTCAGATTGAACCTATCAAAAAGTGAAAATAAATCAGGTGCTATAGTACAGTGAATAAGACAAACATATTACAATCACAATTTTACAAAAAGTACAAGTTACAATCATATTACCACAGAATTTACTTTTTTATGCATGTCATTGGATACAACACGTTAAATCCTAGATATCACTCGATCAATAGGACAAGCTGTACTAGCACCTGATAATGGACCAACAGGACACCACAGTTTAGGGTCTTCAACATAATTTCCCAAATCATCCTCATATTCAAACATTCTAAAAGATGGAATGCTAGGACTATTAAAGTAAGGAGCCTTATTCTTTATATAAGGTTTATCAACAGCTGCTTTCCCTGGTTGATAAAAAAGAAAATGGTAAAGAAGATTGAAAATTATAGGTGACAACAACAGATATTGCACATGTCAAATACCATAATTACTTTATTTCAATTATGCAATTTACTGCAAATAAAAGTGCAATTTACTGCTAACCGTTAAGATCCGGAGCAGGAGCTGTATTTTCATCCAATTCAATTTCTTTTGAACTGTAGGGGATACTTTTTTATCTAAAACATGAGGAATGGCACTTGAAGCAGCTTGGGCATTATTCACTCCACAAAGACCATGACCACTAAGATAACCAATAGGATTCTTTGGACTAGGCACTTCTCCTATTTGTCCTACACAGAGACCATGCTCAAACATGTGCCTAGTTCATATATCATAGATTTGTTAAGCATTTTTTCATCAGCAGAACAAACCTAGGGCCTTCTCAACCGTACTCATTGAGGGGATAGCAGCAGCTGCACTAGTTGCTTCGCCATCCTGAACCATAGGAATCGAGGGGGAGCAGCACCTCCACTAGTTGTTTTGCCTTCCTGAACAATGGAAAACAGATGTAACAAGTCTAGCCAGTAGGATATTTCCTTTACTTGATCACTACCTTAGTACTGTCTAGCAAGATAAGACACAAGAGAAGACCAGAGCACACTATCACATGGATAAGCATTCAGCTTCTAGTGTCATCCATCAAAAATAAAAACAACATTGACAAACACATACTCACTTTTAGATGAAGCTTCTGACGTTTACTTGCACCTTTAGAAGTTTACACTAGGACTTCCTCAACAATTACAGGATTGTCCGCCGTACCTCCAATTCCAGCATTATCAACATTTGTGCGACTGAGGGGGATTTGCAAAGCCTTGTAGAGAGTCTTCGTTGAGTCATAGAGCCTACACTGTCGAGACTTGAAGATTGGGATGCTTTGTTTTTCCTCTTGCTATTCCTTGTACCTGAAGCTACACCTAAAAATATACAAATATATATATATATGAGCAAGAGATACAAAAGTTAACTGAATGCTGAAACAATGTTACAAAACACTTCATCTACCTAGAGCTGGTGAGTCATTGGAAGGAAGAATTTCAGTTGACTGGGATGATGCATTTTTTCCTCTTTCGATTTGTTGCACCTGATTCTACACAAGAAAAATATGCATAAAGAGTATGAACAAGATATACAAAAGTTAATTCAATACTAAAACAAATGAAACAGAACACTTTATCTACCATGAGCAGATGAGTTAGTCGAAGAAGAATCTCAGTTGGCTGAGAAGAAGCACAATACTCAGTACTAGAAGCATTGTATAAGCCATCTGATTCCATTTTCTTAGTCATAGAAGCTTCTTCCTTGGGATGGACATCTTCCACAATGCCATCTATACCAGTAGCAGCATCAACTTCTTTCACAGCTGGAGAAGGCAGTGGGGCTTCATCTTTAGCAGGCACAGCATCAACACCTCCATCATCAGCATTATCATGTGATGGAGAAGCCTCTCTGGCATTAGAATTCTGAGCCTCAGCAGGTGGGTCGGTCGCATGACAATAACGCTCATGCATGTACTTGAACATTTTGGCAACAAGTGTGTCGGGACTCCTATAGCTAAGGCTTGTCAAGTGGTTTTTGAAAAGCTCACACATAGCATCTTTGTCCTGTAATGTCAAGTTAATAGTACCATATGAATCATATATTTTTCAATATAGAAGAATACTCATAAACATACTGGACAAGGCACCTACCTCTATATGGATGAAATCACAATGTTTATCCAGAGTATTCCTAAAGGAATCACGAGCATCTGCCGGTAGGTATGCTTCTGCATAGCAAGTGTCCTCAATGGATTTCACCTACACAAAATGCATTCAAGTCAGCTAGTGACCTCAAAAACAACAAGACATGTATGTGTCATGTAATACAACAAGAGATCTGAAAAACACTGAAATCATCACATAGTTTGGCGGTGATATAACAGACAACACTTACCGGGCGCTTTCCGTACTTCTCACCAGACACACGATCATAAGAAGCATATTTGTTAATCATCGAGCCCTTCCAACAGAGGATCCTTGGCAGATTTGGGGGGAGCTCATTACATTTTCCAAAGTTGACAAAATCAAGATAATAAGCCTAAAAAAATTACAAAAGACATCACTAAAATTGGGTACATATCCAAGACAAACAACAGAATACAGAGAAGAAAGGAGCAACACATAAACACTTACAGCAACAAAGTATTTGCAGCCACCAGTAGTGCTTCTATTCTTCTTTCTGTAGTTTGAAATCGAAGCAAACAGCCAATCAAACACAAACTTGGACCAATCCCATTCTTTCACCTTAGATACATCAATCAAAGCACCAAGGTACTACGGGCTAGGAAGAGTACTAGAGTTTGCACACAGAAAAGTGGACAAAGCAACAACCATAAAGTACCGAAACACATCATCATCTGACAAAGTGTCACCTAACAACTTCTCGCCAAAGGTCTTGATAAGGGGCAGAGAAGCCTCATCGATTTCAGAAAGAAACTTGGTCTTTGCAGAGTCATTATGATTTTCCCTAATGTCTTCACCACCTATTGGAAGGCCTAAGAAAAGATGAACTGCCTCTGCAGAAAATGGGATCACTTTCCCTCCAACAACTATGTCACAGCAATTCAAATTAACTTGATCTGCTATCCACTACACAAAGCCTCTAGGTGCAGAACAAACATCATACTCCAGCAAGATACCTAAACCCTGATCCCGAATAATCTTCTTCTTACGCTCATCCAATTTGACAATTATCTCTCCAAAATACTTACTATTGAACCTAGAGGATGCTCTCTCTGATGTACTTGCAGCAGCATTTGATTTCCCTTTACCCCTGCCTCTGACAGTTCTGTTAATCTGAAAACTGATGCAAAAAAATAATATAAAAATTCTAGTTAAGCTACTGAATTCAGTAAACATTGTGACAAACAAAAAAAACAAGATTAGTTAGGTACTGAATTTACCTTTCCAAAACATGTCCGGACACCAGACAGTCTTGATTTCCCTTTGTTGTCAACAAACTTAGCAAACTAAAAGAAAAAAACAAATAAATGGCTTGCATCACACTACAAAAAATAGGGTGTAAATATATTATAATTCTTTCAACTGTTATGGCTTAAAGAGAACATACTCCAGATAAGGCTTCCTGCACATGCTTGAAAGTCTTTCGCATCTTAGCAGTATCAATATCATCATCTGTGGGATTTCGATCCTAAAAAAGGCAACAACATATATCATATTATTATAATACACAAGTGCACAAACAAAACAAAATCAAGTGAACTTTGTACCTCGCCAATATTCATAGAATCAGAGTTGTTGTTTTCTTCAAAGTTCATAGCAAAGTCATCCTCACTCTCACCATTTCCAGACTCAGCATCAGAAAGAAACTCATCATCATCCATGGCTACATAACATAATAAAAAAATTTGGTTAATGTCCTCATTGCTAGCTGCAGCCAATATAAGAAGAAGCAAAATAATTAGCTCGAAAAGTAATTGGACGCTTACAGAACAAATAAAAAATAACTGAGAGCCTTCCTAAAAAATAACCTGAAACTCCAAACAACTCAATGACATGAATTTTAGGACAAAAAATGAACTAAGATCACTGGAATAACTGGAGCCAAATATATTATATATCATAGTTCAATATAATAATTACAAGCCAGCAATAGCTAGTATTCATAAAAAACCAATACTTATAATATCAACTAACCAAACTACAACTCAACACCATCACCATCGTTTATACTAGGATGCCTATATCGACACAGAGGGCATGACTTATCGCTACCAAGCCACTCAAAAATGCATATCTTGTGGAGACATGCATACAAGGCAGCACCCTCAGTGTCTCCATGGTAGCCTCTAAAGCATCTTCATCATCGTCCTCTTTTCTGATATCTAAGACACCCAAGCAGATAGCACAGACATCGTCGTCTTTCAAAGGCAACTCTACTAAAATAGGTTCCCTTTCAACGCGAGGAGCTGATGATTGAATAACAGGGGGACATGAAGAGCTCCGCATGCGCCTGTCCATCTAAACTCAAACGATCAAAGATGAAAATATTAAAGCAATGTGTTTCACTGGGAACTACAAGCAATGTACAATTTGCTAAAATAAAATAGCAGATCACAAATTTCTCATTTTTCATTGGCATGTCACTAATGATAAAAGAGTAAATAACTACTTGTAGAAATTCATTGAAGAATTATATTTCTAAGAATTACTGGTCGATATCCAAATAATGATAGTTCAGTTGAGATATCCCTCAAGCAGAGAATACTGGAATGTATAAAACTACCACACAGAATCATGTGTGCAAGGCAGGCACCAGACGGGGAGCGAGTACAGACAAAACAGAAACATCTCCATCTCTTTTTCTTGCACCAACAACACACTAGAACCAATTCGTTCTAGTTAAAATGTTTTCAGCATGCAATATAGAAAAAAATGGAAAAGTTCAAGTGGACTATGAAATACACTTAGCAATATCAAACTCAGGGCGGATCGATCAATGCATTTTAGACTCCACAAATCATATCTTATATCAATGCAACAACTCAAGGAACTAAACCACCATATATAATTAAACACACAAGTCCGCATCCTAGCCCTGTCAAAACCAGATAACAGAGGAACTAGAGCACTAGCCTCCACAAGCAATAATCTGTTTTGAATTATATGATTTGAGCAAACTGAATTGTCTGTTGTGGTTCCTTTAAAATCACAAACAAAAAAACACTGAATCTATGAGAAAACTGAAATTGAACATTAACAATACATCACCATTGCTTGAAAATGGCATATCATACAATTATGAAGTACTGAAATAACAAGCGCTGAAAAAATAGGGACTCTTCAATAAATGTATCAAGGATACTTATCCATACACATAGAAATTCTAAAAAAAACTAAATAAAGAAGAACAAGACTGAAATGAAATACATGCACAAAGGGCCATGCGTGCAATGCAGGCACCCGACGGAAAGCAAGTAGAGAACATAGTTATGGCCAATGCATGAGCAACAATTTACTTTTGATTGCACAAGTCTTAATGTCTTATAATATGTTGTCCTATTCTTTCCTTTGATGAATTGTCACACTAACAAACTTTTGTAGGTTAGGGAAACCTAAGAAATGCCAAAGAATCTCCCCTCTGCAAGCGCTTACTACATCCAGTAATTGTTCTTTGCCTGGGTTAAGTTGATATGATGCTAATAGGTCATCTCACAGCTGGCACAAAGAACATAATTCAAAAGGTGCCAGATAAAACAGATCGACGACTAGCTAGCTCAGCCCTACCAAAGTAGATTGTCGTGTCCAGTCCATCAAAAAACGTCGTCCTGTCTTCACTCTTCAGAGAGAGACCAGAGAGTCCATACAGTACAGCAACCAAACACCAACCATGGCTAATCATCACTAACTCAGCCCATGACACACAAGACAAGTTACAGCCAGCATGAGCAGACAAATTAAGAGGAATAATCATTTTTCTACAGTTGTACTGTAATTCAATAGGTGGCTAGTCCTACCCTAAGACTTGACCCCGGCCCTCACAGAGAACATCTTGCTGTCTCCTCCCCTATAACCTTTCGTTTTTCGACAAATCCCCACTACCTGTCCTCAATCAACCACAAATACCCCATCAAATACTAGAACAATCCATCAAACCAAACCCTAATTAACAAGGACTAACAGAACACCACCCCATTTACAAAAAAAAATTCACCAAAAATCTAAACCACCATTCAGAACAAAAATTCAAAAACTAAAGATGAACCACAGTTGTAAAAGACTAACACAATAGATCAGCAAATCTAAACCACCATTGAGACTAATAAAGGGAAGCCAAGTATATAGGAGGAAAAGTTGTTTATAAATATATAGAGACTAAATTAACATTTTAGGAAAAAAAACAACACAATAATTTTTCATTCTTCACTTTCCTACTTGCTAATTAATATATACTAGCTCTCGAGAGGCTATGCGTCATCTTGGAATCTTGTTTTATAAGTAGAAAATCATACAGAGAGATAGACATGGCTATTGCAAGTTTCTAATTTACTGTCAACAAGTAATTGATCGGATGCTCTTGAAAGCCAAGAGAGTTTATCAGAATGGCAGTGCAAACCCACTCGCTTCACATATATCACCTTATATCAATGCCACTCCTAGTCCTAGACTTGTGTAATCTCTTCACAACTGCGATATGAAATGTGTTCTAAGAACAGTAATGTGACAACCTGACACCCCAACCATATAAAGAACAAATTTGACAATCCAACACATCTCCATTTCAACATGAACAAAACAAATACCCCATCAAATACTAGAACAATCCATCAAACCAAACCCTAATTAACAAGACTAACAGAACGCCACCCCATTTGCAAAAAAAAATCACTAAAAATCGCTCCAGTAAAATACAACACAAACCCTAGACACATTCGAACCTCACCCACACAAATCTCCATCCATGTGCGTGCCCTCACCATATGGATCCACGAAATCTACGCCTCATTAAGAAATCGGATCGAGTACACACATGAGCAAAAGAGCAGCAAACAAGAAGGAGTTGTAGCGGGCAGACCTTGCGCGGATGGACCCGGACCCGTGCGGCGCCGACGAGCCAGACGACCACCGGCGCGGCGTCCCTAGCTGCCCCTCAGCGGCGACACGGGCAGCTGCCGCGGCTCAACGCCGGTGCTTTGCGCGAGGAGGTGGAGGAGGAGGCCCCTGGATCTTGACGACAAAATCTACCCCGCACACGCTGCTCCCCTGCCGCTGCAGCGCCAACGCCACCGCAGCCGGTGCTCCACGCGTGGTGGGAGGCTGCCAGGGAGCCGGAGGAGACAGAGGAGCTGCAAATTTGGGAGAGTGGGAGGTAAAGAAATCGCCGGTCAGAGCGGAGCGTCGCCTGGAAGAATCCGAACCGAAATGGAAGAGGGGACGGACGCCACAAAATCAGCCCAAAAAATCAAACTGTAGCTCCGACATACAGGATCCACATGTTAGAGAAACAAAACAACCATGTGCTACACATGTGTTATATAGCATTCCTGATAGCTGACGCGTGAGTGACGGGTACGTGTACCCCGATTCTATTTTTACTCTGCACAGCTGTATAAGAATGCCAAACTTAATACTTGGCAGCTATCGTATTGAGAAACCCGAACGCAGCGAAACAACAAACAGCTACTCTTCCGGTAGTCCAACGTCCCAACAAGGATACACCAAGATTCTTTCTGTCCAATGGGTAACGCATAAAAATCACCACGGCCAGTCGGCACCGACCATACCGTGACTTGAAACAGCCAAGCAACGATAAAATGCACCAATTCCATTGGATGCGACAAAGCAAATCAGGGTTAAAAACTAGACGGCCGTAGGCATAGGGCTCAAGAAAATAAAAGACCATCAAAGCCTGTACGGCTGTACCCGTGAGTGAAGACAGCAACATTGAAATACGATAATGTCATAAGTTCGGTATCAAGAACCAGAACATCCATACAAGACCAGGGTCTTAGCTACTTAATCCTCGATAGTAGTTGCACAAAATATTGGTTGGTAGGGAAAATTGCAAAGGCGCCCAAGCACTCAAGTCTCCAGGAAATTCTAAGCCTAATTGGAAAGTTTAGAACACCCGGTACACCTTTCCCATAGTGCTCTTCAGGTACAGGCATCTCACCTGCAAACACACACAACATCATTAATGAGGTGGTTAATCATATATTAGTGCATAAGCATGAATTTTATACAGCTGTGAGGAACATTCAGAAGCATACATTCTGCCAATTCTTTTTCAAGAGTGACACGAGGAAGTTGACGCTCATTTGCACATTCTGGAAGATTTGCTTCTCCTCCATACCGCAGTTGCCAACAGCAACACCCATGCAAAGCACCTTCTTTAGCTGGAACTTAACTGTAGCCTTGGTCTCGTTAACCTTGGACTCAAGGGATTCCTGATGTGTCACCAAGGTAGGGAATTTTCCTGCAGTAAAACACAGTTTGAAAGATGAGTACAGATCCTTAATGCAGAAGTTTAAGGAAATCAACTTATAGTATCATTTTATGCTATACACAGCCAACATTGCAGCTCACAAGTTATTATAAAAACAATGGCCTTCAAGATGAGATTATTAAATCAAGAACAAAAAACTAACTCATCAGAACTGTTGGTTGCTCCCATGAACAAGATAAATGACTAGGTCTACAAACAACGTATAGACATGGAATTGTGATGATCACCATGCTTTATACAACCCAAGACCACTGTGGCCTATTCCAAACTAGCATACCCTGTAATTGACAACTATCCTCACAAGATTACGCTCCACAAGAATAATAATAGTGTGCACCCTCCTCACAAGATACACTAATATATGAGCACAGTTTGATTAACAAAGGTGAAAAAATATATTATTAAGAAATCTTGGGGAAATAGGGATCATGACTCTAGAAACATTTTTGCCGCCAATTTAACACAAATAAATGCACAGAGGTTAAACTCAATCAAAAAACTAGTAACATAACAAAAGACTATATAGACCCAACAGACAGAAAAGGAAGAGGTCCTTGCCTGCCTTGTTAAGACCAGGACCAAGAAGACGAGGAATTTGCTTAATGATAGCCTCAGACGCAAGGAAAGCATGGTACTTCTTTGCCAGCTTCTTGACTAGCTTCTTGTTTTTGTTCATCTTCTTGAGGGCTTCCACATCCATACTGTCTAGACCTATTCTCTCTGCCTACATACAGCATAGTACCAACATTAGAACAGATATATCAGAACAAAGCCAAACAAGGCGTTACGAATGAACTTGTCTGAAAGGACACTTGTCTGGTTCTATTCAGCAGTTCAAAACTTGTTGATGTCATGGAGTGTTATACTATAAGCCTTACATAGCAAATTGTGCTATGCTGAATATCAAGCGTTTTAACAGCACAGGATAACATTGCAAATAAGCAGAAAGGCAAGGAACTAATGTCGATTCATTTGCTAAATAGTTTGATCATATACAACAGCCCCTCACTCAAGAACTTTGTTAAGCCAATATTTCGCTAGATGATGGAAGCATAACATACCTCCTCAACGTGCTGAGCATCACCAAGCATGCAAACCTTCATCTTAGGGCGAGGGATGTGAGGCAGCTTAACAGAACCACTGAAACGCTTGTCCTTTTGAGGGTCATAGTTCTTGAGACCAATCTGCAGCTCAATGGTTTCAACAAACTTGCGCTGCTTCTCACGGGAATCATTGGTAATCGAGGCAATCGCCTCCCTCAGAGCATCACTCTGCAGCTTACTGAAACAAGGAAAGATGAAACAATTAATTGCATGATGCATTAAGGCCCTTGGGTATTTTTACGAACAATACTGTCTAACATGTGCATAGCAAAGTGTCTTAGATTTACATATATCTTTTGACATGACATTTGTTAAGAAACCAATTCCAGGGAACACAGATGATTGGACAAGGTTAAACCAAACGGAACAGGAAAGAACTAGCTACCTAACAGAAGTATATTACAAAACTGTACCTGCAGAATATAATAGTCTAATCTAATGCAGCAAGCAATGGGCTAATAAGACAGAAAAATCCCTGAAAACTCCAACTACTATGATAAACAAGTTAGATATTCCCCCAATCCCCACATTTACATAAGTACAGCTAAAGGAACCAACCAGCACTAAGAGAATTGCTGGCATGCTAATTTCCAGACATCATATTAAGTTACACAAAAGACCCAGCAGACTAATTTCAATCTGCCAAATTCTACAACATAGTAAAATGTACAGAATCTGATCCGCTGCCTATGGTGACATTCAAATCTTGGGGCAGGTCAATGAAACAAACTAATAATGAAAATGGGAATGGAAAATATACCATCAAACATCTATATATATCTACACATAGCTGGTAAACAACATAATACATTAGAGGCTCACATAGTCAATCAAGAAACGGTAACTACTATGAAGAGCTAGCCATATCGGCAACTATAAAATACAACGAGTGCATCACGTTACAGAGATATTCAAATGTTCAACAGATAAAGCAACACACATCCACAGTGAAACAGAAGAGAAGTGTAGTGGTACCTCATGTCACCGCGGCCGGAAGTGCGAGCAACGTTCCTGCAAAGAGACGAGCAAGAGTACAGGGTGAGAATAAAGGAACAACTGCAATGGTGTGGTCACTTGGCATGGGTGTGTACACATGTACATCCGATATATTTTTTTTTTCAAAACAATCGAAGTTAATACGCATAATATTGTATTCACTTGAATTTAGATCAGATCGGAATACAAGGTTTTGCCCAAATTGGATTGTTCATAAATGACAAAAATGGTACAATATATTGCGGATACAAGATACGAACTAGATATACAGTTTGATTACGCATCAACTCTGCTTAAACACCTTGTCATCAGTTCAAAAGAACATGCCAATACAATACCAGATATGCATCTAGACCATTGCTGACCATGCGCATGAAACAAATTCGCATCTAGAACATGTTGCCATTTGCACCAAACAGACCTTGAGATCTCCTGGTTCCACTACTACAGAATTCAAATCCTGATTCCAATACTACAGAATTGAAATCTTGTGAATTACGGCGGGAAGTTGGGGCTCACCTTCGGTCTGTGGTCGGGAGAGGATAGCGGGCGACAGAGCGAGCGGCGGCGGCGTCCGGCTGGGAGCGTGGCCGACTGCCGCTGGGAGTTAAATACCTTGGGGCTAGGGTTATACCGTGGGCTGGGCCGGCTGTGGATCTTTCGTGGTAACGAAGAGCTTCTGAGCTTGTGAGCCCGTCATAGACACGCGTTCGGTTAAGCTCTGAACCATGAAATTGCTAGGCCCAATCCGCTCCTCCCAGCGGCCCACGGCTCGTCAGCCGTTTTTTTTTCTTTTACTAGAAAATATGCCCATGCGCTGCAACATAGAAAAAAAAATCATTCGACTGGTTGCTTGTTGCACAGCTACAGTGGACGCAACAGCTCAATTTGTATAGGTGAGTTGATGCTGTGAGTGGTTGCTGCAACAATTACAAATGAACCGGTCGGTTAATGGAAACAATGTTAAATATTTATTTATGTATTATTCTTTTTATAAAATTTAAAAGCTATACTTTATTGTATGATGATCATTGTATCCATATAATATAAGTTAATATTGGCAATAATATGACAATGTTGTATTAATTCTGTATTGAATTAAATTACAACCTAGATAGGATTTTTTTTCTCCCGTGGTGGGGCACTAAACTATTTACTCGAAAATGTATCCAAACTTTAGTACTATCCATGTGTTGGTAGAGTTTGATATCAAAGTTCAATGATTTATTTTGAGAATCCATAAAATATATAATTTTAATATCATATTAAAGTCGGCATTGATTTGTCGTCATCGTGTCTCGGTTTTCACGTGTTAGCACTTGTCGAGAGTTACACTGATATACGCGGATAACCTAAAGATTTGCACTGGTACGCAGATAGCTTGGAGAAACATTTATTTTGATTAGATTGAATGAAAATTTGCTTAAGATTTCAGTTTACGATTTAATTGGTTGGACCATTGACTGATTCATATTATAGTAATAATTTATATCTAATTAAAACCAACAATTTAGTAATAGAAAATATTTATTTATTAAGAGTCAGAGTTTCAAACGTAATACTGTATTTATTTTTTTACCTTTATTTTTATATAAGAAAAACATAGTTCTTTATTAGAAAAAAAACAAAATAAAATCACAGAAAGAGGCAATCACGGACACCACCGTGCACGAGCGGGGCAGCACACCCAGGATGAGACACCCGGACGGATTATACGGAACATGCACGAGCCGGAGAAGGGGAAAAAAAAGGAGAGATTGAAACGGAGAAAAAAAAGGACACGGATAGAGCACTGGTAATGTGGACAGAACACGGATTATGTTGGATGAAAATTAAAGTTGGCAGAAATTTTATATCTTTAGTATTATTAGGTATTAGGTATTGGGTATTAGGTATAGATACCCGTGGGTGTGCGTCGGGCGCAGCGCCTCCTCTCCTCGCCGCGACACTGCCGTGGTCGCGATTCAGCGCCGTGCCCGAGGCTCCTCCCTCCCCTCAGGAATCAGGAGTCAGCGCCGCATCTCCGGTTGCGGAGACTTGCGCTGCCACCTCTCCGCCCTCTTCCCGGCCTTCAGCTGGTGCCTCCACGCCGGCGCGTCGGCGACGCGGGTCCTTCGAAGAAGACGGTTTGTTCTCGGATCGGGCATCAGCCGTAGTCGAGGGACACAGATCATTCGGACGCGGGTTCTTGTGTGAAGTTGATCTCGGGTGCCGCCACGACGAACCGGCTTGTGGATCCGGCGAAAGCGCGCAGCCAACCCCCGGTCCTGCCGGTGTCACTGGCCTCATCGTCTTCGTATTGCCATTGCGACGAAGGTTGGCTCCTTCTTTCTCGCCCCCACCTCTCTTATCTATCGCGTTTGAAATTGCACGCCATCTTCGAATTGAAGAACTATATGTTGAATTATCTAGATTCAATCTTCCTGTGATCCCTTTCTGGGGTCCAACCGAAGAACTGCGTAATATAGTTTTCAGTGCTACGTCTAAGCGAGCTGACCTTGATCTAGATTTGGTCGAGAGGGATTTTCTTGCTGGGAAATCGCTCAATGATGGCCAACTATGCTTTTGCTCGTGTCGGTTAGTTAAAAATTGCTTGGGTGGATCATATGGCTACTGAACAGTTCGGTATCCTCGTAGCTGGGCCTGAACATTGACATAGTCTCTAGAGACTAGAGACTGATGTTACTCAATAGGAGTAATTGACGGTACTTGCTAATTATCATTGCCATTTTGCAGGGAACGAAGGCGATGAGGTCTTGAACTTTTATTGATATATACGGATATGAAAATGCATGCAACTCCATGCTAGAAGTCTCTTGGTTGTGTTGGAGAAAAATTCTTCGTTAGCTTTTAGTTGATAGTGTTGAGTGCCAAAATGGAGCTTCTCCCTGTTGAAGTCGTTGGCAACATTCTTTCCCGTCTTGGTGTTGCACGTGATGTCATGGTTGCCTCTGCGGTATGCTGCAAGTGGCGAGATGCATGCAGGAGGCACCTCTGTTCGCTGTCCTTCAACTCCGATGACTTTCCACGGGACATGACTACACGTCAGTTGGAGATTGTCATCACACAAACTATATTTCAGACTATGGGACTGCAATGCCTTTCGATTCATATTGATAACACTCATGAGTTCTCTGCAGCACCAGTGATTGCATGGCTCATGTATACCAGGGAGACACTCCGGAGCTTGTCTTACAATGTCAGGACAATACCCAATGTAAACATTCTTGAAAAGTGTGGTAGGCAGAAGCTCGAGGTGCTAGATTTGGATCATAACACCATCACAGGTGTTGAACCAAGCTATCAGAGGTTCACTTGTCTGAAATCCCTTTCCCTGAGGCATGTCAGCATTTCGGCCTTGGATTTGAGCCTTTTAGTTGCTGCTTGCCCAAGAATAGAGTCATTAGCACTTGATGTCCTTGAGGTTGTCACTTCAGACTCACAATCTACGATGGAGCTCACAAGCCATACATTGAAAAATCTCTTTGCAAAATCGGTAGGTGTAGATAAGATCATACTTGATGCAGATAATTTGGAAGTTCTGCACCTGGATGCTTTAAATCTTGATCTGTTTGAGCTTAACGGGAAAGGAACACTAAAGCATCTTAAGATCGATGATGTCAGTGTTACTCATTTGGATATTGGGGACAATACTGATCATTTGGAGGCAGTAGACGTGAGCAACTTCACAATAGTGTGGCCAAAATTCTATAGCATGATATCCAGAGCATCTAATTTGCGTATGCTACGATTTTGGGGTGTTGTGTTTGATGACGAGGATGAGATTGTGGATTCAGAAACTATAGCTGTTTCATTTCCTCTTCTTAGGCATCTTTCATTGAGTTATGAATTACGAGATGGGTTACTTCACTACAGCCTTCAGGGATCATCACCACTGGAGAATGTCTCAGTTCTGGAACTTGGTTGGACAGTAATAAGTGAGCACTTTGGACCCTGGGTGTTTGGTATGATTGGAAGGTGTCCAAATCTCAAGAAACTTGTTATTCATGGTGTTCTTTCTGAGGCAAAAACGCGAGAGGAGCGCCAGATGTTAGCAAGCTTTACCTCATTCATAGTCTGCCTCATGAGGAAGTATGTGCATGTCGATGTACAATTTGAGTATGAGTGACATCTAATAGGTTTTCTGGGCATCTTGCCATTGTTCAGTTGAAGCCGTGCCACCAGGTAACCTTTTGCTTCTTGTGGCTTCAAAATATTTTATTCAGCATGGTCTTATTACAGTTTTCTGTTCTCTGTGTCACTGGCTTTTTATAAATGGTTTGTTTTGGGTCTAATGTCTGTCCTGTGAAAGTGTTACTTTGTTTGCAAAATCCTTAGCACCAAAGCAAAATTTACAAAACAACCTATTCAGTTCCAGGTGTTTAGGATTTTGGTGCAACTTAATAATGGAACAATAGTAGCCAGCAAGCGATTAAGCAATTTTAGGAAAGGATCCCAATACTGTAATTGACTGTTTTTTTCTTCATGATTTTGCTTAACAGCTTAGCTGTACCATTTATATTGGAATAGGCAGGAGTTCCTGCCGACAACAATGGCGGCAGTGGGCTGGGGTCAAGCCCCGACTGCTCTGCGCTTAGGGTGAACAAGAGTTGGGAGAAATAGATTGATCTATTACTTGCATTTTCCATATTACATCAAGGGCTTTATATATAGGCCGGACTACAATTGCCCCTTGCACAAGTTATCAAACTTACTAAACTTAACTAATCCAATCTATTGAAAATATTTGCTATCCAATCGAATATTTGAACTAAATCTAAACCTTCCTATTCTGTCGCCTAAATGTGCGCTTGGAAGGACAAGGCATGATGACCTTGATCATACATCTTCTTGGTCTTGACCTGAGCTTGTTCCAATTAAAAGCTGACATCTTCCAGGAACTCTGCACACTCTGCCAAGGTTTGTGGTGCCACGGCGGCTTCATGAATATTCGCCGCCTTGTTGGAAGGGCAGGCCTGGTGCAGTGGTGAGAGTTGTCTCACTGAGTCACCAGGTCGCGGGTTCGAAGCAGCCTCTCCGCAGATTTTGCGGGGGGGGGAGGCTTGCCTCGGTTTTTCCCTTCTCCAGACCCCACTCATGTGGGAGCCTCCGGCACTGGGTCTGCCCTTTTTTTTGTAGGAGTGGAGCGAGGCAAGAGGGGTGTCGTGGCCATATAACAGCTTGGGCAGGGTTTCCTTGAGCGCTACGTGGAAGGACATGTTGTAGATGTACTCGGTCTCGAGGCTGATCGCCGGTCATGCACCAGCGGTACATCACGATCTTGTTGACCACCTCCGTCTAGCCGTCAGACTAGGGATGTAAAGCCGGTCTCATGCATAGCTTGGAGCCCGACGCCTGGAACCGGGCTTGCCAAAATGCAAAAGTGAAAACCGGACTGCGATCGTAGATGGAGGTCGGAACGCTGTGAAGGCGGAAGATCTCGGCGAAGAATATGCGCACCACTGATTCAGTGGAGTAGGGGTGACTCATAGGATGAAGTGGGGGTACATGGATAGGTGATCAACCACCGTCAAACTTGAGGGCTTGAGGCTGATGTCGCTCTATATGGTAGTGAGCAATGGTGAGGAATGGATCAATCTAGCCGGGGCCAAGGTCTCTGTCTTGTTAGTCTTGGACGATGCGACGCTCTTGTGGAACATTGAAATTGCGGTGGAGGCGTTGTATTGTACCCCGTCATGGGCGTCGTCATGCGCTGCCGCCAAGATCACCGGAAGGTGAGTGCAGCCAACCAAACATAACGAGGCCATCCACCAGGGCCCAAGGTGCGCCACGAGTTCTAGCCATGATGTATTCGTGCAAGGCCTACAATTCTGGGTCTGTTGTGGTCACCTGCTTGTATGCTACGAGGAGGTTGAATGACTGTGTCGAGACGGCAAGGCAGGTAGCAGCAGTGTCGTCGGCTCATCGCTCCTGGATAGTGTGTCTGCCACCGTGTTCAAGCATCCTTTCTTATATTCATTATTCAACAACATAGTCAGCCCAGGAGCTTACATTGACTCCATGTATCTTTTGTGATGACATGATGACATGTTCCCGATCTTGCAAATTTATAGTGGCTGAAAGACTGCTCCCCCCCCCCACACACACACACAAGCTCTTGCAGTCGTTATTACAGTCTGCTTGTCAATTTTGCATGACATATCGCAGCACCTAGAATAAAAAGTCCATGACAGTTTTGGGCTTCTGTCATTACCTTTACTAGTTTCACAATATGTCAATTATTTGGCTGCTTATATGTTGTCATTTTATATGAAATGTGGTAGTATACATTGAGTCAGTGATAGAGCTATAATACAAGTTTTGTTGTATTCACAGGTCTAAGGTCTATTAATACAGTTGAGTCTTGTTAGCGTCTATCGGCACAGCCTTAAGAGCAATAATACTATGCTTCACTGCCCTTCGTATAACTTTCCTTTTCATTTTATGCATTTGGCAGATTTGCTTCTGTTTCTACATCATGAGGACTGGTGTTGTAAATGTCAGCTCCGGTGCATGTCAGATCTGCATTGTTAAAGAAAGTTCGTGCTGACCTCTTCACAAATGTCTGCATGGCATATGCATTACAGTAGAGGCTGCAGAACGGAATGCTCTCCTTTTCTGGAACAAAATCCTCCCCTTTCTACATTATATCAACTGGAATGGATTGCTTATGTTGAGATTTATTGCCCCATGCCACATGATGTCAAAACCTTTTAATCTATTCGTGAGACTAATTTTGAATCAAAATTCTTTCAAATACTGTAAAGTATTTTATTTAGAAAAAAGTGTAAATTGACAACTTCATGCTCGCAGTAAAGTGTATGGTTGATTCCCATGGGAAATTCGGCATTCACCATTGCCACTTTTTACCTTGACATTCCACTCCAAGGGATTCCATGCTAAATTGACAGCATCACTGCCTAATCCTAGTTATCCAAGATAGGGTTTGTTATGAAATCTAGGATCAGTGTTTGTGCAGTTATTCTATTTGAACTTTCGTTTTACAGTTGTTTATAACAGAACATGTTCCATGGCGGGTCATATCGAATTTATGGGTCCGCTCTGGCCTGCCAATAGATGCTCCTTACTATTGATGCAGGTTCACTTGCTATTCACGAATTTTCATTTAACAAGTTACAACATTAGATGAATGCTGGATTTGTTTGGGTTGGGTTGGGTTGACAAAATCTCTGTTGCACCATTATGTTTCTGATTTGTTTGGGTAGAATCAGTTCTACTATCATTCTGCATGGACTGCTTAAGTTCTGTTCCACCCTGATGTGTTCTCCATTGCTAAACTAATCCGTTGGCTGCTATTATGAGAATCTCATGTTAATCGTCCTATTGAAATATGATCCCCCCTCCCCTGTTGACCTGTCACCTGTTCAATAAAATATGATGGGACAACTCACAGTGTTGATCTGAAAGTTCAAACTGTTGACTTTCTCTGTGGCAGTTGCTTTGCTATACAAGTTTAGAGGTTGAGAATTTCGTAGTGGCATTGGCATCAGCCAGTAACACACTAGCACAAAATCTTTCTTTTCACTCTCAAAGTCTAGTGGGTGAAAAAAAGAGAGGATGCAAGCCGTGGAAGCATTTGGATTAATCCATATTCCGGCCACTGAGCGTGAAATTCCAACTGGCAAGTCATGTCAAAACAAAAAAGGTTCCAGGGAAATTTAGGAGACAAAGAACGAGATGTAAGTGGTGCAATCCAAGACTATGATGTCGCTGCGAACTGCGATGCCATATATATAATAACTGAAAATTACCATGTCTCGTTTTCGCTCTTGTAATTTGCCATTGTTGGACGGCACGCACGCGGCAGAGAACGATTCGCCAGAACTTCATGTCCATCTCCCCTCTGCTTGCGTGTAGCTCACTTGCTGATTCCCCAATGTTCTCTGCCCAATAAAAAACTGGAGACGAGACTGTACAGAGCAGGCCTATTCTTGCCAAAAGAATTGCAAAATCTACCGAATCTCTGAACAACGAATTAGACTGGCGACCTTCTACTGGCACTGGCTGGGGTAATACTGTACAGTATAGTATTGTTCAATGATTCACTGAAGAGTCTGGCATTCGGCACATGAACAGGTAAGCCTTTTCTAGCTTTAGCCTTGACCGAACCCGGTTGAACAAAGACTTGCTAGGGAGAGAAACAGGTGATAAAGAGACTACTGCTAGTAGTGAGAGAAACCAAAAAGAATTTTCCAGAGAAAAATGAGCTTGCTTTGGCTTTTGCGGCTCATGGATTATTAAGCAATTTGGTGAAGTGACCTGAGGAGTTGGCCAGCGATTATAAATGCAACTTCTTTTGGAGTAGTTTATGATGCGCTTTTTTTTAGCATTAGTTTATGATGCGCTTGAGGCCCTACTTAGGCAAAGGATTAGGTACTAATGACCAGTCAGCAGCTTGGCCACAACTCACACAAATGTGTTTAGTGTGATCCCTATCTGCATTTTATCCACGATAACCTCAGGATTCAGGAGTGGGGGAAAGGGGGAATGGCAGCCAAGAGACCAGAGTGAGGGCTTCTCCAAGAATTAATTTCTCTGATGAGGAAATACCGTTTTTAATATTTGGTGCATGACAATGCACTGATGTTGACCCATGCAGACAGGGATAATCCCAAACAAACCCATTTCCAAGCACCTACTAGAATTATGTATGTTCCATACCCCCCTAGGATTTTATATTTTCACACTGTAGGTTGTATCCATATCATATTTTTCTGGTGCTTTGGTTAGGGTTGCTTCAGACTAAACAAAGCTATAGTTGCTTGTGGCAATTATAGATGCATGCATGTATTATGGAGTGAGGGCATAGAGTTTGACGAATCTAATCAACTCCCCTGTCTCTCCTAGTCCTAGCTACGCTTCCTCCCTCTCTGATCCGCTCTTCTTTAACATGCATGATAGGAGAAGAGGACATGGATGGAAGTGTAGAACAACTTCTCAAGCTCAGCCCCATTCTTTTTAAGGCCCTGTTTAGTTCCACCAAATTCTCAACTTTGATACTATGCAAAAAGAAAATTTACCGTCACATTAAACTTGCGGTACATGCATGGAATACTAAATATTGACGAAATCAAAAACTAATTGCACAGTTTGATTGTACTTTGCGAGACGAACGTTTTGAGCCTAATTAGTCAACGATTGGATAATTATTACCAAATAAAAATAAAACGACACTGTAGGTACAGTGTAGCTGCAGTGTTTCGGGCTACGCCAACTCGGTGCAACTAAACGTGGCCTAAGCTTGTGTTCCTTTCTCCCTCTATTCTCTTTTCTTTTCCCCTCTTTCTTCCCTGCCTATCTTCTCTCTATTCAATGCTCCTTTTGTTGAGTACTTGCCGTCTCAGAGGCGAGGGGCCAGAGGGCGGCCAATGAGAGGTGAAAGGTGGTTACAAGGAGTGGAGTAGGAGACAGAAATGCTGACAGAAAAGCCCTACCACACCCCTCTCTCTGTGCATCTCTCTCCCTCCCTCCCTCTGCATCGCGCCCCCCCCCCCCCCCCCCCCCCCCCCCCCCCCCCCCCAGCTAGCTGTTTACAAGCCTGAAAAAAGAGACGGCAGGACGTGTTCAAAAGGACAAGATCTTCTTTGCAGTACAGTGGATGAAACTCCAAGGCTGATTCAATTCGCCAGTGCTTCAAACAAGGGAAAGCAGTGTGTGAGAGGAGAGCTGAGAAGAGAAACAAACAAAGAGGAGGGCTCTCCTCTCTTCTGTGCTTGCATGCTTTTGCTAGAAGGATGGTATGCACGCAGCATCTATCTCCTTTCTCTTGCTCTCTGACAGTCTGCCTCCCTTCTTTTCTTTTATATTTGTCCATCGCCACCGCTCACAACTCTTCCTGCTGGTTTCTTGTTGGTCGTAGAGCTAGCAGTGGCCATGGTGCAAGGCGAGGAGAGTTCTTGGAGGATGGAGAGGGCAGCTCTGCCACTCAACCAGGCGCTCGCGTATGGAGTTCAAGCCCACGTCGCCGCCACCGCACCGCCTTCCTGCTTCCTGTACGGCTGTACTGCCTCTCAGCATCTCTCTCTCTTCCCTCAACTTGTTACTTCGCGGTTTGTTTTTGATGCCTCTGTCAGTCGTCTTCTACTTCGCCTCACCCAACCCAATTCCAAGAGGCCGCCGGCCGCATGCAAGACCACCAGAGCTCTGCCGCTGCCTGCAACTGCAACCTTTTCCGCGTCGCAAGACTCGCAACTAGCTCGCTCCGCTCCCAGCACTTGCCGCGTTTTCAAATGCTTGAGTGCGCAACATCTTTAAAGTTTTTTTCGCCCTCCTTTTATCCGTCTTTATAACAGACCGATTCCACAAGCTTATGCCGTGCCACTTTGGTTGGATTACACCTCTGCCCACGCACCAAAATTTTTCTTAATGCTCGAGGCCTGAATTCCTGCGAGTGCGAGTGATTTGTTTGGGCACCGAGATCGATCGGCACCATCTTTTGGCCTTGTCATCCTTATCTGCTGTGCTGCCTGCCCCAGCCACATCCACAGCTACAACTACAAGCCTCGCTCGTACTTTAGGCAGTCTCGGCCTTTCCATTCTTGAAAAGTTTTTATCTGCTACTAGCTTCGCCTTCGCCTCGCCTGTAGCGGGCTAGAGCTTAGGGGGCCGGGCGGGCGATGACTGATGGGTTCTGTGTGCGCTAACTGCTTGGGCAGGGACTTCCAGCCTGCGGCGGCAGCCGCTGCCTACTTCGGGTTCGGGGAGTTGGAGGAGGCCCTCATCCATGGCGGAGCCGGCGCGGCCAACGCCGGCGGCGTCGATCCCGGCGTGATCATCAAGAACGACGTCGCGCAGGCAAAGTGTAAGCTTTTTTTTTTTCTTCATCTTCGTTCTGTCTCCGGAGTCCGGACCTGGGCTCTACTTGCCAAAAAGGCGCGTTCGCTTCTTGCTCGGCTGCGCACGGGCACAGCGCCGCACAGGGCAAGACATGCCTCGCCTTTTGTGTTCCTGCCGGTTTGCATTCCTATGCAAACAGTGTGCATATGCAGCAGCTGCACCTGCATATAGTGGTGCGATGCCCCGATGCCGATGCCACAATCATGGAAATGTCTCGTTTACTTCTCCTCGCCTACTGTTTGCATTCCTCTAGCCTTAGCTCCTCTCCTCTCTCTCTCTCTTTCTTTCTCTCTGTGCAAGCTCATGGAGGAGGATGGAGAGAGGGAGAGGAGAGAGAGATGCATGAACAGGGAAGGAATCGACACTCGGGCCATGTTTAGATTGCAAAAAATTGCAACCTGATGAATAGTAGCGCTTTCGTCTTATTTGGTAAATATTGTCTAATCGTGGACCAACTAAGCTTAAAAGATTCATCTCGTGATTTCCAACTAAACTGTGCAATTAGTTTTTTTTTTATCTACATTTAATGCTTCATGCAAGCGGCTAAAAATTGATGTGATGGAGAGAGAGTGAAAAAACTTGGAATTTGGAGATGATCTAAACAAGGCCTCGGTAAGGCCCTCGTGTTAATTCTCTTTGTATGCATGCATGCAGCAGCGGCAGCGGCAGGATATCTCGCGGGCGCTGGCAGGCCCCCCACGCTGGAGATCTTCCCTTCGTGGCCAACGAGGCATCAACAGCAGCTACACAGTGTAAAGGCCCCGCCTCCTCCTCCCGATCTCACATGATCACTGTGATTCATGCATGCTGCATGCATGCACGCATTGATTCACTCATCGCCTCGCTTGTCTCTCGTCGTCTCCTCTGGGCTCTGGCTCGTCATCGTCGCTGAACCCAAGAAAAGATGTGGCTGTTTCTTTGGCGATTCGCTCTCTGTATGTGGTCTGCACCTGCAGGCTGCAGCCAGCAGCCACGAGGAGGCGAGGCGAGGCGAGCCGAGCCAGGGGTGGTAAAAGAGGATGAAGACGAGAGGCAGAGAGCGAGCGATGCCCGTTAAGGGCGCGTTTAGTTCCGAAATTTTTTGGTTTTTGGCTACGGTAGCACTTTCGTTTGTATTTAGCAAAAATTATCCAATTATGGACTATTTATGCTTAAAAGATTCGTCTCGTCAATTACAGGCAAATTATGCAATTAGTTATTCTTTTTACCTACATTTAATGCTCCATGCATGTGCCGCAAGATTTGATGTGACGGGAAATCTTGAAAATTTTTGGTTTTTAGGTGGATCTAAACAGGGCCTAATTGTTGGCTGCCGATCGGTTTTTTTATATTACCGCAGCAGCACTAGCTAGCAGCAGACATGGCATAATAATAAATCCTTTTACCCGACGCTCACTGTTGCTGTGTAATTGCTGAACAGGGGAATTCGCAGTCAGTAGGGAGCACCACTGACTCGAGCTCAGCTCAGAACACTACAATGTCTCAGATGGAGCTGGTGTCCCCAGCCTCCTCTGCGCCGCGGCAGGAGGTCATGATGGTGACCACTGATGATTACAGCTACAAGCCAGGCCTCGCCGCTGCGCCCGCTGCTGCCGCCCCGCCGAGCTTTCAGCAGCACCACCCGCTCCCGCTGCAGCTGCACGGAGACGGAGGGGGAGACCATGACAAGGTACGTAGTACTACTGCGTCCTCTGCCAGACTTGCCCTGGACGGCTGGCCCTGGCCTGCCGCACCAGTGTGTCCAGTGCACCGCACCACAGCGCAGCGCCACACCTTCATCTTTTCCTGGCACAGCATGCACCCGTCCGTAGTACTAGCATCCCCTCCTACAGTCCTACTAGGTAGAGTAGACGGCTAGTTCCAGTGCACCAGCTCCATCCAACAAACAGCCGCCGAGAGAGAAGAGCTCCATCCAAAACGACTCACCAGTCTCTTCAGAATATTGCTGTCGAATCGTTGAAAAACTCGCGGTACGCACTGTGGTACGAAACATGCTGTTCTTTCATGTCACACACACCAACGCCGGCCGAGGCGATGCACGTACGGCAAAGCCAGCACTGTGGTGTACGGTACCCCCCACCCCAGCAACCACTCTGCTGCAGCTTACCTCATGGCCATAGTATTTTACAGTATAGTTGAGGGTCACTGGGCCAGGCCTGCCTCTAAACACAACGGCATTCCACTCCATGCATGCGTGTTCCTTGCGCGGGAGATGTCATGTGGCCTCTGAATAGAAAGCCAGCCATGTCCATGATTGCTTGATGCTTGGGGGAAATTAACCAGGCAGTCCTGGATGATTGGACTAGTGACAGCTGGTCAATCCTACGGAGAGGACGCTAAACGATGGACAGGGTCATCCCTAACCTCCCTTTTGTCTCTCCCTGCTGGGTGGATGGATAGCAAAACCCCATCCATCTTATCCCCCTGCACTGCACCTTGCCGCAACAGAGCCGTGGCTGCCAACAGCGGCTGTCCGGCTCACTGAGCTTTCGGGGACAGCTACAGCGAACAGGCCGAGTATTTGTGTTTGGATTTTGGAGGAAGATGGACAGTGGCAGTGCTGCTGCATCAATCGACGATATAGATGATGGACGACAGGAGCTTTGGCTCCAACGTGCACCGGCTTGTTTCTTTCTGTGCCGGCCCTGTAGTTGCCTTTACTTGGATGGCGAGATGGTGTGCACTGTGTTGACGTGTAGGAGAAGAGAACGGATAGGGGTACTACTATACCAGTACACGCATGCTCTAACTCCGCTGGCTTTTTCGTGGTGTCCTTTGCGTAGAGGAAGCATGGATCCACAAGAAAAGATGGCAGGTTGGTAGATGCCAAGGTAGGATATATAGCTCTCTGCCCTTTGCATGCATGGCCACTCCATCACTTTGCATGGACCTGCATCTATCTGTTTCGTTTTGCTGCCACTCACCATTGATGAGAGTATTTGAGTTGAATCGCTGTGAATCCTTGCTTGCAGACGGAACGGCGGCTGGCGCAGAACAGAGAGGCTGCGAGGAAGAGCAGACTGAGGAAGAAGGTGCATGACTAGAATCACTGCCAGTGCCACCCATGAACTCATCAGTGATTTTGTTTTGTTTCAATCAATCAGCAAAAAAGAACGCATGCATTCATGGTCCTGGGATTGCTGAGAGTAATCTACTCGTCCTTTCACTGCAGGCTTACGTGCAGCAGCTCGAGACTAGCAGGATCAGGCTTCAGCAGGTCGAGCATGAGCTCCAGAGAGCACGGTCACAGGTTCGTTCCAGTCCGAACTCCCAAACACGTCTGATGACCTACCTGAATGCATCGGATCCAAGTTCGTATCATTCAGAACTTTGATATGACATGGGTTTACCGTGGTCCAGGGCCTGTTCGTTGGAGGGTGCAGCGCCGCCGGGGACATGAACTCTGGTAATGCAGCACCGGCCGTCCGCTTTCTCCATTCATAGTACCACTGCTCCAAAGCTTCGAGCTTTTTAACCGTGCCATGCAGCAGCTGTGGCCTGTAGCTGCCGCCGCAGGCGCAGTTACCGAGATGATGCATGGCCGGCCGGCCTCGAGTGGCGTGAAAAACGTGTCCTGCCAGCCAGTAACTCCGTTTTTACCGTACGACGTACCATGCATGCAGGCGCCGCCATGTTCGACATGGAGTACGCGCGGTGGCTGGACGACGACAGCAAGCGGCTGGCGGAGCTCCGAGCCGGGCTGCAGGCGCAGCTGCTGGACGGCAACCTGGGACTCATCGTGGAGGAGTGCATGCAGCACTACGACGAGCTGTTCCAGCTCAAGGCGGCGCTCGCGCGCTCCGACGTCTTCCACCTCCTCACCGGCGCCTGGGCCACCCCTGCCGAGCGCTGCTTCTTCTGGATGGGCGGCTTCCGCCCGTCTGAGCTGCTCAAGGTATGTACGGTACCACTGCGGCACTGCGTGCCATTGCCATGGCGTCCGTCAGTGCAACCCCGCCCACCCAGTCAGAGGCGGCGCGCCGTACTGAGCCTCTTTCTCTTCTTCTTTGGCATACAGATCCTGATGCCGCAGCTGGACCCGCTGACGGAGCAGCAGCTGCTCGGGATCTGCAACCTGCAGCAGTCGTCGGAGCAGGCCGAGGAGGCGCTCGCCCAGGGCCTGCATCAGCTGCACCAGTCCCTGGCCGACACAGTTGCCGCCGGCACGCTCAACGACGGCGCCGCCGCCCCCAACTACATGAACATCATGGCCGTCGCACTTGACAAGCTTGCCAGCCTCGAAAACTTCTATCAACAGGTCACCGTCTTTTTACTCTCCCCCATTTCCTGCATTATTCACCGCCACCCTTAAGATCGTATTCTTACTGTAGATCATGATCATGGTCAGTAAATCTTTTTTTACCAAAAAAAGAATTACACGGCGAGGAAAAGCTAGCTTAAACTTTCAAGTACACTAGTCCTTCCTTGTCAGAACTGCACAGCAACGTAACAGTAGCAATGCAGCTGGTCCTCGTCCTACAAGCTACAGGGTCCTGTCCTGCTTTGTCCATGGCAGGGGCAGGCCAACCTTTTGTCAGAAAGCTAGCTTAAACCTGCAGATAAACGGATAAGCATCATTACCACTTTCCACCACGCATAATTAGCTTGTAATTAAACAACAAATAAGAGGCTAGCTAATGCTGCTGGCGACAATTATTGTATGTTTTCTAGTGTGTTGGTAGGAACCAAAGAGGGCAAGGCTTTGATCCCTTTCTTCGCTGAAAAAAAAAGTAGAAATACTGTTCCGGCTGATTTATTACGAGAGAAAAACACCGTTCCAGCTGAAAAAACAAGCTAAAAAAGACAGATCATAAGAGAAGTGAACAGTGCCTTTAAGTGAAGATTTGGCGAGGCATTGTTCCTGGCCAAACATGTGTACTGGCAGTACATACACGTACACACCTGTATCTTTCTACAGGAAGTCAATGGCCGGATACTTACAGTTGGCACTGTGCATAAATAATGCCCCTTGTGTGTCTTCTCTGGGCCGGCCATCTCCTTTTTATTCCATTTTTTTAGAAAAAAAGTCCTTTTTATTCTCTCCCTTCTCTGTTTGCTGGTGCCTCTGCAGAACAGAGGGCCCACGGCCAAAATACTAGACTACTAGAGGCCTCATTCATGGTGTTCCATTCCATGCCTCGCAAAAGTTGCAAGGTTCAATCCATGCATAGTGGTCAGGAAAAGGACACAGACGCCTAAAATTCAGCCCCATGGACAAGAAGAAGCTAAAAATAAAAAGATGGGGCTTGCTGTTCCATCAGAAGTTGTTAAAGAAATGATCATGCCTTTCTAAGGATTATCTTCTCTCTCAGGGGGTAAAAGCTGATTGCGACCTCCATTTTGTTAGCCTGTTTTCAACTTTCCTGAGCTTTGATTCCTTGTGGACAGAACTTTGCCAGAAGGCAGATGTAAGAGTATACTTTTAGCATTAAAAATCTGTTCCAAAATAGTTGCACTTCTAGATCATAGACCAACTAGTTTTAGGGGTTGCTTGGTTTTTAGTCGCTCCTAAAATTTATGTCACATCGAATGCTTAGATACTAATAAGGAGCATTAAATATAGATTAATTACAAAACCAATTATATAGATGGAGGCTAATTTGCGAGACGATTTTTTAAACCTAATTAATCTGTCATTAGCACATGTTTACTGTAGCACAACTTTGTCAAATCATAGACTAATTAGGCTTAAAAGATTCGTCTCGCAAATTAGTCGCAAGTTGTGCAATTAGTTTCGTAATTAGTCTATATTTAATACTCTATGCATGTGTCAAAAAAATTCAATGTGACAGTAATTTTAGGAGCGCCTAAAGAACCAAACAGACCCTTAGCAGGGTTTGCTACTCTCTACATTAAAGTGCAATTATTATGTTTTGATACAGGTGTATATATGTAATTTCATAGTAGCATTGATGTCTCCAAAACATTCTAGAAATGCACTTATTTGAGGATGGGGGAGCATATTTCCTAGATTCATGATTGGAGCAATCATTTGACACAAAGCCTTGCAATGAACAAAGTTGCTAGGAGCGCTGTATATTTGGATGATAAAGGTGCATTTGAAAAATACTTGCAATAAACACGATCACAGATGATATACCACCCTCCCTTTTTTCTCTATTCAGGATAGAGGCTGCTTATTGCTAATACTTACATTAGATTTCTTTTCATGCTATAGAAGTATACAAAACTATAAGGAAATGATAAGGACAATACACCATCAGTATGAAAAAAAAATTGCTACACTATCTAAACTTTGCTGAAAGCAACATTTCATTAGATTAAGCTTAAGCAGCAGCTGGGAACTTTCAGCAATTGTCCAGGCTAGAATATATCTGGGACAAGACAGCAAGACAGGAGTAGAATAGATGCATCTGCATGATCCGAGAATGCCCTGTCATTCAAGATATTGGAAGCGCCAATGTGCAGCATAGCCAAGATATGAAACAACACTAATGTGACATCTCACCTTTCTTTTTCATGTGTTTGTGCTGTTCCAACCGCAGGCCGACAATCTAAGGCAGCAGACGTTGCATCAGATGCGCCGGATCCTGACCACTCGGCAGGCTGCGCGGTGCTTCCTCTCCATTGGGGAGTACTACAGCCGCCTCAGAGCTCTCAGCAACCTCTGGGCTTCCCGTCCCCGCGAGTAAGATTCAGACTTGATAAAAAAAAACTGGACTCTCTTGTTGTGCACTGTGGCTGTTCCCAACCATGTCTGAATGATTGAATCACATGTATTCCTTCGTTTTCCAAAGATAGAATCACTTGCCTTCTGATTTCATTATTATATGAAAAGTCGGAAATTGACATGGCTGACAATGGCATGCATTTCTCCTGTAACAGCAACTTCGTCGGGACAGAGAGCCTCAGCCCCACAGCAACGGAACTGCAAGCCCTGCACCACCACCAGCAGAACCAGTTCACCGGATTTTGAGGCCTCACCTGGTGCTGGAGGGTGTAAACTTTGGCGGCGAGGGTGATGTTACAAAGATTAGAGGTTTTTGGAGGGAGATGCATTGTAATGTTCTATCATTAAAGTACTGAGAAAGCAACGTCACTAGGCGAAAAGGGTAGGGAGAAGGAATTGCTGTGGTGCGACGTTGGGTGTCTCACCTGTTCATATGGCTCTTGAACTGATTGAAGGGTTAGCACCGCAGAATTTTTGTGCGTAGCAGGAGAAAACAAAACAGTGGCAGAAGATTCTGGCTGCTCACTTGCCAGAGAGGACTAATTGCAATTAGAGTGACAGAGTAACCATTAAATACCTTTCCAAATCAAGCATTTTGGCAAACACATTTTCGGTAGTAGATTATTTCCAAGGATAATACCGCATTCGTGGAAAGACAATAATCTATCATCTGTAGTTCAATAAAAGACAATGCAACAGCTACCGGTGGGAGCCGGTTTCCCGTCCCACATTCTGCTGAGCACTGATGGAAAAGAAAGAAACTGTGACATGGTAATCTTTCTGAAGCCAATAATATACAATAAAAAAGATGACATTAAAGAAACGTGGGTAGTGAAACAAGAAGAAAAAATGTTGTACTCCCACTGAAGATGACCGCGACGTCTAAGAGGGGGTGAATTAGACAACTTAAAATTCTACTTCTAAACTATGGCCTCCTTTTCAAACTTTAGCAAAGCCTATGCAAAACATAAACTATCTAAATGTGCAACTATGGTTTTGCTAGTGTGTTGCTATCTCTACCGCAAAAGGAGTAATGTAAACAATGTAAATGCGGAAGCTAAAGAGTAAGGTAGAGATATGCAAACTTCCGTCGACGACTCCGGTATTTTTACCGAGGTATCGAGAAGCGCGCAAGCTTCTCCCTAGTCCTCGTTGGAGCCCCTCGCAAGGAATCCCTCGCAAGGGCCAAACTCCTAGTCGGATAACTCCGTGGATAGCCTCGGGCCTTCCCCATGCACAAGTGGGTCTCCGACGTGTCTTCCGGCAAACCTCTTCCGGACTGCTTCCCGCCCTCTTCACTATCAAGTTTCCAGCCAAAACATCACAGACCTTGTTTCCTCTGGCACACGGTGGCGGCCACACCAAAAACATGGTTGGTGTGATCTCGCAAGACTACAAGCCCCTCCGATGTACAACAATGGTGCGCGCAAGCACCGGGTGGTAAGATATATGTAAACCTTACTCAACACTAGGCCTAAACCTAGAGCAAGCGTATAGGCGGTGGTCTAATCAACCTAAGCACTTCGCAAAGCACCTACGCTAATCACCTAATGAATCACTAAGCACTGTGCAAGTAGAGATCACTAAAATCATGTATCAACACCCTAGATATGTTTCCTCAGCTCCACTCCAGTCAAATGACTGGTTGTGGGGTCTATTTATAAGCCCCACGGAGAAAGTAGCCGTTGGGGTTGAAATCCCGCTTTTCTGCTACTGACCAGACGCACAGGTCATCCTGATCGGACGCGTCCGATCGTCCCAACCGTTAGAGCCACGATCAACTGATCGAACGCTGCCAGCGCCTAGTCACATGCCACCAGATGCGTCCGGTCGCAATTTCGCCGCTCTGTAACCTTTCTGTACTCGATCGGACGCTGTAGTCCTGCGTCCGTTCGATTTGCCGCCAGCGTCCGATCAGTACTGAATGTGTTGCCGGTGATGATGAATAGTACCATCGGTGCGTCCAGTCGATTTCAGTACTCAGCGTCCGGTCGCTGCTGCTGACGCCTGCTATTGCCGAGCCTCTTGATCGGAGCGTCCGATCACTTTCCGCCAGCGTCCGGTCCAGTGTCCGGTCACCTCTGTGAGCTCGTTTCTTCATGATCTTGCGTCCGGCTTGATTTCTATCTTCGTGCTTAGACTTTGCTTGATATCTTGGGTCTTCTCTTATGCTTCTAAGGTCTTGCTTATGGTGTTGATCATCGGATCATCACGTTGTCTTTGTCCAAGTTACATCTTGCACCATATTGGACTACAAAACAATCACTTGCAAATTTATTAGTCTAATTTAGTTGTGTTGGTCCTCAAACATCAAAATCCAAAGTAAATGGGTCTAGAGTCCATTTTCCTTACAATCTCTCTCTTTTTGGTAATTGATGACAACACGACCAAAGCAAGCAAATAATAAAAAAATATTTATAATTTAAAAACTATCTACTTGCTAGGATGTAATGTATAAGGGCAAGGCTATATGATGCTAAAAGATACCACTTATAAGACTAAAAGATACCACTTGAAAACTTATCTTGCCCTTACAAATATCCCCATGTGGTATTATGGATTTAAGCCTTGCTTTTGATCCTACAAATTCTCCCCATTACATAGATTAATCCATAATTTACTATCCTCCCTTTCTTGGACCATTACGGCTTGTAGACCATTATGATCTTGCTTTTGGTCCTATAAATTAATGCTTTCTTTTGGTCCTCTAAATTCTCTTCCTTTGGAATCAAACACCGAAAATAAAGACATTAGTAGCACAAGGGAGGATCAAACTTTGTGATCCTTTGTATGTGGAGTGGAATAGGTCATAAAATTTGACTCTCGTATTATATGGACTAAGCTCCCCTTAAATATATACATACATAAGGTAGAAGGCAAAGCATATGCATAATTGGCATATTATTGCTCAAGGGAATTTAATCTATATAATGCATGGAGAAAGCATATAAATATCAAAATAAAATCAATATGATGATATCAGTTTAGAAATACCACATGTGGAAACCAATTTGATTTCTACCACTTGCAATATGTGGTGTATACTTAAAGTATGATGCTTAACTCTGGGGACTCCATTTTCCTTGCAATAAGACTACTATACACATGGTAAGCTTGAAAAGGTGTTAGTCTCAAAGCATCCACATTGTAGAGTAACCTCCCCCTAAATTTGTGCACACAAGTATAGAATACTTGTAGGAGACATGCACATTGATTTTAGAATAAAAAATACTACTTGAAAGATGACATCACATGAATGTGAGAATCATTTTTGAATGTGATATTTGGGAGAAATTATCCATAATTTAGACTTTGGCACATATTAGATGAACAATTATAAAACAAGCTATGTACCGTGCTCCTAAACAATTTAAACCATGTAGGTTTGCTCCAAGGGTCAACAGTGAAACTGAGCAAGCCTACCATATGATTTACCTAGTGTATGCATGACAAGAGATTAAACATACAAATGCAAACCTAGGCATGAAAAGTAACTAGATGCTAAAAGATACCACTTGAAGGAAATTAAATCTCACTTGTAGGAAATTAAATCTAGTTACCTAACATGGGAAGGGGAATTTGGGTCCATAGTATTCACTAACCCACTTGGCAATGACTTTGTCCATAATGATGCACCCCATGAAATGCACCCATACTTTTCTAAGTCTCCAAATTCCCCGATGTCCATTGGATTTCTCACTTTTCTTTCGAGATCCAAACCTTCTTGGTGCTCTTCATGTTGAAAATGATCTCCTTTGGCATCCAAAAGCGTTTGACCCTATTGTTGGCTTGCTTGTTCACCTTGATGGCCACCACCTTGTCATTTTTCTTCTTCTTTAACAAGTATGGTGTGGAAGCCTTCTTGTCCACCTTGTTGGTGTAGGTGTTGGAGAGCTTGCTTGTTTGCTTTTTCTCTTTCTTCTTGGCTCCTCCCCCATTCTTCACCTTGCACTCATAAGACTTGTGACCTTCCTTGTGGCATACATAGCAAACCACGGTTTGTCCTTTATCAAGCTTCTTCACTCCCTTGACGGTGTTATCTTGATGAAGTTGGGTTTGCTTTGTCTTGCCTTTCACTTGAGTCAAGTCCTTGGTGAGGTGAGTCACTTCTTGCTTGAGTTGCTCATTCTCCATTGCAACCTCTTGTGTGCATGTATCTATAATAACTTTCTCAACAAAAACTTAGTTGCACAAAGGTGAGTCTAAACATAAAT
This sequence comes from Miscanthus floridulus, assembly GCF_019320115.1. NCBI lineage: Eukaryota > Viridiplantae > Streptophyta > Magnoliopsida > Poales > Poaceae > Miscanthus > Miscanthus floridulus. The sequence continues at coordinate 126,104,825 of NC_089585.1, read as the reverse complement.
CATTGCAAGAAGTTGAAGCATCCTTTTTAGGCATGTTAAAGATATAACTTTTCTTTTTAGATGCCTTGGTGGGATTGTACCGACGGCTTCAAGCTTAGCAACTTTATTAGTTAGCTCATCATAATGTTTACACATGGTTTCCATTTTAGCAAGCAAACTTTTATAAGCTTCTTGTTAGCTAGCTAACTTTTCTTTTAATTTTTCATTTTTCTTTACAAGTTGCTCATCATTGATTGTGCATGCATTTGTTGTTACACTAGCCTCAAGTTGCTCAATTTTAGTAGATAGTTCAATATTGAGATTAGCAAATGTCTCATATTGTTCAAGCAAAGTTTTATATGCTTCTTGTGAACTATCTAACTTTTCTTACAATATTTTTAGCTTCTTTTGTTGACTAGTTCAAACTTTAGCATAATTAAGATTTTATTGCACAAGTTTATTAAGAGAAGGCATTTTATCATCACTATCACTCTCACTAGAGGATGAGTTTTTGTTACCTCATGCCATAAGGCACATACGAGAAGAGCTTGATGATGAGTGCTTGTGGCCTCAGCTCTTGTGATGGTATTCTTCTTCACTTGAAGAATCATCCCATGACCTTATTGATGTGAGGGCTTTGACCTTGCACGCCTTCTTCTTTATCTTGGGTGTGGGCTTATTTGGACAAACTTCCATAAAGTGCCCCCTCTCGCCGCATCCATAGCACTCTTTCTTTCTTTGCTTATTTCTTTGATTGGTAAAAATGAGATCTTGAATTTGGATGGACACACCCTTGACATTGAGCCTTTGGATCATCTTCTCCACCTTGTTGATAAATTTGATTGATTCTTCATCAAGGTCGGAGGTGGAGGAGGAAGATTGATCATCATCACTTGAATCTTTATCATCATCAACATCATCATCTTCACATGAGGAGCTTGAGCTTGAGCATGTTTCAACTCGCTTGCCCTTCATCTTCCTTTTCTCACTACATGTGAGAGCTTTGCCTTTGCTTGATGAAAAGGCTCCTTCTTGCCCCATCTTGCATGATATTTCAAATACCACTATCTTGCTAGTGACAATGACCGGGGTCATGGTGCTTAAGTCCCCCATGTTGTGAAGGATGGTGATGATGCTTGCATATTTCTTTTATGGTAGCATGGAGATGATCTTCCTCACGATGTCCGCATCATCTAGCTTTGTTAATCCTATTGAATGGAGCTCATTGATAATTAGATTCAAACGAGAATACATATCACGAACAAACTCATTATCATTTATTTCAAAGGAATCATAATTTTGTTTAGCTAGACAATGTTTTTGCTCACGGACATTAGTTATGCCTTCATGGAGCTCTTGGAGTTTTAACCAAATTTTATGTGCCATATTTAAAGTGAATACTTGGTTAAAAACATCCATGCTAAAAGATTTAAACAAGCAATTTTTAGCTCTAGCATTGAAATGAATTTCCTTCTCTTCACTCTTTGTGGGTTTATCAGGATTCTTAATGGGTTTTATCCCATCACGAGTGATTCTTCAAACACCCAAATCTATCGCCTCAAGATTGTTGTGAAATGATGCCAGTACACCAACATACGTCCTTCTACAGATGATCTTGTTCGTGGCTTGCTCTTCGCCCTTCGCCGTGTCGGTGGAGTTCGTCGTGGCCCGATACGCCACCACGGCCACCATGGACAACACCGCAGCGTCTTCGAGTGCCTTGGGACTCGTGTTTGCCACAACATTGCCCATGGTCATGGCCATGGTCCTTTCGGTCGCCTCTTTGACTCTGCTATTCGTGGCCACCATGCCAATGCAGTTCCTCACCGCCGATGGACTCCTATTCGTGGCCGCCATGCTTCTCCTCTGTGCGATCTTTGTCTGTAGAGCCAGCCACCATCTCCTCGCCTTGGCTTGGATGGTGTCGGCCCTAGCAATGTCGAACCTCGCGCTGTTGAAGCCCCAGCGCCACCAGTCGTCGAAGCCCTAGCGCTACCATTGAAGCAGTGGTGGCCACGCCCGCCTATGTCCCCTTGTAGCCAATGTCACCGGCACCAGCACCACCTCGCTCCTGGTGTGACTTCTGCAAGGAGTTATGTCAGTGCAGAAAGTGACCAACACGTAAATATTTGTAGTTTTGTCGTACGTTGTGATTGGATGTGGCCTAGCACTCAATGACATAGGGTTTATACTGGTTCAGACAATGTGCCCTATGTCCAGTTTGAGTCAGACGGTGACTTTATTCCTGAGCCTAGGTGCTCGAAGTTTGATGTGGGGTTACAAATGGAAGGGAAAAAGATAAGGGTGCAAGAGGTCCGGTCGGACTCTGGTCTGAAGGGCCTAGAGTGATGGGAGCTTCGCTGTGCGCTAAGTGTTCAAACGGTTGTTGTTCGTTGGGATCCTTGGTCGCTCGGATCATGTGTGTTGTTCGAGTTGTTGTGAACCGATGTGTGTGTGAGTGAACTGATTCTCCCCATCGGGAGAGAGCGCGTCCCCTTTTATAGATGAAGGGGATGGTCTTACAAGTGAGAAAGAGAGAGTACGTATGTTACTAAGTCTTGTTGCCCACGCCGTTGGGTACAAGATGATTGTAGGCGCCCATAACACTATTGATGTCAGACGCATGTAGGAGGTTTTTATCGTGTTCTCCATATAGGGCAAATGATGGCGCCTACAATACTGTTGATGCCTAGAGGCATGTGGGGGGAGCCTTATCATGTTTGTCATGGTATGGGAGTTGATGATGCCCATAACACTGTAGGGAAAATGTCGGCGCCCACAACACTGCTTGGGTTCTGACATGTCTGGAAGGTTACAGGGCATCATTCTGACATGTCCTGTCGGTACTGTCCTGTAGGTGTATAGGTTACGGTCCTTGGTTTTGTGGTTTGACTTCAACGTCCTACTTTACTTTGCTCCACCCATTTCTTGGTCCTTACTAAGCAGGCATCCTTGGCCGATTGGTCCTAGTCGGCTTCGACTACGCCAGTCGGAGAAGAGCTGTAAGCAGAGGTTTGGTGTATCCCCGGTCAGAGTCAGAATTGTTGTTGGCTAGGCCTTCCGGTCGGAGAGGCAGGCTAGAGTCAGAAGTGAGGCCTTCCAGTCAGAGAGGCGGGCTAGAGTCAGAAGTGGGTGTCATTCCTCCTTGGCTAGGCCTTCCGGTCGGAGATTGGATCGCCCTTTTAGCCTACTGTTAGGTTTTTGGGCCGACCCAGGAGTTGAGCGTCGTTCACAACATCGTCTGCTGGGCTGAGCTTTTATTTGGGAAGCAGGCCCATGAGGGACCCTGGGTTTATGAACTCGACAGGAGCCCCCGAGCCCTCGGGCAATTCGGATAGAATCGTTAGGGGGATTTGCCTTGACAGTGGGTGCGCGCGAGCGCACCCGTGGGTGTAGCCCCCGAGCCCCCGAGCGATTCGGGTAGAATTGTCTAGGGGTTTTTTCCATGTTGCCAGTGGGGGAATTTTTTTGTTTTGATTGCGGGTGAGCACGAGCGCACCCGCGGGTGTAGCCCCCGAGTCCCCGAGTGATTTAGATAGAATTGCCTGGGGTTTTTTGTCAGCGGGCGTGTGTGCGTGCATCTTGGTGGGTATAGCCTCCTCTTCCTAGTTTCTAACCCATTGTTTCTAGTAGCGTGGTCCTAGGGCATCGGGTGCGCAACAAGGGATCGGGCGAGTCAGAGTCGCGGATCCAAGCGACGGGCGCAACGAGGGATCAGGTGAGTCAGAGTCATGGATCCATGTGCTAGGTGCAATGAGGGATCGAATGAGTCGGAGTCATGGATCTAGGTGTCGGGCGCAACGAGGGATTGGGCGAGTCAGAGTCATGGATCCAGGCGATGGGCGCAACGAGGGATCGGGTGAGTCAGAGTCATGGATCCAGACGTTGCGCGCAATGAGGGATTGAGTGAGTCAGAGTCGTGGATCTAGGCGCTGGGCGCAACGAGAGATCGGGTGAGTCGGAGTCATGGATTCAGACATTGGGCACACCGAGGGATCGGGTGAGTTAGAGTCATGGATCTAGGCGCAGCCGAGGTTGTGTTGAGGTGTTGGGCATAGCCGATGGATAGTCGAGGGATCAGGCAAGATGGACTCATAGTCCTAGGCATGCATTTGAGGGATTGGGTGAGTCAGAGTCATGGATCTAGGCGTCGGGTGCGCCGAGGGAATGTGTGATTTAGAGTCATGGATCTAGGCGTCGGGCGCACCGAGGGATCAGGCAAGTTGGAGTTGTGGATCTAGACATCGGGTGCGCTAAGGGATCGTGTGACTCAGAGTCGTGGATCCAAGCACAACCAAGGTCGTGTTGAGGTGTTGGACGTAGCTGATGGACAGTCGAGGGATCGGGCGAGACGGACTCATGGTCCTAGGCGTGCAGCCGAGGGATCAGGTGAATCGGAGTCATGGATCTAGGTGTCAGGTGCGCTGAGGGATCAGGCGAGTCGAAGTCACGGATCCAGGTGTCGGGCACGCCGTGGGATCGGGCGAGTCAGAGTCATGGATCTAGGCGCAGCCGAGGCGTTGGGCATCTTGAGCCCCTGAGTCCCGTTGGGCTCGGTAGGGGTCAGTTGAGTTTCGTGCGTTACCCCGTCCGTGGTTTCCACAACTAGAGGGGCTGAGCTAACGTCGCTTGCCTCGATGGCTCGAGTGACGCACTTGGTGAGCTCGCTAATGGGCACGGTCGAGTCAAATCTAGGTCCGTCGTTCATGACGGGGTCGGCATAGCCCTCATGTGGCATTCCACAGCTCCTTAACCCGCGTCTCGACAGATGCCTAGGTCATTTTGGAGACTGACCTGGGTGGCCTGCTAGGCTCCCCTCGATGGAGATTCTTTGGGCATGGCTCGAGGTTAGGATCAAACGAGAAGGTTGAGATGACCCTGTCTGCTTTGGAGTGGACTGGGCGAGGGACGCTCGGGGCTCATCTACGTTTTCTCTCCTGGCTCTATTTGACATGAGGTGGCCTCGTGCCCTTCATGGGCTGGCCTTCGAACCCTAGTGGGTCATTGCTCATGTTGAATGAGGCAACTGCTGCTTTGTGACACAACACTGTGCGTTGTGATGCATTTAACTGCATATGCGATGCTTCGGATGTATGGGATGAATGAATGCATGTATGGATGAATGTGTGAATGGGTGCATGAATGTATGAATGACAATAGATGAATGAATGATTATATAAAGAAATAGTGGGGGTTGATAATGTTACCTTGATGACTTGAGTGACGGGGTTTGAGGAGCTCCTATCGAATATGTCCGATCAGGATCCACGCTCGCCGTTTGGGATGGAGTTGGTATGACCCACATGGGGCGTCCCTTTGCTCCTTACCTGTCTCTCGGCGTTCACCTAAGCCATCCGATCGACTTAGGAAACCTGTCGGTCTCTCCTAGGCAGAGATCCCATAGTTGGGCCTTTCCAAGTCTCGCCTAGGAAGGTGGAGGGCTGCCTATGCATAGTGATGCCTTATTTCTCATGCTCGATGTGTGGTAGTGGTGGGCCATACCCAGGCCATGTCCCATCTAACCAGGCGCTGTTCCATCGGACAGGGTGCGTCCCATCGGTTTGGGCACGTCCCATCGTATTCCATCCGCATTGAATGGGGGAAGGGAGATGGTTTCTCACCCCAATCCTTTTGCCTTTCCTCAACTGCTACGTGTCCTCTTTAAATAGGGGAAGGGAGAGGGCTTCTTGTTGCAATCCTTTGCCTATTCTCCAATCTGCTACCTCTTCTCCTTCTTCCTTCTCGCCAAGAGTGCTTGTGTGCCGTGGCGGTTCCTAAGCGAGAGAGAGGGTAAGCGAGGGGGAGAACTCACAGATTTGTTCATGAATCCAGAGTGCAATGTTGAGCTAGAGGCCACCCAAGGTGGTGCTAGACACCTTCATCAAGAAGGGGCTACTTCCACCGAAGGAAGTGGCGCACTAGATCCTGCGCGGGCTCCTTGATGAGTGGGGCCTAGAGCTGTAGTGCCTCAATCCGACTAGGGTGTTGCGTGTCATTGGCTTCGTCACCGTTTGCGAGGCCTTCTTTAGGATGGAGCTGTACATGGACTCTTTTCAACGGATATTCCCTAGGCGAGCCATGTCGGAGGGGAATCCGCCTAGGACCATGCCAGTGGGGGGTTTTGCCCCTGCAGCTGCTCAGGTGGGCTAGTTCATAAAGCTTGATGAGATGTTAGAGACATCCTGTAGCCATGGCGGCCATACTACGGTAGGTAGCATCCCTATCCAGGGGCAGCCCTATCTGTATGGGAAAGTATGGAGCTCCATGTTCTTCTATTGAGCATCTATGGGTGCGACGCCCTTGAGGTACCAGTTGCGCTCACCGAAGTTGAGGGAGTGGAATAGGGTGGGGCCCTTGCAAGCATGACTGAAGGTGTGTGTCAAGAAGATGTCACCTAGCCTATAGATGGAGTGGAGGTCGGGTCAAAAGCTCTGTTTGAGCCGAGCGTTGCCCCATCAGAGGGCGAGCAGCCTTTATCTTTGCTGGTCATGTCATCAGCTGATGCCACGGCAACCATAGTAGGAGTAACCAACAGATGTAATAGTTTAAGTTCATGGGGGAGCCCTCGTGTGAATAGTCCTTATTGATGAATACATCAATTTTCGTTTTGTGATGAATTTACTTTGTTCGGGGAAGCTTGTCCTGTCCATTCCTTATTTTTACCTTAGCATAGCTTCGTTTTTGTTCTTTCTTCTTCGCACCTACCCGTTCGTCCCATAGGCTGCAACCTTAAGAGCCCAAGCATGGCCCACGAGGCTCAGCTACTCATAACCGTAGGTAGAGGCGGGGTGCGATTGGTCAGAATGTTTGAAGCAAAGTTACGTAAGATAATTAAAGGAATGGACTACCCTTTCATTTGGGTAAAAAAATGTATTTACCATATGATAGTAAACAAGAAGAGAGGTGGTACCGCACCTCCGTGGAGCCCTCGAGAGACCCAGGCTAAAAGTGTTTGGGTCGGGTGCTCTATAGGAGCAAACGTTGAATGAAAAATGATAAGACCAAATTTTGAAGGGAAGAAATGATGTAACTGTTCGATGTTCCAAGTGTTCATGAGAACGTCGCCGTTGTCGTCCTTCAGTCGGTAGGTGCCTGATCGGATCGCTTCGATCACCATATAGGGTCCTTCCCATGGCGGAGAGAGTTTATGCTTCTCCTTGGTCGATTCGGTCCTTCGAAGCATGAGGTCTCCGACCTCGAGGATCCTTTCTCTGATTTTCCTCTCGTGGTACCTACGGAGAGTCTGCTGGTAGCGAGCGGAGCGGATGATAGTCATCGTGCGGGCCTCCTCGAGTAGGTCGACTACGTCTTATTGAGCCTTCGTGGCTCGGTCATGGTCGAAGGCCTTCACTCTTGGGGCGTTATGGTCGATGTCAGAGGGCAGCACTGTTTTAGCTCTGTAGGCTAGGAAGAAGGGTGTGAACCCTATGGATCAGTTTGGGGTCATTCTTAGGTTCTAGAGGATCACTAGGACCTCTACAGCCCATCGCCCGATGTACTTGTTGAGTCGGTCGAAGATGCATGGCTTATGTCCTTGGAGGACCATGCCATTGGCACGCTTGACCTGGACATTAGTACGTGGATGTCCGACCAAGGCCTAGTCGATCCTAATGTTGTATCCATCACTAAAGTCCAAGAACTTCTTCTCAGTAAAGTTAGTTCTATTGTTAGTGATGATAAAGTTAGGAACGCCGAACCGGTAGATGATGTCGAGGAAGAACTTGATTGCCTCCTCCAAGCGGATGTTGGTGATGGGCTTGGCCTCTATCCACTTGGTGAACTTGTCGATCGCTATGAGTAGGTGAGTGAAGCCGCCTAGGCCCTTTTTGAGGGGTCCTACCATGTTGAGGCCCCAGACCGCGAACGATGAGGTGATGAGAATGGTTTGGAGCTCCTACGCCGGCAAATGAGTTTATCGAGCGTAAAATTGGCATCCCACGCACCTGCGGACGACCTCCTCTACATCTCGTAGTGCGGTGAGCCAGTAAAAACCTTGGTGAAAGGCTTTTCCGACTAGTGACCTTGGGGCTGCATGATGTCCACAGATTCCAGCATGGACCTCAAGGAGGAGCTATTTCCCTTGGTCAGTAGGGATGCACTTCATGAGTACCCCCGATGGACTTCATTTGTAAAGTTTGTCACCGAACGCAATGAACATCTTGGCGCATCAAGCAATCCACCGTGCTTTAGTCCTTTTGGGTGGGAGAACTTCCTCAAGGAGGTAGGTGAGTAGCGGCGCTCGCTAGTCGATTTGATTGGGTGCCAACACAGCGATGTCAGCGGGCGATGTTGTCATGGAGGCACTAGGGTCGAAGCCCTTGAGCGCCAAGTTGGCATCGAGGTGTGTTTGGATCAGACCTTCTAGGATGTGAGTGGATGGCTCATGGAGGTCATTGATGAAGACCCCACTCGAAGATAGGTCCCGCCTGGCGGCCAATTTTGTAAGAAAATCGGTAGCATCTTTGTCCTTTCGGGGAATGTGATGCAGCTCGATCCCCTAGAATTTGTCCTCGAGCTTGCGCACCTCTTGGCAGTATGCTTCCATGAGGGGGCATTTGCAGGAGAACTCCTTCATGACCTGGTCGATGACCAGCTCTGAGTTGCCATGAACATAGAGTCACGTAGCGCTAAGCTCGATGGCGATGCGTAGTCCGTTGATGAGGGACTTGTACTCTGCGGTGTTGTTTGAGACTAAAAAGTGGAGGCGAATGGTGTAGAGGAGCCTACTCCCATCTGGGGAGATCAGAACCACTCTAGCCCCCAAGCTAGGCGCCATGATGGACCCGTCGAAATACATCATCTAATACTCATGGGTGACATCTAGGGTCGGTAGCTGGACCTCCATCCATTCAGCGATAAAATCCGCAAGAGCCTAAGACTTAATAGCAGTGCGGGGGATACACCTGATGTCATGGCCCATGAGTTTGAGTTCCCACTTGGAGATCCGTCCCGCGGCATCGTGGTTGCGGACGATGTCCCCGAGCGGGTACGAAGTAACGACCGTGACTTCGTGGTCGGTGAAGTAGTGCAGGAGCTTCTGGGTCGCTATCAGCATGATGTATAGGAGTTTTTGCACCTAGGGGTACTGGACCTTAGGGTCAGTGAGTACCTCCCCAATGAAGTATATGGGTCGCTAGACCTTAAGGTGGTGTCTCGGCTCATCCCTTTCGACGACTAGGGCAGCGCTCACCACGTGGTTGCCCACCGCGATGTAGAGGAGGAGGGGTTCTCCCTGTTCGGGAGCGACAAGGATTGGGGCAGATGTCAGTGACATTTTGAGGCTCTCCAAAGCCTGTTGCACTTCCTTAGTCCAGACGAAGATGTTCGTCCTTTTGAGGAGCTTGTAGAGACGCATTCCCCGCTCGCCGAGCCAAGAGATGAACCGGCTCAGCGTGGCCAAGCAATCGGTGAGCCTCTGTATGCCCTTGATGTTGCGTATAGGGCCCATGTTGGAGATGCCCATGATCTTTTCGGGGTTGGCTTCGATACGTCGTTCGGACACAATGTATCCAAGCAACTTCCCCTTCGGAACCCCAAAAACACATTTCTTGAGATTCAATTTGATGTTGAACCTTTAGAGGTTCGTGAACATTGTGGCTAAGTTTGCGATCAGGTCGCAAGCTTGAGCCATTTTGACCACTATGTCATCAACATAGACAACGATTGTTGGTTTCAGCCGCTCGGTTTGATCTGGTTGATCGAGCGAGTTGATTTGGTCGGTGAAGCATTGCTGGATGCACCTTTGGTAGGTGGCACCAGCGTTCTTTAGACCAAAAAACATGGTTACGTAATAGTACGAACCATACGGGGTGATGAACGAGGTTGCGAGTTGATCGGACTCTATCATCGCAATCTGGTGATAGCCTAAGTTGGCATCCAGAAATAAGAGGATCTCGCATCCTGAGGTGGAGTCGACTATCTGGTCTATGCGCGGTAAAGGAAAGTGATTCTTTGGGCACGCTTTGTTGAGGCCAGTATAATCAACACACATTCTCCATTTCTTGGTTTTCTTTTTAACAAGAATATGATTAGCAAGCCAGTCAGAGTAGAATACCTTTATGATGAATCCAACTACCAAGAGTTTGGCGACCTCCTCACCTATGGTGTAACACCCTGGGTGTTTAAATATTAAAAACATGACATGTCATCATATGTATTGCAAGGCATTTGGTCATATTGCAAACTTTGATATGCATTCACTAAAACAAGTTTACATTTGTGTTATGAGTGTTGAATTGAATTGTTTGAATCAAGTCAAAAATTTGGTTTGGATTTGAATTTTCTAGAAAACCCTGATTTTTAGTATTTAAATCTTACCCTGAAAACTCATTTCAAAATCTAAGCATATTTTGGGGTTGAGCTCAAAAGCAAAAGTGTAGAGCTTGTCAAGTTATACAAAGTTTGTTTTTGGAGTTTTCAAAGTTATTATGAAAAATTTGAAGTAATTCGAAAAGGCGTAATTCGTTAAATGTCGCCTATTTGAATTCAAAAGTTCATTTCAAAATGCAGACCGAATTAGGGGTTGGTTATAAAAGAAAAGTTGTAGACTTTGAATTTGGAACAACTTTTATTTTTGGAGATTTTTGAGTTGTTCTACAAATTTGGGAGTAATTTGGGATTTAAAGCGAATGACAATCTTGTAAATACTATGAACAGTGTTCACCGCCTAAGCTACATTGTCGGCGGGCCTTCTTCGGCGTTCCAGGCGTGTCGTGGCTGTCTTTGGCGTCGCGCTGGCGCAGGAACGGCTCCTGCGTGGCTTCTCTTTGCTTCCTAGTCGGTCTTTATAGCCAGAGCATCGCCGTCGTTCTTCTCTTCTCTTCCTCTGTTTTCTTCCGTCGCCACCGTCCATCTCCGGTGAGCTTGTGCCGTCGTCTCAGCGCGTTACAGTCGCCGTAAAAGCTTGCTATAGCTCCGCCTTATCCTTACACGCCTAGCCAACCCACCAATTTAGCTTGATTTCATCGGGAAACTGCTGTGCGCGCTCTTCTTCCTCGCGCCCGGGAGCGTCTCCATCGAGCACGATTCGCCGTGGCTGGAGCTTCACATTGCGTCTTTGTCATTGCTGAGCGTACCGTCAGCTTCACCTTGTGCCCGTGATACTTTATCACCGGTTGATTGGTCCTTTTGTCCACTGCAGTCGTCGGAGCATCATCATCACTGTCGTTTGCGCCGCCGTGGTTGCTGTACACGTCGACCCACCTCTCTATTGCTCCTTCGATCACGGTCTTTGCTCCAACGTATTTGGGGTGAGCTACTGATACTTCTCGTGCACTTTATTCAATCGCTACCAGGCTCCTGTCGCTGCCGTAGCACAGCCGTGCCACCACGTCCGCCATGGCCGGCATTGAGTTAGTGTAGAGCCGTAATCAGTGCGACTAAGGACGTCTGTAGGTGCGCATAGTCGTGGGGAGCACGTTGGTGCGTTTGCCTTCGCCGGTAACCTCATCGTCGACGAGTTATCACCGGTCAAAGCCATCACCGCCGTGGTCAACGTCGAAGGTTGAAGATGACAAGTGGGGTCCGTTTGTCAGTGACTCAGCGTTCAAATGGAATTTTTCTATTTTCAGATTTGAATGAATAGTGATGTAATTTGTTATTTTTGTGTAGATTTATTTAGAGCTCCAAAAATTATGAAAATTTTTGTGTGACCTCTCTGTAATGTATATTATTTAAGAAAAATATGAAATGTTATTTTTCAGCACTTTTTGAATGTGATAAAAATTGCTCAATTTATTAATAAATGGATTTCCATGATTTTTCTAGGCTTATTTAATTGTCCAAAAATTATGAAAATTGTTTTGCCACTTAGTTATCATATGATGAACATTTACAAAAATTTTGAGGTCAATAGGAACAAGTTGATTTATTTCATAATTCTTAATTAATTAATTAATTCATAAAAGCAAATAGTAACCTTTAGTGATTTAGGTTTTGTTTGAATTCTTGATTGAGTGATGTCCTTGGGTCATTAGTTGGTAATGATCTTTGGCAATTGATGTTAGTATTCTAGAAATGTTTAGTTAGTTTGACTTGTAACTGTACTGCGAAGGAAAGTTGTATTCCAGTTGTTAACTTTTGCATCCATCATCAAGCATCATGTTTCGTATTCCGCGTCATGTTAAACATGGCATTGTTACTACATGTAGTGAACAAAGGTGAACACGTGATAGTTAATCCAGTTGCTGAGGAGGTTAGTCCGTCTGTTAAGGTCGGATCAAATACTTGTGGAACGTCATAGGAATCGGACTTTTCCATCAATGAAGGCAAGCCTTGGATGCATACAGTCCTATCTTGTGTTTTATAAATTAATTCGCTTTTGCTTTCCTGTACTACATTAAGTGATTAGAAGTCAAGTGGAAACCTAATTGGTGCATTACCAGCCTTGCTTTTCCATATCTACCTTGATTACCTGTTTTATTCGTAAATGACTAGTTATGCTTAGTCATGCTTAGTCGGGTGATTACCTGTCACCTACGAGTTTTAAATAGATCTTTGGTTACTTATGTCATCATGAAATATGAGCATGTGAAGTAATAAATCTAGACCGGGCGGACTCGGTGTGTATGAGCCATAAGACATGGAGGTCCTGTGAGCGGGTTCTTTCCGTCTGTGTCGGTTAAGGTCTGTACCGTTGTTGAACTGTGTGCGGTAAGACTTTGTAGTACTAACCACATACTCCGGTAAGCCTTAACTTGGCGATTTTATAACAAGAATGGCTACTCATGCACTGGGAGTGGAGAGATGGCGAGAATAGCATGTACCCATATGGCAATGGGCTAGATTGGTGGAGTACTGTATTCTCAGGTGGTGTGGACCTGTTCTTGTTTTAGAGGATCTGAGAATAGGTTGGTATATGTAGGTTGGGGACTTGCATATGTCGTGTGGTCTGGAATCCCCAGCTGGGTTATAATCGGTTCGAATCGTCGTTGCTCCTCGGTTATGAAGACTCGCTTCTCTGTTCACCATCGTAGTTTAATAACTAGAACTTGAATAAGGTTGTGAAGGTGTTGGATATGAAGTTTCATGATCTCATTATGGATCATGTCAGCTTTGTATATGATCTTATGAAGTTTTCAAATGTTAATATAAATAATTCTGTTAAAGAGCTTTTACGCAAAAGAACTTTGATTATTGCTAAAGCTATACCTTGAATCCCTGAGCCTGCATTCCTGAGTTTATCAATTCATATTTCGGTTAAGTCTTGTTGAGTACTTTTGTACTCAGGGTTCGTTGACCCTTGTTGCAGGTGAGCCTCATGAGCAGATCTGTTTTGGATCGTGCTGCATGACTATTGTTCATTCTGGCGATGAGAAGTAAATGTGTGGTCCTTGGGCAGGGCAGTTCTATTGTGTGTTTTGTATTATGTTATAATGCCACTCCACTACTACTATGGTTTGTAACAATTATCAAACTTAGTTTGTAAGGTTTGTAACAACCGGTTTGTAAACTATGTTATCATAAGACTTCCACTATTTTTACTCTGATGTATATATTTGAATAAATGTTGTAATACTGCAATGACTCTATAATGTGATCCTGTTCAGAAATCGTGGATGATTCGGGGTTCCCCAAGGACACTCGATAGACTTCTTAAGTTACCAGGAACATATGCATGGATGTCAAAGGTCGTTGGACTATGACAAGTGCATGTGGGCCCTATAATTTAGGAGGTTCTGCCACAGAATGGTATCAGAGCGATCGTTACAAAGTCTTTGTCGTATTGGTTTACAAAAACTTCAAAACGATTTGGGATGACTAAACTTAACTTGTTAATTTGGTTCAAATTGCTTCTGACTTATCTTATTTCTTTCTCACCATTCCTTATTTGATTAAAAAGTTTTGTGTGGTGGAGTAGTAATCTTACTATGCCCTATATAAAACAAATGTTGTTTATGTGTATTATAAGCTTTGATGATTTTGTTCGTAAGAACGATTCATGCATCATGATTAATTCACTAGTTACTTCCTTCACCTCTGAGTCTGGAGTTGAGTAGTGAGTCTAGTTTGAATAATGTAATCCATCCTAGCTGCTCTTTAGACTTTGATCAAATGGTCTTACTTGGATTAAATTGGCTTCCTATAGTATGGCTCGTACCAAGATGACGCCCCATAAGTCCACTGGACCCAAAGAAGTTCCTCGTCACCAACTTGCCCCTAGGAATGATGGTGCTAGCAGTAGCAGCTCTAGGCCTGATCCCTAGGCAGAGATACAGAGGATTTCTACAGAGTTAGCACAATCTACTAGAGATAGGGCTTTGGATGCTATACAGGTAGGAGAATTACAGGATCAATTGAGGCATCTCACCACCGCGCATAGGAACTGTGAAAGTATGTTAGTTCGTATGGTGGATGGGAGAAATGAAGCTTGGCATAGGGAAAATATAGCTAGAACTAGAACTCATGAGCTAGAATTCTATGTAGAAGATTTAGAAGAACATAATATTTATCTGCATGAGGAAGTTCATAGGCTTAGCAATCTCTTGAATCCTAATCATGAACCCCAAGCTAATGTAATGGACCCAGGTGTTATCCTTGCTGATGGTAGTGAATCGGAGGAAGAAGAAGAAGAAGATCCTGAAGAATTAGTAATGATCGATGAAAGTGATAATGAAGGCGGTAATATTTCCAGAATGGATACCAAGCCTGAAGTTTGAAGTAATCAAGGAAAGAGTAGAGTTGTATAATAGTTAGTTCTAGTTAAGTTAAGTAGTCTTGTTTTGGTACTTGTAGGTTTGTGTTTATATTAGTAAACCCTATGTAATGTGTTTGGAGTAAGCTTTTGTGCAATTCAATAAAGACTTGTGAAGAAAGTTTGGTTTATTATGAGCAGATGTGTCATACGTGGGGTTCGTATATTCCTGGTACTTCACAAGATGAGAAGCGGTTTATCCAACCTAGTTCATCACCTTGGGGATGTCCGGCAATTTTTGTGAAAAAGAAAGATGAGACCCTGAGGTTATGTGTCGACTATCGTCCGTTGAATGAAGTGACCATCAAGAATAAGTAGCCCTTACCTCGGATAGATTTGCTTTTTGATCAATTGGCCGAAGCCAAAGTTTTCTCCAAGATAGATTTGAGGTTAGGATATCACCAAATCAAGATAAAGCCTGAAGATATTCCCAAAATGGCATTTACCACAAGATATGAATTATATGAATACTTGGTAATGTCTTTTGGTTTGACAAATGCTCTAGCTCATTTCATGTATCTGATAAATTCAGTATTCATGCCTGAGCCAGATAAGTTTGTAGTAGTGTTTATTGATGACATTCTAGTATATTCCAAGAATAAGAAAGAACATGCGGAACATCTCAGAATTGTTCTGACCCGCTTAAGAGAACATCAACTATATGCCAAGTTCAGCAAGTGTGATTTTTGGCTTAAGGAAGTATAATTTCTTGGACATGTCTTGTCAGCTGAAGGCGTTGCAGTTGATCCAAGCAAAGTGAAGGATGTGCTTGATTGGAAACCGCCAACCACAGTTCATCAAGTTCGGAGTTTTCTGGGATTGGCGGGGTATTACCGTCGGTTTATCCCAGATTTCTCTAAAGTATCAAAGTCCATAACTAAATTGTTGAAGAACCAAGTCAAGTTTGTCCGGTCATCTAATTGTGAAGAGACTTTCTAGACTTTAAAGAGACTGTTGACTACTGCACCAGTATTAGCCCAACCTAATATCGAAAAGCCATTTGATGTTTATTGTGATGGTTTAGGTATTGGTATTAGATGTGTGTTGATGCAAGAAGGCTGAGTCATTGCCTATGCATCCAGGCAACTTAAGCAGCATGAAGAACACTATCTGACTCATGATCTTGAGTTAGCAGCTGTGGTCCATGCTCTAAAGATTTGGTGGCATTACCTGCTTGGTAATACGTGCCATATTTATACAGACCACAAGAGCTTCAAGTATATCTTTACTCAGTCAGAGTTGAACATGCGACAAAGAATATGGTTAGAACTGATTAAAGATTATGACTTGGAAGTACATTATCACCCCGGTAAAGCAAATGTGGTTGCAGATGCCCTCAGTCGTAAAAGTTATTGCAATTGTCTGGCAGTGAGAACAATGGGTTTGACGCTATGTCAAGAAATGGAGAAGTTGAATGTAGAAGTAATTCAACAAGGTAGTTTGACCAACATAATTGTTGAAGCCATTATTCGAGATCAAGTTATTGTTGCTCAGAAAGAAAACAAGGGTATAGCCCATATCAAAGAAAGGGTCAGGAATGGAAAAGTGGAATGCTTCAGCATAAATGATGAAGGTGTGTTATGGTTCAAGGATCGCCTGGTGGTACCAAAGGTTCCTGAGTTGCGGCAGTCAATTCTAGAAGAGACACATGCTACTAGGTTATCTATCCATCCGGGAAGTAACAAGATGTACCATGACTTGAAACAAAGATTTTGGTGGACTAAAATAAAAATAGAGGTTGCTAGATATATAGCAAAGTGTGATACTTGTCAAAAGGTGAAAGCTATACATTTGAGGTCTGCTGGTGAATTACAACCATTACCTATTCCATCTTGGAAGTGGGAGGACATAAGTATGGACTTTATTGTTGGTCTACCCAAGACATCAAAGGGATTTGACTCAATATGGGTTATTGTAGATCGACTAACCAAGTTAGCACATTTTCTTCCAGTTCAGAATACATATCCCACTATACGATATGCCAAGATGTATTTGGAGCGAATTGTGAGTCTCCATAGAGTACCCAAGACTATTGTGTCCGATAGGGGTACATAGTTTGTCTCCAACTTTTGGAAACAGTTGCATTCTTCATTGGGAACCAAGCTACTGTATAGTACAGCTTATCATCCGCAGACTGATGGACAAACGGAAAGAGTCAATCAAGTACTTGAGGATATGTTAAGGTGTTGTGTCCTTAACTATTCCAATAAGTGGGACGAATGCTTACCCTTGGCCGAGTTCTCATACAAGAATAGTTATCAGGAAAGCATTAGAATGGCTCCATTTGAAGCACTCTATGGTCGTTGATGCAGAACATCACTAAGTTGGCCTGAGCCTAGAGAAAGAAGGTTCTTTGGGGTTGACCTTGTGAAAGAAACAAAAGACAAGGTTAAGCAAATACAAAGTAATTTGAAGATAGCTCAATCCTGACAAAAGAGTTATGCGGATAGACAACATAGACCATTGATGTTTAATAAAGGAGATTTTGTATATCTGAAAGTATCACCAATGAAGGGAGTTACTCATTTTGGTGTTAAAGGAAAGTTGGCACCTCGATATATTGGACCATTTCAAATTTTGGAGAGGTATGGAAAAGTGGTATATCGCTTGAAATTACCCAAACATCTCGCAGTTGTGCATGATGTGTTCCATGTTTATCAATTGAAGAAGTGTCTCCGAGTGCCTGAGCAGAATGTTGAGGTTGAAGGAGTAGAACTTGAACCAGATCTAACTTATTCCAAATATCCTATCCGAGTTTTGGACCAGAAAGATCATGTTACTTGAAGGACAATCAAGTTCTACAAGATACAATGGAATCAACATTCAGAAGAAGAAGCTACATGGGAATCAAAAGATTACTTATTAGAAAAATTTTCAGAGTTTCTAGCGTCAATATAGAATAGAGTAATGTTAGTTGAGCTCGGTTGTACAAGTTGTGTTTTGTAAAGGGACCTCAGTTGTTTTATGGATAAGTTTTGGATGTTTTTGGACTAACACGTTTCCTTTTTCATTACTTACCCTATGGCTTTGAATCTCGGGGTGAGATTTCTTTTAGGGGGAAGGATTGTAACACCCCGGGTGCTTAAATATTAAAAACAAGACATGTCATCATATGCATTGCAAGGCATTTGGTCATATTGCAAACTTTGATATGCATTCACTAAAACAAGTTTACATTTGTGTTATGAGTGTTGAATTGAATTGTTTGAATCAAGTCAAAATTTTGGTTTGGATTTGAATTTTCCAGAAAACCCTGATTTTCAGTATTTAAATCCTACCCTGAAAACTCATTTCAAAATAAAAGCATATGTTGGGGTTGAGCCCAAAAGCAAAAGTGTAGAGCTTGTCAAGTTATACAAAGTTTGTTTTTGGAGTTTTCAAAGTTGTTATGAAAAATTTGAAGTAATTCGAAAAGGCGTAATTCGTTAAATGTCCGCTATTTGAATTCAAAAGCTCATTTCAAAATGTAGACCGAATTAGGGGTTGGTTATAAAAGCAAAGTTGTAGAACTTTGAATTTTGAACAACTTTTATTTTTGGAGATTTTTGAGCTGTTCTACAAATTTGGGAGTAATTTGGGATTTAAAGCGAATGGCAATCTTGTAAATACTATGAACAGTGTTCACCGCCTAAGCTACATTGCCGGCGGGCCTTCTTCGGCGTTCCAGGCGCGTCGTGGCCGTCTTTGGCGTCGCACTGGTGCGGGAACGGCTCCTGCGTGGCTTCTCTTTGCTTCCTGGTCGGTCTTTATAGCCAGAGCATCGTCGTCGTTCTTCTCTTCTCTTCCTCTGTTTTCTTCTGTCGCCACCGTCCATCTCCGGTGAGCTTGTGCCGTTGTCTCAGCATGTTATAGTCGCCGCAAAAGCTTGCTACAGCTTTGCCTTATACTTACGCGTCCAGCCAACCCACCAATTTAGCTTGATTTCTTCGGGAAACTGCTGTGCGCGCTCTTCTTCCTCGCGGCCGGGAGCGTCTTCGTCGAGCACGATTCACCGTGGCTGGAGCTTCATGGTGCGTCTTTGTCATTGCTGAGCATACTGTCAGCTTCGCCTTGTGCCCGTGATACTTTATCACCGGTTGATTGGTCCTTTTGTCCACTACAGTCGTCGGAGCATCATCATCACCGTCGTTTGCGCCGCCGTGGTTGCTGTACACGTCGACCCACTTCTCTGTTGCTCCTCCGGTCACGGTCTTTGCTCCAACGTATGCAGGGTGAGCTACTGATGCTTCTCATGCACTTTGTTCAATTGCTACCGGGCTCCTATTGCCGGCGTAGCACAGCCGTGCCACCACGTCCGCCATGGCCGACGTTTAGTGTAGAGCCGTAATCGGTGCGACTAAGGACGTCTGTAGGTGCGCATAGTCGTGGGGAGCACATTGGTGCGTTTGCCTTTGCCAGTAACCTCATCATCGTCGAGTTGTCGCCGGTTAGAACCGTCGCCTCCGTGGTCAACGTCGAAGGTTGAAGATGACAAGTGGGGTCTATTTTCAGATTTGAATGAATAGTGATGTAATTTGTTATTTTTGTGTAGATTTATTTAGAGCTCCAAAAATTATGAAAATTTTTGTGTGACCTCTCTGTGATGTAAATTATTTAAGAAAAATATGAAATGTTATTTTTCAGTACTTTTTGAATGTGATAAAAATTGCTCAATTTATTAATAAATGGATTTCCATGATTTTTCTAGGCTTATTTAATTGTCCAAAAATTATGAAAATTGTTTTGCCACTTAGTTATCATATGATGAAATTTACAAAAAATTTTAGGTCAATTGGAACATGTTGATTTATTTCATAATTCTTAATTAATTAATTAATTTATAAAAGCAAATAGTAACCTTTAGTGATTTTGGTTTTGTTTGAATTCTTGATTGAGTGATGTCCTTGGGTCATTAGTTGGTAAAGATCTTTGGCAATTGATGTTAGTATTCTGGAAAGGTTGAGTTAGTTTGACTTGTAACTATACTGCGAAGGAAAGTTGTATTCCAGTTGTTAACTTTTGCATCCATCATCAAGCATCATGTTTCGTATTCCGCATCATGTTAAACATGGCATTGTTACTACGTGTAGTGAACGAAGGTGAACACATAATAGTTAATCAAGTTGCTGAGGAGGTTAGTCCATCTGTTGAGATCGGATCGAATACTTGTGGAACGTCGCAGGAATCGGACTTTTCCGTCAACGAAGGCAAGCCCCAGATGCATACAATCCTATCTTGTGTTTTACAAATTAATTTTGCTTTTGCTTTCCTGTACTACATTAAGTGATTAGAAGTCAAGTGGAAACCTAATTGGTGCATTACCAGCCTTGCTTTTCCATATCTACCTTGATTACCTGTTTTATTCATAAATGACTAGTTATGCTTAGTCATGTTTAGTCGGGTGATTAGCTGTCACCTGCGAGTTTTAAATGGATCTTTAGTTACTTATGTTATCATGAAATATGAGCATGTGAAGTAATAAATCTAGACCGGGCGGACTCGGTGTGTGTGAGCCACAAGACATGGAGGTCTTGTGAGCGAGTTCTTTCCATCTATGTCGGTTAAGGTCTGTACCATTGTTGAACTGTGTGCGGTGAGACTTTGTAGTGCTAACCACATACTCCGGTAAGCCTTAACTTGGCAATTCTATGACGAGAATGGCTACTCGCGCACTGGGAGTGTAGAGATGATGAGAATAGCATGTACCCACGTGGCAATGGGCTGGATTGGTGGAGTACTATATTCTCGAGTGGCGCGGACCCGTTCTTGTTTTAGAGGATCCGAGAATAGGTTGGTATATGTAGGTCGGGGACCTGCATATGTCGTGTGGTCTGGAATCCCCAGCTGGGTTATAATCAGTTCGAATCATCGTTGCTCCTCGGTTATGGAGACTCACTTCTCTGTTCATCATCATAGTTTAATAACTAGAACTCGAATAAGGTTGTGAAGGTATTGGATATGAAGTTTCATGATCTCATTATGAATCGTGTTAGCCTTGTATATGATCTTATGAAGTTTTCAAATGTTAATATAAATAATTCTGTTAAAGAGCTTTTACGCAAAAGAACTTTGATTATTGCTAAAGTTATACCTTGAATCCCTAAGCCTGTATTCCTGAGTTTATCAGTTCATATTTCGGTTAAGTCTTGTTGAGTACTTTTGTACTCAGGGTTCGTTGACCCTTGTTGTAGGTGAGCCTCATGAGCAGATCTGTTTTCGATTGTGCTGCATGACTATTGTTCATTCTGGCGATGAGAAGTAAATGTGTGGTCCTTGGGCAGGGCAGTTCTATTGTGTGTTTTGTATTATGTTATAATGCCACTCCACTACTACTATGGTTTGTAATAATTATCGAACTTAGTTTGTAAGGTTTGTAACAACTGGTTTGTAAACTATGTTATCGTAAGACTTCCGTTGTTTTTACTCTGATGTATATATTTGAATAAATGTTGTAATACTACAATGACTCTATAATGTGATCCTGCTCAGAAATCATGGATGATTTGGGGTTCCCCGAGGACACTCAACAGACTTCTTAAGTTACCAGGAACATTTGCATGGATGTCAAAGGTCGTTGGACTATGACAAGTGCATGTGAGCCCTATAATTTAGGAGGTTCTGCCACATATGGCCTTGCGCCTCTTGTCGTTGAAGCAGCGTAGGCATTGCTTGGTAGGCTTCGAGCCTGGGATGAGGCATAGTGCATGCTCGATGACCTCCCATGGTATGCCTATTTGGCCAGGAGCTGGGTCCCAATCCGCACCGTCTTGGTTGGGTCAGTGGGGTCGATCCCTACCACCTTAGTTTCCTTGAGTGGGCAGAAGGTTATCAAGGAGGTTGGTTTGTTGTAGTCCAGGACTACTGGGGTCGATGACTCCCCAAGCCATGGGAGCTCAGATGAGTTGATGACCACAATGGCAAGCTTCAAATGCTCACGGTCGCATGTGAAGGCGTGCGAGAAGGTGCTACCCACAGTGTTGATGCCGTTCGGTCCTAGCATCTTCAGCTTCAGGTAGGTGTAGTTGGAGACTACTATGAACTTGGCATAGCATGGCTGCCCTAAGATGGCGTGGTAAGACCCTAGGAAGTCCACCACCTCAAAGGTGAGCACCTCCGAGCAAAAGTTAGCTTGGTCGCCAAACATGATGGGCAGGTCGATCTTCCCGAGCGGGTACGCCTACGCTCCTAGGATCACACCATGGAAGGGAGCGCTCGTTGGTTGGAGCTCCGACCAAGGGATGTGCTTGGCGTCGAGGGTGTTGACGTATAGGATGTTGAGGCCGCTGCCTCCGTCCATCAGCACCTTGGTGAGGCACTTCTTGCGGATGATGGGGTCAACGATGAGCGGCTAGCGCCCTGGTCTGGCGACGTGGGATGGATGGTCCCTCCGATCAAAAGTGATCAGAGATTCCAATCAGCAAAGGAAGGAGGGGATGGTTGTTTCACCGATGCGTGCCTCTCGGTAGCGCACTTTGTGCTGGCACTTGGAGTAGACAACATCAGATCCCCCTATCGGGTACCACGAGAAGGGGTCCCCTAAGCGACTATCGAAAAAATCACTTATACCCTATCAAAATCAAAGCCAAGAAATAACTATTGGCTAAACCTCGGCCATGTCTGAGGCCACCTACTCTCCGCCTCGCTAGAGGCCTCGCATGAGAGGCCTCGGACGGCCTATCGATTTTCTGTCTCGCGCGAAAGGCCTTGGTCGGGGAATCGATTCTCCGTCTCGCCTGAGGCCCCGCATATACAGCCTCGGACAAGATGCCGATTCTCTGCCTCGCTCAAGGCCGGCTCAGCAAAACAACCCCGTCGCCTTCGCCTCAACCAACTTCTCGGACAAGACATCACGTCCGACCGGCGCACTCAACTGCTCCTGCGATATCAGCTGAATGATGGCTCGACACAGTGGCGTGGCCGACTAGACACCAGTCACATCAAAGCCAAGCCGTCCAGGACAGGATAGGGCGGGGGTTACCGGCCACTATGCTCGGTGCAGCGCCCACAACCGGTGCCCGTACTATGCTGTGCTACCTAACTCCTGCTCTAGGGACAACGCGGCGTGCAGAGTCAGGTCTAGGTTACCATAGCCTTGGAATCAGTGTACAAGACCAACTGCTCCCTCCACGCCTCGGCAGTTTACTTTAGGGTCTCGATGACCTTGAGGTTCGCGCCCGCCGAGCCCCCCACGACGGCTCGGCCTCGGCACCAACTGAGCCTCAGCTCTTTACACTATTAGCACACAGCAACCGACACGTCGTCCGCCATGCCCTGCATCAGGCTATCACTGGAGCTCCCACATCGCACAGGATCGGGAGTGGCTGGCACGTTGCTCCAGTGCATCAAGGACAGGACCGCTCCATCAACCATACCGCCACAGTAACAGGCTACAGGGCTTGGACATGCCGCCTCTGTTCGCAGGACGCTGCATAGCAAACGCATGTATCACCCCTGACCCCCCTTCAACTATAAAAGGGAGGGACTAGGGCCATTTCTAGGAGACAGGCACAGGCAGACAAATGAACTCACTCACTCACGCACAAGCAACGCTCTATAACACACACGTTTACCCACTGCCTGAGATCAGCATCTTAAGCAACTCACACCGCTCCACGCAGAGACCTGGAACTAACTCCCTCTCTCGTCCTGCTTGTAACCCCCTACTACGAGCATTTCGGTGCAAGGAATACAAGATCGATCTCTCAGACTGGACGTAGGGCACCCATTGCCCAAACCAGTATAAACCTTGTGTCTCTTTGCATCACCATCTGGGATTAGGGGCATGTAGTACATTTTACTAGTTGGTTGAGGGCTCACCGGTCTGAAACACCGATGGTTGGCACGCTAGGTAGGGGCTCTGTGTGTTAGCTTCATCTCCCTAACAAGTTCTGGATGGCAGATCCCATACGACCACTGTGTCTCGGCATGGTGATCTGGTTCAGGAGCCTAGAGTTCATATCTCTAGGATGTGAGTATGATATGGTACTTCTCACACCCCGAGCCCCACCGACCGACGACGACATCACACACCCTCAGCTCAGGTGCAGGCGGCACCCGGGCGGCCGCTCTCATCGCGCTCGCCAGGCATGACGCAAGCGGGGCCACCCTGACATCACGCGAACTCAGGGTGACACGCCATGCTCCACCGGTATCCCACGCCCAGCTGTTGGCACAAGGTCCCTGGTTGGGGACCTGATTAGCCTGAGCCTGGACAAGGGAAATACGCCGGTGGCGCACGACAATGCCCTGTCATCAAGCTCTGCCCTGCCATGTCCTGAGGAGTCGACTTCGGCGGAGCAAATCCTGGCGATGGCACCATCCCCGTACCCCTTTAGGTTGAGAAATGCCGCCGCCACCTATGCTTCTGCCTACGCTTCTGCTCACGCAGAGCCCTCAGGACGCCACCAACGCTTCGCCCTCGACTTCGGCACCATGACTTCGACTCACGCCCACGCTGACTCCTCGGAGGAGGACGAGGCATGGGCCAGAGCGGACTTCTCTAGACTTCGCGACCCTAAAGCCATGCGCCGCTTCCTGGCCGCGAGCGACTACTACTTCGGCTACTCCGACTCTAACGATGAAGGCACTTACGATCCCACTCGTGAGTGCTTCCATGTCGGACTCGAGATGCTGAGCATGGGCGATGAGGACTAGGGGGCAGGCAACCGTACCCCACTTCGCTAGGGAGTGGGCGATGCCACACCCTCATGCGTTGTCCCACCGGCAGCGTGGAATGAGAGCCTCGCCCTTGGGCAACTTCGACGCTCAGACCTGGAGCAGCTCCATGAGCTTCAGGCCAAGGTCGAGCAAGACCGACTCCTTCTACAGCAGCTCTGAGACACTCTCGAGCAAGAGCAGCAGGGTCGCGGTGCTAGTGGAGGAGCCTGGCGGAGGGCCTGCGATGTCCACCACCGCATCAACCACGACGAAGGGGGTGAGAAAACCCCAATCTTCAATCGTGCTAGCCAGAACGTCATGGCTACTACAATGCTAGTCCAAACGATGCCCGAGCCCTCTACTACGAAGGGGCGATGGGTCCACAGCGAGCTCTGAGATCTCCTCGAGACCGCCGTGGTGCAACAGGCCGAGAGTTCCGCCTCCCGACGGTGCAGAGGTGCCTTGGACCTTCCCATGGCGCTGCCTCGATAGGATAGGGAGGCCTTGGCTTGTCCCAAACCCGCTCGTGCACCGACGATCAATAGGGTCCCCTTGTTGCACGACCGCCTCAGCAACCAACGCGAGGCACAGGGCGACCACAAGGTGGTCAGCAAGCGACGGCGACACAACAATGAGGGGCCCACCCGGGGCTACCATCCACACCAAGGTGGCCACTACGATAGTAGGGAAGACCGCAGTCCTTCCCTTGAGCCACCTGGTCCTCGAGTCTTTAGCAGAGCCATCCGCGCTGCTCATTTTCTAGCCTAGTTTCGGCAACCGGCCAACCTCACAAAGTACAGTGGCGAAACCAATCCCAAACTTTGGCTAACTAATTACTGCCTGGCTTGTCAGCTAGGTGGCGTGGACAATGACATGCTCATCATCCGCAACCTCCCTTTGTTCCTATCAGACTCGGCACGAGCCTGGCTTGAACATCTCCCTCCATCATAGATCCACGACTGGCGCAACTTAGTAAGGGTCTTTGTCGAGAACTTTTAGGGCACATATGTGCACCCTAGGAACTCCTAGGACCTCAAAAGTTGTCGCTAGGGCCCAGATGAGTCTCTCTGAGACTTCATCCAGCGCTTCTCCAAGAAATGCATTGAGTTGCCAAGCGTTGGCGACTCAGAAATCATCTAGGCTTTCCTTTCTGGCACCACCTGCCGAGACCTGGTCTGAGAATTGCGCTGGAATGTACCAACCTCGGCAGCCGCACTCCTCGACATCGCTACCAACTTTGCCTCGGGCGAAGAGGCCGTTGGGGCCATCTTCCCCGACGATGACACCAAGGGGAAGCGGAGGGACAAGGCCCCCAGGGCCTTGGCTCCCCACCTCCCCAAGAAAAAGAAAAAGGGTCACCAGGGGAAGCAGGAAGTCCTCGAGGCTGGCCTAGTCATGGCCGTAGAGCGCAAAAATCCCTGAGGCCCCAGAGGCCTCGGGCTCTTCGACGATATGCTCAAGAAACCCTACCCTTACCACTAGGGCCTGGTGAAGCATGCCCTCGAAGAATGCACCATGCTCTGACATTACTATGCCAAGCTCGGGCTCCCCGACGACGATGCCAAGAGGAGGGGCGCCGGTGACAAGGACGACGACAAGGACGACGGATTCCCCGAAGTGCACAATGCCTTCATGATCTTCGGCGGGCCTTCAGCGTGCCTCACGGCATGACAGTGGAAGAGGGAACATCGGGAGGTCTTCTCGGTGAAGGTGGCCGCTCCTTAGTACCTCAATTAGTCTCGAGAGGCAATCACCTTTGACCGAGATGACCATCCCGATTACGTCACAAACCCTGGGCAGTACCCACTTGTCGTCGACCCCATCATCGGCAATACCCAGCTCACTAAGGTATTGATGGACGGAGGCAACGGCCTCAACATCCTCTACGCCAACACCCTGGAGCTCCTGAAGCTCGACCAGTCGCAGCTCCGAGGTGGCGCCATGCCTTTCCACAGCATTGTGCTGGGGAAACGCACGCGGCCCCTCGAGCGCATCGACCTGCCCATCTACTTTGGTACTCCCTCCAACTACTGCAAGGAGGTCCTCACCTTCGAGGTGGTTGGGTTCAAGGGAACCTGCCATGCCATCCTGGGGTGGCCGTGCTACGCCAAGTTCATGGCGGTCCCCAACTACACGTACCTCAAGCTCAAGATGCCTGGCCCCAACGGCGTCATCACTATCGAGTCCATGTACGAGCATGCATACGACTACGACATCAAGTGCATTGAGTACGCCGAGGCTATCGTAGAGGCCGAGATCCTCATCGTCAACCTCGACCAACTCGGTAGCGAGGTGCCCGACTCCAAGCGTCACACCGAGACTTTCGAGCCCACGGAGGCCGTCAAACTCATCCCGGTTGACCCCACCTGCCCCGACGACCGGGCACTGAGGATCAGTGCCACCCTCGACATCAAATAGGAAGCCATGCTCGTCGACTTTCTTCGCACGAATGCCGATATGTTCGCGTGGGGTCCCTCGGACATGCCGGGCATATCAAGGGAGGTCGCCGAGCATGCCTTGGACTTCTGGGCTGGCTCCAGGCCGGTGAAGCAGCGCCTGCGCCGATTTGACGAGGAAAAGCGTAGGGCCATCGGTGAAGAGATACAGAAGCTCCTGGTGGCTGGATTCATCAAAGAAGTGTCCCATCTGGAGTGGTTAGCTAATCCCATATTAGTTAAGAAGAAAAACGGGAAGTGGAAAAAGTGTGTAGACTACACCAGTCTAAACAAAGCATGTCCAAAAGTCCCTTTCCCATTACCTCGAATCGACCAAATCATTGACTCTACTGCGGGATGTGAAACCCTATCCTTCCTTTATGCGTATTCCGGTTACCATCAGATCAAGATGAAAAGGTCTGATCAGCTTGCGACTTCTTTCATCACACCATTTGGCATGTACTGCTATGTGACTATGCCGTTCAGCCTTAGAAATGTAGGGGCCACATACCAGCGGTGCATGACCCATGTCTTTGGCGAGCACATCAGGAAGACCATCGAGGCCTATGTGGACGACATTGTGGTCAAGTCCAGGAAGGCCAGTGATCTCATCAGCGACTTGGAAATAGCCTTCAGATGCCTCAGGGAAAAGAGCATCAAGCTTAACCCCGAAAAGTGTGTCTTCGGGGTCCCCCGAGGCATGCTTTTAGGATTCATAGTCTCAAAACGTGGCATCAAAGCCAACTCGAAGAAGGTCTTGGCCGTGACCAACATGGGGCCGATCCAAGACCTCAAGTGAGTATAGAAGGTTATGGGATGCCTTGCGGCCCTGAGCCGCTTCATCTCACGCCTTGGCGAAAAAGGCTTGCCTCTGTACCGCCTATTAAGGAAATCAGAACGCTTTTCGTGGACTCCCGAGGCCGAAGAAGCCCTCACCAAACTCAAGGCATTGCTCACCAATCCACCTGTCCTGGTACTGCCAGCCAAGGGAGAGGCTCTCTTGCTCTACGTCGCCGCCATGACCCAAGTGGTTAGCGTGGCCGTAGTAGTCGAGAGGCAGGAAGAGGGGCATGCCCTACCCATCCAATGACATGTTTACTTCATCAGTGAAGTGCTCTCTGAGACCAAAACATGCTACCCCCACATCTAGAAACTGATTTATGCCATAGTCTTGGCTCGACGCAAGCTGTGTCACTACTTTGAATCCCACCGGGTAACTGTGGTGTCGTCTTTCCCCCTAGGGGAGATAATCCATAACCAGGAGGCCTCAGGTAGGATAGCCAAGTGGGCCATCGAACTCATGGGGGAGGCTTTGTCCTTCGTGCCTCGGAAAGCAATCAAATCTTAGGTCATGGCCGATTTCGTGGTAGAATGGACCAACACCCAACTACCACCTGCCCAAATCCAGGCGGAATACTAGACCATGTACTTCGATGGGTCCCTGATGAAGACTAGGGTGGGTGCGAGACTGCTCTTCATCTCACCCCTCAGAGTACACATGCGCTACATGATTCGGCTCCACTTCACCACCTCCAACAACGTAGCCGAGTACGAAGCCCTCATCAACGGCTTGCAGATCACCATCGAACTTGGGGTACGGTGTCTCGATGTACGGGGCGATTCGCACCTCATTGTCGATCAGGTGATGAAGGAGTCGAACTACCATGACCCTAAGATGGAGGCATACTACAAGCTAGTACGTCACCTTGAAGACAAGTTTGATGGTCTCAAACTCAACCACATCGCACGAAAATTCAATGAGGCCGTGGACGAACTGGCAAAGATGGCATCGGCACAGGTCCTGGTCCCCCCAAATGTCTTCACTAGAGATCTCCATAAGCCTTCCATCGACTATGCCTCGACAATAGAAGAGGGCCCACCGGTCGAGCCCACCACAAGACTCGAGGCCCCCTCGGTCACCGAGACCCCCATGGCCGAGACCGAGGTTATGGAAGTAGACGTAGAGCCTCCCAAGGACAACCAGGGCATGGACTGGTGGGTCCCGTTCCTTGATTGCCTCATCCGAGGAGAGCTCCATGCAGATAGGACCGAAGCCAGATGACTTGCTTGACAAGCCAAGACTTACGTCCTCAGCAACGGCGAGTTGTACCGGCGAAGCCCCTCTAGCGTCCTCCAGCGATGCATCACCATCGAGGCAGGCCAAGCCCTACTTTGGGACTTGCACGCGGGGGCCTGTGGGCACCATGCAACGCCTCGGATGCTCATCGAAAATGCCTTCCGCCAAGGGTTCTACTGGCCAACGGCGGTTGCCAACGCCACCAAGCTAGTACGCTCCTGCGAGGGATGCCAGTACTATGCGCGGCAAACGCACCTCCTGGCCCAAGCCCTCCAAACCATCCCCGTTATATGGCCCTTCGCCGTGTGGGGGCTAGACATGGTTGGGCCTCTACAGAAAGCCCCCGGGGGCTACACCCATCTATTGGTAGCAATCGATAAGTTCTCCAAGTGGATCGAGGCTCGTCCGATCAATCAAATCAAATCTGAGCAAGCGGTGATGTTCTTCACTGATATCATCCATAGGTTTAGGGTTCCGAACACCATCATCACTGACAACAGGACATAATTCACCAGCCGCAAGTTCCTGATGTTCTGCGATGACCACCACATCTGTGTGGCCTGGTCGGCCGTGGGACACCCTAGGACAAATGGCCAAGTAGAACGTGCCAATGGCATGATCCTACAGGGCCTCAAGCCGAGAATATATAACCAGTTGAAGAAGTTTGGCAAGAAATGGCTTGCCGAACTCCCGTCAGTCATCTGGAGCCTGAGGAATACCCCAAGCTGAGCCACGGGGTTCACACCGTTCTTCCTGGTTAATGGGGCCGAAGCCATCCTCCCCACTGACTTGGAGTACGGTTCCCCGAGGCTTCGGGCCTACAACGAGCAGGGCAACCGCACTACCCACGAGGACACCCTCGACCAACTGGAGGAAGCTCGAGACATTGTGTTGCTACATTTGGCCAAATACCAGCAAGCTCTACGACGCTATCAAGCCCGGCGTGTTTGAAGCCGAGACCTGAAGGTGGGTGACCTGGTGCTATGGCTGAGGTAGAGCAACAAGGGCCGCCACAAGCTGACCCCACCATGGGAAGGACCATACATCGTCGCCCAAGTGCTGAAGCCCAGGACCTACAAGCTAGCCAACGAGAAGGGTGAAATCCTCACCAACGCTTGGAACATAGAACAGCTACGTTGCTTTTACCCTTAAATCTCCAAGCATTGTATATATTGTTTCTCGAAATACAATTAAGAAGCGTTCTTTAGTTGTTCTAATTTTTTGAGAAACCCCCCGAGCCCATTACGGGCCTCGGCAGTACGATAACACCATAAGGGAGACTCAGCTTTGCCTCTGCAGAGGTGCCCACTATGGGGCTCATACAGGACACAGCTCTGCCTCTGCAGAACCGAGCCTCCCTCGAGGGCAAGAAGGGGGGACTCCCCCCTAAGTCCCACGCACCATTTTTAGTCGTTTTTCAAAAAAATTCCTACGCCAAACTCTCTAATGTGCTCTGACAAATTGATGGTAAAAGAACCTAAGGACCGAAAGACTGTCTCAAGGCCAGAAGGCCGGTTGAGTCGCGAGATGGCCTACGCCTCTAGGCTATAGCACTCCCTCACCACCTTTTACCCGAGGGGCAGCTTAGGCTCCGTGGAAGTTTCTTGCAAGAGATTTGTTTAGAGATGAGACAGACGGCAGAGGCTAACAAATACAATGAAAAATGATTAAAGAAGCATAGACGCATGATTACTTTAAAAAGGCCTCAACGGCCACCAGTGTTATGATAGGGTAACATAATCCCTAATCTATTTACATGCCTCTTGGGCCCAGGCCAAGGCTTAGGGTCTCCAGCATCGGCGGATGACGTGGGGAGGGACCACCTCCTCTTCGAACAGTTTGGCCAGCGCTTGTGTCAGGGCCCTCCGCCGCCTCCATCAGCTTTGCGACCTCTCGTCGACCTCCTCCTCATCATCGGGCAGGACGTAGCCATCGCTGATGGCCTTGAGGTCGACGCCGATGTAGTGCGAGGCGATGATGGCCAGGGCGCGCTTAACGCCCGTGTGCAGCGGCCCCTCAGAGTCGCTCGCGCACTTGGCCGCTCAACGCAATCAGGGGCTCTCGAGGGAGCTACCTGACTAGACCCCCTCGACCTCCAGGGCCTCATAGGCGGTACGGGCAGCACTCTTTAGCGCGTCGTGCTCCCCGATCTCGGTCTCAAGCACCGCCTGCACTACGACAAAGGCCTCGGCTGCCCAGGGTGACCTCCTTCTCCAACTCTGCGCCAAAAGAAACAGAACAGGGTTGACCGCAAAGGAAAACAAACCGAATAGAGGCAAAAGCCTACGAGACTCACCCTCGGCCTTCTCCTCCTAGCATCGGGCCTCGACCCAAGAGGCCTCGGCCTTCTCCTCCTAGCATCAGGCCTCGACCCAAGAGGCCTTGGCCTTCTCCTTCAGGCGCTGGACCTCGACCCAAGAAGCCTCGGCCACCTTGGAAGCCTCTTCCTCCAGCTCTGCATCACACCAAGGAGTTAGGGGCCGAACACAAGAAAAACAAATAAAACAAGGGGAATAAGACTCACCCTCGGCCTTTCCCCTCTAGACCATAGCCTTGATCCGGGAAGCCTCAGCCACCTTGAGGGCCTCATCCAAAGCACCTTTCGTCAGCTGGTGCGCACCCTACTCCATCCCCAGCTATCCAGCAAAGGCCTTGACAGAGGCCATGGCTTCTCCGGCCCGGGACCTGAAGGCGTCCTGATCACCAGCCATGTGGGTCAGCTCCTCCTCCAACTCCTTGACCCTTGCCACCAAGGGGGGTGACCTGCTCCTGAGCCGCCATCGCCGCTGCCTTCGTATTGGCACCATGTAGGCAGAGGTCCTCCACCTCCGCGCTCCACGCCGACAGAAGCTCGTTGGCACGGGCGAGCAGGTCCTTCTACCGCTGGAGCTGGTCCCAGACGTCCCTCTCTCGCTGGAGAAAGACCAACTTCCTAAGGGATCAGGTCTCGAGCTCCTAGATAGGCAAAACAGGGGTCATTCACTACAAGAAAACTCAGAAAAAGACGACACCACATGAGAAAAGAAGGCGCGAACCTAGGTGACCCCAAGCAGATCATCGGCCACGACGGACAGCGCTATCCACAGTGACCGCTCCGCTAGCTGGCGGTATTGCTCAAAGGTGTCCCAGCGCCCGCCCTCGGCCGCATCCTCGAGGGCGAACAGAGGCTCCCCCTTAGGGTCGTCCTAGCTCCGCCGCAGGACACGCGGGTGATCCCACCCACGGGGCTTGGGTCATACTCGCACGAGGGCCAAGCTTCCCTCGCCCGAGGTCGGAGCCGATTGCTCCAAGGTGCCAGCCACCTCGGCATCGACCACCTCCTACGCCTAGGAAGCATCGTCGGAGGAGATCGGATGGCCCTCCGCCTCCTGGGTGCTCTCCTACAACAGCGGCAGGCCTTGGACCAGGGGCGGTACCGAGGCCTCTGCCGCCTTCATCTCCACTTCCTGGGCCGTCGGCTTCGCCACGCTTACGTCGGCCTCCGCCACCGTGGCCTCGGTGGTCCCGGGGGCTCCGGCCCCCGTCACCACGGCCTTGGCGGTCCTAGGCACCCCGGCCTCCGTTGCCTCAGCCTTGGAGGCCTGGGGGGCCTCAACCTTGGTGGCCTCAACAACTGAGGGTGCCTTGGCCCCATCTGACTCATGGGTCTCGGCCTCGCGGGACGGAGGCGCTCCCTCCCCCGTCTGTGTCGGGGCCACCTCGGCAGCCTCTCCTTGGGCGACTGGCTCCTTCAGGTCGACCCTTGCCGACACCACGCCATGTTGTATGGCAGCTTACACCTCCACCACCAAGTGGGCGGTGGAGCTGGGGCTCACCTTGAGCGCCTTAAGTGGTGCTAAGGTGGGCACCTCCGCAGGACGCTTCCGGCTAAAGATAAGACACTTATGGGGTCAGCATGCGACCGAAGAACAAACAGAAGATGCTGCAACTATGCTGAAAAAGGCTTACCTCAAGCGGGGCTGCAACCGCTTTGGCACGACGACCCTCCTCTGTGAAGGTGGTGGCGGCGACGGAGGCACGGCCTCTGTATCCATCGACGCCGGCTGGTCCTCGACGGACCCCGGCGCCCCCTTGGTCCTCTGTGGGGGCAGTTGCGTCGCCCCCACCGCCACCTGCTCCACCTCTACCATCGAGCCCACCGGGCTGACAGTGCGCTTTCCCAACACCCGTGCCTCGGGCATGTCGGCCTTGGCCCCGGGGTGGGTGATCACCGGCCCCGAGGCGTTTCCTCCTCCTGGGAGCACTGGGCCACTCGTCGACGCCCCAGGCGCTGTCTCCCCGATGTTAGGGAGATGGTCTAGGGGACCCCCCCGCAGCCCGTGTCATCACCGCCCAAAGAATCCACCTACAGTGACGACGACAGAGATGCCTCCACCGGGAGGCCCTCCTGCCGCTGACGCCAGTGGCGTTTCTCCAGCACTTTGCGCTCAAGGGTCTTCCTCTTGCACTTTGCCTGTTCAGCGTCCTTCCACTTCTTCTGCGCCTCGGCATGCGCCCAGTTCGCCACCTGCCGTGCTACATCCTTAGGAACGGGCGATGGGGAGGATCGCACGTCTCTCATCCCCTGAAGGAATAGCGAACGCAAATAAGGGACCGGAAAACGGCAAAGAACGAGGAGGCCTCGGGGGCTGTAGCGGCGCGTGACTTACTAGGGAGAGGAACCCCCATGATGGGCGCATCGTGATGGGGGGTAGACCACTGCTCCTCAGCTTCGCCTCTACCGTCTCCCTCACCCAACAAAGAATCTCCTCATCAGAGAGGGCGGAGGTGAACATCCGGATGCCCTCGATTAGCTCATCCAGTCTCATCTCGAACAGGCGCCATCACCGAGCCATCAGCGACAGCACCCTCCGATGGTGGAAGGCAGCCACGACCACAACCGCCATAAGACAGCGGCTCCTCAGCCTCTCTAGCCCCTCTAGGAGCGGCTGCAGCTTGGGCTGATCCTCCTTCGGGACGCCATACTTCCACTTCTCTGGACAGCTCTCCACGATCCGCCCAGTGTAGGGGGGAAGCCCACCATCATCATTGCAAAGATAGAACCAGCTGGTGTACCAGCGGCGATTGGTTGACGCGAGCTAGGCCGGGATGTATAGGTGCTGACGGTCCTAGCGCACTTGGAGAGTGTAGCCACCAGCCCTCACCGCCTTCCTCGTGCCTGACGTGCCCGTCGGCTTGGTGGTATGCCCTGCCCGGAAAAGGTGGAGCCATAGCTCCCAGTGGAGAGCAATCCCCAGGTACCCCTTGCAGACGGCGACAAAGATGGCCGCCTGTATGATGGAGTTGGAGTTGAAGTTGTGGAGCTCCACGCCGTAGTAGTGCGGGAGTGCCCGCATGAATCAGTCCGCCGGCAAGCCGAGGCCACGCTCGTGAAAGGACACGAAGCTCACGACGTAGCTATCGCATGGCCTCGGCTCCGGCTCGCCCAACGGAGCGATCCACTCTGGCCTGTTGGGGTCGGTAACCGGACAGAGAAGGCCACCATCGACGAGCGACTAGAGCATCTCCATGGTTACGTCGGACTAACCCCAAGGGTCTGCCTCAATGACAACAGCGCCAGCCATGGGTGCGACGAAGAATATGACTACGACGGTGAGCCTCTCTTGCTCTCTCTACCTCGCCTCTCTCTCTTCTTCTCCCCGGCGCTCTCTATTCTAGCAACGGCTCAAGGGCGGCAAAGGTGAATGCAGGCAAGGTAAGGAGGGGAGGGGCGAGGCTTGTTGCGTATTTATGCAGGAAGGAGGTGAAATGGGCGGGCGACGAAATCGAGAAAGTTTCCCCCAGATCCGGCACAATTAATCCAGATCTGATTTTATCGCCCATGTACCCACCTTTTCCTCATTAATCATGTGAACAGTTATGTTCCATCCGCTGACACGGCGTCGTGTCCGACTGCTGCAGTGGCAGGCGCCGTTCTGCCTCCCCGAGAAAATCACCTCAAAAGGCGCGCCTGCTGTTGTCAAACCGATGGGGGGAGGGAATATCCCCCACCCGATTCCTTTTAGACAAAGGAGCTGGGCACCGAGCCCATTACGGTCTAGGGGTTCAAAGGCTAGGCCCCCGAGGGTTTCAACAGCTGCCCCAGGGCAATAGAGTCAGGGACGACTATAGGTGAGTCCATACGGGGCCGAGACCCAAGCAAGCAAAACGCTTGGGACGCCCTAAGTCGTGTCCGAGACCGGTAGGGAGGTCTCCGAATGGGATCCCACCGTAGGGAGGCACCGAGCCACCGGGGCCCATCGAATGGCCCCAACACTCACTAGAGAAACCCTCTGGTACTCTTGGAGTGCGTCTCTGGACCGCTAGCCAACCCCTAGCGAATAGGGCATGGGCCTCCACTCGGACTTACCTGATAACAGCTCACCGGAAGTGCCACCGCTCGCGCCCATCGAGGGTAGTCTGGCATATTCCACCCCTCCTTCTGAACGAAAAGGATGCACGAGGGTCATACAAAAAGCCAGGGGACCCCCGATGGCCCTCTCGCTCCATGCAGAGGCTAGGGGGCTCTTCCTACAACCTTGCCGAGACCCAGCGACCCAGGCTCGCACTCGAGGGGGCTCGACAAACAACCCTGCCTTCTGAACAAAAAGGATGCACGAGGGTCGTACAAAAAGCCAGGGAACTCCTGATGGCCCTCTCGCTCCGTGTAGAGGCTAGGGGACTCTTCCTGCAACCTTGCCGAGGCCCAGCGACCCAGGCTCGCACTCGAGGGGGCTCGGCAAACAACCCCTCTGTCCAAACGGAAAGGACACGCGAGGGTCGCACAAAAAGTTAGGGGAACCCCTGACGGCCCTCTTGCTTTGTGCAGAGGCTAGGGGGCTCTTCCTACAACTTCGCCAAGACCCAGCGACCCAGGCTCGTGCTCGAGGGGGCTCGGTGAACAACCCCTCCATCCGAGCGAAAAGGATGCGTGAGGTGGCACAAAAAGCTAGGGGAACCCCTGACTGCCCTTTCGCTCCGTGTGGAGGCTCGGGGGCTCTTCCTGCACCCAGGACAAAGACAAGTGACCCAAGCTCGCACTCAAAGGCCTAGAAAAATGCGATAAAAGGGCATGGAGCCCATTACGGTCTAGGGGTTCGAAGGCTAGGCCCCCAAGGGTTTTGACAGCCGCCCTAGGGCAGCAAAGTCAGGGACAACTATGGGCGAGCCCGTGCATGGCCAATCCCTGAGCAAACGATCGCTCGGGACGCCCTAAGTCATGTCTGAGACCGGCAGGGAGGTCTCTGAATGGGATCCCACTGTAGGGAGGCACCGAGCCACCAGGGCCCATCGAACGGCCCTGGCACCCACTAGAGAAGCCCTCTAGTACTCTTGGAGTGCATCTCTGGACCACTAGCCGACCCCTATCGAACGGGGCACGGGCCTCCACTCGAACTTACCCAATAACAGCTCACCGGGAGTGTCACTGCTCACGCCCACCGAGGGTAGCATGGCACCCTGCACCCCTCCTTCCAAACGAAAAGGATGCATGAGGGCCGCACAAAAATCCAGGGGAACCTCTGACGGCCCTCTCGCTCCACGCAGAGGCTAGGGGGCTCTTCCTACAACCTTGCTGAGGCTCAGTGACCCGAACTCACACTCATGGGCTCAGCAAATGCAATAAAACCCCTCTCACAACACAAGAAAAGCTCCTAGAGAAATAAATCCACTCTTCTAGGGCCTCAGGGGCTACACCCAGCGGGTGTGCTCACGCGCACCCACCGAAGCCTCGAGTACAAAACACCATACCGCCAGGAGCTGCTGCGAGCCTAGTCTCGCCAAAACCTCAAGGAGAGCGCTTGCACTCTCCCTAAGGCTCGGGGGCTACTGTCGGGTACCACGAGAAGGGGTCCCCTAAGCGACTATCGAAAAAAATCACTTATACCCTATCAAAATCAAAGCCAAGAAACAACTATTGGCTAAACCCCAGCCATGTCCGAGGCCACCTACTCTCCGCCTCGCTAGAGGCCTCGCACGAGAGGCCTTGAACGGCCTACCAATTTTCCGTCTCGCTCGAGGCCTCATGCGAAAGGCCTCGACCGAGGAACCGATTCTCCGTCTCGCCCGAGGCCCGCGCGTATAGCCTCGGACGAGACGTCGAATCTCTGCCTCACTCAAGGCTGGCTTGGCAAAACAACCCCGTCGCCTCTGCCTCGACCAACTTCTTGGACAAGACGTCACATCCGACCGACGCGCTCGACCGCTCCCGCGATATCAGCTAAACGATGGCTCGACACAGCATTGTGGCCGACTGGACGCTAGTCACATCGAAGCCATGCCATCCAGGATAGGACAGGGCGGGGGTTACCGACCACTATGCTCAGTGTAGTGCCCATGATCAGCACCCTTACTACGCTGTGCTACCTAACTCCTGCTCCAGAGACAACGTGGTGTGCGGAGTCAGGTCCAGGTTACTATAGCCTCAGAATTAGTGTACAAGACCTAACTGCTCCCTCCATGCCTCGGCAGTTTACTTAGGGTCTCAGCAACCTCGGGGTTCGTGCCCACCAAGCCCCCCACAATAGCTCAGCCTTGGCACCAACTGAGCCTCGGCTCTTTACACTATCAGCACACAGCAACCGGCATGTCGTTCGCCATGCCCTGCGTCAGGCTATCACTAGAGCTCCCACGTCGCACAGGATCAGGGCAGTGGCCGGCGCGTTGCTCCAGTGCATCAAGGATAGGACCGCTTCCGTCAACCATACCACCATAGTAACAGGCTACAGGGCTTAGACATGCCGTCTCTATTCGTAGGACGCCGCATAGCGAACGCATGTATCAACCCTGACCCCCTTCAACTATAAAAGGAAGGGACCGGTGCCATTTCTAGGAGAGAGGCATAGGCAGACAAACGAACTCACTCACGCGCAAGCAACGCTCTGTAACACGCATGTTTACCTGCTGCCTGAGATCAGCATCTCAAGCAACTCACACCACTCCACGTAGAGACCTGGAACTAACTTCCTCTCTCGCCCTGCTTGTAACCCCCTACTACGAGCATTTCAGTGCAAGGAATACAAGATCGATCTCTTAGACTGTACGTAGGCCACCCATTGCCTGAACCAGTATAAACCTTGTCTCTCTTTGCATCACCATCCAGGATTAGGGGCATGTAGTACATTTTTACTAGTTGGTTGAGGGCCCGCCGGTCCAAAACACCGACACCCCCAAAGATCATGATGCATTCCTCGAGGTTAGGGAAGTCGTCCCCATCCTTGCCTACCATACCTCCTTTCTTGGTTGTTGCCTCCTTGCCCTTTCCTTCCTTCGGCCCGCTGGCTTGTTGCAGGAAGCGCTTGAGGAGCTCGCAGTGCTTGCCCACGCGATCAGCTACGGCGACCAACGTGGAGTTGGCCGGTCGGCGCCGATCCTTCTTGTTCTTCTTGTCCCTCTACGTGGACGGGCCCTCGTTTTGGTCCTTGTGCTTGGCCTTGCCCTTGTCCTAGCCTCTGTTGAAGACCGCTCTGACCGCCTCCTTGCCAAAGGCGTGGTTCATGGTGACGTCGAGCAGGTCGTGGGTGGTTCAGGGCTTCAGGTAGCCAAGCTTGTGGATCAGGGACTCATAGGTCGTCCTGAAGAGGAATGCGTTGATGACGTCCACGTCAATGACATCAGGAAGGGAGTTGCACTGCTTCAAGAACCTATGGATGTAATCCCATAGGGACTCGTTGGGCTCCTACTAGCAGCTCTTGAGATCCTAGGAGTTCCTAGGGCAGACATACGTCCCCTGGAAGTTCTCAACGAAGACCCTCTTGAGGTCCGCCCAGATGCGGATGCTATCATGTGGGAGGAATTCAAGCCATGCTCGAACATGTGCCCCTACATAGATGGGGAGGTACTGAATGATGAAGTCATCATCATCCACTCCCCCGGCTCGGCAAGCGAGCTAGAAGTCTTCGAGCCATATACAGGGATTTGTCTCCTCGGTATATTTGGCGATGTTGGTCGGTGGTCGGAAGCGCTGTGGGAATGGCGCTCTCTAGATGTGCTAGCCAAAGGCCCATGTTCCTGGGCCATCTAGGCTAGGACTCCAGTTGATAGGTCGGTGACCACGCCTGGGGTGCGTCTCACCGATCCCCGCGGTGGTCCGACCGGAGCCCGTGTCGTCTGCTCTCACCGCCGCCTGATAGACGTCATCATCATGCTAGGCCCAATGCCAGTTGCTGATGATGCTACAAGCATCTTGGTTCAGCCCAAGGCGTTCGTGTAGAGGCAGTCGGTGTGGAGCAGGTCCTAGGTCAGGCTGTGCCACAGCTACGCCCTCCTGTGCCGCGCTCGGTGGCTGTAGTGGTGAGTGGATGGAGCGATTCATCTGGTGCGTCCCCACTCCCCTAGTGGGGAGAGAGGCCGTGAGTTGGTGTCATGATGTGGAGCTCTCCGCCTGTTGAACAGCGGCGGTTTCCACCAATGCCCAAAGGTTCTAGTGGATGTCCTCTTCCTAGGGGTTGTACAGCTTGGGAAGGCCGTGTAGAAGCATCACCGCCGCGGCGATGTTTTGGCCAGCCTGAGCAAACTATGGGGGATCGTTCACCCCATCCATGATGTTGCGCTAGACCTAGCGGGCACGACCCCGGGTGCCGCTCACCGGGTTACGCGTACGAGGCATGTCGTGGTGCATCGAGTGTGCTAGCGCAGGTGGTGGCTGGTTCTACGGCCTTTGTTGTAGCTCCTCACCGTGCACCTAGGCACATGCAAGGGCATTCGCGTGCGGGTCCGAAGGGGTGTGGGTCTGAAGAGACTCCACTACCACTAGCGGCTGTCCTAGGGCATCTGCCATAGCACACTCCTAGGACAGAGGGTGGCTAGGTGCCACGACGTCACCGATGCTAGAGCCGTCGCTCTCAACATCGTTGTCCAAGAGGTCATGAAAATAGGCGGGAGTGTAGCTCGCCATCCCCATGAATTTGGATGTGAGAGGGGGCGGCACCAGTATCCTTCAAAGCCCTCAGGCATACGCATCCATAGGGGACACGAGGCCATAAGGGAACTAGTTGCATGGCAGTTGTGATAGGGACAACAGGGTCCCTCTGGAGAATCAGCAAAAAACAGTAAATAGCGAGTAAATAACAAAGCGTACGTTACTCACAGTGGGGTTTGAGCAGAGCGTATGCTCAGAACGAAGCACAGGCGCCTCGCCATTGAAGTCATCGGGTGTCCTAGAGCCAATGGAGGATGCACCTCCTCTGACGGGCATTGAAACAAGTGCCTCCTCGCGGAGGTGCAGCACACCAAGCCGGTCGGTGACCAAGTCCAGGCTTCCAAAGAGGAAGCCCTAGGATGGCTCAAAGATGGGCAGAACCCACATCCCAATAGGTGGGAGTGCGGGAAACTCCAGTGAGCCGAAGCGAGTCGTATCGCTTGACACCACCATGGCGAAGGTGGCAGAAAAGTGGGCCATCCGATGACCAAAAGCGTGAATGTACGGCGTCTTCCCCACGGATGGCGCCAACTGTTGGTGCAGAAAGTGACCAACACATAAATATTTGTAGTTTTATCATATGTTGTGATCGGATGTGACCTAGCACTCAATGACATAGGGTTTATACTGGTTCAGGCAACGTGCCCTACATCTAGTTTGAGTCAGTCAGTGACTTTATTCCTGAGCCTAGGTGCTCGAAGTTTGCTGTGGGTTACAAATGGAAGGGAGAAAGATGGAGGGTGTAAGAGGTCCAGTCAGACTCTAGTTTGAAGGGCCTAGAGTGACGAGAGCTCAGCTGTGCGCTAAGTGTTCGAACTATTCATTGGGATCCTTGGTCGTTCGGATCGTGTGTGTTGTTTGAGTTGTTGTGAACCGATGTCTGTGTGAGTGAACTGATGCCCAGAGGCATGTGGGGGGAGCCTTATCGTGTTTGTCATGGTATGGGAGTTGATGGC
This sequence comes from Miscanthus floridulus, assembly GCF_019320115.1. Lineage (NCBI taxonomy): Eukaryota > Viridiplantae > Streptophyta > Magnoliopsida > Poales > Poaceae > Miscanthus > Miscanthus floridulus. Next base: position 126,064,153 of record NC_089585.1, on the reverse strand, counting down.
GCCCACAATACTGTAGTGCAAATGTCGGCGCCCACAACACTGCTTGGGTTCTGACATGCCTCGAAGGTTGCAGGGCACCCTTCTAACATGTCCTGTCGGTACTGTCATGTAGGTGTACAAGGTACGGTCCTTGGTTTTGTAGTTTGACTTGAGCGCCCTACTTTATTTTGCTCCACCCGTTTCCTGGTTCTCACTGAGTGGGCATCCCTGGTCGGTTGGTCCTAGTCAGCTCCAACTATGCCAGTCAGAGAAGAGCTATAAGCAGAGGTTTAGTGTATCCCCGGTCGGAGATGCGGGTCAGAGTCGAAAGTGTTCTTGGCCAGGCCTTCCGATCGGAGAGGTAGGCCAGAGTCAGATGCGAGGCTTTTTGGTCGGAGAGGCGGGCTAGAGTGAGAAGCGAGGGCCATTCCTCCTTAGCCAGGCCTTTCGGTCAAAAATTGGATCGCCCTTTTGGCCTGTCGTTAGGTTTTTGTGTTGGCCTAGGAGTAGCGCGTCGTTCGCAACGTCGTCTGCTGGGCCAAGCTTTTGTTTGGGAAGCAGGTCTATGAGGGACCCCAGATTTATAAACCTAACAAGTTTACCTTGATCCCGCACACACTCGAGTATGCCTACTCGCTACTGACACCCACACCAGCCTCTCCGACTCTAGTGGTGATAGGCAATGGCGACCCCACCAACGACTCCTCCTTCGCCCACGACACGTGCGGAGGCTGTGTCCCGCATGAAGGAGAAGGCTCTCCCGGCGGATCCTCCAACTTCTGTTGAGGGCAGTGCCACCACACCCCCAATGCTCTGACATCTCCTCGGCCACAGGGTGGCGGTAGTCGACTGATGCCCCAGCATCTGTGCTAGTTCTTGGAACCCGGCGACGCTCGGCCTCCCAAACACGGAGGTCCTAAACATGGCGGTCAACGGTGGTGGCTTCTACTCCCCCAACAAGGGGGAGTCCTCTTCCAACTGAACATGGCGAGCAGTGGCAGCATAGTGGAGCACGATGGTAAGGAGACAACCAGCGGCGGTGGCCTCTGAGATGGCAGTGGCGGCGAGCAGTTAGGGGCTAAAACCCTAACTGCCGCCTGACCCCCCCCCTTTAAGGGCTGTGCGCATGACGATGGGCTGGCCCAAGGCCAGTGCTCTGCCCTCCCTCCTCTCCCCTGTGCATGCCGACTGGGCCAAGCTGGGCCCAAAATGAAAATGGCTTTTCTTTGGCCTAGCTTCTTATCTGTTTTATTTATTTTTTTAGCATTAATTCATCAATGACTATGTTAGTCTCTTATAGTTATGTGCTGTAAAATTAAGTACTCTTATGTTTAGTCACTCACTTTAACTATAATTGTACTTGTGATATTTTATCATTGTAAAATATCCATTTATGATATTATTCAAAGTATTTGTCTCGGTATGTATGGCAAATCCAATAAATAATGTCCTTGTTATTACAACCATGATCTTGCAAATTATTTATTTATTTATCTATTTTGTAATGGATCATTTTATTTGAGCCCTTTTACGCTTTTTAAATTTAAAGCACTATGCGCTTAAATAATGGATGCGACATTTTATGTGTATTTTTCTCACCAATTGTATAATGCGCATGTTCTCTATTTGTTTGTTGGCCATACACAAGGTAGCACCATTGTTGCTACTGTAGGATCTACACTAAGTAAACACTTAGTGACTATCCTCAACGTGCATACCCAACATCACAAATTATAACATTTGGTCTACATCTTTTCACAAAGATGACTATCATTAATTCGCATTCCTATTGGCCATACACAAGGTAACACCATAGTTGCTACTGTGGGATCTACACTAAGTCCACAACTTAGTAACTATCCTCAACATGCGTACCCAATTCGTTTACGAATTGACTAAGGTCTACATCATTCTTGATGACTACCTTAAGACGTGTTTATACAACTTGCATGATTACTTGGCATCTACTGTTAATACAGACTATACCCAATTTGAGGCTACACTTTTATGGTGACTACCTCCATTATTTTATTATGCACATGAGATCTTGACACCATTAATAATACAAGATTTATCTTGTCTCTATTTTGCATCCCATAATTACAACACACCACAATATTTTAATAACATAAAATGGTTTGATGGTTTGCCTCGTGTAGGATCAATGACCGTCAAAGAGTTTGATTTGCTTGCTCTAGACGACCATAATTATCCCACATGGGCTGTGGACGTAAAGGTTAGTCTTGCGTCTTGTGAACTTTATTGAGCTGTGTTACCACCCGAAGAGGGTGTTGCACCTCTTGATGATCAACATGTATACACGGCCCTATATCTCATTAGGAGCCATATTCATCCTGACCTTAAGGCTGAAGATTTGTTGGAAGAAAATCCATGAAATCTATGGAACTCTCTTAAGCAACGCTATGAACAACAAAAGACACTTATCCTGCCTACGGCCAACTACGAGTGGACGCAACTTCGCTTACAGGATTTCAAAACTATGAGTGATTACAACCATGTTGTTCATAGGATTTTCTCAAAGTTGCAATTCTATGAGAAAGAACCTACAGATGTGGATAAAATAGAGAAGACTCTGTCTACTATGCTTCTCTCTGAAAGGATTCTTCAACAACAATACCGTGAAAGGCATTTTTAGGTTTATTCTGAGCTTATACAAACTTTACTTGAGGCCGAAAAATATTCTGAACTTATGGTTTGGAATAATCAGCAGCGCCCCGTAGGGTTTGCTCCATTGCCTGAAGTACTTGCCTACACTCAGAATAAACCCAATTTTAATGGTGGACTTTCTAAGACCCATCCTTAGGGAAATTCCAAGAAAGGTAAAAACAACACAGACGCAATAAGAAATCCCAAACTCATGTTTCCAACAATGGCAAGAACATTTCCAAACACATGAATGACAAACCTATGTGTCAGAAGTGTGGTTGTTATAATGATACTACAAAGAAATGGCGTACCCTAAGTCATCTTGTTGATCTCTACTTAAAGTCTGTGGGTCGTGGACGTGCTGCACCAGGACAGAAGTATGGAGCCCACTTCAACATTCGATCTGACACCACCAGGAATGAGGTTGGTTGTTCACAACAAGTTTCAATGGAACCAAGCAACAACAACATATGAGGAGGCGAGGATCGTGCTAATACGGGGAATATGATCATGGAATATGCATCCAACGGCATATTTGGAGACTTTGAATAGGCTCCCAATCCCTTAGATTCTCATGTCTTTATGTCCTAGTGATTATAATAGTTAAAATAATTTATGTCCTGTGTTGTAAATATTTAATAATGTCCTCACTATTTAGTTTGAATACCCAATAAATGTATTGTACACATTTGATGTATTGTACACATTTGATATTCAATAAATAAAGTATGTATTCTATATATCATCAAAGAGTTTTATATCAAATTCTTTATTTATATATAGTTTCTACGGGGGTCAATCTGATGGAGGAGAAATTATGCCTAGTGGACAGTAGTACCACTAATTCTATACTTAGAGAAACAAAGTATTTCCAAACTCTTACAAAAAGACAAGGAAATGTTTTGACAATCGCCGGGCGCGATGCTACAATAGTTGGCTTTGGTCGTGCCACTATTGTACTCCCCATGGGTATCCAAATTACAATTGAGGATGCATTATTGTATCCCGATTCAAATCGTACCTTGTTAAGTTATAGAGATATCCGTCAAAATGGTTTTCATATAGAAACCCATGATGACAATAATGAGGAAATTCTCCTTGTTACTAAAAATAGCGGATATGGCAAACGAATTGTTGAGAAAATTCCCTCTTTTCCATTTGGATTGTACTACACATACATCAAACCCGTACCACATGTTGCGTACAAGGTAATTTTTTAGAATGTTGATGCATTCAAAACTTGACATGAACGCCTTGGCCATCCTAGTATAGGGATGATGCGAAAAATTATCAGCAATTCTAATGGGCATGAGTTAAATACTGCTAAATTCCCTAAATCTTTAGATTTTATGTGCACTTCATGCGCTATAGGGAAATTGATCGTAAGGCCATCGCCCGTAAAGATCCAAAATGAGCCACTAAAATTTCTTGAATGCATTCAAGGAGATATTTGTGGCCCCATACAACCACCGTCTAGACCGTTTAGGTACTTCATGGTTCTAATAGATGCATCTACTAGATGGTCTCATGTGTGTGTTTTGTCCACACGTAACCATGCATTTGTAAAAATTATTGCTCAAGTTATTAGACTTAGAGCACATAATCCTGAACATCAAATTCAATCAATTCGAATGGACAATGTTGCTAAATTTTCCTCAAAGGCTTTCAACGATTATTGTATGGCTTTGGGAGTTCAAGTTCAACACTCTGTCCTATATGTCCATATACAAAATGGTTTAGCAGAATCTCTTATTAAGAGAATTAAACTAATTGCAAGACCGTTATTACAAAATTGCAACCTACCAACTTCATGTTGGGGTCATGCAATCTTACACGCTGCTGACGTAATTCAATTGCGACCAACTGCATATCACGTAGTCTCCCTATTGCAATTAGTATATGAGAATATGCCAAATATTTCTCATCTGCGAAAATTCGGTTGCGTTGTATACGTACCGATCTCACTGCCTAAGCGTACCTCTATGGGCCCACATAGGAAACTTGGTATCTATGTGGGATATCAATCTCCATCAATTATCAAATACCTCGAGCCTCTTATAGGGGGACTTATTCATGGCCCGATACGCTGACTGAATATTTAATGAGGACCATTTCCTGGCATTAGAGGGAGACTTTAAGTACCAAAATGAATGCCAGAAAATCATCTGGAATGCCCAAGGCATTCCCCCCTCAAATCCACATACTCTAGAGACTAAACAACAAGTTTAAAAAATCATAAACTTGCAACATATTGCAAATAACCTGCCAGAAGTATTTACTGATTATAAGGGTGTCACTAAATCCTCTTATCCTGCTTGCAATGCGCCTAAAAGAGTGGAGGTACCAATAAAAACCGTTCAACTCCCACTTCCAAAGAAGAGAGGGAGAAGTACGGCCGCTCCTAAGGATAATGCTCTGAGTAAGCGTCCGAGGATATCGAGGGCTAAATCCTCTAAATCAGTAAATCCAATCCAACCTCAAGTTGGTAGACACCCAATAGTGGATAAAAATTCAACATTAGGACCAAATCCACAACCCGGATCAACGGTGCATCCAAATTCTGATCCGAGGATGTTGGAAAACCCTGACTCCATTGTTTTGGAAAATGTTGAGTCAAATAATGGGGTGAAAGAAATTTCCATCAATTACATAGATTCTGGAGAATCATACAATTGTAAGAATACTATTGTCGATATGTACTTCTCTGCAGCAATTGCTGAAATCTTTCTCAATGATCTAGATCCCAAGACCATGGTAGAGTGCAAAAAGCGTTCGGACTGAGCTCAATGGAAAGAAGCAATCCAAGCTGAGATAGCCTCGCTCACTAGAAGAGGGGTATTCACATCTGCAATACCTACACCTTCCAAAGTCTTTCCTGTAGGCTTTAAATGGGTTTTCGTCTGGGAAATGGAATGAGAACAATGAGGTGGTGAGATTTAAAGCGAGGCTACTAGCACAAGGGTTCACGTAGAGACCCAGCATTGATTACAATGAAACATATTCTCCAGTAATAAGTGGAATTACTTTCTGATACTTAATATAATTGGCAGTTCAAAATCATCTATCTATGTAGTTGATGGATGTAGTGACAGCATATCTATATGGGTCACTTGATTCAGACATATACATGAAGGTTCCCGATGTAATCCAAATTCCAAATCCAAACCTAAATCGCAACATGTATTGTGTAAAACTACAAAAGTCATTATATGGCTTGAAGCAGTCGGGACGAATGTGATACAACTGACTGAGTGAATTCCTTCTAAAGAAAGGATACACTAACAATGATTATTGCCCATGTGTTTTCATTAAGAAATCTCGAACGGGATTTTGTATTATATCCGTGTATGTTGATGATTTAAATATCATTGGCAGCCCAAAGAATATAGAAGAAGCACGCAAACATCTTAAGACGTAATTCAAGATGAAGGATTTGGGTAAGACCAAGTATTGCCTAGGCTTACAACTTGAGCACCGTCCTTCAGGGATTTTAGTACATCAATCAGCCTATATCCAGAAAATATTGGAGAAATTCAATATGGATAAATCATACCCTAATAAAACTCCGATGGTTGTTCGTTCCTTAGAAATAGGGAAAGATCCATTTAGACCGCGAGATATTGGGGAAAAGATGTTGGGACTAGAGACCCCATATCTTAGTGTCATTGGCGCACTTATGTATCTTGCAAATTGCACCAGGCCTGATATCGCATTTGCAGTGAACTTACTGACTAGGCATAGTGGGGACCCAACTCGTCGTCATTAGACGGGAGCGAAGTGTATCCTCAGATACCTTAATGGCACCAAGAATCTTGGTTTATTCTTTAAGAAAAATCATGATCCTAGTATGATTGGTTATACTGATGCAGGTTACTTATCTGATCCTCATAATAGAAAATCCCAAACATGATTTGTATTCCTACACGGAAGTATAGCTATTTCATGGAAGTCTTCTAAGCAGACTCTAACAATGACTTCTACTAATCATTCTAAAATTATTGCTCTATATGAGGCATCACGAGAATGTGTATGGCTTCGCAGAATGATTAACCACATACAACAGTCATGTGGTATTGGTTCAATTGAATCACCTACAATTATCTATGAAGATAATTCCTCTTGTGTTACAAAGATGCAAACAGGTTACATAAAGAGCAATATCACTAAGCATATTGTTCCTAAACTGTTTTATCCCCATGAATTACAAGAAAGCGAGGAAATAAACATCTTGTAAATCAAGTCATGTGATAATCTCGCTGACCTATTTACTAAGTCCTTACCAACTTCTATGTTTCAAAAATTGGTACATAAAATTGGTATGCGACGACTTTGAGATTTGCCAGAATCAGGGGGAGACATCTCCTAAATATTGACCTATATAAGCATCATATTATACACTTTTCTTTTATAAGTTTTACTTACAAGATTTCTTGTTAAAGTTTTTAATGAGGTAATATTAACATAAGCATGTGTCATATTTTCTATTTTCCCCACCGGAGTTTTTGTGGGAAATATCAAAGACACATATTGCTCTCACAACTCATCCATGGTTTTTCCCTGAAAAGGTTTTTCATGTGAGTTATCCAAGAGACATATTTTCTCCTAATTTTCCCACTGGGTTTTTACAGGAGTTTTAGCGACATATCACTTTATATTGCTCCTCATATTTTTCCTAAAATGGTTTTTGGGGAAGTAATCTATATATTGTATCTCCAATATTTTCCCCACTGGCGTTTTTAATGGGATACCAATGACATAATAATTTATTTAAATCACACTCATATATGATATGTTCTCCTTATTTTCCTATAAGGTTTAAAGGAGTTTTTATAGCATATCTATACATACATATTTCTCAAATTTTTCCCACAGGATTTTTTGAGAAATCCAAGCATACAGGTGCATTGATCTCAAAGAAGATTCGATCAAGGTGGAGTGTTGTAAAATGACGCCAGTACACCAACAGACGTCCTTCTATAGATGATCTCATCCGTCCGTACGGATCCATACGGCGTCCGTACAAGAAGTTAGGATTAGAGATTAGATTAGTAGTTAACTGTGTCACCGAAGGGGCATGTCTCTTGGTGACAAGATGTAACTTCTCCCATCGATTGTGTCCTTTTGACACACCCCTTCACATGTATATATTCTATGAGATCAAAGAAACACATGAGTTGTTCCCAAATCTTTATTCATTTCATTCACTTTGCAATAAAGATGATAAGCTATTCTAGCTTTATAGTAAGGGAACTTAGTGCCGTCAAAGTACGAAGGCCTAGAGGTATCCATCCCAACCACTCTAAATAGCGTCGGCTCAATGGCGGTTAAGCCAAAGGTCCAAATTGAGCCAACCGACTCTGATACCATTTGAAGACCGTGACGCCTAAGAGGGGGGTGAATTAGGCAACTTAAAATTCCACTTCTAAACTATGGCCTCTTTTTCAAACCTTAGCAAAACCTAAGCAAAAGATAACTATCTAAATATGCAACTACGGTTTTGCTAGTGTGTTGCTATCTCTACCGCAAAAGGAGTAACGTAAACGATGTAAATATGGAAGCTAAAGAGCAAAGTAGAGATATGCAAACTCATGTCGACGACTCTGGTATTTTTACCGAGGTATCGAGAAGCGCACAAGCTTTCCCCTAGTCCTCGTTGGAGCCTCTTGCAAGGAATCCCTCGCAAGGGTCAAGCTCCCGGTCGGGTAACTCTGTGGATAGCGTCGGACCTTCCCGACGTGCAAGTGGGTCTCCGACGTGCCTTCTGGCAAGCCTCTCCTAGACCGCTCCCCGCCGTCTTCACTATCAAGTTTCCGGCCGAAACGCCACGGGCCTTGTTCCCTTCGGTACACGGTGACGGCCACACCACAAACGCGGTTGGTGTGATCTCACAAGACTACAAGCCCATCCGATGTACAACAATAGTACGCGTAAACACCGGGTAGCAAGAGATATGCAAACCTCACTAAATACTAGGCCTAAACCTAGAGCAAGCGCAAAGACGATAGTCTAATAAATTTAAGCACTTCGCAAAGCACCTACGCTAATCACCTAATGAATCACTAAGCACTATCCAAGTGGCCAGTTGGGAGTCTATTTATAAGCCCCACGGAGAAAGTAGCCGTTGGGGACGAAATCCCGCTTTTCTGCTACTGACCGGACGTGTCCGGTCGTCCCGACCGTTAGAGCCACGATCAACTGATCGGACGCTGCCAGCGTTCGGTCACATGCCATCGGACGCGTCCGGTCGTAATTTCGCCGCTCTAGAACCTTTCTGTACTCGATCGGACACTGCAGTCCTGCGTTCGGTCGATTTGCCGTCAGCATCCCATCAGTACTGTATGTGTTGCCAGTGATGATAAACAGTACCATCGGTGCGTTCGGTCGATTTCAGTACTCAACGTCCGGTCGCTGCTGCTGACGTCTGTTGTTGTCGAGCCTCTTGATAGGAGCGTCCGATCACTTTCCACCAGCGTCCGATCTAGCATCCGGTCACCTCTGTGAGCTCTTTCTTCGTGAGCTTACATCCGGCTTGGTTTCTATCTTCGTGCTTGGACTTTCCTTGATATCTTGAGTCTTCTCTTGTGCTTCTAAGGTCTTGCTTATGATGTTGATCATCGGATCATCACACCGTCTTTGTCCAAGTCACGTCTTGCACCCTATTGGACTACAAAACAATCATTTACAAATTCATTAGTCTAATTTAGTTGTGTTGGTCATCAAACATCAAAATCCAAAGTAAATGGACCTAGGGTCCATTTTTCTTACCCCCACAATTCCAAATATATCTATGAAAGCTAAAACGACTAAAAAACGGAGGGAGTACATGATAAGAAAGATCAATATTGTGCGACACGTGTAGAAGCAGTATTAGGAATCTTACATAAACTGACCAGATGCAAGACCAGAACTATCGATGGACAAATGACAGCTTTCACATAATCTGAGATCAACTTATCACTTATCAGTTGACCCAAAATTCCAAAATCAGTTCTGCTTCCAATATCATCTACCATGAAAACTTGAATTAGGCGGTTGTTGCACAATGCACAGGACTTTCCATCAGAAGATATGACAAAGAACATTCATGAAGCTGTGTGAAATCTTCACTCTTTTTTACTGCAAAAGATTCAGAAAGAGAAAAAATGGTAAAAGGATAAAAGGCCACAAGAGCATACAACACAGTAAATGTGCGAGCAAGGCAGAAGACTTCACAATCACAAGACAAGGTTGAAATAGATGAAATGTAGACACGATGAAAGAAAGTTTGGATTGTGGAAATAGCTGAACACTAACTACCGAATCAAGTGAAGAAAACATAGCAGCAATATTTAATGCAGGCTGAATATAAGAAACATATCACATATAGCTATAAATGAGAACCCAGCAGGAATGCAGGATAGCAGGGTTTTTCCCCCAAAAGGGTCCGGCAACAGCACTTCCCTGGCAAGCATTCAATGAGAGGCAGGGACACTGTTATCAGAAAAAAAAAATGAGGCAAGGACACTAAATCTTCCTTAAAGAACTAGCAGTGTAAAGCTACAGTGCTGATATAATTTTTACAACACAGTTACCACAAAAGGTCACTAGGACAGCAGCAAACAATACTACCGAATGTACAATGGATCTTAAATATCACAGTTATTCAACACGCCTGTCCCTTGCTGGTTCAATTTTATTTTCGGTTATAATCCGAATGGATAACAGAACTCACATCTGATTCCCCACTTCTTTTAGAGGAGGGGAGCAGATGTTTTGACCAGTCCTCCAAGCTTTTGCGGTGAAGAGTGTTCATGCTAATAGAAGGTCGTTTCTCACGGATCATTTGCTCAGCAGCTTTCTAATCTTCAGCCAATCCTAATGCGACAAGAAGTGCACACATCACACACACTTCTGCCATGACCTGTTAGAGATATAACACGTCATTAAATAATGAAATCCAAGCGATCAATATTATTGGGCATATAAGTTCAATTGGATGGCATATTAGATGAGGAAGTGGTAAGAAGAAGCCATAACAAAGAGGTTTTATTTTGGAAACTAGTAACAGTGAGGTTTAAGCTAAGAGCCAAACCTAAAAGTCCAGCCAGTGCACATATCCAGAGCTTAATTTTCTCTCAATGTTTGAGCTTAAATTTGGCCAAAAAATCTTTTTAAAGTCTGATACTACTGCAAGACTCTACACAACATATGGGATGAACCTTATACTGTCTGAATGTAATGCAGATGCTGTTCAGGTTATGCATGGCAGTTTTACTTCTTGTAGCAGATAAGAACAACTAAATAAGACATGGCAAATAACCACATGAAATAAGATGACACGAGAAATGAAAAAAAAAACATATCAGCATACTGTTGTTTCCTGACTCCAGATGTTACACAATATATGGTTCACCAATACAATGGAACTCCATTGTGGTCTTGTGGATCATCATGGTCTGAGTTAAACATGGTCTCAACAGTTATATAAGTATGGCTAGTCTACAGAAATGCATTTAGGAACATAAATATATGTATTTGCAAGAAAAACACATGGGAAAATACAACACAGTTCCTTATCCAAACATAGGCAGAAGAGCATAATAACCATAGGCACAGTGGACATACACAGGCTTGTTCTGTGACCGCTTTCTGAGAGCCCATCGCACGGCAGACTCAATTTGTGATGGCTGAGGAGCCCTCGTATCCCAGGTAGCAACGCACAGATATGCATTGTTAGATATAGTCGAGCTTTTTGGCAGCTCACACGTGCAATCTATGATTGCAGGGTCACCTGGTGGCAGGTGTTCAACCGAAGAAGGCCATCCTCCAACAAACACTCCATCTGCAACCATCAGTGTATAAGGGTTCATTTTTCACAAATCTTCGTAGCAGCACAAATAGGTGAATGAAAAGAAGAAATGGTGAGAACATGATCCATGACCACAATGGAAAACTTCCATCGGATGCCTTGCCAAGGAGTAAAGGAAGATCAATCGATGGGTGGGAAGCTATCGAGACTAGTATTGCAATCACGGATGCACATATGAGAGGAAATAAGATAAGGGTCACTCCTAGTCCTTGGAAAAAACACGCCACAGAAAGCAGGACAGCAGCCTTCAGTCCAATCAACCTGGATATTCCCCAACCCATCTCTGCAGGTAATTAGACATTGACTGAGTTCAATAATCGAGGAGGAACAAGCACAAAAAAATAACTAGTATTTAAAGCAACCTTAGAGTAATTTCACAATAAGAAACCATAGCTTGTTTAACAAACACAATATTCAGTGACATAATCTTATTCAATACAGAAAGATTGAAGAATTATTGCCACTAGTGAACAGAGGCTTGTTCATACTGCTTCCTTTCTATCCCAGCCAGGATGGCTCCAGATAGCTAATTTGGTTCTCACCCCTGCCAACTTTTTAACTTTGCACTTTAAAAGTCCATTCAACTGTACACAAATACAGAAAGCACTGCATTTGGAGAGGGTCTGACATTAAATGACAAAAAACACCAAATGCTGCCTGGCATATGGTCTAAAAGCCTAAGGATGAGGGCGGACTTGGAGCCATTAACTTGAAAACGCAGAATAAGGCCCACCTTGTGAAACATCTCCACAAATTCTTCAATAAGGAACACATACCTTGGGTCAAAGAAAAGGTTCCTTTTGATGGCAAGATATTCTCAGGCTGTTGGATTCATATAAGGGGCTTGCTTCAGTTAACATTCAGATTGGTCGGTTTTGCTATTTTTGGGAGGATCTTTGGCTAGGAGCTATCTTTAACCTGAGTTGTTCTCCTTTGCAAAGAACAAGAAAATAACTTTCCATAAGGCTGTTCTGACCTCCCCTCTACACAATATCTTTCACCTGCCCTTGTCAGAACAGGCTTATGCACAATTGCAATTTTTGACACAGGAATTGGATGCTCTATTTTTAACAGTAGGTCCTGATATTTGGACTTATATTTTGGGCTCTCTATTTTATAAGCCAGCAAAAGCTTATTGTCAACTCATAGGGCATTCTGATGCTCACCCAGTTTTCAAGTGGATTTGGAAGACTTACTGTTAACATAAACATAAAGTATTCTATTGGCGCCTCCTCAATGATAAAATGAGTACAAGAGGTTTACTAAAAGGGATAAATATGGATTTGCTGTCATTTGATTCTGTTCTATGCGCCCTCAGTCATGAAGAATCTTTGGAACACCTATTTCCGTGATATTCTTTTGCCATGGCCTGCTGGTGTAGTCTAAGTTTGTTTCTGGTTAATCAAGAGGGCCCTTTTCAAAACCTTCAAAATTCAGTTTGGCGTTCCATTCTATGAAGAAGTGATTATTCCTATGTGCTGGAGTTTATGGATTCCAAGAAATGGCCTCATCTTTCAAGGTGTTCAGCCAACAGTTACTGATTGCAGAGAAATCTTCAAAAGATAATTTGCGTTGGTTATGCATGTTGCAAAGAAGAAATACTTTCCTTTAATACAAGAATGGCAACACGACTTTGTTAATTCTGCTCATTTTATCTGTTTCTTTGTTTTTATCTCTTCTAATATATATTATCCAGTAGGGGAGACGCCCTCCTGTTTCCCCCAAAAAGGCGTTCAATAATATGCCCTGCTGCAGTTGCATTTTGTTTCCAAGTCAGAGTCCTTAGCAGTTCAGCGAATTAAAATTCAAGGCATCCCGCGTTTACTAATTCACAACCATCCTCATTCACAATCAACCTCCATAATTTACCTAGTTGTCATCTTTAGTTAGCACAATCACATGGCTCTGAAAATTTCATCATTTGAAAAATGCACAAGACACGATCAACTTAAAAAACACATGGATGCTCTTTGCATTCCCAGAAAGTAGCACTTCACAGTAATACACGATTATTTCACCCAGATCGCCTTCGATCACAAAGCTCTGAAAACTAGCACAAAATCAATTCAAGATCAAAAGGAGAGAAGCAAAACCTTATCTCAGCTTTCCCCTCGTGTTTGCAAATCCAGGAGATTCACGCGCGCTTCACAGCTCCAGGAAGGCTTCAGAAGAGATTCTCCCGCCGCTACCCGCTAGTCGGCCTCGCCCGCCTCGTCGCGTCCTAGCGCTGCCCCCTCCCCTAACGGCACGCAGAGCGCTGCCCGGGTCGCGCTAGCCTAGGGTTTCGGAGCTCACCTATGGCGTCACGTACTCACGTGGCGGTGGGGATTGTCTCAGGCTCTCTGAAACCGTTGAAGAGAGGATGGAGACCGGAGACGAGTCCCGACGTGGTGACGTGGCTGTGTGATCGCGTCGCCTGCGCTGTGCGATGACGAATTCGGTCCGATGGGGAGTCTCGTACTCCGTATATGGGCTTGCAGCAAATCTAAGCCCACATGCCATATTTCCGCTAGTCTTCTTGTAGCCCGGGCCCTCTCTTTTTTCTTGGACCAGAGAGCGATAGTATTGGATTATTTCCTCAATCCCAATCCCAAAAATATAATTCTAAAATAATAGTACTAAGTTAAAAAATAAGTTTAATTGAATTTATATTAAAATATATTAATAATTTTCATACTAAATAACACTAGATATATATTTTCATAATATAGACATTTGTAGTCATAAAAGTTATACTTAGATCAGACTTAGAATTGTATTTTTTTATGAAGGTAGTACTTGCTAACAGCTGTTACTCTTGTGCTAGAGAAATACAAATGACAACGGGTTTGTTTTGTTTTTTTTCTTCTTTGAAACGGCCAGCAGGAGATCTGCCGAACTTTCTTTTTTTATATCAACTGAACTTGTATTGATATAGAAGGGAACAAGCACTGTACAAAACAGGTTGTTTTGTTGGCTTCGTACATACGATTTTTCAGCCTATCAAATGTGAGGAGAGCTCGATGACATTTGAGTTGGTAAAAGTCCAAATTACTCCTTTTAAGTTTGACATTGTCCAAATAATCCTCTAAACTAATGTTTGGTTCGATTTACTCCCCCAACTATTTTAGTTGGTCCAGTTTTTACGCCTTAACGAGATTTGTTATATTTGTTTCTTCATGTATACATTGAGTTTTAATATCAAATTCTATGAGGTGATAGAAGACATCATGAGTTATGTTAAAAATATATCTTACTTTTTTTTGCCATTGTTTGATAGGTTATGAAATTTAATAATAAATTAACACTACAGATACAATGTCATACAAAACATAATGATGAAAAATAATGTTTTTGTAACACTACCTCAAAAAGATTGAAACTAAGACACAGTTTTGTACATAGGGAAAAAAATTAAGTGTAAATTGGACCCACTAAGATAGTTGGAGGGAGTAAATTAAATAAGATTTTAGTTTAGTTTTGCTCATAGAATCATATTTTAGTTTACAGGGTTATCTAGACACACGTCAAAATTAAAGAGTAACTAGGACTTTTTCCTTAAAAAATACTTATGTTGCATTTCGCTCTACTCCGCAGGACAGCAATGTGGGCCAAAATCATCGATGGCCCCCATATATACCATACAAATAAAAACAGAACACTTACCTTTAGATTGCAGGCAACAATGTGGGCCAAAATCATTTGAGGCCCCATATATATATACCAGACAAAAAAAAATACAGAACAACTACCGTTAGATTTAGGTCGATTGTAAATGGTGCGTTTCATATGTGCTTGGTTGCCGGCCAGAGCACGCCGTCACTTAAGGTGTGGTGCCATGTTTGGCCGCCACACTTATTTCACCAAACAAACACGTTACTTTTTCTGTGGCTACACCTAAGCTTTGGCGTGACATCCTGTGACGTTTGCCGGTTGTTTTCTTGCTTCTGAACACTTGGTTGTTGGTTGCCTCTGAAGTCTGAAACAAAACAACCGAATCCAAGCTAGACAGCCACTCGCATGAGAATACCAGAATCAAATGCAAGAGATACACAAACATACATACGGCATAGTATGGGCCATGTCAAATAAACATGGACGAAAACACAGAGCTTGTGTTGAGTTACTATCTTACCGCTGGTTTATTGTTTGTACAACCCCAGGCTTATATGAACAGCAGCAGGCCAACGCGGAAGCTCTTGCCCATATCTTGTTCTAGTCCCTCGCAGACGTCCCATGCATCTATTACTAACGGTGCTGCAACCGACAGGTAGTCAGGTACAGCACTCCCATGGAAGCAAGCGGATTGGAACTGCACAACGCGAGTCACTCGTCACAGTTCACCACATGGCGCTGCCCCAGCGGCGCTGCCCGCGACCGCCCTTCTTGGCGCTCACATTCTCCCTTGCCTGCTCCATCATCTTCTCCACCAGCTGAACACAGACACAAAAGCCATGGCAAGTTCCCATCAGCGCACTGTCTTGACAAAGCATGTCGATTTTTACACTGACAACTAGCAAATGATCGAGCATGTCGATTGTTACACTGACAACTAGCAAATGATCGACACTCCGTAAAAGGATAGCGCGATTGAGGGGAAATTACCATCTTTTTCTTCGATAGCAGAATTGTCTTCTGCGAAAAGAAAAATGGAACAGAGACGTTGTGTCTGATCAGATCAATGCATAGTAGATAGGAAAATATCAATGCATGGTAGTACTAGATAGGAAAAGGAGATCATGAACAAATGTTTCGCTTCTCAGTACCTCCTCTGCTCTGAGGCGCTCGTTCTCCTCCTTGAGATGGTTCAGTTCAGCCTCAAGCTCCACGGTATATGCCTGCACCAGCACCAGCATCATTTCAGAGTCTGTCAATGACACACAAAGAGCACGAAATTGACGAGAACAACTAGCACACCTGCTTCCTGACGCGTGACCGGGCCGCGGATTCACGGTTCTTGATCATGCGCCGCTGCCGGCGCTCCACGGTCTTCTCGGTACACCCGTCCTCGGGGGAGTCGCGCTTCCGCGCGCCGCCGCCGCCGTTCCGGACCATCCCTCCGTTGCCAATGCAGTTCATCATTTCCGCCTGCGTCATGGAGCTCATTCCGTCCGACGACCCCGGGCTCACGGCGGCGGCCGCCACGCACTGAGAAGGCGGCGGAGGCGGCGCCACCGCCATGCCCCCAGGGTACCCGTTGTGGTGGTACCCCATGCCGTCGCCCATCACCGGGTACACGGCGTTGGGCGGCACCGGCGCCGCCACTTGGTACATCATGGGAGCCGCAAGCTGCCCCTGTTGCATGCCCATAGGCCCAGCCGGGACCATGCCGACGGCCTGGGGGCCGTGGCCGGCAAAGGCCCCCCGCACGACGCCGGCTTTCACCAGGAAGTCCTCCAGTGTCATCTCGCCCAGCGTCACCTGCCGCCCGCTGGCCGCGACGCCGCCGCCGCCGCTCCCCATCTGGGGCTGCACCACGGCCTGCGGCGCCGCGTTGGCGTTGGCCTGGGAATCCGCGGGGTCCCGGTTGATCTCGGCCCAGACCTCCTCCACCGTCTTCCGGGACAGCGGCGGCGGCAGCGCGAACGACCCCTGCCGAACCAACCCGCTCCCTCCTCCTGCTCCGTTCTCACCTGTCCCCGTCGCCGCCATGGGCATCATCATCGGCTCCCGCTCCGTGCCCTCTTTGCTGCAGCCGCCGGTGCCGGTGGCGGCCTGGAACTCCTCGGCGTTCCATATGTTGGCCATGAACTCGTCCATGTTCATGGACCCGAAGTTGCGCCCCGGCTCGCACAGCGAGTTCTGCAGCTCCTCCAGCGTCAGCGACATGATGGACGACTGCCGCGCCAGCGGATCCTGCTCCTCGGTGGCGGCGGCGCTGGTCCGGGCGCGCTGCTGCGAGGTGACCTCTTGCTCGTCGAGGGCCACGGCCAAACGAACAGACTGTTAGTCGTTCGTATATGTACTCTGTTGGATGCTAATTTTTGATATCTTGCTATCCATTTTAAGTTTGGGTGCCTATATATGTTTTTTTGTTAGAGACGGTCTAAGTATCTTCCCTCGTGAAGACTTATTTGCAGAAATAATTTTTTTTATATTTTGTTGTTGAAGAAGACTAAAATAGATATTAAATTATTTACTTAAAGTGCTATCAAAATATGAAATAGATATGAAATAGGTGTCGTGTATTTTAGGTGACGATGTCGGAGACAGTGGCTTGCATGCGAAAGCCAGGCGTGGTGATTAGAAACGGTTCGGCCTAGGTGGGGGGGTGCATGCATCGAGAAAACCCAGGTGCGGTGCCGGGTGCGGGTGCGGGTGCGGGTGGTGCTTGTCGTAAGGGCTTAAATAACTAATAAACTAGGCGCGCAGCCGCAGTCGGTGCGGTTCGCTCAGGTCTGATGACGTATCGGCTCTAGCGACTGGACGCTGGATAGACTCTTCCTCGTTTGGATCTTTGCTCAGGGAATTACGACCAGCTTCTTGTAGGAGGATCTTCTACGCTCAGCGTCGTCGCATGCTACGCAGAGGCCAGAGCGCAGTACTATGACTAACAAAATAATCTAAGCACTCCAGCGCACGTAAGGCTGGATAACGAGATGACTCGGCTCGTTCTGGCTCGTTAAGATATCGAGCTAGCTCGGCTCGGCTCGTTATCCTAATGAGCCAGAAAGTCAGTTCGGCTCGGCTCGGCTCGTTAAAAGCTCGAGCTGGCTCGTTAAGCTCGTGAACCAAGTATAAAAAATACATAAAATATAATATTTGTATTTATATAAAGTTTGAGAATAATAATAATATAAAAGAAATGCATCTATACCAGTTACCAGTCAATTTATAGGATCTAGATCAGTTACCAGTCAATTGTAAAGTGCAAGACATGAAGTAATACAAAAACTAATATAAATTTTGATACTTTTTTCCCTGAAAGCTTGGCTTGTTTAGCTCGCAAGCGGCTCACGAACTGACTCGAGTCAGCTCGTTATAGCTAATGAGCTAAAATTTTGGCTCGGCTCGGCTCATTACAATAATGAGCCGAGTCGAGCCGAGCGCGCTAACGAGCTTTAAGTTTTTCGTCCAGCCTTAAGCGCAGGTGTGCAGAACACTGACGACATTTAGCACGTGCTTGTTGTGGACTCCCTCCGTCCTAAAATAACTGTCTTCGTTGGTGTACGTGTCACAAGTTTGACTCGATTTATAAAAAAAATACATATAATATTTATATCTCTAAATAAATTTATTAAAAAACTAAATTCAAAGATTTTTCCAATGGTACTAATATTGTGCCATAAATATTGTTGACACAGATTTTTCATCCCGTGTCGAGGACATACGCAGCAAGCCGGAAGGGTCTGCTCGATGGAGCTGTAGATCCACCTAGCTTTAGCGCAGGGATGGTCGATCCTGCGCACTCCTCCCGAGACGTGCCAGTCAATTTGACCCAGTAATTGACAAGATGAGAAAGTTTATCAGTAATTAATGGCGGAACTTGCCGGTGTTGCCAGACAGTCCCGAATGTGCGGCTCTTAGGGCCGATACGAAAGGAGATCGACTAAACAGTCGATTCCAGCATATTCATGAGAATAAATCGGTTAAAGCTCATCGGATTGTATAAAAAGAATCGGTTATCATTCAAGATAAATGTCGTTATTTGAGCAGATATTAATCTATGGCAATAAGATGTCAATAATGATTGGTTTATGTTGAGCCAATAATTACAAGCAACCGAACCCCTTTTTATATAAAGAAAATAATTCAACACTATTTAACCATTTAATAAAGATAAATCTAATGAACATGTTAGATCTCATATATTGCTATGACCAGTGAGGCATGAGGCAGAATCATGCAGGCCATAGAAATAATAATAGACTCGACGACCCTAACTCATTACTAATATCAGTGGGGCATGAGGCAGAATTATGCAGACCGTAATACAATAATAAGATTATGAGGCTAACACATCTTTCAACCTATCTTTACTTCAACGTTCTCGTGATGCGAACTGCTCGTGAAAGCACTCGATATCGACTAAAACAGCCGATTCAGGCATAGAGCACAGTTAAAGTCATGCCTTATTAGGAATAGATCTACTGAATAACGATCCCCACTTCATGGTGCTAATAGTGGGGTGTGAGGCAGAATCACACCGGCCATGATAACGGGCCATGGAATGATTTTCGCTAGCCAATAAATCTACTCAAGACGCAACATATTTTAACCGCACGCTATGCACGATTAAAATTAATGTAAAACAACCAATAAAACGTAACTCATTGTTTAATGTACAGATTAGATCAGTTTTAGATTAACAAACGATGGCCTAAACAGGATATAAGGTTGATCTAGATCAATCCCAACCGGACAGAGTGATATTGTTGTAATTTAGATGAATAATGAAAGCAATAAGCAATATCAGTAACTTAATGAATCTACCAAAGACTGTCATCCTAAGGTAGAGCTAATAACTTGACCTTGATCTAGTTCATGCAGTGGGGGTCGACCAGATCGATACAGCCATACTTGAACTAGGCAAGAATCGATAACTAACTTATACCAGAGTTACAGTGGAGGTCGACAGGATCGATGCAGCCGTACGAACAGAGATATAAGCCATGATGGTACTTACAACAAACAATGGAGGTCGACCGGGTCGATGCAGCCGTACTTGCTGAAGAACTCGTCGAGATCTACTCTACTCCTACTTCTAAGGGGTGGCTGGAGCCAAAAAAAAGTAAATGACTTGTATATTGGATTGATTGTTGTTTTTACAATAGTCGAGGTTCGGCATTTATACCCGGGACCTGTGCATGACTCCTGCCTAACCATGACTCATCATAATTTTTTACTCTAGAGAAAATATTTCTAATTTAACATAACTTAGACTCTAATCTTTCTCCTTTTGTAGAGTCCATCATGTTTCGTCCTAGCACCGATTATAGCCTTTGTCATTATCTGTCAGCGCTGCCTGAAGAAAGCCAATTCTAGTGCTGCATTCGAATCAGCTGGTCCCGATCCACACGCAATTGATTCCCTGCTGACATGATCTTGGGAGCTTTTGAGTCCCTGTGACTCTTTTTTCAAATTTTGGTGTAAACATATGCCCCCTAATTTTAGTATAAAAGTAATTTTATTCTAAAATTATCACGCCAACGCCCCCGATAGGTTCGTAGTCACGAGTAAAGAATCTCGATCTGGGGTCTACTATTTGTCCTCGTCTATGTCTGCTCACGAGCCCATGCTTTAAAAATTTTACGAGAGCATCATTGCTTCATGGGCACTTGACTCATCTTTTCGAGCTGGCTATAAAATGCTTATCCGACCCTGGCGGGAGCAACTCAACAATTCAGCCATGTTTCTCTTCTATCTGCCTCCTCGAGTGCTCCTGACTACGTCGGACCCTCCATGGTCTATCCTTTTGCTATGAAGGTCTTAAGCGGTTAGAACAATTCTTATGCATAGGGTGATTGTGTCACTTATTCTAGCGCCTCGTTGAGCAAGAAGACCAGCCATTGTGGTTAGAAGAATTTTTATGATATCACCTGAGTCTTTTCTCCATGCTCACAAAGATGTTCTAGTGTTTTGTGAGGGCTAGAATGTGTGGACACCTTCCCCTTGTTGCTCCTCTAAACGCCCACTAGAAAAGCCTCAGACTTCTTTCCCATAGTTCCTCAATTTACCGAGAAATCTGCTGAGCATATGTTAGGCGGGCGACCTTTCCTCTTCTCTGGTATAATTTTATTGATGGACCGATGTGACTCGGTTCACAATGAGTTTTGGCCTTGTGGAGATCCGAACTCCCTTCAATCGAAAGAAGTCTTGGTGGGTTAATCTCTGGTCAATGTATCATTCCCACGATATTTTGTAATCTAGGAAAGCAATAAATTTGAGTCCATTATCTCTTCGTTATCTGTCCCCTAAATTTCTAGAGTGTTGATCTATTTCTGTTTCTAATTTCAATTTCACACCTCCATTGAAATCTATATTCTCGCTTTCTTGGGCTATATATACGGGCTACGGCTGTGGATCAAAAAACAACCCGCGTCGTCTCAATCCTTTTCCGTCTTCAGTATATTTCCTGTCTTTCCATAGGTTCGAGGTCATGGAGAACAACAAGAGGTCTGCTAAAGAAGCCCTCAATGGATCTGCATCATCATGCCAACGCCTTCATCGCTAAGAGGATGCATCTTGGGATACTCTCATCGCTTCGGATCAGAGGGCTGGCTCCGCCCAGCCTTCGAGGTCATCTTTGGCACTAATTCGCCGCCAACTTCCTCGTTACTCGAGGCAACAGATCGATAATGACGATCTGCTAGCCTCCATTGATCGGACCGACCAGCATCTAGCCAACTGCCTCTCCCTAGCGGAATCGGCTTTGACCATGATTGAAGACCGATCCCCCCCCGAGGTTAGCCTAGTGAGAGAAAGGTTGGCTAGGGCTGAAGCTAGAATCATGGGTGAGATGTCTGCCATTATCTCTTCGTTTTTTCTTAATTTTGCCCTCAAGATTTATGATCACTCTTTCCTTGAATATTTTAGATCTAACTACTCAGTTGGAGAGTCTTCGATCAGTTGTGGATCATGCGGTGGGATTTGTCAATGCCAGGGGCGCCGTTCCGATGGTTCGCTTGTATGACATCCCGAATCATATTAGGGAGGTCGCCCTTCATGGCGTTTGTCATGGCGCTGCCATGGCATTGGCTGCTGCACAAGCCCGTTCAGGCCTTAATCTTCGGCTTCTTCCCCATGGTTTTTCGAACATAGTGTACCCTAGGGAGCATGAGCGCTTGGTTGAGGATTTTATGAGCGTCGTCAACTCTGTAGCTTTCAATACTCTGGCCGATGATATAGTAGGCAAAGTGTTTTCTGGTGAAAGAACCTAGGATGCTGCCTAGAGGGGGTGAATAGGCATTTCTAAAAATTAACACCTTTAAATGCGAAAATAATTAGAAAAGGGAGTTTCCAAAATGAAAACTCCAAATTAAGAATAATACCACCCCTCACAAGTTAGCCATAGAATAAACAAGGTATAAAGAATATATCTAGAAGCTACAACCCTGCAACACAAAGTTAGAACAGAAAATAAATATTTTCAGTACTGAGCTTTAATACCGGACGTGTCCGGTATACACGATTTCTGCATATCAACCCCAAACTTGCTCCTTTCGATTTCTATCTTCAAACCAAACTACAGGCATCTACTAGAGATGGCAATGTACACAGAGAGCCTGCACAACAGCTAAAGCAACACAAATATCAAATAAAATGTGAATTGAGACATGATATTTATTTTATCGAAGTTCGGACTTGTTTGAGTCCTACTCTCCGTTGAGGGGGCTGCGGGCGACCCAGTGAAGGTCAGCCCTAGAGGATACCATGAAGGTCACTCTAGTAGGAGTCTTTTCTAACTTCTTTCCTCCTTCCACTAGTTTATTCTGTGGTGGCGGAATCGACCGTTACAAATTTTCCGAGGCACACCACAATCTCTCGGGTGCTCTCCGGCGATGCCTAACCATCTAGGACCGAAGAGTCCAAGAGTAACAAATGCGAATCACGAGATTGACAATATGCACAAGTGCTCAAGTGGTTGGATTGCTCTCTTTTTTAAATTCTCTCTTAACCCACAAATAGATTTTGCTATTTGGATCACACACTCACTAAGAGAGGGTTTGGAAGAGTTGGCAAGGCTCAAAAACATGTATAGAAACCAGTAGAATCAGTAGCCTCCAAAGGTGGAGGCTTGGGGTTATTTATAACACCCTTGCAAAAACTAGCCGTTTTATAGCCATTGCCATACCGGACACGTCCGGTATGACCTACACTTGGTAACTAAGTTACAGTGATGTGAGGCGTCGAAACTCCCGATGAATGCCGGAACTCCCGACCGTCGAAACTCCCGACTCACATCGGAACTCCCAACCCTCAGCATATTTGAAAACCATGTAACTGAGTTAAGGTGTGTGAGGTGTCAGAACTCCTGACTCATACCGGAACTTCTGACCGTCGAAACTCCTGACTTACGTCAGAACTCCCGACTCTCAAGGCATTTGAAAGCTAGTCATTGGCCTCTGGTCGTCCATACCGAACGTGTCCGGTATAACCACCACAGTGAACTCTCCAAGTTAGTTAAAGCGCGAGACATCAGAATTCACAACCATTGCTAAAACTCCCAATGGTCAGAACTCCCGACTTATGTCAAAACTCCTGACGAACCAACCCGAGAACAACAATTTTATCATTGCTGGGCAAATACCGGACACGTCCGGTATTGCCAGACCAGCAAGAAATCAATTAGCTCTTTTGTCTCTCAAATACTCAAAACTCACATGGGTTGGCTTGAGCACTTATGAAACATTATCTATCAACATGATGCATCCCTCTTAATAGTACAACATACCTATTAAACTCAAGATTAAAGGAAATATAAATTTATACCGCTTGAGTTGACCTCTTTTGAATTAATGTCGTCTCTTTCAATCTTCATCAAGTAAGGGTGCCAACATGTTGATATTGATCTTGTCACTTGAGCATAGCCATCTTGAGCACGTGACTTGATTCCATTCATCAAATATGAATAACTCCAAATGCATCAAGTCACTTCAAACACTTTGTCCAATATAGATTTGATCCTCCATATCAATATGACCATCGTAGCTTGATTAGTACCTCAACTAAATGCAAGTACTTCCTTCTTCACCCTAACTAGGTTCTTCGGCCGCCAAGCTGTCGCTTTCCCTTCACCCTTACTTAGTACCTCGAAGCCTTTTCTTGCTATCTTCACCATCTCAAGCCATCAAGTTACATCTTGTGTTGAATCAACCATTTATTTGTATTGTTATCTTTTTCATTTCAATTTAGCAAGCTTCAAATATGAGATCATTCCATATGCAATCCCTCATGTCACATTAATTAATTCTTACGAGCTTGCTTTCACATAGAACATGGAAATCCCACAATAAATAAGCCTTTGCATGAATTTCATTTGCATTATTGTCTTGTGCTTGAACTAGATTGTTTTATACAACAACGCATCATTTTGGCTTTTATTAAGTACCTGTGAGATAACTTATTACCTGTCCACACTTAGCAAATGAGTTAGACCTTTAATCACGTTGTCATTCAACCATCCAAAACCCACTAAAGGGCTAGATGCACTTTCAATCTCTCCTTTTTGGTGATTGATGACAACTTGATTAAAGCTTACAAAAGAATATAAACATTTAAACTTTTGGGTTCAATGATTTATGAGAGGCCTCCCCTTAATATGTGCTTGTGATTAGAATTCATGAAATGACCTCAAATGTCAATTGCATATATTAAAACACATAGGAGACTTCCCCTAAATCATTGCATCCGTGGGGTGCATGTGTGTGTGACAAAGTAAAACCGTGATGCATATGACAAGATATATCACTAAAAAATAAATATAAAGGCATCACATCAAATATTTTTATTCTAGCATGCATGGTCCTTATGAAAATAAATACAATACATGTATGTCAACCATCGCACTCATTACACATTTTTCCAAGTCCACAATCCACTAATATATAAATAAAGATCAAGCCTCAAGAGATACATAGATAAAGCATAAATGAGTCTCATCTCTCATAGGATACAATCTATCTCAAATCCAAGATACATCAACCAATAAATGAGTCTCAAAAACAAAAACTACAGCCTGCAGCACATATCTTCAGGTACAAAGATAAACAAATGAAACAAATATCTTGAAGCTTTAACCAGTCTCTCTCCCCCCTTTTTCATCTATCACCACAAAGGTCTAACAATGACATACTGAGGACAAAGGGGCTGCAAGCTATAATCACTAATCATCATCTTCATCTCTACCAGCATCCTCATCATCTGAGCGTGTAGCACTAGATGGACGGGTCATAGAAACTACATATGAGGTCACTCCACCAGTCTGAAGCATACTCGTCTACAGCACTGGGACGTGGCTGAGAGTAAGTAGGCACCTGAGCCTATAGTGGTAAAGTGTCAGGGTGCTCTGGTGCCTGCTGCTGCTGCTACTGTCACTAAAGGAACTCAGCAAACTCTACATCATACCTACCCTACTGCTGCTCCTCAGTCTCAGGCTCACTAGCTGCCTCATCTGATAGTGGAGACCTAGGAAGATCAAGCTCAAGTCTAGAAGCAATCTGCTTTAAAGTCCGAGTATCCTTCCTCCTAGCCTCTCTCTCCTTCTACTGATAGGTCTGTATGTCCTTACACATCCCAAAGATAGCACTGAACATCTTATGAATAGGAGAAGGAGGACTGCGGTGATGTGAAGAAGAACATGAAGGAGCATGTGGTAGAGGGGAAGCTTGTCCTACTACGTCACCACCTGTAGGTGCATCTGCTTCTGATGCTATTGCTCCTCCTCCTAGTCCTGCTGGAGGTACCCCAACCTCAAGCAAGTCTGCAACAATCTTTAGGGCCTTATGTACCTTGTCATACTCAAAGGTTTGTCCTATGACCTGCTTAATCATGTGCATGATGTAGGGAGCAAAACCACAGCCCTTAAGGGGCCTCTCGTCGATACTCCTGATCTTGCACCAAATGAAGTTAAATGCATTGAAGGGTCATGCATCCGGTGCCATCCTGTGGAACAGGTTCCTAGAGTAATCTATAATGTTTCCCTTATCTCCACCCTTGCAATCAATGGTCTTCCTGAACATCTTGTCTAGGTATCTATAAGTAGGGTGAAGACCTAGAACCTTCCCCACTACTCCTCTCTCACCCCGTGGTGGGTACATGTAGGCAAGCTACTCTGGAGGAAGTACCTGCTCTGTATGGATCCTGTCCCTTTGAAGACCCTCCTCTGAAAAACCAAGCAGGGCGGCAAAGGCATCATAATCCACACTGTACCACTGGCCCTCCAGCATCCAATGCATACACCTATCATCCTCCTCAACATACAAGGTGACGTAGAACTGAGCTACCACCTTTGTGTTCCAGGTATGCTGGAACTTCATAATCTCATAAACCCATGTATGCTCACAAATGGCAATAGCATGATCAATAGAGGCCTTCTGCAAATCTCTAATGTACTGTCAGTCAATCCACTGAGATCTGGCTACCATAGGGTTTCTGGTGAGAATCACACTGGAGTAGAAGTCTATGTGAAAGGCTGTCTATAAGCGGTGATCATACTAAACCTTAGGTAAGCCTCTCGGATCTACCCTTCTCTCATCTCTGGCTTTCCTGGTCTTGCCCTTTCCCCTATAGTTAACTCTAGAAACATAAGAGGGCACATTAGGTAGACGTGTCTCGAGAAGACCATAATGCATACCCTGACCAGGTTGGTGCTAAAATGGAGGTACTGGCTCCTCCTCCTCAATCTCCTGCTCCTCATCTGAGCTGTCACCTTCTGAGCCTCTGTCAGTGCTCTTCCTCTTTCTATCTTCTCTAGACCCCACTCTGAACTCATCAGTATCAGTGTTAGAAGAAGAGCTTCCTAATCCCTCTGCAAACTGAGGTGTTGTACTAGAGGCAGCTCTGGTAGACCTCCTGCTGGTCGGCTCAAATCTAGGATGCATTTCCTATCTTGCCTTCTTGTATTTTTCTAGTGCTGGATTATGCCTATGCTTGGACCTAGGCTCCTATCGTCCACTCATAGTTGTTGTCCTGTATCCAAAGATTTACAAGGAATTTTAGATATGTGCTCAAACGATAGCTTATTTTAGTTGAAATATAGAAATAAGAATAATTATCCTATGCTTTGTAATCACCTTAACCAACCTAGGTCAAAAGGTTCACAAAACACAATAGACAATTAGACTTAGTTCTAAGAATCAACCACTGAGAGGATTGAAATAGGGGAGCAAAAATTGCTCTGTTGTCCCATACCAGACACATCCGGTATGAGAGGACAGCAACCCTAAGCGGGGTCCTTGGCTCAATCTTCAACCAACCCAATCAAAATTCTAGGCATTGCTTCTAGATAGGTAATGTAGCATCTCTACCGAAGGGATTTTAAAATCATGCCCTAACCAACTTAGCACTTATGTACGTCGGCCTAGGTCTATCTCTAGGACCAATATCTACTTCTTCTAATTCATTGGCCGACGTGAATCCATGTCCTAGTTTGTCATCTGTACCATCTAATGGATTATCTATTAATACAAAATTTCAAAGCCAACTGCTTGGATTGACTGTTGGCTTTCACCATTGACTCTAAATTCTAATAGTAACAGAAAAGCCATTTGGATATTAGTCGATGGTTGCTTTCTATTGGCTGTCTGCTTGGTATGCCATACCCGAGGTTTACCGAATGCCTAAGCCTGTTCCATCTCTTTATTCCTTAGGCGTTGCACCCTTCTCTTCTGGCTTTTTGTTAAACGTCCTGGACATCATTGGCCCTCCTGCCAAACATATTTTTTTCATTGCCTTTCTCTTCATGATCAGCCTAGTCCTGGTCAACAACTCTTTTTCCAAGCTGATCATGAACACTTTTATTTTTTAAGCGCTGATCCATGTTATTATGATGATATGCATCTTGAGCATGGATAGACCGACGGCTGGTTTAAGACTACCTATACTCCTGACATTGATTGCTACATTCTAGACAATCATGTCTGGTAGACAACTTCAAACCTTCATTTTAGCAATGTCTGAAGAAAGGACAATTTCATTGTAATTCGGCTTGTTTCCTTTCATAGCCCTCTTCTTTTAGATGATGCTGGTACGCTTGATCCTTTAACCAATGCTGATAACCCTTTTCTTTCTATCGCTGTCACTTATTCAATAGAATCTGAGATGTAACGCATGGCTTTGTCATCTCTGCTTTTGACATCTTCCCCTGCTCATATCGGCTCTTTTGCTCGGCACGATTGAAAGCTCTAGTTTGGTTTTGGTTAATTGATGAAACCCTAAGTGCTAACCTAGTTTATCAAAGTGATTATGAGATAGGTAGCACTACTCCAAGTGATGAAGCAATGACGAAGATCATGACAATGGTGATAGCATGGTGATGATCAAATGCTTGAACTTGAAAAAGAAGAAAGAGAAAAACAAAAGGCTCAAGGCAAAGGTATAAAATATAGGAGCCATATTGTTTTAGTGATCAAGACACTTAGTGAGTGTGATCACATTTAGGATAGATAGTCGTACTATTAAGAGGAGTGAAACTCGTATCGGAATGCGGTTATCAAAGTGCCACTAGATGCTCTAACTCATTGCATATGTATTTAGGATCTAGTGGAGTGCTAACATCCTTGAAAATATTTGTGAAAATATGCTAACACATGTGCACAAGGTGTTTGTAGGGTTGAGATGGGTTTGGGAAAATGAAATGTCTATTTTCTATTGCGCCGGATGCAAAATTCTTGGTGGTTGGCACACTTGAGCAAGGGTGAAGAAGTTAGAGTTGAAATGGAGTTGGTCGAAATGATGCTGGCGTCGGTCTACTAACCGGACGTTGGGTCACTCTACGACCAGACGCTAAAGGGTTGCGTCCGGTCGAGCTGTCAGACAGCACAGTCGCTAGGGTTGAGCACCGGACGCTGGTCTGCGTCCGGTCAAGGTGGACCGGATGCGTCCGATCAGAAAAATATGCCTTAGGGAGCTTACTGGAAACGACCGGACACTGGGGCTTCAGCGTTCGGTCAGTTTTACCGGAGCGTCCGGTCAGCTTCGTAGCCATTGAAATCTGACGAACAACGTTTGAAGCCGGTAACGCGTGGCATCCATCGGGCGACCGGACGCTGAGGGCCAGCGTCCGATCAGTATGACCGGAGCGTCCGGTCAGAGCGCGTTTTGCCCAGTGAAGGGGTATAATGGCTCTATTTGATGGGGGCTCTATTTATAGCCCCATGGCTGTCTCAAAGGATAACTCTTGCACATTTTCATTGACATAGCATCCTTGTGAGCTTAGCCAAAGCCCTCCCACTCATCTCCATCATTGATCCATCATCATTGTGAGATTGGGAGAGAATCTAAGTGCATTGCTTGAGTGATTGCATCTAGAGGCACTTGGTATTCGTGTTGCGCTGTGGATTTTGCTTGTTTATCTTGGTGGTTGCCACCACCTAGACGGTTGGAGCAGCGGTGAAGGATCGGCACAAGTTGGTGATTGTTCGTGGCCGCCTTCAGTGATTGTGAGGGGAGTTGTACCTTCCCCGGCGGAGTGCCAAAAGGTAACTCTAGTAAATTGCTCATGTCATTGAGTTACCTCACTTGTGGGTCGGTTCTTGCGGTGTCCTATCGTGTGGACGAGGTTTGTGAAACACCTCTTAGCCGCCGAACCACCAAGTGTTGGTCGACACAACGGGGACTAGCGTGTTGGCAAGCACGTGAACCTCGGGAGAAAAATCGGTTGTCTCTTGTCATTTGCATTCTCCCGGTGATTGGCTTGATCGTCATCTTGTGATTGGTTCATCCCCTACACGGCGGTATAATCACCCTACTTACTTGTTTACATTCTTGCAAACTAGTTGATACAAGCTCTTTAGTGTAATTAGAATTGAAAGCTTGCTTTATTATTTACATTCATCTAGTTGAGCTCTTTGGAGTAGCAAGTTTGTGTGCCTAAGTAATCATTGCAACTAGAATTGTTGGATAGGTGGCTTGCAACCCTTGTAGAGCTAGAGCAAGTTTACATTACACTATTTGTCATACTAATCAAATTGCTCTAGTTAATTTGTAGATTTTTAAATAGGCTATTCACCCCCCCTCTAGCCATATTAGGACCTTTCAACGATGTCTTCTAATCTCTATGCACTCATCAACTGATATTTGCATCTTGGGATCGACTGTTCCAGCTTCTTTTGATTTGGTTGATGTTAGGACCTTAGTTTTTCCTTTGAATAGTCCAACATCAACCATGTTTAGATCTCCTATAAAAGGATTATCGTCAACTTTTATTTTCCGAGGCATATCAAATTTGAGCCTCTCCTACTGAATATCCCTCTGTATATGCTATCGGAAAATTCTGCTTTCGTTGGTGAAATAAGAAGTAGCATTATGGAATTTGCAGAACTTCTTATTCTTTAATTGATCAGGGGGCAACATGACATGACCATCGGGCAACATGATCTGCCCTTTCTCAAGTAAGAAATCGAAGAGCTTGTCTGATTCGGTGACCACAAAGTCATAGCTCTCCTCAACTTCTTTTCCCCAAGGATTTAACACCATCACTATCTTCTTGTCCCAATTCTATTTAGCCGTAGCAATCTCTTCTTCTTCGTCTTCATAGTTATCATCAACTGAGTATGGATCATAAGCTTTGGCTACTGTGGTACTCTTCTAGAATTGGGTATCTCTGTGCATACTTTAGAATTGGCTATTGAGCGCTGCTACTCGTTGAGCCAATTGACTCAAGTTGTCAAATTCTTGTCCCAACAACTTTTCTTTCCACATCGGCAGTATTCCTTAAACAGCTAAAGCAGCTAGTTGATCATCAGCCAAGTTTAAGGAGAAGCACAAGTTCCTGGTTTCTCGGAATCTCTAAAGAAATTCAGTACCCGATTCATTAGTCTTCTGTCTCATAGTTGTTAGATCGGTAATCTTCTTTTCTCTAGTCTCAGTGTAAAAATATGTATGAAATTTCTTCTCTAGGTTAGCCCAATTGGCAATGGAATTGACTAGCAATGATGAAAACCAAGTGAAGGCTGGTCCTGATAAGGACAAGGAGAAGAAATGAACTCGATGGGCATCCTCAACTGATGCTTCACCCAATTATGTAAGATACCGACTGACATGTTTTATCGTGCTTATACTGTCTTGGCCAATAAAGGGAGCCTATAATTTGTGGGAAGAGTGACCAAATCATACCATTCTAGATATGGGTGTTTGTATGAAAAGGTCAGCCCCTTTGGCTTCAGACCGAACTGATTCTTTATCATCTCGGTCACCCTCAGCAATAATTTATCAGCTTGCGAATTTGGATTTCTCTGCACCTGCTGACCCATCTATGGATTAAAATCCCATGTGCCTTGGTATTTTAGATTTGACATCATGTGAAGGATGTTATAATTTGTGCCATAGTGATACCCTTGTGGAGTTTTGATATGCTGGGTTCTTTGCTGGCTTGCTGCTTGAAGTCTCTAATTGTAGACATAAGGATTTATATCCCTATGGATTCTTTGAATTGATGGTGCTATTTTTTGAGCCAACGACGGTTTGTGGCCTGATGTGCCAAAATTGATTACCTGGTTCTGACTTTGCCCTACCGGCTGTTGCATATGCTGTACTAACAGACCAGGATTGTACTATATCTGATTCGTAGTAGTTCTTTGAGCCTGTTCAAATAAACCCTGAACTGTCTAGACGTCACGATTACCAGCTGATGCTGCTTCTTGATGGCTGGTACCAACTTGATTAGTCCCTTAGGTTGATGGATCTAGAATGTTGTAATAAGTCAGTCCACCTTGACCAACTGGAAATCCATGAATCGCCTCTCTCATGGCGTTATGGAATATATCCATGAAAGCTTCGTTATGGCTTGATATGGCATCATGAACAGATTTGTCTACAACTTCCTTAAAGAAATGCTTGTCTTCATCTTCAGTCGTGTCTGTCTGCCCATGTAGTAGAACTCTTGGTAGCAGAAATTTTTGAACAATTGTGTTGTCACGTGTTTTGGTATAGGACAACAAATATTTGTTCTAAAACTCTTCTATAGCTTTGTTGATGATACCATTATCCTCATCAGGTAGATCTTCATAATGCAGCATAAGGATGTCGTTGTTGTTGTGAACCGCCATGACGATTGTGGGGTCCCACCGAGCGTACCTGAAATGTATGTCGACATAGAATTTTCATCCCGTGTCGAGGACACACGCAGCAAGTCTGAAGGGTCTGCTCGATGGAGCTGTAGATCCACTAGCTTCAGCGCAGGGATGGTCGATCCTGCGTACTCCTCCCAAGACGTGCTAGTCAATTTGACCCTATAATTAACAAGAAGAGAAAGCTTATTAGTAATTAAGGGCAAAACTTGCCAATGTTGCCAGACAACCCCGAATGTGTGGCTCTAAGAGCCGATATGAAAGGAGATCGACTAAACAGTCGATTCCAGCATATTCATGAGAATAAATCGGTTAAAGCTCATCGGATTGTATAAGAAGAATCGGTTATCATTCAAGATAAATGTCATTATTTGAGCAGATATTAATCAATGGCAATAAGATATTAACAATGATTGGTTTATGGTGAGCCAATGATTACAAGCAACCGAACCCCTTTTATATAAAGAAATAATTCAACATCATTTAACCATTTAATAAAGATAAATCTAATGAACATGTTAAATCTCATCTATCGCTATGACCAGTGGGGTATGAGGCAGAATCATTTAGGCTGTAGAAATAACAATAGACTCGACGACCCTCACTCATTACTAATATTAGTGGGGCATGAGGTAGAATCATGCAAACCATAATACAATAATAAGATCATGGGGTTAACACATCTTTCAACCTATCTTTACTTCAACGGTCTCGTGACACAAAATGCTCGTGAAAGCACTCGATATCGGCTAAAACAGCCGATTTAGGCATAGCGCACAGTTAAAGTCATGACTTATTAGGAATAGATCTACCGAATAACAATCCCCACTTTACGGTGCTAATAGTGGAGTGTGAGGCAGAATCACATAAGCTATGATAACGGGCCATAGAACGGTTTTTGTTAGCCAATAAATCTACTCAAGACGCAACATGCTTTAACCGCACGCTATGCATGATCAAGATTGATGTAAAATAGCTGATAAAACGCAACTCATCGTTTAATGTATAGATTAGATTAGTTTTAGATTAACAAACGATGGGCTAAATATGATATAAGGCCAATCTAGATTAATCCGAATCGGGCAGAGTCATATTGCTGTAATTTAGATGAATAATGAAAGCAATAAGTAATATCAGTAACTTAATGAATCTACCAAAGACTGTCATTCTAAGGTAGAGCGATAACTTGACTATGGGGTGTATGACCCTAGATACCCATGGCAGACCACATGGGCTACGCCCCCATGGGTGGCCTAGCCCACAAGATGAAGCCTTGCGGGGCATGATTCTACTCGGCGCCTTTCGCAAGACATGGGGAAGATATCCTAAAGATGCTACGAGATCTGTTAGGATACATGTGATCCCATAATTCTTATAATATGTTATTACTTTCCGGTTATCTCTCAGATCTAACCGACTTGTAACCCTGCCTCCTGGACTATATAAGGCGGGCAGGGACCCCCTCCAAAATCATGGCATATCATACGATAGCTAATACAAACCAACAGACCACAGGAGTAGGGTATTACGTCATACTGACGGCCTAAACCTGTCTAACCCATGTGTCTCTGTTGCCTTCTTGTTCTTGATCTCGCGCTCCTCTACCAATCAATCTACCTTCATGGGATACCCCTCGGAGGACTGTCGATGATATTCTATCGATAGTTAGCGCGCCAGGTAGGGGTGTGTATGCTGTTTCCTTATCGAACAAGATGGCTTTTTCATAGGCTCTTTGTCCCTTCTGTAGCCCGGCCAGATCTTCATGGTCGGATCCATCTCATGGGTCATCAACGCTGATGGAGTCGGAGAGCTCCTCGAGCCGGTGTAGATCGGTTCTATGCCGACCACCCCCGCACCTGTAACTACAGATCTGATCTCGAAGTCGATTCCGAGGTCTCCTTTAGCAATAACTCGTCGCCCGCTTCCTCGCTACCAGAGGAGGCAGATCAACAACGATGATTTTATCGAATCCATCGATCGGGTCGGACTGAAGCTCGCCGATTATCTCTCTACCATCGAATTGGCTTTAGACACTCTGGTTCAGCACCGACCACCCTCCAATCTAGATCTATCGGAGGTTGCTTGAGAAACTGTAGGGGCTACGGCCCTACTCTTTGGGTTCACCAACGCTGTCGCCGCTTACCAACATGCCCTGAGGGGCAAACTCGCCAACCAGGTGGACTACGCCCATCTACTCACCGACTAGGTCGCCGTCCAGCTTCCGCCAGCCGTCAACATGCTACACTTAGGCCAAAGCCCTAGGGTGCCCCTCTAGACAATCCCAAAAGAAACTCCAGTCTTTGAGTCTCAAGGCTCTACGGAGACCCTTGCCAAAACCTTCTCCAAGCAACTCCTCCTTCCCCCCTTCTAGGCTGGTGCGATCTTCAATGTCAGCATCGATAGCCCTCCTCGGAATGGTGAAACCGAGGAGGAGCGCATTGCTTGGGAGAACCAAAACATCAACCACACGCAGCGGTGAGAAAACAAGGTAGCCATTGCGAGGGCTAAGGCTGCTCAGAATAATCGGCTCGATTCTCAAGGAAGACCGCTCCTGCTCCACCGTGACCTCGATGAATAATTTCTCCGTGTTGATGGCCACGACGTCTTCAAGACTCCAAGTGCTAATTTAGCAGTAGCTGCCAATGAGCTCACTCGTTTCCCTCAAATGCCCAAGCTCGTCAAGATCACCGCCATGCTTAAAGCGGCTCACAGTCAGGTCAATGAGATTCATGAGGATTAGAGACCTTCGTGCTCTACGAGCATGATTCACCGATCAGCTGCGCTGAGATCCAATCGCTGTCCTAGTCAAAGCTGTTTCACTGACCAGTCGCTACCTCTCTAGGGGGGAGCCGGGGGCCATAATGCCAAACACCATCGCCAACACGACTAGGAGGTCGAACAGGACGCTCAAGTACACCTTAGCAACCTTCGGGATGCGCAATGGCGTATCGAGCAACGTCGCTTCGGCCGCCACGAAGACGAATTGCGTCGCCGCCAGGAGTACAAGCAGGAGTATGGCAACCCGAACTCAGCTCTCGAGCCTATCCCTGACCGTAATGCTACAGACGACGGTGTCGACAACCCTAAGGGGCCTCCAGCTTTCATAAGGGCACTCCGAACACTTCAGTGGCCCCGTAGTTTTAAGAACACTAGGGTCGAGCCCTATGAAGGTAGAATGAACCTGACACAGTGGCTATAGGCTTACGCCACTGCTGTTCGCACCGCCAGAGGAGACACTAGCGTCATGGCAAATTATCTCCCCATCATGCTCACGCCACCTGCCATGAGCTGGTTTACCAGCCTTGCGCTAGACTCCATCGGATCCTGGGAAGAGCTGAAGAAAGTCTTCACCGACAACTACATGACCACGTGTACTCGACCTGGCACCAAGCAGGATCTCAGACGCATCAACCAAAAGCTATCCGAGCTCCTCCGTAGCTACATTCAATGTTTCTCCGAGATGAGGAATTCTATTCCCAACATCACGGAAATTGAGGTCATCACCGCCTTTATCCGAGGACTCCACCATCGAGAGCTCCGCTCCAAGTTCAACCGCAAGACAACCACCAG
The DNA here is from genome assembly GCF_019320115.1 of Miscanthus floridulus. Taxonomy (NCBI): domain Eukaryota; kingdom Viridiplantae; phylum Streptophyta; class Magnoliopsida; order Poales; family Poaceae; genus Miscanthus; species Miscanthus floridulus. The sequence goes on along the minus strand of NC_089585.1, from coordinate 126,028,381 downwards.
CATCGGTGAGATGATAACTACAGCCAACCAGTATGCCGATGCCGAGGAAGTCGAGGTGCACTTCAACAAGGATGCAGGCACTCATTAACCGTCTCATCGATACGACGACCGCCCTAACGATCGGTGCCACCATGATCGTCGCCTCGACGACCGTGGCTACCATCGCGACAGCGGTCATGATCGGACAGGAGGACATAGGCCTAGCCAAAATCACCGCCACCGGCCAGAACACATCGTCGCCGCCGTCAGTCAACCTCACGCCAAGCGTAACTATGATGAACAGTACCAAAAGATTCTTGATGGCCCGTGCCCTCTTCACAAGGATGCCAAACACAAGATGAAGGACTGCATTGGTTTGGCTAAGGAGTTCCAGGACAAGAGGCTCGACAACGATGCCAATGATGGACCTGGAGGTCGCCAACTACCTAGGGGCAACAACAATGCATTTTAGGACCACGATAAGGTGGTTGCCACCATCTTTGGGGCTCTCGCCTCTACTAAGAGCAGAAGAGAGCGAAAGCTCGTAGCACGGCAGGTGCTCTCCATTACTACGGAAGACGCCACCACTAACCCCATCTATTGCCCATGGTCCGAGGTCCCCATCACATTCAGTAGGGCCGACCAGTGGGCGGATATTCCTTACACAGGGCATTTTCCCCTCGTCCTCGATGCAACCATACAGAAGGTGCTCTTCAAAAAAGTGCTCGTCGACGGTGGAAGCGCTCTAAATCTCCTCTTCGCCGGAGCCCTAAAAGAGCTGGGCCTCAATTTGTCAGATCTCACGCCTTTTGACTCTACCTTTGGGGGTGTGGAGCCAGGCAGGGCCTCCAAACCGCTTGGAGAGATTACCCTACCAGTACAGTTCAGCACGGCAAGCAACTACCGCATCGAACATATCAACTTCTACGTCGCTGACTTCGACACCGCTTACCACACCATACTTGGTTGGCCAGCTCTGGCCAAGTTTATGGCCATGCCGCACTACACCTATCTAGTGTTGAAGATGCCTTCGCCTGCTGGAGTCTTGGCCCTATGGGCCAACCTCACCATCGCCTACGCTTGTGAGATAGAGAGTCTTGCCCTCGCTGAAGCTACTGACCTCTCCACCCAGATGGCTAGCATGGTCGCCGAAGCCAAGTTGGTGCCTACCAAAGACATGGAGATCCCAGAGCTAGAGCCTCCCCATGCCTCCGGCAAGTCAAAGGAAGTCAAGGAGGTTGGCCTCGGCCTCGATGATCCCTCCAAGACCATGAAGATTGGGGCTCACCTTGACCCTAAATAGGAAAGCATGCTCGTCTCCTTCCTACGTGCCAACGCTGATGTGTTTGCCTAGAAACCTGCATACATGCTGAGGGTACCATGGGAGAAGATCGAGCACTCCTTGAATGTCTCACCGACCGCCAAACCGATCAAGCAAAAACTCTACCAATTTGTGCCAGACAAGAAGGAGGCTATTAGGGTAGAAATAAAATGGCTCTTAGCTGCCAGATTCATAAAAGAAGTGTATCATCTAGATTGGTTAGCAAACAACGTTCTTGGTCAAAAAAAGAATAAAGAATGGAGAATGTGTGTTGATTATACTGATCTTCACAAGCACTACCCTAAAGACCCCTTTAGCCTACCTCGGATAAACAAGGTCGTAGACTCCACCGCCGGCTATGAACTACTCTTCTTCCTTGACTGTTACTCTGGCTATCATCAGATCTCCCTCAAGGAAGAAGACTAGATCAAGACGTCGTTCATTACACCTTTCGGTGCATACTGCTACACAACTATGTCCTTCGAACTCAAGAATGCTAGGGCTACCTATCAAAGGGCCATCCAGATGTGCCTCGACCTACAGATCGGACGCAATGTCGAAGCCTACATAGATGACATGGTCATCAAGACCAAGACCACCGATAACCTTATTGCCGACCTCGAAGAAACTTTCGCCAACCTGAACAAGTACCGATGGAAGCTAAACCCTTCAAAGTGCATCTTTGGAGTTCAATCCGGTATACTGCTGGGCTACATCGTCAGTGCTCGAGGTATCAAACCTAACCCTAACAAGGTCTTCGCCATCACCAATATGAAACGGCCGACATGCGTCAAGGATATATAGAAGCTTACAGGCTACATGGCTACTTTAAGTCGCTTCATTTCACACCTCGGTGAAAAAGGGCTACCTTTCTTCAAGCTCCTCAAGGCCTCCGAGCGTTTTTCCTGGTCGGAGGAGGCATACTCAGCTTTTGAGCAGCTCAAGGTGTTCTTAACAAAGCCTCTGATCATGATGGCGCCATGTCCAGATGAAACTCTGCTAATATACATCGCCGCTACTTCTTACGTCGTCAGCATAGCTATTGTCATCGAACGCGAGAAAGCTGGGCACACTTATAAAGTGCAACCTCTGGTTTACTTCATCAGTGAGGTATTTAATGAGCCCAAAACTCGTTATCCTTAGGTACAAAAGTTGTTATATGCCATTCTTATTTCATCGCGCAAACTTCGACACTACTTCAAATACTACAAGATAGTCGTGGTCACTGAGTTCCCTCTAGGGGACATTCTGTGCAACAAGGAGGCCAACAACCGCATCATCAAGTGGGCCATTGAGCTCGGTACTTACTCCATCGAGTTTAGAAGCAGGCCTACCATCAAGTCGCAGGCACTCACTGATTTCATCACTGAGTGGACAGAGATCCAAGAACCTATCGCTGCCACTTGCCCCGAGCATTGGGTGATGTACTTCGACGGTGCTCTTAACATCAATGGTGCTGGAGCAGGCATTCTGTTCATTACACCGACCAAGGATAAGCTCCAATATGTTCTCCAAATACACTTTCTGGCCTCCAACAACGCCGCTGAATATGAATCTTGTCTCCACAGACTCCGTATAGCCATCGAGCTCGGCATCAAATGCCTCATGGTGTACGGGGATTCTGCATTGGTCATTAACCAGCTTAACAAAGACTGGTCTTGCTCCAGCGAGAAGATGGACGCATATTGCGCTGAAATCAGGAAGCTTGAAGGAAAATTCTACAGCATCGAGTACCACCATGTGGTACGTGACCAAAATTAGCTCGCCGATCACTTATCAAAGTTGGGCTCTTCTCGCGCCGTGATCCCGCCAGGGTCTTTGTTCAGGATCTCCTAATGCCATCCATTAAAGAAGATAAGAGAGTTTAGGAAGTTCCTCCCGCCAAGCAATTGGTGCTTATAGTAGCTTCGTTGACCGCTGATTGGAGGGAGCAATTCATCAAGTACCTCACCAACGCTGAGGTACCCGCCGACAAGATTGAAACCGAATGCCTAATTCGTCGAAGCAAGCATTACGTGCTGGTGGATGGCAACTTGATGGGGAAAAGCGCTAAGGAAGGGATACTATAGAAATGCATCACCCAAGATGGAGTAAAGCTACTTCTCAAAATTCACTCTGGTTCCTATGGCAACCACGTGGCCTCTAGAAACCTAGTTGGCAAAGCTTTTCGAGCTAGCTTTTATTGGCCCACGGCCATCTCCGATGCCGAAGATCTCGTCTGGTGCTACGAAGGATGTCAATTTTTCGCCAAGCAAATACATGTACCGGCTCAAGAACTATAGACCATCCCAGCTTCCTGGCCTTTCGCATGCTAGGGACTAGATATGATTGGGCCTTTCAAGCTAGTGCCATGTGGTTTCTGGTATGTATATGTTGCCATCGACAAGTTCTCCTAGTAGATTGAGTACAAACAACTCGTCTCGTCTACCGCGAAGAAAGCAGTCGAACTCTTTGAAGAAATCATACATAGATTCAGTATCCTGAACAGCATCATCACCGATCTCAGAACTACATTTACTGGCCATCACTTTTGGGACTTCTGCGAAGACCGGTGCATCTCTGTTAAATATGTCTCCATTGCCCATCCTAGAGCCAATGGCCAGGTCGAACGGGCGAACGGCATGATCCTTGATGCCCTCAAAAAGAGGCTATATCAAAACGAAGAAAGACATCTGAGCAGATGGCTCAAGGAACTACCAGCTGTGGTCTGGGGACTGCGCACTCAAGCAAGTCACAGAACCGATGTGTCTCCATATTTTTTGGTTTACGACTCGGAGGTCGTACTTCAAGCGGATGTTGCCTTCTGAGCACCTAGGGTAGAAAACAATGATGAAGAGCAAGCTATGGGTGTTTGGATAGAGGACGTCGATAGGGCTGAGGAAGAACACTTGATCTCCTATGTCCGCATAGCCAAATACCTAGAAGGTTTGCGGAGATACTACAACCGCAACGTAAAAGGTCGTTCATTCACCATCGGTGACCTTGTTCTCCATAGAAAACAAAAAACTGAAGGGTTGCACAAGCTCTCCTCCCCTTGGGAAGGGCTTTACGTCATCAAAGAGGTCACCTGACCAGGGTCTTATCGCCTAAGTGACTTAGACAGAATCGATGTTCCCCATTCATGACACAACGAGCACCTTATATGTTTCTATCCTTGAAACGCTCCAGATATGTACTCTCCACTTTATGATAAATAAAGTTTTAGTCTCCATAATTTGTCTCCATTTTTTCTCCATTACTTCTCAATCTCCACATACGGTCGCCGATCATTACGATACTCAATAATGAGCTCTAATACAAAATCACCGAATGATTTCTCTAAATCGCCGACCACAATTTTGCCAAATAAGTTTCTCCAATGCTCCGAAGTTCTCGCCGAACGATCTCTCCAAATTGCCGAAACATTTTCACCAAAAATCGCCGAATACGTTTTCTCCTAGTCGCCGAACACATTTCCTCCAAATCACCAACGTATTACGCCACACGCTTTCTCCGAACCACCGAACTTTCTCCTCTAAATCTCCAAAGATTTTCGCCAAACGAGTTTCTCCAAATCACCGAACACTTTACTCTAAACGTCCAAGATATTTTGCCGCTCAGCGAGCAGCCTATTTTCTTTTCCGTGCTCTGCGTCATGGGTGGTCAACTGTAGTTTCTTGGTCTCGCCTATTTCTCCTACACGTGCACAGGCTCGGCGCTCGACGTTATTGATTATGGGCTATCCAAGGCCGAGAGCACAGCATAGAGCTAATTGCTTGGTCGCCGCTTATACTATCTTTATCTCCAAGTTCGTACAACAACCGCCGAGCAGGACACGTTCCGCGCTGTTTTCTATGGAGAAGACCCAGTCACCGATCTCTCCCTACACGTGCCACGGGCTCCATGCTCTGCGTCATTGGTGGTCGGCTGTGGTTCCTAGGTCACGCCTGTTACTCCTACACGTGCATGGGCTCCGCACTCGACGTTATAGACTATGGGCTGACCAAGGCCATAGGGATCAGTAGCAAACCAACTATTCGAACGTAACTTAAACTACGCATAATCGCATCAGGATTAAAACTACAAAGATTTTTTCTCTGAAATACAAGCAAACTGCATATACTTCATACACATGCGCCTTATAAGATTAATCGCATACATAAGTGTTTTTACGCCTTCACGTGTTTTGACTGCACTGTCCAGAAATTACAGGTGATATCCGCTAGGAGGATCATTGTGCCCCGCCATCGCCATCCATTTCGCCGAACAGGTCTATATCGCCTGCCAGCTTCTTTGCTACTTCCTCCACCTCATCCTCGAGCTGCTGGGTCTCCGCTTCGCTTAGTCCTTCGGCGAACCCACCCCCTATTGCCTGAAGGTTAGTGGCTAGGATAGTGGGATCAAACCATAGCAAGGGCGTGGGTAGCGGCTGGTAATAACGGCATTATGATTGAAGCCCTTGAAGCTCTCCCACCCCATCTTGCACCTTTCGATGACGATGTCCGGGCGCAGTGGCCTACCATCGGGCTGAGGAGCCACTTCTGGTTCAACGCAGTCAAGCACTGGTCTGATTCCAGCAACCACGGTGTCGAACTTGTCCCTTTGGGTCTGGCCGTCCTGCTCTAGCACATCGAATTGTGCCTTGACCCTCAAACGATAGTCTGCAAGCATTACAAAGTTCCATCAAGCGCGGAAATTACTTCAGCGGTAACCCCGACCAGGGAATACTCACTGTTTAGCTCCTTGACTAGCTTGCTAGCTCGCCCTATCTCCTTTGCCTTCTCCTCTCGGAGTTGTTCGAGGGCCTGGTGTAGCTAGCTGAGCTCTACATCTTGTTCTACAAGTACAACAGTCAGCATCAAAAGTAAGCGTATCCAACTGTGTAGAGCATTTTTGTCGAAGACACGTACCTTTCTTCTGCTCAGAGATTTTCTGCAGCTGTTCCAAATGCTCAGAAGCATCCTTCAGTTGTGTGGAGGCAGTGGCCAGCTCCTCACACTTGCTCCACAGTTGTTCTTTTGCAATCACCAGCTATTCAGATAGGGTTCCTTCTGATGCTCCAGGTCCCACGCATTGGATTCAGCAAGGTCTCGCTCGCGCCGGGCCCTCGGAGTGTGTTTCTCCGAGAGTTTTATCGCCTCTTTGAGTTTTTTGTTCTCCTCGGCAAGGGGCTCCATTCTCTTTATTAACTAATGCCGCTGCTTGGCAGTCCGATTTATTCCCTAAAATTCACAAGGATAATAACGCTATTCGATCTCCAACGTCAACAATGAATGATTCAGATTCATTACTAACCTCGATTTGTTTTACTACTCCGGCGAGGGTGGATTTCAGCCTCCTTATCTCCTTGGGGTGTCTTCTTCTTCAACAACTACCACCTCGTCACCGCGCCTATGGATGATTCGAACGGATTGGGTTTGGGGATCAGCACAAACGATCTCCTCCACCTCGTCCTCTTCTTCCGCAGTAGCGGGAGAACCTGTGGGAGGGCTCTGTGGCTAGACAAAGGGCCCGACCATGCCCCATGATGCCTTTGGGGGTGCCTTTAGCTCCGAGGGGGCCATCGGTTCGGTCGACCCAGACTCTGGTGTTTCGTGGGCAATTCCAGCTTCAGCTCCCAAAGGTCCGGCTGCAACCACCGTTGCATCAGGTATTGTCACCGCCTTGTTTGTCACCGGCGCTGACCTTCCGCCATGTCCAAGTCCTCCCGCAGTAGTGGTTGAGTCTTTCGCTGGCTGCTGAGCACCTGGGGATTCCAACATGGGAGCTAACAGTGTTACCTCCACTCCAAGATCAGCCTGAGGTTGCTCGGCCGGGTACGGGTCCTCTGTCTGCCTTGCACTACATCAGATCATCTATTCAAGCGGCAAAAAAGCTAAGATGAGATAGGAGAGTAACTCCAACATGAGAATACTAACTGTTTGGTTTGCTGGTGCAATTTTTTGAATCGGCGATGCCTGCCCGAGCCCCTAGGAGCAGCTGCGGGGTTGATCCCCTTATCCTAGGGTAAAGGTCTCGACTCCTCCATAGTCGACCTTTGCTCCATCAGCTGCTCGGGGACTCCCATTGCCTGCCTAGTGGGAACCTCTGTCGTTTGATGCTCGGGGACTCCTTCGCTTCCCCTTGGTTGCTCCTCCGTGCGTGTACTGCTTGGAGGTGTTTGGGTGCTCGGAGGAGGAGCAACTAGATCTTCGTCGTCATTAGACCACTCGAGCACCACAGTCCTTCATAGTTGAGTGGTCTGGTCGCCACCAAGTGAGATGCCACCCTATTTGCGGGGAGCAGCAGCTGCCGTTTTTCTCTTCTTCTAGGTTGGCTCGTCTGTCGCTACCCTTTTTCCCCACACTTTCTCCATCAACAGGGGCAAAGTCTCCTTCCGACCAGCGTTGGCGCCTCTAGATTCTGATGAGGTGCTAGCTGCATCTTCTTCAGACCGAGCTGGTCGCCGGACATCTACTCCCCTCGACCAATCAACCCTCAGGACACCGGAGAAGTACACCGCTCTCTCCTATGAATGGATCTTTGCATAAGTAAATTAGTTCATAGCTCATTCATTTTTTAGGATTAAAAGTCTTGGGAATACAAATAGAGATGATTACCTCCGGGAGCGGATATGAGCAATTGAAGGCTCTCGTTTCCTTTGGCCAGACGAACAAAATGTTGGAGGCGAATAGCTCTGTGGCCCACCCCATGACATCCTTCTTCGTTAGTCTTTTCGGCCTCTCCCGGGTCCCATCGTCATCACCTCTGTAGTCAAAACCTGGGTGGGCCCTCTCCTTGCAGGGCTAGATACGGGGCACTATGAAGCTTGCTGCCACCAGTTTGCCTCTAATTTCCACACCTTTGATCAGGTCGAGGAGCTCCATCACTTGTTCCATTTTAGCACTGTTTGGTTTCTCCGACCAGCTCCTCTGGTTCTCTAGGATATGATGAACGTCGCAGCGGATTGCAAGGTGACTCTGTTTCATGTAGAACCATTTGGAATTCCACCCTTTCAGCGAAGTGCTCAGTGGTACGTTGATATACTCATTGACCATTCCATCCCGGAGCTGCAAGTAGACGCCGCCGACCACCTTGGAACCACCACCACCTTTCTTCTTCAACCAGAATAGGTGTCTGAAGAGGTTGAAATGTGGCAAAACCCCTAGAAACGACTCGTAGAAATGGATAAAGATTGAGATGTGCAATATGGTATTTGAGTGGAGATTGCACAAACCGACCACCCAAAGCTCCATCAAATCCCTAAGGAATGGGTGAACAGGAAAGCCCAACCCATGCCAAAAAATAATCTTCAAAGACTACAACTTCATCGGTGTTAAGCATTGGGAAGGGCTCACCAAGGGCTGGCCGCCATCCGGTGGTTACGCAGTCAGGGAGAACACCGACTTCCACCAATCTGTTTAACTCCGCTTCTCCCGTACGCAACGGGACCCACTCTTCATCACGCCGTGCTTCGGTTCCTGCTTTCTTTGGACTTGACTTCTTCGATTTGGCGTTTTCCTTCTTCGGCGCCATCCCTCGAAATCGATTAGGGTTTGGTGGCGAAGGTTTCTGTGGATGCGAATCTAGAAATGCGAAAGCTTTGGAGGAAGACAAAGTGGCAAAGGTGGGAGCCCAAATGGCGGCGGCACGGTTATAAAGCATGTTCTCCACCTCTTCGCAGTCGAGGGTTTTTGGGAAACCGTTCCCACGATTTACGCCTCTTCGAATTCTCCACAACAGCAAGGTAGGCCGTACCGTGGGCTCTTGCGCTACCACAGCCCATGTCGTCCATTTAACGCTGCCATTAGTTGCTACTCACCAAATAATCACCAACTTCTCTGCCATTTATTGAGGCTCAGTAACCATTACTGTATAGCCGTGACTCCGATTTTTTCTCCAAGGCTAGATTTCTCCAAAATCGTCGCTCACAGCTCGGGGATTGGCTGCCTGCTTGGCTGGTCATTCATTATTTCTATGTTTCTGACCCTAGCACCACATGACTACGTCATCTACTGTTAGGCTCGGGGATTAAGTGGGCACACTTCATCTTGCGGTGAATGTGCTTGTTTTTTCTTGAAGACTCCGTGCCTCTTGAAGCTAATGAAGATTATCTTCTTTTCCTATGGTCGGACTCTAAGTGGGCACACTTGGTTTACTGCGAAGAAATTTTCAATTCTGGACTTGAGCTCCTTACACCCTTATGGCAAGCCGTACTTGGAATATGTTGCTCAGCTGCGGTTCACGCTGCTCGGCGATGGCGCACGCTGCTCGGCAACTGCTCACAACTGCTCGGCGACTCATCGCGGTGGTCGGACCATGAGTTTGACTGCTCGGCTTTATTCGCACCTGCTCGGACGAGCTCAAGATGGCGTTGCACAACGGGTACAAGGCGCTCGGGGACTAGCTATGGGGTGTACGATCCCGGATATCCATGGCAGACCACATGGGCTGCGCCCCTATGGATGGCCCGACCCACAAGACAAAGCCTTGCGGGGCACGATTCTGCTCGGCGCCTTCCGCAAGACATGGAGAAGATATCCTAAAGATGCTATGAGATCTGTTAGGATACGTGTGATCCCATGATTCTTGTAATCTGTTATTATTTTCCGATTATCTCTCAGATCTAACCGACTTGTAATCCTGCCTCCCGGACTATATAAGGCGGGCAGGGACCCCTCCAAAATCACGGCATATCATACGATAGCTAATACAAACCAACAGACCACAGGAGTAGGGTATTACGTCATACTGATGGCCTGAACCTGTCTAACTCGTGTGTCTCTGTTGCCTTCTTGTTCTTGATCTCGCGCTCCTCTGTCGATCAATCTACCTTCGTGAGATACCCCTCGGAGGACTGCCGACGATATTCTATCGATATTGACCTTGATCTAGTTCAGGCAGTGAGGGTCGACCGGATCGATGCAGTCATACTTGAACTAGGCAAGAATCGATAACTAACTTATATTAGAGTCACAGTAGAGGTCGACCGAATCGATGCAGCCGTACGAACAGAGGTATAAGCCATGACGGTACTTACAACAAGCAGTGGTGGTCGACCGAATCGATGCAACCGTACTTGCTGAAGAACTCGCTGAGATCTACTCTACTCCTACTCCTAAGGGGTGGCTAGAGCCGAAAAAGTAAATGACTTGTATATTGGATTGATTGTTGTTTTTACAATAGCCGGAGTTCGGTATTTATACTCGGGGCCTGTGCACGACTCTGTCTAAGCACGACACATCACAATTTTTGACCCTAGAGAAAACATTTTTAATTTAAGATAACTTGGACTCTAATCTTTCTCCTTTTGTAGAGTCCATCATGTTTCGTCCTGGCACCGATCGTAGCATTTGCCATTATTTGCCAACGCTGCCTGAAGAAAGCCGATTCCAGTGCTGCATTCGAATCAGCTGATCCCGATCCGCACGCAATTGATTCCCTACTGATATGATCTTGGGAGCTTTCGAGTCCCTGTGACTCTTCTTCTAAATTTTGGTGTAAACAAATATTAATATTTTTAAATATATATTTAGTTAAAGTTATTTCTCGGAAAGCAAAAACAATAGATATTTAGGGACAGAGAGAGTAAATGCTAGCAGTGTTATACGAAAATTGGGGCTCCTTTTCTTCAGTTTTTTTAATATACTAGCCAATGCCCGTGCGTAGCTACGGGCGCTAAAACTATGTTAATCTCATTTGTTGCTCCCATAGAAAGTTTTTTGAAACAATGTTAGCGCCAATAATGAAGTTAGAGGGACACATGATCCATTAATTTGTATATGTGGAAACAAAATGTCGATGAAACTATATAAGGTATGATTGTCGAAATCCGTCAAAATGAAATCAATCAATTTCACATACCCTTTCTTCTTCTTTTTTCTTTTTTTTTTGTGAATCATAGTACAGACGTCCTTGAGTGTTGCACTTGAATCGCTCTTGCCGTCCATCGTATCATATTACCGCTATGCTGATTGGTGAGATGAGTCATCAGGGATTAAGAGATTGGTCACCCAGTTACTCATCAAGATGCTTCACGGGTCACGGCTGAGGCACTCATGCCTGGACGGTGGAAGTAGAAACAGGAACAGAAAGGAAGCCGAACACTGGCGCCTGGCGGACGCGGAGTCGTGGACGGAGCTGAATCACCAAGCACGCGTCTCCTTACCTTTCGCCTGGGCCCTCAGCGTGTGGGCTTCTCAAGTTCTCATCACGCGGACGCGGCTCCAAAGGCCCAACTGCGGTACCTCTTCGGCGGTTCGGCCTTCGCTCGTCCGCGCATCTTCTTCCTCCGTCGGACTGCAGAGGTCGGCCATGGCTGCCAGGTCCGTGCGCGCTGGGGAGGCGAGGGAGGCTCGCCGGAGGGGAGGTCAGCCGGCCGTCGGACCTCGCCATACTGGTAGATCTGTCCCGGCTACAGTTCTAGCCTCGATGCCAAACCACCACACGCGCGGTCGGACGAAGGGAGCTGCGTCGGTGGCGGTGGGGGCGTGAGGCGTGGCTAGGCTACGGTCGGGCGACATTGGGAGGGGGTGGGGGCGAGAGAGGCGTGCAGGTGCCGACCGGGCGAAGCAGGGACGCGGCGGGGTCGGCGGTTGATGGAGGAGCGGCGGCGGCGTCACGGGACAGGGGTAGGCCGCCGGCGTTGGCGGGGTAGGGGGTGCGACATCAGCTGCCCAGCTGGGGAGGGGCGGCATCGGGAGCAGAGGGCAGACCGCGGAGGAGGCTTCTGTTTTTTCTTCCTTGCTATTGCTATACAGCGGCGACGTCTGGGCGTGTATGTCAGTGAGAGGGCGTGGGCGGTGGGGGCCACATGTCGGCGCAAGCTGGAGCGCCCCGGCTTCACCAGGGATGGTGAACGGGTCCAGTTTGCTCTTTTTAGGGCACGTACAACGGGTCTCTTGGACCCGTCTCGGTGATGACACATTTGCAAAAAGAACCCCACCAATGCGTAGAGACAGAGCCATCGTCGTCTCACGAGACGACGAGGAGAGCTCGTGGCCCGAGGCCGAGTCGCCGGCTCCAGCACCGTTGTACGGGCACCTTACCGACCCCAGAGTCTCGCGGATCCCAGGCGCGCGGGGGGTTCAGTTTGGGCGCGCGCTGGAGGGATTTCTCGCGCCTCGTCCGCATCTAGGAAGAGCAAGGGTGCCTCAACGGCGGCGGCGACGGCGGTGCCCCAGACCCTTCCTCCGCCCAGCCGTCGCGAGCCGCACCGCAGGCTCCGGCCCGGCCGCCGCGAGACGCGCGGGCCAGCTCCGCTGCGCCGTTGGGCTGCGCACGGGCGAGCTCTGTCTCGGCCACCACGAGACGCCCGGCCCAGCTCCGCCGCGCCGCGGGCTGCGCACGAGCGAGCTCCCGCCCCAGCCGCCGTGAGCGCGCAGGCGGGCTTCCTCTATGGTAAGAACACCAATTCTAAATGTATTGTTCCTGTTGTGCGTTGTTGAATGAAGAAGTAGCAGACTTATCTCTGAATTGCCCAGAGAACATAAACAATGCCTTGAAACCCATTAACAAATTGGCAATTGGTTGATGGCTACCAGAAGCGTGGATGAAGTTGGTTAGTATTATCAAATTTATGCCTTCTAATAGTCGTTGGTAGTGTAAATATTTCATGAGTTCTTGTTCAGATCCAACATACTTCAGAAATTTGTAAAAACAATTAACCATTTTGTAAATCTTTCATGAGTTCTTGTTCTACATAAATTATCCACTTGTACCTGCAAACAACCAGTATGCAAAAACACTGAAACAGAGTACACTGAAACAGAGTATCTGATTGTATATTGGTCATTTTAATTACCTTTTGACAGTAATTCATATTCTCAGGGTGCTGCAATTTACAATGTATCTGAAGTATTTGAGAATCCCAGATAGTGAGTTTTATATTCTCTCTTGGTGTCAACAGATAATCAGGTAGTTGGCTCAGAATCGCAAAGCTGCACGCAAAAGCTGGCTGCGAAAGAAGATGATGGTCTGAGCATCAGCGACATGCAAACTGAAGTTCTTTTATTTTCAGCGGTGACTTTCCCAAATTCCTGACAGTTAATTTTTGTCAATGTGCCATAGGCTTACATACAACTTCACTAAAAAAATAGGCTTACATACAGCAGCTTGAGAGCTGTAAGCTGAAGCTTGACAGTTAATTTTCTGCTGCTTTTTTCATCAATGGTGCCCAGGAACTCCTCCATGGACGTGACAATTTCAATAGGACTAAAATGTTTCAGATGCAGGGCTTGGGATGGCCATGTTCAGTCTAGGTGTGCTCATTTCTGAAATTGCGGTGCTTCTCTGATGTCTAGCTAGGTGATCTATCATCTCAGATTGAAGCATTCTAATTCTGAGGAGATACTAATGCTGAGATCAGGTATTTCTTTTATCCCTTATAATTGTGCTGGTTTAGATCACTTTCTTATATAATTGTGTTGTAGTACTTGCCATCTGAATATTTGATTGCTATCTGGACTACAATATTGGTTTTACCTTCCCTTCCATGGACAATTACATTTGTTGGGTTCTGAAAGCTCCCTTACCTTCCTGTACGTAGTCAGGTGATATGCATGAAGAGGTGGAGACTCATAACAGAATGCTATGATGAGCAGGAACAGTGAGCAGCCTCCAGTGTTTTAGTCATGTGTTTGGTTATCTGTTATCTTAAAACTAGAGCCATACGTGACCATGTTTTGGTTATCTGTTACCTGAACATGCCACACCCCTCTAAATTGCATGCTGACACGTGATATCTGATCCATTATCATGTAAATGTTGTTGGTGTGAATTGAGCATAGCTGTGATCCATTTTCTAGCAAATAGCAACACAATGGTATATAAAATGGTATTCATGATTGATCTTGTGGCTATCTGCAAAGCATTAATTAGCTTGCAGATCATTTCTATCCGTGGGTTGTATGACCTGTCTTTTTAGCTGTCTGTACGTTAAATTTAAGGCTCTTAGAGACGACCCCCGTCTGTGGGTTGAACATGCCCTTAGGGGTAGAGATATATATCGGTGAGGCCTGCGTGCTCGATTGTTGTGTTGTCTGGCAGAAGCCAAATAGCGCGGGTGACGTTGCTCTCCGGCCGTTTCCCAAACGGAACAGGTCACTGCTGATACAGCGCGCGGAGGCGTGACCATCTGAACCGTTTCCCTACGGCTTCTGTGGGGATACGGCCAACCCGGCCGCTGCGCGAAGCGCGAGATCTGACGAAGCACGCTGTTGACATTTAGCTCGGCCGCCGCCAAGACACCTCAGACGGAGCGTGATCGTCTACTCCTATTCAAGCTCCAAGGGCGTGCTACGTACCGTCGTCCCTCCCAGTATTTGTATGTGCATGACGTACTTGTCCGGGTACAGTGTACCGCAGAAAGAGAGCACGTAGTACTGGCGTACTACTGCTCCATCTCCAGAATCCATCTATGTGGCTGTGTCCAGAATCCGTAGTGCAGGGCAATTGTTTTTTTTTTTAGCAAAAGTGCAGGGCAATTATTGCGAATACATTACTCGGGCTGGACTGTCTCTGTTCTAGAAGGAAGGGCCACAATATGCTTGTGTATTGTTACAAACTCGCATCTGGTCCCATAAAACCATAAAACCCATGTTGGCCCGTTGTAGGCCCATGAGCAGATAACACTTACCAGAACAATTCTGGAGGGAGCTTACATTACCGTAACCCCCCCCCCCCCCCCCCCCCCCCCCAAAAAAAAAAACGTGCCCATAGAATCATCAATTTATATTTTATACTAGTATTATGGAAAATTTAAGCTTCGGTACAAACACTATAAAAAAGAGAAACCAAGACATGGACTGTTGCAGTACAGTTTCCCATGTCTAAATCTGCAATCCTCAATCATTCCTATGCAGGTTTCTCTTTCTTTTTGCGAGATTTTTTGTTCAAGTTTAAATTTTGATGTGCATAAATAATTGCACTATCCGTCCATTCATATTTTTTGTGGATTTTCGGTACTCTTTAAGTGTGGCACCATGCCTTGGTTAGGTCCTAGCTTCTTTAGGTTGTGATTTTTCTTTTGTGGTAACTAGAAGAATACCCCACGGGTTGATTTTTTAGAAGAAATTAGTTTGTTCTATATATGTAGCATTACTATATGGTATGGGTACTGTGTGTATATATATATGAGCTTGTCTTGTATGTTATCTTATTGCATAAGATTTGATAAAAATCGGTAAACTAATGGAAGAAAAGCAAATTGAACATTATAGATCAATTATAGAAGGATAGGACGATTCAACAAATAGTATATGCAGATGGCTTGCACCTTAATAGATTAAAGATAAAAAAAGTATTGCATACGACAGAGATGATGTGGAATATTTATAATTAATAAGAGATCACATACCTTGCATGAAAGAATTAAGTTAGTGAGACAGTGGCAAATGATGTGCACCTTTGTACCAAGGAATTGAACATCATAGGGATTAGCTTTAATAGAGCACATAAATATTGATATGGATATGGATATAGACATATGCCATGTTCGTTTGACTGATAAGCCATGACTGAAAGTACTGTTGGCTGATTTGTTGTGAAAGAAAAATATTGTTTGTTGGCTGAAAAAGTACGGCTTATAAGCAAGCGAACTGGGCGATAGATGTTGGACGGCACCACCCTTGGTCGATTTAGATACATGTACTGTTTACCTCCTCGTGTTGTTCCTATATCCTAGAGCAAATGTGGATTCACTTTATATCAATAACAATAACGATAAGCAACAGGGCAACGCCAGGATCGATGGGCCTTGAGTGAGGTTAGGCCAGATTTAATGGAAGTTTTATTCTTATATTAAATATATGGCGACACACTAGAAAATAGCATGAGCGGACTTTTTCGGAGAACAGAGAGTCAAATTTCCAACCCGTAAGTCGCACTTCAGGATCCCTACCATTACCATTGTGCTATGCACACGTTCTACACTTTGTTTAACCTCTCGTAGGGTATGTTCGGTTGATATTAAAGCCGGCTGAAGCTGATTTGTTGTTAGAGAAAAATACCGTGGATTCTAGCGGATAAGCTGGCCGGAATGGACGTTTTTTAAATATCTCATCAAAACCATTTACACACCTATTATAGGCGAAGGTACATAATTTAGTCCTGTGCAGTCCTCTGTCAATGGTAAAGTCTACCTAGTACGAGACTTTGATGGATCGTGTAGGGTTTCCTTTCGTCAAAGATTCTTTTGACGGGTTACTGGCATGCCGTATGAATGGTACTGTTCACATTGTATAGGCTACCTCGGTCAACTGCAAAGTATGAAAGGAATGGAGGACCAAACATGCAGCAAGAGAAGTTTGCTTCTTCATGAATACAGCAAAAGAGGAATTATCAATAACATAATCCCACCTGCAGTAATCCATCGACGGAGCTAATTTCTACCGAATGCTGCTGTCAGCTCCAATCACGAATTGCGCGGCAAACAGTACCAAACAGCCAGAGCTGGCAGTGAAAGATGGCTGCATGCTGAAATGGAGGTCGAGAGCAAAGACGAGGTGTCGGTGTTTTGGAACCGGTGATCCCTCAACCGACGAGTGAATTTATGCTGCGTGCCCCTAATTCCCGATGGTGATGCAAAGAGACACAAGGTTTATACTGGTTCAGGCAATCGACGCCCTACGTCCAGTCTGAGATCGATCTTGTATTCCTTGCACCGGAGTGCTCGTAGTAGGGGGTTACAAGCTAGGCGAGAGAGGGAGCTAGCCCCAGGTCTCGACGGGGGCGGTGCGGGCTGCTTGAGGCGTTGTTCTCAAGCAGCGCGTAAGTGTGTGGTTCTATGGGTGAGTTCCTCTTTCTGTTCCTTCTTCTCCCTCCCTAGAAATGGCCCTGGTCCCTCCCTTTTATACTCCAAGGGAGAGCCAGGAACGTACATATGTTGCTACATAGCATTCTATGAATGGGGATGGCGTATCCGAGCCCTGCAGCTAGCCACTGTTGCGGTATGGTCGATGGAGTGGCTCCGTCCTTGTCGTGTAGAAGTGACGCGCCGATCATACGTGATCCTGTGCGTCGTGGGGCTCCAGTACAGCTTGAGGCAGGACATGGCGGGTGACGTGCCGGTCATCGTGCGATGACGTCGTAGAGAGCCGAGGCTCTGCAGATGCCAAGGCTGAGCCATCGTGGGGGGCTTCGGCGGACATGGATCCTCAGGCCGCCGAGCCCCTGAAGCAAACTGCCGAGGCTTTGGAGGGAATTATTGGTTCTGGGTACTGATTTCGAGGCCACAGTATCCCGGACGTGGCTCCCCACGCCGCGTTGTTCTCGGAGCAGGAGTTGGCAGCACAGTGAGGCATGGGCGTCAACCATGTGCATGGCGGTGGGCACAGTGGCGGGCCACCCCTGCCCAGTCCTGCCTCCCGTCCCGTCGGCCATTCCGCTGTACTGTGCCGAGCATGCGGCCGATGTCAGTGGCAGCAGTTGGCTGAGTTAATGCGACGCGACGTTTTGTCAGAGGGACAGGTGAAGGAAGGGGCAGCGGAGTGTTGCCGAGCCTACCTTGCGTGAGGCGGAGGGTCGGCGACCCGGCCGGGGCCTGCGACGAGAGGGGGTCGGCCGAGGCCTTCGGTGGGGGATCGCCCGAGGCCAGCGGTGAGGGGGCCTCGAGCGATACGGAGAATTGGCCGAGGCCTTTGGTGAGTGGTCGCTCGAGGCCAGCGATTGATTTTTACGAAGTCTAAGCAGTCGTTTTTTGGTTATTGCTTGGGGTACCCCTTCTCACGGTATCTGACAGTAGCCCCCGAGCCTTGGGGGGAGTGGAGGCACTCCCCCTGAGGTTCTGACGAGAATTGACTCTTGATAGTTCCTGTTGGGATAGTGTTCCGTGTTTAAGGTTTCCGTGGGTGCGCGCGAGCGCACCCGCCGGGTGTAGCCCCCGAGGCCCTGGAGGAGTGATCTCACTTCTTCAGGGGCTTTTTTCTCTTTCGAGTGAGGGGTTTTCATTGTGCTTGCCGAGCCCGTGGATGCGAGTTCGGATCGCTGGGCCTCAACGATGCTGCGGGAAGAGCCCCTTAGCCTCTGCCTGGAGCGAGAGGTCCATCAGGGGTTCCTCCGGCTTTTTGTACGACCCTCGCGCTTCCTTTTCGCTCGGAAGGAGGGGTGGAAGATGCCATGCTACCCTCGGTGGGCGCGAGCGATGGCATTTCCTGTGAGCTGTTATCGGGTAAGTCCGAGTGGAGGCCCGCACCCCGTTCGCTGGGGGGCGGCTAGCAGTCCGGGGACGCGCTCCAAGAGTACCGGAGGGTTTCTCTAGTGGGTGCCGAGGCTGTTCGCTGGGCCTCGGTGGCTCGGTGCCTCCCTACGGTGGGATCCCATTCGGAGACCTCCCTGCCGGTCTCGGACACGACACAGGGCGTCCCAAGCGTTTCGCTTGCTTAGGCCTTGGCCTCGTACAGGCTCGCCCGTAGTCGCCCCTGACTCTGTTGCCCTGGGGCGGCTGTCGAAACCCCTAAGGGCCCAGCCTTCGAACCCCTGGACCGTAACGGGCTTGGGTCGCTTGTCTTTATCTTGGGTGTAGGAAGAGCCCCTGAGCCTCCACACGGAGCGAGAGGGCGGTCAGGGGTCCTCTTGACTTTTTTGTCCATCCCCCGCACGTCCTTTTCGCTCGGATGGGGGGTTGTTTGCCGAGCCCACTCGTGTGCGAGCCTGAGCCGCTGGGTCTCGGCAAGGTTGCAGGAGGAGCCCCCGAGTCTCTCGCACGGAGCGAGAGAGCGGTCAGAGGTCCCCCTGGCTTTTGGTTCGCCCCCCACGCGTGAGGGTCTGTCTGTCGAGCCCCCCTCGGGTGCGAGCCTAGGTCGCGGGGTCTCGGCATCTTTGCAGAAGGAGCTCCCTAGCCTCTGCACGGAGCAAGAGGGCCGTCAGGAGTTCTTCTGGCTTTTTGAACGACCCTCACGCTTCCTTTTCGCTCGGAAGGAGGGTTTGTTTTGCCGAGCCCCCTCGTGTGCGAGCTTAAGTCGCTGGGCCTCGGCAATGTTTCGCAGGAAGAGTCCCTTAGCCTCTGCACAGAGCAAGAGGGCCGTCAGGGGTTCTCCTGACTTTTTGTTCGACCCTCGCGCTTCCTTTTCGCTCGGAAGGAGGGGTGGAATGTGCCACGCTACCCTCGGTGGGCGCAAGCGATGGCATTTCCGGTGAGCTGTTATCGGGTAAGTCCGAGTGGAGGCCCATACCCCGTTCGCTGGGGGTCGGCTAGTGGTCCGAAGACGCGCTCCAAGAGTACTGGAGGGTTTCTCTAGTGGGTGCCGAGGCTGTTCACTGGGCCTCGGTGGCTCGGTGCCTCCCTACGGTGGGATCCCATTCGAAGACCTCCCTGCCGGTCTCGGACGCGACACAGGGCGTCCCAAGCGTTTTGCTTGCTTGGGCCTCAGCCTCGTACAGGCTCGCCCATAGTCGCCCCTAACTCTGTTGCCCTGGGGCGGCTGTCGAAACCCCTAAGGGCCCAGCCTTCAAACCCCTGGACCGTAGTGGGCTCGGTGCCCAGTTCCTTTGCCTGAAAGGAATCGGGTAGGGATTATTTTTCTCCCTACGGCTAACAACGACAGGCACGTCTTTTGAGGCGACTTTTTTAGGGAGGCGAAACGGCGCCTGCTGCTGCTGTGGTTGGACGCGACGTGGTGTCAGTCGACAGGACGCGCAATTAATGAGGAGGGAGTGGGCGCGTGAGCGGAGAAATTAGATCTGGATTATATGCACCGGATCTGAGGGAAACTTCCCTGATTTCGTCGCCCAGTGGTTTCGCCTCGTCCCTGCATAAATACGCAAAGAGCCTCGCCTTCCCCCTCCTTACCTTTTCTGCATTCGCTTTCGCTACCTCCGTGCCATTGCTGAGAGCATAAAGCGCCAGGGAGGAGAAGGGCGAGAGAGAGACTGAAAGAAAGAGAGAGAGAGAGAGATTACCGCCGTAGCAGCGTCCTCCACCGCGCAATGGCTGGTGGTCCCGTCATCCTCCCGGCGGATCCCTAGGAGCGGTCTGACGTCACCGAGGAGAAGCTGTAGTCGCTCGTGGAGGCCGGTCTCCTTCGCTCGATCACCGACCCCGACGAGCCGGAGTGGATCGCTCCGAGGAACGAGTCGGAGCCGAGGCCGCGTGACGGCTACATGGTGAGCTTCATCATCTTCCACGAGCGAGGCCTCGGGTCGTCGGTGGATCAGTTCATGCGGGCGCTCCCACACTACTATGGCGTGGAGCTTCACAACTTCAGTCCCAACTCTATCGCGCAGGCGGCCATCTTCGTTGCCGTCTACGAGGGGTACTTGGGGATCGCTCCCCACTGGGAGCTGTGGCTCCACTTGTTCCGAGCGACGTTCACCACCAAGCCAGGGGGAACGAAGGGGGCTCAGAAGCTGCTGAGGGCCGGTGGCTACACTCTTCACGTGCGCCAAGACCGGCAGTCCCTCTACGTCCTGGCCCAGCTGTCATCGTCCAACCATCGTTGGTATGACAGCTGGTTCTACCTCCGCAACGACGACGGAGGACTTCCCCCTTATACCGGGCGGGTTGTAGAGAGTCAGCCAGAGAAATGGGGATACGGCGTCATCAAGGTCGATCAGCCTAGGCTGGAACCGCTCTTGAGGGCCTTGGGGAAGCTGTGTGACCGCAGCCTTTCGGCGGCCGTGGTCGTGGCGGCTTTTCACCGTCGGAGGGTGCTGCCGCTGATGGCTCGGCGGCGGTGGCTGTTCGAGATGACCCCGAGCGATCCGATCGCCAGTATCAAGATGTCCATCTTCGCCCTTACCGACGACGAGACCCTGCGTCGGGTGAGAGAGGCGGTAGACGGGAAGCCGAGGATTGGCGATTTGATGCCGTTCCCGATGCGCCCGTCGCGGGGGCACATTTCACTGGTAAGTTGGATGTCACCGAGGCTTTCGCGGCTTTCTTGTTTTTTGCCTTTTTTGTCTGTTGTCTTACTTCATCATTTCCATAGGGGATAAGAGACGTGCGAGACTCCCCGCCACCCGTTCCTGAGGACGCCCGGCGGCGAGGCGTGAACAGGGCGCGCGCCGAGGAGCAGCAGAAGAAGAAAGATGCCAAGGAGGCGAAGCGCACGAAGAAGCTCCTCACGCGCGAAAAGCTAGACGCCCGTCGCCGGCGTCAGAAGCTCGACGGTCTCCCGTTGGAGCCGTCTCCCTCGTCGTCAGTGTCGGATTCTTCGGGCGACGGCGACGAGCGCGAGGTGGGGACGGCCTGCCTAGAACACCTTCCCGACACTAGGGAGATGGTGCCAGGGGCACTGGTAAGGAGCCTGACGCCCCTAGGAGGAGGAGGTGTCCCGGGGCCGGTGGCGGCCTGTCCCGGGGCCGAGGCCGACACGCCCGAGGCGCAGGTGTCGGAGGAGCGTGCCGTCAGCCCGATGGGCTCGACGGTGGAGGTGGAGCGAGCGACGGTGGGGGCGACCCCATTATCTCCGCGAAGGGTCGAGGAGGTGCCGGGGTCCGGGGGAGGCCAGCTGGCACCGGTGGACACAGAGGCCGTGCTGCTGCCGCCACCGCCGCCGTTGCAGAGGAGGCTGGCCGTGCTGAAGCGGCTGCATCCCCGTTCGCGGTAAGCGTCTTTTTTTTTGGTGGAGTCCGTAGTACTTCTTGTTTGCCCCTTGGTTGCATGCTGACCTTGGGAGTGTCTTTGCTTCCAGCCAGAAGCATCTGGTGGAAGATCCTGCCTTGGCGCCCCGTAAGGCGCTCAAGGTGAACGTTAGCTCCTCCGCCCATCAGGCAGCGGAGGCACAGGCTGGCGTGCAGCGTGGCACGGCGTCGGGCGGGGCCATTTCGAAGGAGGAGGCTGCCTAGGAAAAGGGTGCCGAGGCGGCCGTGGAGCGAGTGGGGGAGGAGGAGCCCACGCCCCGTGATGTCGTGGGTCTTGGGGCGAATGAGGCTGGGGCGTCCACCATTGCCGAGGCCATTGAGGGTGAGGCCGGAGCCCCCAAGACCTCCGAAGTCAGGGCGGTGGACGCCGGGGCCACCGAGGTAGAGATGGCGGAGGCCAGAGCCCCTGGGTCTGTTGAGACCGAGGCAATGGAGATGGAGACGGAGCAAGTTTTGGCGCCACCCCTGGTTCAGACAATCTCGTCTGATGATTCCTCCCATGGGAAGGAGCGGCGGACGTCGAGGTAGCTAGTACCGTGGAGTAGCCAGTCCCAGATCCCGCCGAGGGGAGTTCGGCCCTTGTCCGGCTATGGCCCGAGCCCCGTGGGTGGAACTTCCCGCGTGTTTTCTAGCAGAACCGGGCTGACCCTGAGGGGGAGCCCGTGTTCGCCCTTGAAGATATCGCAGAGGGGGGGCGATGGGATACCCTCGAGTAGTACCGCCAACTGGCAGTGCAGTTGCTGCAGACTGCGATGACTATTATGGAAGGGGACTTGCCCGGTGTCACTCAGGTAAGTACTTTCCTCACTCTGGTTCCTATGGCAACCACGTGGCCTCTAGAAACCTAGTTGGCAAAGCTTTTCGAGCTAGCTTTTATTGGCCCACGGCCATCTCCGATGCCGAAGATCTCGTCTGGTGCTACGAAGGATGTCAATTTTTCGCCAAGCAAATACATGTACCGGCTCAAGAACTATAGACCATCCCAGCTTCCTGGCCTTTCGCATGCTAGGGACTAGATATGATTGGGCCTTTCAAGCTAGTGCCATGTGGTTTCTGGTATGTATATGTTGCCATCGACAAGTTCTCCTAGTAGATTGAGTACAAACAACTCGTCTCGTCTACCGCGAAGAAAGCAGTCGAACTCTTTGAAGAAATCATACATAGATTCAGTATCCTGAACAGCATCATCACCGATCTCAGAACTACATTTACTGGCCATCACTTTTGGGACTTCTGCGAAGACCGGTGCATCTCTGTTAAATATGTCTCCATTGCCCATCCTAGAGCCAATGGCCAGGTCGAACGGGCGAACGGCATGATCCTTGATGCCCTCAAAAAGAGGCTATATCAAAACGAAGAAAGACATCTGAGCAGATGGCTCAAGGAACTACCAGCTGTGGTCTGGGGACTGCGCACTCAAGCAAGTCACAGAACCGATGTGTCTCCATATTTTTTGGTTTACGACTCGGAGGTCGTACTTCAAGCGGATGTTGCCTTCTGAGCACCTAGGGTAGAAAACAATGATGAAGAGCAAGCTATGGGTGTTTGGATAGAGGACGTCGATAGGGCTGAGGAAGAACACTTGATCTCCTATGTCCGCATAGCCAAATACCTAGAAGGTTTGCGGAGATACTACAACCGCAACGTAAAAGGTCGTTCATTCACCATCGGTGACCTTGTTCTCCATAGAAAACAAAAAACTGAAGGGTTGCACAAGCTCTCCTCCCCTTGGGAAGGGCTTTACGTCATCAAAGAGGTCACCTGACCAGGGTCTTATCGCCTAAGTGACTTAGACAGAATCGATGTTCCCCATTCATGACACAACGAGCACCTTATATGTTTCTATCCTTGAAACGCTCCAGATATGTACTCTCCACTTTATGATAAATAAAGTTTTAGTCTCCATAATTTGTCTCCATTTTTTCTCCATTACTTCTCAATCTCCACATACGGTCGCCGATCATTACGATACTCAATAATGAGCTCTAATACAAAATCACCGAATGATTTCTCTAAATCGCCGACCACAATTTTGCCAAATAAGTTTCTCCAATGCTCCGAAGTTCTCGCCGAACGATCTCTCCAAATTGCCGAAACATTTTCACCAAAAATCGCCGAATACGTTTTCTCCTAGTCGCCGAACACATTTCCTCCAAATCACCAACGTATTACGCCACACGCTTTCTCCGAACCACCGAACTTTCTCCTCTAAATCTCCAAAGATTTTCGCCAAACGAGTTTCTCCAAATCACCGAACACTTTACTCTAAACGTCCAAGATATTTTGCCGCTCAGCGAGCAGCCTATTTTCTTTTCCGTGCTCTGCGTCATGGGTGGTCAACTGTAGTTTCTTGGTCTCGCCTATTTCTCCTACACGTGCACAGGCTCGGCGCTCGACGTTATTGATTATGGGCTATCCAAGGCCGAGAGCACAGCATAGAGCTAATTGCTTGGTCGCCGCTTATACTATCTTTATCTCCAAGTTCGTACAACAACCGCCGAGCAGGACACGTTCCGCGCTGTTTTCTATGGAGAAGACCCAGTCACCGATCTCTCCCTACACGTGCCACGGGCTCCATGCTCTGCGTCATTGGTGGTCGGCTGTGGTTCCTAGGTCACGCCTGTTACTCCTACACGTGCATGGGCTCCGCACTCGACGTTATAGACTATGGGCTGACCAAGGCCATAGGGATCAGTAGCAAACCAACTATTCGAACGTAACTTAAACTACGCATAATCGCATCAGGATTAAAACTACAAAGATTTTTTCTCTGAAATACAAGCAAACTGCATATACTTCATACACATGCGCCTTATAAGATTAATCGCATACATAAGTGTTTTTACGCCTTCACGTGTTTTGACTGCACTGTCCAGAAATTACAGGTGATATCCGCTAGGAGGATCATTGTGCCCCGCCATCGCCATCCATTTCGCCGAACAGGTCTATATCGCCTGCCAGCTTCTTTGCTACTTCCTCCACCTCATCCTCGAGCTGCTGGGTCTCCGCTTCGCTTAGTCCTTCGGCGAACCCACCCCCTATTGCCTGAAGGTTAGTGGCTAGGATAGTGGGATCAAACCATAGCAAGGGCGTGGGTAGCGGCTGGTAATAACGGCATTATGATTGAAGCCCTTGAAGCTCTCCCACCCCATCTTGCACCTTTCGATGACGATGTCCGGGCGCAGTGGCCTACCATCGGGCTGAGGAGCCACTTCTGGTTCAACGCAGTCAAGCACTGGTCTGATTCCAGCAACCACGGTGTCGAACTTGTCCCTTTGGGTCTGGCCGTCCTGCTCTAGCACATCGAATTGTGCCTTGACCCTCAAACGATAGTCTGCAAGCATTACAAAGTTCCATCAAGCGCGGAAATTACTTCAGCGGTAACCCCGACCAGGGAATACTCACTGTTTAGCTCCTTGACTAGCTTGCTAGCTCGCCCTATCTCCTTTGCCTTCTCCTCTCGGAGTTGTTCGAGGGCCTGGTGTAGCTAGCTGAGCTCTACATCTTGTTCTACAAGTACAACAGTCAGCATCAAAAGTAAGCGTATCCAACTGTGTAGAGCATTTTTGTCGAAGACACGTACCTTTCTTCTGCTCAGAGATTTTCTGCAGCTGTTCCAAATGCTCAGAAGCATCCTTCAGTTGTGTGGAGGCAGTGGCCAGCTCCTCACACTTGCTCCACAGTTGTTCTTTTGCAATCACCAGCTATTCAGATAGGGTTCCTTCTGATGCTCCAGGTCCCACGCATTGGATTCAGCAAGGTCTCGCTCGCGCCGGGCCCTCGGAGTGTGTTTCTCCGAGAGTTTTATCGCCTCTTTGAGTTTTTTGTTCTCCTCGGCAAGGGGCTCCATTCTCTTTATTAACTAATGCCGCTGCTTGGCAGTCCGATTTATTCCCTAAAATTCACAAGGATAATAACGCTATTCGATCTCCAACGTCAACAATGAATGATTCAGATTCATTACTAACCTCGATTTGTTTTACTACTCCGGCGAGGGTGGATTTCAGCCTCCTTATCTCCTTGGGGTGTCTTCTTCTTCAACAACTACCACCTCGTCACCGCGCCTATGGATGATTCGAACGGATTGGGTTTGGGGATCAGCACAAACGATCTCCTCCACCTCGTCCTCTTCTTCCGCAGTAGCGGGAGAACCTGTGGGAGGGCTCTGTGGCTAGACAAAGGGCCCGACCATGCCCCATGATGCCTTTGGGGGTGCCTTTAGCTCCGAGGGGGCCATCGGTTCGGTCGACCCAGACTCTGGTGTTTCGTGGGCAATTCCAGCTTCAGCTCCCAAAGGTCCGGCTGCAACCACCGTTGCATCAGGTATTGTCACCGCCTTGTTTGTCACCGGCGCTGACCTTCCGCCATGTCCAAGTCCTCCCGCAGTAGTGGTTGAGTCTTTCGCTGGCTGCTGAGCACCTGGGGATTCCAACATGGGAGCTAACAGTGTTACCTCCACTCCAAGATCAGCCTGAGGTTGCTCGGCCGGGTACGGGTCCTCTGTCTGCCTTGCACTACATCAGATCATCTATTCAAGCGGCAAAAAAGCTAAGATGAGATAGGAGAGTAACTCCAACATGAGAATACTAACTGTTTGGTTTGCTGGTGCAATTTTTTGAATCGGCGATGCCTGCCCGAGCCCCTAGGAGCAGCTGCGGGGTTGATCCCCTTATCCTAGGGTAAAGGTCTCGACTCCTCCATAGTCGACCTTTGCTCCATCAGCTGCTCGGGGACTCCCATTGCCTGCCTAGTGGGAACCTCTGTCGTTTGATGCTCGGGGACTCCTTCGCTTCCCCTTGGTTGCTCCTCCGTGCGTGTACTGCTTGGAGGTGTTTGGGTGCTCGGAGGAGGAGCAACTAGATCTTCGTCGTCATTAGACCACTCGAGCACCACAGTCCTTCATAGTTGAGTGGTCTGGTCGCCACCAAGTGAGATGCCACCCTATTTGCGGGGAGCAGCAGCTGCCGTTTTTCTCTTCTTCTAGGTTGGCTCGTCTGTCGCTACCCTTTTTCCCCACACTTTCTCCATCAACAGGGGCAAAGTCTCCTTCCGACCAGCGTTGGCGCCTCTAGATTCTGATGAGGTGCTAGCTGCATCTTCTTCAGACCGAGCTGGTCGCCGGACATCTACTCCCCTCGACCAATCAACCCTCAGGACACCGGAGAAGTACACCGCTCTCTCCTATGAATGGATCTTTGCATAAGTAAATTAGTTCATAGCTCATTCATTTTTTAGGATTAAAAGTCTTGGGAATACAAATAGAGATGATTACCTCCGGGAGCGGATATGAGCAATTGAAGGCTCTCGTTTCCTTTGGCCAGACGAACAAAATGTTGGAGGCGAATAGCTCTGTGGCCCACCCCATGACATCCTTCTTCGTTAGTCTTTTCGGCCTCTCCCGGGTCCCATCGTCATCACCTCTGTAGTCAAAACCTGGGTGGGCCCTCTCCTTGCAGGGCTAGATACGGGGCACTATGAAGCTTGCTGCCACCAGTTTGCCTCTAATTTCCACACCTTTGATCAGGTCGAGGAGCTCCATCACTTGTTCCATTTTAGCACTGTTTGGTTTCTCCGACCAGCTCCTCTGGTTCTCTAGGATATGATGAACGTCGCAGCGGATTGCAAGGTGACTCTGTTTCATGTAGAACCATTTGGAATTCCACCCTTTCAGCGAAGTGCTCAGTGGTACGTTGATATACTCATTGACCATTCCATCCCGGAGCTGCAAGTAGACGCCGCCGACCACCTTGGAACCACCACCACCTTTCTTCTTCAACCAGAATAGGTGTCTGAAGAGGTTGAAATGTGGCAAAACCCCTAGAAACGACTCGTAGAAATGGATAAAGATTGAGATGTGCAATATGGTATTTGAGTGGAGATTGCACAAACCGACCACCCAAAGCTCCATCAAATCCCTAAGGAATGGGTGAACAGGAAAGCCCAACCCATGCCAAAAAATAATCTTCAAAGACTACAACTTCATCGGTGTTAAGCATTGGGAAGGGCTCACCAAGGGCTGGCCGCCATCCGGTGGTTACGCAGTCAGGGAGAACACCGACTTCCACCAATCTGTTTAACTCCGCTTCTCCCGTACGCAACGGGACCCACTCTTCATCACGCCGTGCTTCGGTTCCTGCTTTCTTTGGACTTGACTTCTTCGATTTGGCGTTTTCCTTCTTCGGCGCCATCCCTCGAAATCGATTAGGGTTTGGTGGCGAAGGTTTCTGTGGATGCGAATCTAGAAATGCGAAAGCTTTGGAGGAAGACAAAGTGGCAAAGGTGGGAGCCCAAATGGCGGCGGCACGGTTATAAAGCATGTTCTCCACCTCTTCGCAGTCGAGGGTTTTTGGGAAACCGTTCCCACGATTTACGCCTCTTCGAATTCTCCACAACAGCAAGGTAGGCCGTACCGTGGGCTCTTGCGCTACCACAGCCCATGTCGTCCATTTAACGCTGCCATTAGTTGCTACTCACCAAATAATCACCAACTTCTCTGCCATTTATTGAGGCTCAGTAACCATTACTGTATAGCCGTGACTCCGATTTTTTCTCCAAGGCTAGATTTCTCCAAAATCGTCGCTCACAGCTCGGGGATTGGCTGCCTGCTTGGCTGGTCATTCATTATTTCTATGTTTCTGACCCTAGCACCACATGACTACGTCATCTACTGTTAGGCTCGGGGATTAAGTGGGCACACTTCATCTTGCGGTGAATGTGCTTGTTTTTTCTTGAAGACTCCGTGCCTCTTGAAGCTAATGAAGATTATCTTCTTTTCCTATGGTCGGACTCTAAGTGGGCACACTTGGTTTACTGCGAAGAAATTTTCAATTCTGGACTTGAGCTCCTTACACCCTTATGGCAAGCCGTACTTGGAATATGTTGCTCAGCTGCGGTTCACGCTGCTCGGCGATGGCGCACGCTGCTCGGCAACTGCTCACAACTGCTCGGCGACTCATCGCGGTGGTCGGACCATGAGTTTGACTGCTCGGCTTTATTCGCACCTGCTCGGACGAGCTCAAGATGGCGTTGCACAACGGGTACAAGGCGCTCGGGGACTAGCTATGGGGTGTACGATCCCGGATATCCATGGCAGACCACATGGGCTGCGCCCCTATGGATGGCCCGACCCACAAGACAAAGCCTTGCGGGGCACGATTCTGCTCGGCGCCTTCCGCAAGACATGGAGAAGATATCCTAAAGATGCTATGAGATCTGTTAGGATACGTGTGATCCCATGATTCTTGTAATCTGTTATTATTTTCCGATTATCTCTCAGATCTAACCGACTTGTAATCCTGCCTCCCGGACTATATAAGGCGGGCAGGGACCCCTCCAAAATCACGGCATATCATACGATAGCTAATACAAACCAACAGACCACAGGAGTAGGGTATTACGTCATACTGATGGCCTGAACCTGTCTAACTCGTGTGTCTCTGTTGCCTTCTTGTTCTTGATCTCGCGCTCCTCTGTCGATCAATCTACCTTCGTGAGATACCCCTCGGAGGACTGCCGACGATATTCTATCGATATTGACCTTGATCTAGTTCAGGCAGTGAGGGTCGACCGGATCGATGCAGTCATACTTGAACTAGGCAAGAATCGATAACTAACTTATATTAGAGTCACAGTAGAGGTCGACCGAATCGATGCAGCCGTACGAACAGAGGTATAAGCCATGACGGTACTTACAACAAGCAGTGGTGGTCGACCGAATCGATGCAACCGTACTTGCTGAAGAACTCGCTGAGATCTACTCTACTCCTACTCCTAAGGGGTGGCTAGAGCCGAAAAAGTAAATGACTTGTATATTGGATTGATTGTTGTTTTTACAATAGCCGGAGTTCGGTATTTATACTCGGGGCCTGTGCACGACTCTGTCTAAGCACGACACATCACAATTTTTGACCCTAGAGAAAACATTTTTAATTTAAGATAACTTGGACTCTAATCTTTCTCCTTTTGTAGAGTCCATCATGTTTCGTCCTGGCACCGATCGTAGCATTTGCCATTATTTGCCAACGCTGCCTGAAGAAAGCCGATTCCAGTGCTGCATTCGAATCAGCTGATCCCGATCCGCACGCAATTGATTCCCTACTGATATGATCTTGGGAGCTTTCGAGTCCCTGTGACTCTTCTTCTAAATTTTGGTGTAAACAAATATTAATATTTTTAAATATATATTTAGTTAAAGTTATTTCTCGGAAAGCAAAAACAATAGATATTTAGGGACAGAGAGAGTAAATGCTAGCAGTGTTATACGAAAATTGGGGCTCCTTTTCTTCAGTTTTTTTAATATACTAGCCAATGCCCGTGCGTAGCTACGGGCGCTAAAACTATGTTAATCTCATTTGTTGCTCCCATAGAAAGTTTTTTGAAACAATGTTAGCGCCAATAATGAAGTTAGAGGGACACATGATCCATTAATTTGTATATGTGGAAACAAAATGTCGATGAAACTATATAAGGTATGATTGTCGAAATCCGTCAAAATGAAATCAATCAATTTCACATACCCTTTCTTCTTCTTTTTTCTTTTTTTTTTGTGAATCATAGTACAGACGTCCTTGAGTGTTGCACTTGAATCGCTCTTGCCGTCCATCGTATCATATTACCGCTATGCTGATTGGTGAGATGAGTCATCAGGGATTAAGAGATTGGTCACCCAGTTACTCATCAAGATGCTTCACGGGTCACGGCTGAGGCACTCATGCCTGGACGGTGGAAGTAGAAACAGGAACAGAAAGGAAGCCGAACACTGGCGCCTGGCGGACGCGGAGTCGTGGACGGAGCTGAATCACCAAGCACGCGTCTCCTTACCTTTCGCCTGGGCCCTCAGCGTGTGGGCTTCTCAAGTTCTCATCACGCGGACGCGGCTCCAAAGGCCCAACTGCGGTACCTCTTCGGCGGTTCGGCCTTCGCTCGTCCGCGCATCTTCTTCCTCCGTCGGACTGCAGAGGTCGGCCATGGCTGCCAGGTCCGTGCGCGCTGGGGAGGCGAGGGAGGCTCGCCGGAGGGGAGGTCAGCCGGCCGTCGGACCTCGCCATACTGGTAGATCTGTCCCGGCTACAGTTCTAGCCTCGATGCCAAACCACCACACGCGCGGTCGGACGAAGGGAGCTGCGTCGGTGGCGGTGGGGGCGTGAGGCGTGGCTAGGCTACGGTCGGGCGACATTGGGAGGGGGTGGGGGCGAGAGAGGCGTGCAGGTGCCGACCGGGCGAAGCAGGGACGCGGCGGGGTCGGCGGTTGATGGAGGAGCGGCGGCGGCGTCACGGGACAGGGGTAGGCCGCCGGCGTTGGCGGGGTAGGGGGTGCGACATCAGCTGCCCAGCTGGGGAGGGGCGGCATCGGGAGCAGAGGGCAGACCGCGGAGGAGGCTTCTGTTTTTTCTTCCTTGCTATTGCTATACAGCGGCGACGTCTGGGCGTGTATGTCAGTGAGAGGGCGTGGGCGGTGGGGGCCACATGTCGGCGCAAGCTGGAGCGCCCCGGCTTCACCAGGGATGGTGAACGGGTCCAGTTTGCTCTTTTTAGGGCACGTACAACGGGTCTCTTGGACCCGTCTCGGTGATGACACATTTGCAAAAAGAACCCCACCAATGCGTAGAGACAGAGCCATCGTCGTCTCACGAGACGACGAGGAGAGCTCGTGGCCCGAGGCCGAGTCGCCGGCTCCAGCACCGTTGTACGGGCACCTTACCGACCCCAGAGTCTCGCGGATCCCAGGCGCGCGGGGGGTTCAGTTTGGGCGCGCGCTGGAGGGATTTCTCGCGCCTCGTCCGCATCTAGGAAGAGCAAGGGTGCCTCAACGGCGGCGGCGACGGCGGTGCCCCAGACCCTTCCTCCGCCCAGCCGTCGCGAGCCGCACCGCAGGCTCCGGCCCGGCCGCCGCGAGACGCGCGGGCCAGCTCCGCTGCGCCGTTGGGCTGCGCACGGGCGAGCTCTGTCTCGGCCACCACGAGACGCCCGGCCCAGCTCCGCCGCGCCGCGGGCTGCGCACGAGCGAGCTCCCGCCCCAGCCGCCGTGAGCGCGCAGGCGGGCTTCCTCTATGGTAAGAACACCAATTCTAAATGTATTGTTCCTGTTGTGCGTTGTTGAATGAAGAAGTAGCAGACTTATCTCTGAATTGCCCAGAGAACATAAACAATGCCTTGAAACCCATTAACAAATTGGCAATTGGTTGATGGCTACCAGAAGCGTGGATGAAGTTGGTTAGTATTATCAAATTTATGCCTTCTAATAGTCGTTGGTAGTGTAAATATTTCATGAGTTCTTGTTCAGATCCAACATACTTCAGAAATTTGTAAAAACAATTAACCATTTTGTAAATCTTTCATGAGTTCTTGTTCTACATAAATTATCCACTTGTACCTGCAAACAACCAGTATGCAAAAACACTGAAACAGAGTACACTGAAACAGAGTATCTGATTGTATATTGGTCATTTTAATTACCTTTTGACAGTAATTCATATTCTCAGGGTGCTGCAATTTACAATGTATCTGAAGTATTTGAGAATCCCAGATAGTGAGTTTTATATTCTCTCTTGGTGTCAACAGATAATCAGGTAGTTGGCTCAGAATCGCAAAGCTGCACGCAAAAGCTGGCTGCGAAAGAAGATGATGGTCTGAGCATCAGCGACATGCAAACTGAAGTTCTTTTATTTTCAGCGGTGACTTTCCCAAATTCCTGACAGTTAATTTTTGTCAATGTGCCATAGGCTTACATACAACTTCACTAAAAAAATAGGCTTACATACAGCAGCTTGAGAGCTGTAAGCTGAAGCTTGACAGTTAATTTTCTGCTGCTTTTTTCATCAATGGTGCCCAGGAACTCCTCCATGGACGTGACAATTTCAATAGGACTAAAATGTTTCAGATGCAGGGCTTGGGATGGCCATGTTCAGTCTAGGTGTGCTCATTTCTGAAATTGCGGTGCTTCTCTGATGTCTAGCTAGGTGATCTATCATCTCAGATTGAAGCATTCTAATTCTGAGGAGATACTAATGCTGAGATCAGGTATTTCTTTTATCCCTTATAATTGTGCTGGTTTAGATCACTTTCTTATATAATTGTGTTGTAGTACTTGCCATCTGAATATTTGATTGCTATCTGGACTACAATATTGGTTTTACCTTCCCTTCCATGGACAATTACATTTGTTGGGTTCTGAAAGCTCCCTTACCTTCCTGTACGTAGTCAGGTGATATGCATGAAGAGGTGGAGACTCATAACAGAATGCTATGATGAGCAGGAACAGTGAGCAGCCTCCAGTGTTTTAGTCATGTGTTTGGTTATCTGTTATCTTAAAACTAGAGCCATACGTGACCATGTTTTGGTTATCTGTTACCTGAACATGCCACACCCCTCTAAATTGCATGCTGACACGTGATATCTGATCCATTATCATGTAAATGTTGTTGGTGTGAATTGAGCATAGCTGTGATCCATTTTCTAGCAAATAGCAACACAATGGTATATAAAATGGTATTCATGATTGATCTTGTGGCTATCTGCAAAGCATTAATTAGCTTGCAGATCATTTCTATCCGTGGGTTG
The DNA here is from genome assembly GCF_019320115.1 of Miscanthus floridulus. Lineage (NCBI taxonomy): Eukaryota > Viridiplantae > Streptophyta > Magnoliopsida > Poales > Poaceae > Miscanthus > Miscanthus floridulus. The sequence goes on along the minus strand of NC_089585.1, from coordinate 125,994,984 downwards.
TATGACCTGTCTTTTTAGCTGTCTGTACGTTAAATTTAAGGCTCTTAGAGACGACCCCCGTCTGTGGGTTGAACATGCCCTTAGGGGTAGAGATATATATCGGTGAGGCCTGCGTGCTCGATTGTTGTGTTGTCTGGCAGAAGCCAAATAGCGCGGGTGACGTTGCTCTCCGGCCGTTTCCCAAACGGAACAGGTCACTGCTGATACAGCGCGCGGAGGCGTGACCATCTGAACCGTTTCCCTACGGCTTCTGTGGGGATACGGCCAACCCGGCCGCTGCGCGAAGCGCGAGATCTGACGAAGCACGCTGTTGACATTTAGCTCGGCCGCCGCCAAGACACCTCAGACGGAGCGTGATCGTCTACTCCTATTCAAGCTCCAAGGGCGTGCTACGTACCGTCGTCCCTCCCAGTATTTGTATGTGCATGACGTACTTGTCCGGGTACAGTGTACCGCAGAAAGAGAGCACGTAGTACTGGCGTACTACTGCTCCATCTCCAGAATCCATCTATGTGGCTGTGTCCAGAATCCGTAGTGCAGGGCAATTGTTTTTTTTTTTAGCAAAAGTGCAGGGCAATTATTGCGAATACATTACTCGGGCTGGACTGTCTCTGTTCTAGAAGGAAGGGCCACAATATGCTTGTGTATTGTTACAAACTCGCATCTGGTCCCATAAAACCATAAAACCCATGTTGGCCCGTTGTAGGCCCATGAGCAGATAACACTTACCAGAACAATTCTGGAGGGAGCTTACATTACCGTAACCCCCCCCCCCCCCCCCCCCCCCCCCAAAAAAAAAAACGTGCCCATAGAATCATCAATTTATATTTTATACTAGTATTATGGAAAATTTAAGCTTCGGTACAAACACTATAAAAAAGAGAAACCAAGACATGGACTGTTGCAGTACAGTTTCCCATGTCTAAATCTGCAATCCTCAATCATTCCTATGCAGGTTTCTCTTTCTTTTTGCGAGATTTTTTGTTCAAGTTTAAATTTTGATGTGCATAAATAATTGCACTATCCGTCCATTCATATTTTTTGTGGATTTTCGGTACTCTTTAAGTGTGGCACCATGCCTTGGTTAGGTCCTAGCTTCTTTAGGTTGTGATTTTTCTTTTGTGGTAACTAGAAGAATACCCCACGGGTTGATTTTTTAGAAGAAATTAGTTTGTTCTATATATGTAGCATTACTATATGGTATGGGTACTGTGTGTATATATATATGAGCTTGTCTTGTATGTTATCTTATTGCATAAGATTTGATAAAAATCGGTAAACTAATGGAAGAAAAGCAAATTGAACATTATAGATCAATTATAGAAGGATAGGACGATTCAACAAATAGTATATGCAGATGGCTTGCACCTTAATAGATTAAAGATAAAAAAAGTATTGCATACGACAGAGATGATGTGGAATATTTATAATTAATAAGAGATCACATACCTTGCATGAAAGAATTAAGTTAGTGAGACAGTGGCAAATGATGTGCACCTTTGTACCAAGGAATTGAACATCATAGGGATTAGCTTTAATAGAGCACATAAATATTGATATGGATATGGATATAGACATATGCCATGTTCGTTTGACTGATAAGCCATGACTGAAAGTACTGTTGGCTGATTTGTTGTGAAAGAAAAATATTGTTTGTTGGCTGAAAAAGTACGGCTTATAAGCAAGCGAACTGGGCGATAGATGTTGGACGGCACCACCCTTGGTCGATTTAGATACATGTACTGTTTACCTCCTCGTGTTGTTCCTATATCCTAGAGCAAATGTGGATTCACTTTATATCAATAACAATAACGATAAGCAACAGGGCAACGCCAGGATCGATGGGCCTTGAGTGAGGTTAGGCCAGATTTAATGGAAGTTTTATTCTTATATTAAATATATGGCGACACACTAGAAAATAGCATGAGCGGACTTTTTCGGAGAACAGAGAGTCAAATTTCCAACCCGTAAGTCGCACTTCAGGATCCCTACCATTACCATTGTGCTATGCACACGTTCTACACTTTGTTTAACCTCTCGTAGGGTATGTTCGGTTGATATTAAAGCCGGCTGAAGCTGATTTGTTGTTAGAGAAAAATACCGTGGATTCTAGCGGATAAGCTGGCCGGAATGGACGTTTTTTAAATATCTCATCAAAACCATTTACACACCTATTATAGGCGAAGGTACATAATTTAGTCCTGTGCAGTCCTCTGTCAATGGTAAAGTCTACCTAGTACGAGACTTTGATGGATCGTGTAGGGTTTCCTTTCGTCAAAGATTCTTTTGACGGGTTACTGGCATGCCGTATGAATGGTACTGTTCACATTGTATAGGCTACCTCGGTCAACTGCAAAGTATGAAAGGAATGGAGGACCAAACATGCAGCAAGAGAAGTTTGCTTCTTCATGAATACAGCAAAAGAGGAATTATCAATAACATAATCCCACCTGCAGTAATCCATCGACGGAGCTAATTTCTACCGAATGCTGCTGTCAGCTCCAATCACGAATTGCGCGGCAAACAGTACCAAACAGCCAGAGCTGGCAGTGAAAGATGGCTGCATGCTGAAATGGAGGTCGAGAGCAAAGACGAGGTGTCGGTGTTTTGGAACCGGTGATCCCTCAACCGACGAGTGAATTTATGCTGCGTGCCCCTAATTCCCGATGGTGATGCAAAGAGACACAAGGTTTATACTGGTTCAGGCAATCGACGCCCTACGTCCAGTCTGAGATCGATCTTGTATTCCTTGCACCGGAGTGCTCGTAGTAGGGGGTTACAAGCTAGGCGAGAGAGGGAGCTAGCCCCAGGTCTCGACGGGGGCGGTGCGGGCTGCTTGAGGCGTTGTTCTCAAGCAGCGCGTAAGTGTGTGGTTCTATGGGTGAGTTCCTCTTTCTGTTCCTTCTTCTCCCTCCCTAGAAATGGCCCTGGTCCCTCCCTTTTATACTCCAAGGGAGAGCCAGGAACGTACATATGTTGCTACATAGCATTCTATGAATGGGGATGGCGTATCCGAGCCCTGCAGCTAGCCACTGTTGCGGTATGGTCGATGGAGTGGCTCCGTCCTTGTCGTGTAGAAGTGACGCGCCGATCATACGTGATCCTGTGCGTCGTGGGGCTCCAGTACAGCTTGAGGCAGGACATGGCGGGTGACGTGCCGGTCATCGTGCGATGACGTCGTAGAGAGCCGAGGCTCTGCAGATGCCAAGGCTGAGCCATCGTGGGGGGCTTCGGCGGACATGGATCCTCAGGCCGCCGAGCCCCTGAAGCAAACTGCCGAGGCTTTGGAGGGAATTATTGGTTCTGGGTACTGATTTCGAGGCCACAGTATCCCGGACGTGGCTCCCCACGCCGCGTTGTTCTCGGAGCAGGAGTTGGCAGCACAGTGAGGCATGGGCGTCAACCATGTGCATGGCGGTGGGCACAGTGGCGGGCCACCCCTGCCCAGTCCTGCCTCCCGTCCCGTCGGCCATTCCGCTGTACTGTGCCGAGCATGCGGCCGATGTCAGTGGCAGCAGTTGGCTGAGTTAATGCGACGCGACGTTTTGTCAGAGGGACAGGTGAAGGAAGGGGCAGCGGAGTGTTGCCGAGCCTACCTTGCGTGAGGCGGAGGGTCGGCGACCCGGCCGGGGCCTGCGACGAGAGGGGGTCGGCCGAGGCCTTCGGTGGGGGATCGCCCGAGGCCAGCGGTGAGGGGGCCTCGAGCGATACGGAGAATTGGCCGAGGCCTTTGGTGAGTGGTCGCTCGAGGCCAGCGATTGATTTTTACGAAGTCTAAGCAGTCGTTTTTTGGTTATTGCTTGGGGTACCCCTTCTCACGGTATCTGACAGTAGCCCCCGAGCCTTGGGGGGAGTGGAGGCACTCCCCCTGAGGTTCTGACGAGAATTGACTCTTGATAGTTCCTGTTGGGATAGTGTTCCGTGTTTAAGGTTTCCGTGGGTGCGCGCGAGCGCACCCGCCGGGTGTAGCCCCCGAGGCCCTGGAGGAGTGATCTCACTTCTTCAGGGGCTTTTTTCTCTTTCGAGTGAGGGGTTTTCATTGTGCTTGCCGAGCCCGTGGATGCGAGTTCGGATCGCTGGGCCTCAACGATGCTGCGGGAAGAGCCCCTTAGCCTCTGCCTGGAGCGAGAGGTCCATCAGGGGTTCCTCCGGCTTTTTGTACGACCCTCGCGCTTCCTTTTCGCTCGGAAGGAGGGGTGGAAGATGCCATGCTACCCTCGGTGGGCGCGAGCGATGGCATTTCCTGTGAGCTGTTATCGGGTAAGTCCGAGTGGAGGCCCGCACCCCGTTCGCTGGGGGGCGGCTAGCAGTCCGGGGACGCGCTCCAAGAGTACCGGAGGGTTTCTCTAGTGGGTGCCGAGGCTGTTCGCTGGGCCTCGGTGGCTCGGTGCCTCCCTACGGTGGGATCCCATTCGGAGACCTCCCTGCCGGTCTCGGACACGACACAGGGCGTCCCAAGCGTTTCGCTTGCTTAGGCCTTGGCCTCGTACAGGCTCGCCCGTAGTCGCCCCTGACTCTGTTGCCCTGGGGCGGCTGTCGAAACCCCTAAGGGCCCAGCCTTCGAACCCCTGGACCGTAACGGGCTTGGGTCGCTTGTCTTTATCTTGGGTGTAGGAAGAGCCCCTGAGCCTCCACACGGAGCGAGAGGGCGGTCAGGGGTCCTCTTGACTTTTTTGTCCATCCCCCGCACGTCCTTTTCGCTCGGATGGGGGGTTGTTTGCCGAGCCCACTCGTGTGCGAGCCTGAGCCGCTGGGTCTCGGCAAGGTTGCAGGAGGAGCCCCCGAGTCTCTCGCACGGAGCGAGAGAGCGGTCAGAGGTCCCCCTGGCTTTTGGTTCGCCCCCCACGCGTGAGGGTCTGTCTGTCGAGCCCCCCTCGGGTGCGAGCCTAGGTCGCGGGGTCTCGGCATCTTTGCAGAAGGAGCTCCCTAGCCTCTGCACGGAGCAAGAGGGCCGTCAGGAGTTCTTCTGGCTTTTTGAACGACCCTCACGCTTCCTTTTCGCTCGGAAGGAGGGTTTGTTTTGCCGAGCCCCCTCGTGTGCGAGCTTAAGTCGCTGGGCCTCGGCAATGTTTCGCAGGAAGAGTCCCTTAGCCTCTGCACAGAGCAAGAGGGCCGTCAGGGGTTCTCCTGACTTTTTGTTCGACCCTCGCGCTTCCTTTTCGCTCGGAAGGAGGGGTGGAATGTGCCACGCTACCCTCGGTGGGCGCAAGCGATGGCATTTCCGGTGAGCTGTTATCGGGTAAGTCCGAGTGGAGGCCCATACCCCGTTCGCTGGGGGTCGGCTAGTGGTCCGAAGACGCGCTCCAAGAGTACTGGAGGGTTTCTCTAGTGGGTGCCGAGGCTGTTCACTGGGCCTCGGTGGCTCGGTGCCTCCCTACGGTGGGATCCCATTCGAAGACCTCCCTGCCGGTCTCGGACGCGACACAGGGCGTCCCAAGCGTTTTGCTTGCTTGGGCCTCAGCCTCGTACAGGCTCGCCCATAGTCGCCCCTAACTCTGTTGCCCTGGGGCGGCTGTCGAAACCCCTAAGGGCCCAGCCTTCAAACCCCTGGACCGTAGTGGGCTCGGTGCCCAGTTCCTTTGCCTGAAAGGAATCGGGTAGGGATTATTTTTCTCCCTACGGCTAACAACGACAGGCACGTCTTTTGAGGCGACTTTTTTAGGGAGGCGAAACGGCGCCTGCTGCTGCTGTGGTTGGACGCGACGTGGTGTCAGTCGACAGGACGCGCAATTAATGAGGAGGGAGTGGGCGCGTGAGCGGAGAAATTAGATCTGGATTATATGCACCGGATCTGAGGGAAACTTCCCTGATTTCGTCGCCCAGTGGTTTCGCCTCGTCCCTGCATAAATACGCAAAGAGCCTCGCCTTCCCCCTCCTTACCTTTTCTGCATTCGCTTTCGCTACCTCCGTGCCATTGCTGAGAGCATAAAGCGCCAGGGAGGAGAAGGGCGAGAGAGAGACTGAAAGAAAGAGAGAGAGAGAGAGATTACCGCCGTAGCAGCGTCCTCCACCGCGCAATGGCTGGTGGTCCCGTCATCCTCCCGGCGGATCCCTAGGAGCGGTCTGACGTCACCGAGGAGAAGCTGTAGTCGCTCGTGGAGGCCGGTCTCCTTCGCTCGATCACCGACCCCGACGAGCCGGAGTGGATCGCTCCGAGGAACGAGTCGGAGCCGAGGCCGCGTGACGGCTACATGGTGAGCTTCATCATCTTCCACGAGCGAGGCCTCGGGTCGTCGGTGGATCAGTTCATGCGGGCGCTCCCACACTACTATGGCGTGGAGCTTCACAACTTCAGTCCCAACTCTATCGCGCAGGCGGCCATCTTCGTTGCCGTCTACGAGGGGTACTTGGGGATCGCTCCCCACTGGGAGCTGTGGCTCCACTTGTTCCGAGCGACGTTCACCACCAAGCCAGGGGGAACGAAGGGGGCTCAGAAGCTGCTGAGGGCCGGTGGCTACACTCTTCACGTGCGCCAAGACCGGCAGTCCCTCTACGTCCTGGCCCAGCTGTCATCGTCCAACCATCGTTGGTATGACAGCTGGTTCTACCTCCGCAACGACGACGGAGGACTTCCCCCTTATACCGGGCGGGTTGTAGAGAGTCAGCCAGAGAAATGGGGATACGGCGTCATCAAGGTCGATCAGCCTAGGCTGGAACCGCTCTTGAGGGCCTTGGGGAAGCTGTGTGACCGCAGCCTTTCGGCGGCCGTGGTCGTGGCGGCTTTTCACCGTCGGAGGGTGCTGCCGCTGATGGCTCGGCGGCGGTGGCTGTTCGAGATGACCCCGAGCGATCCGATCGCCAGTATCAAGATGTCCATCTTCGCCCTTACCGACGACGAGACCCTGCGTCGGGTGAGAGAGGCGGTAGACGGGAAGCCGAGGATTGGCGATTTGATGCCGTTCCCGATGCGCCCGTCGCGGGGGCACATTTCACTGGTAAGTTGGATGTCACCGAGGCTTTCGCGGCTTTCTTGTTTTTTGCCTTTTTTGTCTGTTGTCTTACTTCATCATTTCCATAGGGGATAAGAGACGTGCGAGACTCCCCGCCACCCGTTCCTGAGGACGCCCGGCGGCGAGGCGTGAACAGGGCGCGCGCCGAGGAGCAGCAGAAGAAGAAAGATGCCAAGGAGGCGAAGCGCACGAAGAAGCTCCTCACGCGCGAAAAGCTAGACGCCCGTCGCCGGCGTCAGAAGCTCGACGGTCTCCCGTTGGAGCCGTCTCCCTCGTCGTCAGTGTCGGATTCTTCGGGCGACGGCGACGAGCGCGAGGTGGGGACGGCCTGCCTAGAACACCTTCCCGACACTAGGGAGATGGTGCCAGGGGCACTGGTAAGGAGCCTGACGCCCCTAGGAGGAGGAGGTGTCCCGGGGCCGGTGGCGGCCTGTCCCGGGGCCGAGGCCGACACGCCCGAGGCGCAGGTGTCGGAGGAGCGTGCCGTCAGCCCGATGGGCTCGACGGTGGAGGTGGAGCGAGCGACGGTGGGGGCGACCCCATTATCTCCGCGAAGGGTCGAGGAGGTGCCGGGGTCCGGGGGAGGCCAGCTGGCACCGGTGGACACAGAGGCCGTGCTGCTGCCGCCACCGCCGCCGTTGCAGAGGAGGCTGGCCGTGCTGAAGCGGCTGCATCCCCGTTCGCGGTAAGCGTCTTTTTTTTTGGTGGAGTCCGTAGTACTTCTTGTTTGCCCCTTGGTTGCATGCTGACCTTGGGAGTGTCTTTGCTTCCAGCCAGAAGCATCTGGTGGAAGATCCTGCCTTGGCGCCCCGTAAGGCGCTCAAGGTGAACGTTAGCTCCTCCGCCCATCAGGCAGCGGAGGCACAGGCTGGCGTGCAGCGTGGCACGGCGTCGGGCGGGGCCATTTCGAAGGAGGAGGCTGCCTAGGAAAAGGGTGCCGAGGCGGCCGTGGAGCGAGTGGGGGAGGAGGAGCCCACGCCCCGTGATGTCGTGGGTCTTGGGGCGAATGAGGCTGGGGCGTCCACCATTGCCGAGGCCATTGAGGGTGAGGCCGGAGCCCCCAAGACCTCCGAAGTCAGGGCGGTGGACGCCGGGGCCACCGAGGTAGAGATGGCGGAGGCCAGAGCCCCTGGGTCTGTTGAGACCGAGGCAATGGAGATGGAGACGGAGCAAGTTTTGGCGCCACCCCTGGTTCAGACAATCTCGTCTGATGATTCCTCCCATGGGAAGGAGCGGCGGACGTCGAGGTAGCTAGTACCGTGGAGTAGCCAGTCCCAGATCCCGCCGAGGGGAGTTCGGCCCTTGTCCGGCTATGGCCCGAGCCCCGTGGGTGGAACTTCCCGCGTGTTTTCTAGCAGAACCGGGCTGACCCTGAGGGGGAGCCCGTGTTCGCCCTTGAAGATATCGCAGAGGGGGGGCGATGGGATACCCTCGAGTAGTACCGCCAACTGGCAGTGCAGTTGCTGCAGACTGCGATGACTATTATGGAAGGGGACTTGCCCGGTGTCACTCAGGTAAGTACTTTCCTCTCTCGTGCCGCGTTGTTTTCTCTCCGAGCCCCCTCGCAGTATTTGACGTGCGTTTCTTGCCTCTTTAGGAGCTTGAGACCCGGTCCCTTGGGAAATCGGTGTTCCTATGAAGGGAGGGGGATATCTGGGACCAGCTCCGGTGGTAGAAGGGCCTGCTTGCCGATGCCGAGGGGCTTTTGTCGGCGCAGAGTGCGGAAGTGGAGGACCTCTACCTTCGTTGTGCTGACCTTCAGGCCGAGTTGGCCACGGCTAAGGAGCAGTCTGCCCCTCTGGTGGCGAAGATCAAGGAACTGGAGGAGGAGCGAGACTCCTTCAGGTCTCGGGCCCAAGAAGCGATGGCCTCTACCAAGGCCACAGTCGGGTAGCTGGGTGCGGAGCAGAGCGAGCATCGGCTGACGAAAGTCGCCTTGGCAGAGGCTACTAAGGTGGCCGAGGCCTCTCGGGTCGAGGCCTTAGCCTTGAAGAGCAAGGCCGAGGGTAAGTTCCGCTGAACCGTGCTCCTTGTTCCATTTGTTCTGGTTCGCATTTGACTCCTGACCCCTCGTTGCGACGTAGATCTAGAGAAAGAGGCCTCCCAGTCGGTTGAGGCCTCCATCGCAGTGCAAGCAGCGCTGGATGTTGAGGTCCGGGAGCACAAGGCGCTGCGCAGCGCTGTCCGTACCGCCTGTGAGGCCCTGGACGTCGAGGGGGTCCAATCAGCCAGCTCCCTTGGGAGCCGCCTGATTACGTTGAGCGGCTACGTCCACGAGAGGCTCCGGGGGGCGTTGCACACGGGTGTCAAGCGCGCCTTGGCCGTCGTCTCCTCGCACTACGCCATCAACCTCGAGGCTATCAGCGATGGCTACGTGTTGCCAGAAGATGACGAGGAGGCTGATGCAGAGGTCGTGAAGCTGTTGGAGGCGGCCAAGGCACCTGGCACAGCGCTGGCCGGTCTATTTGAAGAAGAGGTGGTCCCTCCCGCGCCGGCCGCCGATCCTTGAGCTTTGACCTGGGCCAAAAGGGGCCATGTAACCGGATTGAGTTAGTTGCCATACCGTGACGTTTTTGTGGCCGTCGAGGCCTTTGTGAAGTGCTTGTATATATACATTTTTTTTTCTAATCGCTTTATTGTATTTCCGAGCCTCTGTCCTCTGTCTCGCCTCCGAACGTATCATCTGTAAAAACTCCCTTGGAGCCTAAGTTGCCCCTCGGGTAAAAGGTGGTGAGGGAGTTGCCGTAGCCCGGAGGCGTAGGTCATTCTCACCGCTCGGCCAGCCTTTTAGCCTTGAGACATACTTTTGGTCCTTAGGTTCTTCACAAATGATCTGTTAGAGCGCGCTAGAGAGAGTTTGGCGTAGGAATTTAACTGAAAATCGATTAAGGAATGGTGTCCGAGACTTAGGGGGGGTTCCCCCCCCTTCTAGCCCCCGAGGGAGGCTCGGCCCTGCGGAAGCATGGCCAAGTCTCCCTTGAAGTGTTATCGTAAAGCGTTTTATCTTCTGTTTCGATTTCTAGACAAGTCCTTTGTAAAAACCCCCTCAGAGCCTGGGCTGCCTCTCGAGTGCAAGGTGGTGAGGGAGTTGCCGTAGCCCAGAGGCATAGGCCTATCTCTCAGCTCGGCCAGCCTTTTGCTCTTGAGGTGAACCTCTGGTCCTTAGGTTTTTTTGTAATCGACTTGTCCTAGTACGGGACAGGTTCCCCTTGATGGGGGTTTCTTGAAAAATTAGAACAACTAAAGACGCTTCTTTAATGTATTTCGAGAGACAAAATATACAATGCTTGGAAATTTAAGGGTAGAAACGACGTTGCTGTTCTATGTTCCAAGCGTTGGTGAGGACTTCGCCCTTCTCGTTGGCTAACTTGTAGGTCCCGGGCTTCAGCACTTGAGCGACGATGTACGGCCCTTCCTAGGGTGGGGTCAGCTTGTGGCGGCCCTTGTTGCTCTGCCTTAGCCTCAGCACCAGGTCGCCCACCTTCAGGTCTTGGCTCCGAATGTGCCGGGCTTGGTAGCATCATAGGGCTTGTTGGTATTTTGCCGAGTGTAGTAGCGCGACGTCTCGGGCTTCCTCCAGTTGGTCGAGGGCATCTTCGTGGGCAGTGCGGTTGCTTTGCTCGTTGTTGGCCTATAGTCTCGGGGAACCGTACTCTAGGTCAGTGGGGAGGATGGCCTCGGCCCCATAGACCAGGAAGAACGGTGTAAATCCCGTGGCTCGGCTTGGCGTATTCCTTAGGCTCCAAATGACCGATGGGAGTTCGGCAAGCCATTTCTTGCCGAATTTCTTCAACCGGTTGTGTATCCTAGGTTTGAGACCTTGTAGGATCATGCCGTTTGCACGTTCTACTTGGTCGTTTGTCCTGGGATGTCCTACGGCTGACTAGGCCACACGGATGTGGCGGTCGTCGCAGAATGTCAAGAACTTGTGGCCGGTGAATTGCGTCCCATTGTCATTGATGATGGTATTTGGGATTCCGAACTTGTGGATGATATCCGTAAAGAACAGCACCGCTTGCTCGGATTTGATCTGAGCGATCGGACGAGCCTCGATCCATTTGGAGAATTTGTCGATGGCTACCAGCAGATTGGTATAGCCCCCGAGTGCCTTCTGCAGAGGCCCAACCATGTCCAGCCCCCACACAGCGAATGGCCATGTGATGGGGATGGTTTGGAGGGCTTGGGCCGGGAGGTGTGTCTGTCGAGCATAGTACTGGCATCCCTCGCAGGAGCGTACTAGCTTCGTGGCGTCGGCTACCGCTGTTGGCCAATGGAAACCTTGGCGGAAGGCGTTACCCACGAGCGCCCGAGGCGCCGCGTGGTGCCCGCAGACTCCCGCGTGCAAGTCCCAAAGTAGGGATTGGCCAGCCTCGGTGGTGATGTATCATTGGAGAATACCAGATGGGCTACGCCTATACAACTCGCCATTGCAGAGGACGTAAGTCTTGGCTCGCCGTGCAAGCCGTCGGACTTTGGTCCTGTCTGCAGGGAGCTCTCCGCGGATGAGGTAATCAAGGAACGGGACTCACCAGTCCGTACCCTGGTCGGCCTCGAGAGGCTCTGCTTCGATTTCCATGACTTCGGGCTCGCCTATGGAGGTCTCGGCGGCAGAGGGGGCCTCGGGCCCTTCGACAGGCCTGACCGGTGAGCCATCTTCCGCCGCCGAGGCGCAGTCGATGGAAGGTTTGCGGAGGTCTCTAGTGAAGACGTTCAGGGGGACTGGGGCCCTCGCCGACGCCATCTTTGCCAGTTCGTCCGCGGCCTCATTGTAATTTCGTGCAACGTGGTTGAGTTCGAGACCATCAAACTTGTTCTCCAGGCGACATACTATCGTGCAGTACGCCTCCATTTTTGGGTCATGGCAGCTTGACTCTTTCATCACCTGATCGACGACGACCTACGAATCACCCCGTACATCGAGACGTCGCACTCCAAGTTCGATGGCGATTTGCAGGCTATTGACGAGGGCCTCGTATTTGGCCACGTTGTTGGAGGCGGCGAAGTGAAGCCGGATCATGTAGCGCATGTGTACTCCGAGGGGCGAGACCAGGAGCAAGCCCGCGCCAGCCCCAGTCTTCATCAGAGACCCGTCGAAGTACATGGTCCAGCATTCCGATTGGATCTGAGCGGGTGGCAGCTGTGTGTCGGTCCATTTGGCTACAAAGTCGGCTAGGACCTATGATTTGATCGCTTTATGAGGCGCAAAACACAAGGTTTCCCCCATGAGTTCGACAGCCCACTTGGCTATTCTACCCGAGGCCTCCCGGTTTTGGATTATCTCTCCTAGAGGAAAAGACGACACCACAGTCACCGGGTGGGACTCGAAGTAGTGACGCAGCTTGTGTCGAGCCAAGACTACGGCGTAAACCAGCTTCTGGATGTGGGGGTAATGCGTCTTAGTCTCGGAGAGCACTTTGCTGATGAAGTAGATAGGTCGTTGGACGAGTAGAGCATGTCCCTTCTCCTGCCTCTCGGCTACTACAGCCGCACTGACCACTTGGGTCATCGCGGTGACGTAGAGTAAGAGGTGCTCGCCCTCGGTGGGTGGAACCAGGACGGGGGGGTTGGTGAGCAGTGCTTTGAGCCTGGCGAGGGCTTCCTCGGCCTTGGTGGTCCAAGAAAAGCGCTTGGACTTTCTCAAGAGGCGGTACAGGGGCAGGCCTTTCTCACCGAGGCGCGAGATGAAGCAGCTCAGGGCTGCAAGGCATCCCATGACCCTCTGCACCCCTTTGAGGTCTCGGATCGGGCCCATGTTGGTCACAGCCGAGACCTTCTCCGGGTTGGCCTCGATACCATGTTCCGAGACTATGAATCCTAAGAGCATGCCTCGTGGAACCCCGAAGACACACTTCTCGGGGTTGAGCTTGATGCCCTTCTCTCTGACACATGTGAAGGCAACCTCCAAGTCGTCGACGAGATCACCGGCCTTCCTAGACTTGACTACGATGTCATCCACGTAGGCCTCGATGGTTCGCCCGATGTGTTCGCCAAAGACTTGGATCATGCACCGCTGGTAAGTGGCCCCTGCGTTTTTGAGGCCGAACGGCATGGTTAAGTAGCAGTACATGCCGAATGGAGTGATGAAAGAAGTCGCGAGCTGGTCGGACTCATTCATCTTGATTTGGTGGTAACTGGAATATGCATTAAGGAAGGAGAGGGTTTCGCATCCTGCAGTGGAGTCGACGATTTGGTCAATTCGTGGTAGTGGGAATGGGACCTTCGGGCACGCTTTATTTAGACCAGTGTAGTCCACGCACATCCTCCACTTGCCACTTTTCTTCCTGACTAATACAGGGTTAGCCAACCACTCTGGATGGAATACTTCCTTAATGAACCCGACCGCCATGAGCTTTTGCACTTCTTTGCCAATGGCCCTGCGCTTCTCCTCGTCGAACCGGCGCAGGCGCTGCTTTGCCGGCCTGGAGCCCGCTCGGATGTCTAAGGCGTGCTCGGTGACCTCCCTTGGTATGCCCGGCATGTCCGAGGGACTCCACGTGAACATATCGATGTTCGCATGGAGAAAGTCGACAAGCACGGCCTCCTATTTGCTGTCGAGGGTGGCGCTGATCTTCAGTCCTCGGCCGTTGGGGACGGTGGGATCGACAGGGACGAGCTTGACAGCCTCCGCGGGCTCGAAGGTCCCGACGCGCCGCTTGGCGTCGGGAACCTCGCTGCCAAGCTGGTCAAGATTGGCGATGAGGGTCTCGGCCTCCACGATGGCCTCGGCGTACTCGATGCACTCGACGTCGTAGTCGTATGCATGTTCGTACGTGGACTCGATGGTGATGATGCCGTTGGGGCCTGGCATCTTGAGCTTGAGGTAGGTGTAGTTGGGGACCGCCATGAACTTGGCGTAGCACGGGCGCCCCAAGATGGCGTGGTAAGCCCCCTTGAACCCAACCACCTCGAAGGTGAGGACCTCCTTGCGGTAGTTGGAGGGAGTGCCAAAGCAGACGGGTAAGTCGATGCGCCCAAGGGGCCGTGTGTGCTTTCCCAGCACAACGCCGTGGAAGGGCGCGGAACCGCCTCGGAGCCATGACTGGTCGATCTCCAGGAGCTCCAGAGTGTTGACGTAGAGGATGTTGAGGCCGCTACCTCCGTCCATGAGCACTTTGGTAAGCCGGGTGTTGCCGACGATCGGGTCGACGACGAGCGGGTACTGCCCGGGGTTTGGAACATAATCGGGGTGGTCATCCCGATCAAAGGTGATTGCCTCCCGAGACCAATCGAGGTACCGGGGGGTGGCCACCATGACCGAGAAGACCTCCCGGTGTTCCCTCTTTCGCTGGCGCGTCGTGAGGCATGCCGAGGGTCCGCCAAAGATTATGAAGGCGTTGCGTACCTCGGGGAACCCATCATCTTTATCGCCGTTCCTCTCGTCGGTGCCCCTTTTCCTGGCGTCATCGTCGTCGGGGAGCCCTAGCCTGGCGTAGTAACGCCAGAGCATGGTGCACTCCTCGAGGGCATGCTTCACTGGACCTTGATGGTAAGGACAGGGCTTCTTAAGCATGTCGTCAAATAGCCCGGGGCCCCGGGGGCCTCGGGGATTCCTGCGATCTGCTGTGGCAACATGGCCGGCCTCGAGGACCTCCTGCTTCCCCGGGCGACCCTTCTTCTTTCTCTTGGGGACGCGGGTGGGCGAGGCCTCGGGGGCCTCGTCCTTCTGTTTCCCCTTGGCGTCGTTGTTGGGGAAGATGGCCCCAACCGCCTCTTCGCCCGAGGCGAAGTTGGTGGCGATGTCGAGGAGTGCGGCCGCTGTGGTGGGTACGTTCTGGCCCAATTCTCTGACCAGGTCTCGGCAGGAGGTGCCAGAGAGGAATGCTTGGACGATTTCCGAGTCATCGACGTGGGGCAACTCGATGCATTTCTTGGAGAAGCGCCGGATGAAATCTCGAAGAGATTCGTCCGGCTTCTGGCGGCAACCTTTGAGGTCCCAGGAGTTCCCGGGGCGCACGTAGGTGCCTTGGAAATTCTCAACGAAGACCCTCACCAAGTCGTGCCAGTCGTGAATCTGTGCGGGGGGAAGGTGTTCGAGCCAGGCTCGCGCTGAGTCTGACAAGAACAAAAGGAGGTTGCAGATGATGAGCAGGTCATCGTCCGCACCACCTAGCTGACAAGCCAGGCGATAATCGGCTAGCCATAGCTCGGGGTTCGTCTCGCCGCTATATTTTGTGAGGTTGGCAGGTTGCCAGAACCGGGCTGGGAAGTGAGCGTTGCGGATGGCTCTACTAAAGACCCGAGGGCCAGGTGGCTCGGGAGAAGGGCTGCGGTCCTCTCCGCTGTCGTAGCGGCCGCCTCGGTGTGGGCGGTAGCCCCAGGCGGCTTCGTCATCGTGGCACCACCGCCTGCCGACTACTTCATGATCGCCTTGTGCCTCGTGTTGGTCTCCAGGTCGATCGCGCACCGAGGGGGCCCTATCGACCGTCGGCGCACGAGCGGGCTCGGGACGGACCGAGGCATCCTAGCCCCGGCAAGGTTGCGCCGTGGGTTGCTCCGAAGTGCCTCCGCGTCGGCGGGAGGCGGAACTTTCGGCCTGCTGCACCGCAACAGTCTCGAGGAGGTCTCAGAGCTCTCCGCGGACTCGTCGCCCCTCGGTGGTGGAGGGCTCGGGCATTGCTCGGACCAGCATCGCAGCCGCTACGACATTCTGGCTAGCGCGATTGAGGATCGGGGGTGGCTCACCCCCCTCGTTATCGTTGATGCGGTGGTGGACGTCGTGGGCCCTCTGTCGGGCTCCTCCGCCCTCACCGCGCCCTTGCTGCTCCTGCTCGAGAGTGCCCCAAAGCTATTGCAGAAGGAGTCGGTCTTGTTCGACCTTGGCTTGAAGCTCACGGAGCTGCTCCAGGTCTGGGCGTCGATGCTCCCCGCGGATGGGATTCTCGTTCCATGCCGCCGGGACTTCGAGATGTGGAGGTGTGGCATCGCCCGTCCTTACCTAGGGTGGGGAATGGTTCCTGTCCTCTCGTCCTCTTCGCCCGCCCTTGGCATCCCGAGCTCGATGTGGAAGCACTCACGAGACGGATCATAAGTCCCTTCGTCATCAGAGTCGGAGTAGCCAAAGCAGTAGTCGCTTGCAGTCATGAAGCGGCGCATGGCTTCGGGGTCACAAAGACTGGAGAAGTCTGCTCCGGCCCGCGCCTCGTCTTCTTCTAAGGAGTCGGCGTGGGCATGCGCCGATGTTGCGGGGGAGAAGTCGAGGGCGAAACGTTGGTGGAGTCCTGAGGGCTCTGCGTGCTTGGAAGCGTAGGCGGAAGCGAAGGCGGCGGTGGCGTTTATCAACCTGAAGGGGTACGGGGATGGTGCCATTGCTGGGCGCCACTCCGCTGGGGCTGGCCCCTCAGGAGGTGGCGGGACAGAACTTGATGATGAGGCGTCGCCGTGTGTCGCCAGAATCTTTTCCTTGCCCAAGCTCAGGTTAAATAGGTCCTCGGCCTGGGACTCTGTACCAACAGCTAGGCAAGGGATACCGGCGGAGCGCGGCGCGTTGCCTGAGCTTGCGTGGTGTCAGGGCGGTCCCGCTCGCGTCGCGCCTGGCGAGTGCTACGGGAGCCTGGCCCGGACGCTGCCTGCGCCTGGGCTACGGGTCTGTGGTAACATCGTCGGGTAGTGGAGCTCGGGGTGTGAGGAGTACCATATCGTATCCACATCCTAGAGACATGAACTCTAGGCTCCCGAACCATACCATCATGCCGAGACGCAATGGTCGTACGGGGTCTGCCATCCGGAACTTGCTGGGACGATGAAGCTAACACGCAGCGAGCTCCTACCTGGCGCGCCAACTGTCGGTGTTTTGGAACCAGGGATCCCTCAACCGACGAGTGAATTTGTGCTGCGTGCCTCTAATTCCCGATGGTGATGCAAAGAGACATAAGGTTTATACTGGTTCAGGCAATCGACGCCCTACGTCCAGTCCGAGAGATCGATCTTGTATTCCTTGCACCGGAGTGCTCGTAGTAGGGGGTTACAAGCTAGGCGAGAGAGGGAGCTAGCCCTAGGTCTCGGCGGGGGTGGTGTGGGCTGCTTGAGGCGTTGTTCTCAAGCAGCGCGGAAGTGTGTGGTTCTATGGGTGAGTTCCTCTTTCCGTTCCTTCTTCTCCCTCCCTAGAAATGACCCTGGTCCCTCCCTTTTATACTCCAAGGGAGAGCCAGGAACGTACATATGTTGCTACATAGCATTCTATGAATGGGGACGGCATATCCGAGCCCTGCAGCCAGCCACTATTGCGGTATGGTCGATGGAGTGGCTCCGTCCTTGTTGTGCAGAAGTGACACGCCGATCATATGTGATCCTGTGCGTCGTGGGGCTCTAGTACAGCTTGAGGCAGGACATGGCGGGTGACGTGCCGGTCATCGTGCGATGACGTCGTAGGGAGCCGAGGCTCTGTAGATGCCGAGGCCGAGCCATCATGGGGGGCTTCGATGGACATGGATCCTCAGGCCGCCGAGCCCCTGAAGCAAACTGCCGAGGCTTTGGAGGGAATTATTGGTTCTGGGTACTGATTCCGAGGCCACAGTATCCCGGACGTGGCTCCCCACGCCACGTTGTTCTTGGAGCAGGAGTTGGCAGCACAGTGAGGCATGGGCGTCAACCATGTGCATGGCGGTGGGCACAGTGGCGGGCCACCCCTGCCCAGTCCTACCTCCCGTCCCGTCGGCCATTCCGCTGTACTGTGCCGAGCATGCGGCCGATGTCAGTGGCAGCAGTTGGCTGAGTTAATGCGACGCGACATTTTGTCAGAGGGACAGGTGAAGGAAGGGGCAGCGGAGTGTTGCCGAGCCTGTCTTGCGTGAGGCGGAGGGTCGGCGACCCGGCCGGGGCCTACGACGAGAGGGGGTCGGCCGAGGCCTTCGGTGGGGGATCGCCCGAGGCCAGCGGTGAGGGGGCCTCGAGCGATACGGAGAATTGGCCGAGGCCTTTGGTGAGTGGTCGCTCGAGGCCAGTGGTTGATTTTTACGAAGTCTAAGCAGTCGTTTTTTGGTTCTTGCTTGGGGTACCCCTTCTCATGGTATCCGACACGAGGCGACGACGCGGTACGTACCTCCTCAGGCGCAGACGCCGTGGAAGGGAGCCACTGCCACCGGAGGCGGCTGCGCGCGCGGCGCCGTCTTGCCGGCAGTCGACGCGCAAGCGGCCAAGCTTTGCTCTCCACCTGTCGCGGCGAAGTGCCAAACGAGCTGCCGAAGCGACCGAGTGCTAAACGGGGAGCGAGACCTACTGCCGCGGGGACGCGGGCATGGCCATATGTTGGCGTGTGCTGGGGGCCGGGGCGTGGTGGGCTCGGGGGGTTGGAAATTTGACTACTGTAGCACTTTCGTTTTTATTTGATAAATAGTGTTCAATCATGGACTAATTAGGCTCAAAACGTTCGTCTCGCAATTTCCAACCAAACTGCACAATTATTTTTTTTCCGTCTATATTTAATGCTCCATACATGTATCGTAAGATTCGATGTGATGGCTACTGTAGCACTTTTTTGAAATTTAGAGTGGAAACTAAACACGCGCTTATAGTAGGCGTGGCCGCGTGGGACGAGACGATGCGCCTGCCGCTGCTTGCCCCTCTGGCCCCGTTCACTTAGCTAAAAATAAACCAGCTAAAATACTGTTTCAACGAGAGAAAAATACCTTCTCTTTCCACCGCCAGCAGCAATGGCTATCCTTTCCTTTCTTTCTGGAAAAGGGTGGGAGGGAGTCACAGGGAGCCAGGGAGGGTGATGGGCTCCGAGTTCCGAGGGGCCGCTACGGGCCTACGGCTCAGCCCCTGCATGCGGCTTGCTTCCGCCTCGGGGTTTTGTCAGGCCTGCTGCCCATGCAGGCAGTAGGCGCAGGCAAGGCCGCTGCCCACAGTCTGCCACGCGTTTATCTCCTACTTTTGCCTTGGACTCTGCCGAGTTGCGCGTCACACAGTGCCACTGCTTCGGGCACAAGCACTGGTGCACACCGGAGGAACGTTTAGAGTGTGATACACTCTGCATGACCGATTTGCGCCAAGGTAGTGTTTAGTTTCCAAAATTTTTTAAGATTTCTCATTACATCGAATCTTTAGACGTATACATGAAGCATTAAATATAAATAAAAAATAAAACTAATTATACAGTTTAGATGAAATCCACGAGACGAATCTTTTAAGCCTAATTAGACTATGATTGGACACTAATTGTCAAATAACAACTAAAGTGCTACAGTACCATTTCACCAAAAAATTTGCCTACTAAACAAGCCCCAAGTTTAGCATGGCCGAGCAAGAGCTCCCTGATGATCTTGTCCCCAGTCCCGTCCATGTCCAAGAGCGCGTGCCCGGCCTCGGGGTGCTCGTGGTACCACACCCACGGCAGCTTCTGCGCCACGTACCGCTGGATGTCCACTTGGATGATCTCGTCCTGGTACCCCTGCCAGATGCTGACGACGCCCTCCCCACCGGGGAACGGGTTCTTTGGGCATGTTTACGACCCTGTACCTGGCTGGCCTGGCTAGCCCAATTGGCCCAGGCCTGAGCAGGCCTGCCCCAAGTGGTGCAACAACTCTTGTTTGCGCCTGTGTACCCAGTGAGCTCGACTCAGGCGAGGATGTGTTTATCATCAAAGAGGCAGCCAGGCTGAGAGGCTAACCGCCACCAACTGCCACACCGAGATAGTGTTTTGTCATTTGGCTATGGTCGGCTAGGCCCATAACAACAAACAGAAATGGACATAAATGAAAGGAGAATGAGGTTGCTCTTCCATAACTGTTACAACACCAAATCAAAGTTTCAGCATGCAATAGTTGGCCTCAGGCATGCTAGTTTAACAATTCATGGCATTACTGGCTACATGGGATAATCAAAGTCAGTAAAGAAGAACAGCAACATCCGCTAGTCAAGTTTTGAAGCCAACAAACGAAAAAGTTCACAGAAACAGATAAGAGGCAGCAAAATGATATATAGCCAGCTAATGCATCGATCCATTGTGTCATCATTGGCCAAAATACAACATTTAACAGTTTGGCAAGCCGAGAAGGGCAACAAGTTAATAGAAAGCATGTAGCCAGCTAATGCAGTCATCCTATTGTGTCATCATCGGCCTAATTAAAACAACAGCTGTGGCACATGAACAGCTTGAGTGATAGACCAACTACAACCATAAACAAGATCAAGATGACAGCATTTTTGCAACAGCCTTGCAGCCCAGGTGAATGAGGATAGATTTCAGAACCTTGAGCTGTCACCAGTTCATGGGATGCTGATGCATCCCCATGAGGGGCATCAATTGGTAACAGCAAGGGTTCTTGAGGTACCCTTGCATTAAAATCTCTAAGAGCATCATCATAGTTGTTGTACTTCTGATAGATAGCCCCTTCTTCCCTAAGCACTTGCTTAGCACACTCATACCATGTAAAATAAATCCTAGGTTTCTTCCCTTCAAATACCACATAGCAAGGAGGCATTCTCTGAAACCAACCAAATGTAGAACATGTAAGTGGTCTGAATGACATGCCTTAGTCGACCATTCAGTTTGAATGATGGTGAACATCATCAGCTACTTGATAAAAAAATTAGCCTCAGCTTAGTAGTTTGGTGGTTTTTTTCCTTGTTTAGTCATTGGTGGCTACCAAGAATTGTAAGAACCAAATAAAGAGGCAAATAAACAACAGTTGCACTCACTGCCATATAGACCTTTTGATCAGTTGCACTCGCTGCCATCAGCCATCACAAGAGGATGTTGTTGCTGTGGAGTACAACTGAGCATAAGTGTAGAATGAAAGGATAGGCAAATAAAGAAGAAAGCACAACAACAAAACCATCAAAACAAGAATAAGGTAGCCACCTCAAGTTTGTTTTATGCATCATAGGCCTTTAAATCCCATAGTTACCACCAGAGGCATAAACAACACAAATAGGCAACTAGTTATCAAATAAAAAGTAGCCAACAGAGGCTACAAATAACTTTCTTACAATACCAAGATTAGCCCAATAGCCAATGGCTCAAATGTTCCCAAATCCTTGCCTATTGTTAGCCACCCTCCTAGGCAAATTACTCCATCAAGGTCAGGTGTCAAAAGAACAAGCAGACTGCACAAAAGCTTCTGTTGTCAAAAGAAGAGAGAGTGGGTGAGGGGAGGGGGTGGAGGAACTATACATCTCTACAGTCAACCCCCTCCTAGCCTTCTAGCCCTTCATGTGTAGTGGAACTACACATAGTAGTTTTTGGCCAGAAAGGTCCTAAGCCAAAGGGCCCTGTGGGCATCACTCATGTTCACAAAGCCCCTGCCTTGGGCCTTGTTGTCTAGGAGGAAGGTGTAGGCAACAATAAGTGCCTCCTCACTGAAGCCAGGCATCTCCATCACAGCAAGGTATAGATTGGCATCAACATGGGTAGGTCCAGTCTCCCTAAGAGCACTGGCCACATTGTTCACAGCATCTGACATGTTAGTCAACATGAGCATCTCCTCCTCAGAGAAGTTCCCTCTCTTCCTCTTTGGGCCAGCAACTGAGGAGGTAGGAAGCAGTTCAGTGGCCTTGCTATCCCCTCCCTGTTCACTGGGAACTGTGGTGTGGGTCAAAGGAGGACCATCAGCCTTGGCACCAACACTGTCAGCCTGGTTCTGCCCTAAGGCTTCACTAGACCCAAGTGCAAACTTGCCTGTGGCCATGGCATTAGCAAAGATAGCCTCCATCTTAGTGTAGAACCTAATAGGACAGTTAAGAAACTTTGCATCTTTAGGATGGTCCTGCAGAGTTGGGCAAATGTAGTTTAAGAAAGGCAAATGTAGGTAGTCAAGGCAAAGACAAGATCAAACTGCTACCTTGCAGTGGCCAAGGTAGTGCTCTTGCTCAAGCATGATAGCATGAGCCTGGTCATCCCAAAGAGCACCACTAAGGTCCTTCAACTTGCTCACCCTAGCCCATTTCTGTCTCAACTTCCTCAAGTGGTTGTACACTTGAGTTGGGCTAACAACCTCCCCACAGAATAGCTTGAGGGCTTTGGCCATAGAATTCACATATTTGTCCTTGAAAACCTTGTCAAGCCTGCTACCATCACAAACAAGGGCAGCCATCCTCCTAAACACAAAGCCAGAGGTGGTGTTGGTCCACCTCATTGCCCTCACAGCCCCATTCCCAGCTACAGGAGCAGCAACATCAACAGGGTTTGCTTCACCTGGAGCAGCACCAGCACCAGCACTAGCTGCAACAGGGGCAGCAGCACTAGCACTAGCACCAGCTACAATAGGGGTAGAACCACCATTGATGAGCTGCTCCATCACTGAAGTACCAGCAACAAACCCACCCTTAAATGCAACTGAATCCATCCTAGGACTGGCATGTAATGAAATCAACAATAGAATTAGTCAAGAACAGACTGACAACAATATTAACAGTTGTATAAATAAACAACAGACTAACAGATCATGAAGAATAGAATGATTCAAGAATGGGCTGATAGTAAGATTAACAACAGAATGAATGAAGCATAAAATTGGTCTCAGCTTTATCCACCAAATTATTATATCACCATGACACACACATGAGTTCCATAGCAGGGTACAGAAGCTAAATTCAAGAACATATTACATCAAATAGTGTTTGTTCCCCTCCCTTCCCACATAGCATTGCAAATGGCATCCCTTATTTCAGCCATGTCAACAGAGTCTTGGTCCAGATGGGCTGAGGGCAGGTTGGTTGGATCAGTAGAAGTAGTGAAACCTTCCTCATCAGACACTACTTCATCAATGCCAAAACCTAGGATCTAGTTATGCAAAATGGCATAGGCAACTACAAGCTTCACTTGTGTCCTATACTTGTGGAAGGGTTTGTTGTCCAAGATCCTAAACCTGCCCTTCAGTGCACCTATAGCCCTCTCCACAGTCACTCTAAGTGATGAGTGCCTAAGGTTGTAGAGCTCCCTTGCATTGGTGGGCCTGTTCCTTGGGCCATACTCAGACAAATGGTACCTAACCCCCCTGTAGGGAGGTAGGAAACCATTTTTGCATGCATACCCAGCATCTACCAAGAACATTTTACCTACACAAGACATCTACTGTGAGAGTGTGTGTTAATAGACCATGGAATATGTAATTAGTGTTGGTGTGCAATTATCTTCTGGCAAACTCAAGCCATCTTCCCTGGCTACAGCATCTGCCAAAACAGTTGCATCATGGGTAGAGCCCTCCTAGCTAGCCAGGACATAAGTGAATTTCAGATCACAATTCACAGCTACCATCACATTTTGGGTGGGATCCTTTTTCCTACCCCTAAAAGCTTGTTGCATACGCTTAGGAACCCTTGCTAGGAAATGAGTGCCATCTATAAAGCTAATGACATCCTAAAAAGCATGGGTCAGTCATTGCAACAGGTCTAATGTAACTAATGAACCCAGGGTATACCATTACCTTAAAATATGGATTCCATGTATGGCTTCCAAGAATCTTTAGGTGAGTGGTAGTGCTAGCTGGCTTTATCATTTCATTCCTAAGCTCACCCACAGCATACAACACCTGATGGAAGTGCTTGTGGACAGTTTGGATGGACCTCCTAAAGGACTGGTGGACAACCCTAAATCTTTGGTTGTGCCCTACAACATGTAAAAACATGGCAACCTGCTCTTCTACTGACACCCCCTCCCTATCAGTGATAAGACTCCTCTCTCTAAAAGTTCTCACTAACTTAAAAAAGCAGCTCTCTTCATCCTAATCATAGAAATACACTCTGAATAAGTGGAATTGTATATCATTCTCAGTGTTCTCTATCTGTGCTGTTCATTTTCATCCCTAATCAGGGCCAGTGCTATAGGATCAGGCAGTGGGGTTTTAGGTTTAGGGGTTTTCCTTTTTAGCCTAGTGGATACAAAGGTAACCATAACAACAGTCAAGGCAGCTGCCTTCCTACACAGCATGTCATGGCTCAAAGACAGATCCATCTACAAGCATGTAAAAATGTAACATGATTTTAGCTTAATGTACCCTGCTAGGCATCAACATGAATGTGAAATGAATGCATGCCAACAAAAGCACGGCTGCATCTTGTATGTGATGCCTCCCAGTGCAAAATTTGGACAACATCATCGACCAATGATGGAACAAAAAACTCAGAGCAATAGTAATCAGAAACAGATCAACACCCCTAATAGATCAAGAACAGCAAGGTACAAGTAACACTAGCAACTGCATCAAACAGTTATGAATAGCAAGGCACAATACTAATTTGAAACAGATCAACAACCCTAACAGATCACGATCCCAATAGATCAAGAACAACAAGGTACAAGTAACCCTAATAGGAGCATGAAGCAGTTATAACAAGTATAAAACCCTAATAGATCATGAACAGCAATGAATAAGAAACCCTAAGAACTTCAAGAAGCACCACAAAAAAGAAGATTGGGGGTTGATTTCACCTTGGCTCGGGGTCCAAACAATAGAGAGGAGGCAGACCTAGAAGTAGAGGATGCATATCGAGAAGAAGACGAAGCAGATGCGGACGGAGAAGAAGAGGAACACCGCTGCCACGGAGTCCCAGCAGCAGCCGGAGCGGGGACGCGGTGAAGAACCTTAGCGCCAGTGACCTAACCCACAACTAGCCGGAGGTCGCCACCGCCGCCACGCACCACAACTCACCACCGGTCTCTCATGAGGGAGGTGGAAGAGCAAGCACCGAGTGGAAGAAGGAGAGAGTGGAGAGTGGGAACCCGTATATAAAGGCCGGCGAAATCGTCGCCATTTCGCTTCACGTGCGGCGGCCAGAGCGGGAGCGAAGAGCGGGGACGCGCGTGAAGAAGTTTCCCCTTCCCACCAGAGCCCACACGAGCCACCCCGTCGCCGCCAAAAATTGCCTAAGAGCGTCGCCACGAGCTCGACTCCAAAGAAACGAGGGTTTCGGTCGTTTCCAGAGAGCCGGGCGGAGAGGTCAATTTTGGCTCTGGGAAGCCAGGCTCGCTTGTGGGCCATCGACCACAAACATGGCAACTTGCAGCCCACGGGCGTAGCTGGGCCTCCGGGCCAGGGTCGCAAACGCCCCCTTTATCTCCATGGGATCGAACTCCCACGTGCCGAACAGGATCGTCGCGTCGCGGCACAGTGACTCATAGGTCCCCTGCTACGTTGCTTTGGCCTTATACAAGAAAAACATGCGGTCAATACTCCTATGTGCGGGTAAAAATTGCAGAAATCGAACGTGCCTGGATTCATCATGGAGTTTCGTACCAGATCGACCTGGCCGCTTTCGCGCTACTTCCTCTAGAGCTCGGTGAGGATCTCCCAGTCCTTGGCGGTGAACGCGTCGCGCTCACCCTTGACGATCGGCGACACCCGAAACCACTTCTGCGCGAGCCAGGCGTGGAGCAGCGACAGCACGTGGTGCGCGATCTAGAAGGTCCTACGGTCCCCGGACGTGGAGCTTCCCGTTCACGGTCCTTGACAAGTTGGCAGGCAGCGGCCACCAGTAGTTCACCGCCGGCGCGGCCAGAGCCACTCCGGCCAGCCTGCAACAACTGAGCCACACAGTTAGAGCATACAAGTTGATCGATCACCTATTCACCTGAATGGAGATGGCGGTGTGCAAGCTGCTATAGCTGCTATCCTTGACCGACCTGTGCGGAATGTAGTTTTTTTAGGGAACTGGAGGGACTCGGATAGCCCCTACTGAAAATTTATTAAAGTAACCAAGGAGGTTAACAAAAAAAACAAAAGTTTTGCAAAAGGTTACAGGGAAGACCGCAGGCAGAGAGAAATTCAGGAAACAAAAAAAAGAAAAAAAGAAAATTAAGACAATTACAGAGAGTGCTCTAGCCATAATTCAATTGAAGGAAAATATTTTTTTAGCCTTCCACGGGAGCAAGCCAAAAGTGCGCTTAAAAATAGCTGAAGCCCTTTGAACGGTATCAGGTAGTCCTCTAAAAATAACATCATTCCTAATATTCCAGATACTCCAACTCATAATGATGATAACTTCCATATAAAAACTGACATTTAGCTGCATTTTGAAACTCTCAAAGATTTGTAAAGGGTCTAGAGATAAATTAACTATGATGCCAACAAGATTCTAGCAGGCTTGAGCCATTTCACGTTCCAAAAATAGATGCTGAACAGTTTCCTCAGAGTTCAAAGAACAAAGTACACAATTATAAGAAGGAAGGTGCATGTGTTTCCTCCTCAAAATGTTAAGGGTGCTCAGTCTGTCATCCTATTAATGAGCAACTAGAAGAAGACCTTGTGCTTATGCTGGCAAGAGGATTTCCAAATCCATTTATAGATTGGGTGTGACCAATTTCTTCCACGCAGCTGACAGTAAGCCTTCTTGGAGGTGAAAATGGAGCTGCCCAAATATACATCCAAGTGTCAACACCATCAGACAGCTGAAGATTTTGTAGGATGGTTTCAAATTGCTAAAATTGTGCAAACGTCTCTATTGAAAGAGGAAGGCTGAACAGACTAGGGGTGTTAGTAACTGAGGCTGCACATTGGAGTGAAAGGAGAGGCTTCTTGGCAAAAGAGAACAATTCAGCAAAGATTAATCTTAGAGGTTGACCCATCCAACAATCATTCTAGAGAAGGCAAGAAGCACCATCTGTCACTGAAACTGATGACATGCTTTTGAACTTATCTAACAATTTCAAGACATCTTTCCACCAGAATGATCCTTTCTTGACATGATTAGGGAGTCTACCGTTACTATAATATTTCTCCTAGATAAGATGCACCCAGGGGATGTCTGCTTTTTTGTAAAACTTGTGAAAGTTTATTAGGAGCATAGCCTCATTTTGAGTTTTGAGGTCCAGCACCCTAAGTCCACCTTCTTCTTTTGACTTGGTCACCATGTGCCAAGCAGCCTTGGCATTGATTCTGTTGTTTTCTTTAGACCCTCTTCAAAGACAACGCCTTCTGTATTTGTCAATTTGCTCCCTGACAGTGGAATAAAGATGGAAAGTGCTCATGAAGAACATGGGAAGGGATGTGAAGACAGAGTTAGTCATTTGGAGCTTCCCAGCTTGAGAGAGAAAAAGGGAGGTGCTGACCAGTCTCCTTTCACATCTAGTCACCAAAGGCAAGAAGTCCTCAACCCTTGGTTTAGTAGTACCCAAAGGGAGCCCTAAGTAGGTTAAAGATAGACTACCAGTGGAGCAGCCAAAGGTGGCAGCAAGATGTTGAAGCCTTTCCTCCGAGAGATTAATTGGGACTAGCATTGACTTGGAGAAGTTCACCTTCAGACCAGTGGAATCAGCAAAAGTGTTTAGAAGGGCTTTTATCATAAACAATTGCCTAGCACATCCTTCCATAAAGATAGAGTGTCATCAGCATACTGAAGGATTGGGAAGCCATTAGTATACTAAAGAGGGATTGGGAGATTGAGCAACCCTTGCTCCTTTGCCCTGTTGAGAACTGATTGTAATAAATCTGCAGCAAGCACAAACAGAAGAGGGGATAGAGGATCCCCCTGCCTAACTCCTCTTCTGCAATGGAAGACCTTATCAGGAGCACCATTTAGTAGAACAGAAGAGGTCCCAAGAAGAAAAGATAAGCTTCAACCAAGCCAACTATTTTTGCCCAAAACCTTTCTTCCTTATGATTTGCAACATAGCCTCATGTTCAATTTTGTCAAATGCCTTTTCAAAGTCTAGCTTCAAGATTACAAGTTCCTTTCTTGAAGTGTGGCAAAGATACAGATACTCAAAGGACCAAGCCAGACAGTCCTGAATAGATCTAGACTTGATGAAGCCATATTGATTGACATGGACCAACTTAGTAATCCAGAGCTAAAGTCTGTTAGCCAGCAGCTTAGTGATGATTTTTACCGAGGAGTTGAGTAGGGAGATAGGTCTATATTCACTGATTCTAGATGGCCCATTAACTTTTGGGATGAGGGTTATAAACGAGGCATTGATGCTCTAGAGGCAAACCTCATCAAAGAAGAAAGCAGAACATAGTTTATAGAAATCATGCTTGATCAGAAATCAACATTTCTTTAGAAATTCATTATTAAACCCATTAGGCCCTGGAGACTTATCTGGAGGCAAATTCTTCACAACTTCATCAATTTCTTGATTACTAAAGGGCACTTCTAAAGAGCTTAGATCACTTGGCTGGCCAAAGAGGGAATCAAGGTCAAACAACATGTTCTGGTAGCTTGAGAAGCCTAATCTGTCCTTGAAATCAGACCAAATGAACTCAGCCTTTGAATTATGGTCATAAACTGGGACACCAGATGGGCTATTTAGTGAAGTGATCAAATTTCTCCTATGCTTGACAGTTGCTATTGAGTGAAAGAACTTAGAATTCTCATCCCTCAACTGTACCCATTTAACATTGCCTCTTTGCTTCTAGTAGATCATTTGCTGGTAGAGGAGAGAACTGAGCTTCAGATTGAGGATGTCTCTGAAATTCCATTCTTGTACTGGCAGATCCCTCCATTCTTCAATAGAGTCAAGGAATGAAATCACTAATTTAACATTCTCAATTGTGATCTTGAGATTTGAAAGTTTATCCTGCCAATGCCTTAAAGCACATCTTAGAGACTTGAATTTGGCAGTCAGGAGCTTGGCTGCATCCTGTTGAGAAAAAGAGCCATTCCAACAACTAGCAACCATAGGCAAGAAGCTTTCATGTGCCATTCAACAATTCTCAAATCTGAAGATTCCTCCCTTAGGAATGGAAGTTTTGATCTTAACCACACAAGGCCAATGATCAGAGATTTCCATGACCAAGGAATGAGCAGTGGTAAGAGGATACCTTAGAGTCCAAGATTGAGAGGAGAAAAACCAGTCAAGCCTTTCTAAGAGAGGTGGATTCTGCTTATTGGTCCAAGTAAAATTTCTCCCATATAGAGGAATTTCAATAAGCCCCAATGCACTGATTGCATTATTGAACAAGAGCATATCACCCATATTTCCACCTGCTCTATTTTTGTCTTCAGGTTTTTGGTAGAGATTGAAATCACCAATGATAAGCCAGGCAAGATCATCTAGCATTTGAATATTTTCAAACCAGTGCATGAATTCTACCTTGCCTTCACTATCGCAAGGCCCATAAACTAAAGTGAGAATCTAGGGATCGTTATTGTAGACAGAAGAGAATTCCACAGAAATTGCAAACCTATTTTGGAAAACCTCATGACCTAAGAAGATAGAACTCTTCCAGACAATAAAGATACCCCCTGAAGCTCCAACCGAAGGGATGAAGCAGAAGCTATCAAAAGATCTGGGGCCAAAATTCCTAATATAAGTAAGATAAAAAAACTCTCTCTTGGTTTCCTGAATGCTAATGATATCACATTTATTTTCAGTGATTTTATTTCTAATGGACTCCCATTTGTTACCAGCATTGATGCCCCTAATGTTCCAACATAGAACATTCCAAGATCTATTGTAGTTTGTACTATCCATAGAAAACAGTAAAGAGGTAGGCCCAAGTACAAGTATGCATAGCATAACTACATAGTTCAGGCAAAAGATAGAAAGAAACATTACATGTGATCTCAAAGATCAATAGACCATCCATGCCTTGAGCCAAAGCTACCAGAAATTTTAACATTCCAGGTACTAAAAAAAGCAAAAGCAGGAAGGCAAATCTGCCCACTTCTTCCATGCACCGCGAGGAGAGCAGTCCTTACTTATCAGCAACATCATTCTTCTTACTTGGAGGGTCATCATCATTCTTGCTTGAAGTTGCAGCATCCTTCTTGCTTGAGGCATCCTTCTTTTTTTGATAGCCAGCTCCCACAGGGGCCGATTGACTCTTCTTCTTACTAAGAGCAGCATCGGTGACTTGAGAAGCATCAAGATCACAAAGAGTGGAGCTAATACTCCTGATGGCCTTAGTTGAGAGGGAAGGTGGTTTGGCATTACAGCCAAGGCAAGACTTGTCCTTACATATTGGATCCTTGAATCCTTTTTTGTTCACCTTGATCCTGGGACCCCTTCTTCTGGTTGTTTCTTACTCTTCCTTCTTCATCAACACGAGGGGCTTCATTTAAGTCCACAAACATATCTGTAGCTACACTTTCTGTCACCATACTGGCACTGTCCAGTGCTTCATCATCTGCAACATGTGCTTTAACTGTGCAGGAAGGGAAGGTCTTCACAGGACAAGAAGCAGGCAGAGTGAAACCAATTTTCTGACCATTATTAATACTACCCAAGAGAGCATTGGACTGCATGAATTGTTTGGCATGACTAAAATGGCCTGGGGACATCAAGAGGGCAGTGAAGTAGTTGGCCCAATCACTGGGGATCAAGAACTAAGGGACCTTGTTAGGACTAGGTGCAAAGAATTTAGCCCAAGGCCCAGCTGGGTCCATAAAGGACTCGTAGTTGTGTCTTTCAAAGAGGGATTGGGTGGAAGCATTGAGCTGATCACCGATCAGGACCATGCCAACTTGTAGATTTTGAGGCCCCATACCCTCATTCTGGGCTTCCTCAGCCACAATTTGTTGAATCTCTGCATCGTTCATGAGGTCATCCTTCTGAATCTCTAAAGGCATGAAATTATCAGCCGACCCATCCAAGATAGGGATATTCACATCAACAACTGGTGGATCATTCAAGGCATTGGCAAAATCCTCCTGAATGTGATCCAAAGCTATTGTTCACATTATCATCTTCCTCCTCCTTGTTTACTTGATTAAGCAGATCACTGAGCTCAAGAAACATTTCATGATGTTGAGGGCCTTGAATGACTGGGTCAATAATCATCTCCTGAATGTCAGGGACCTCATTTAGATTAAGCTCTGGTGGGTTCTCTACATCCTCATTGAGATCAAAATTGAGGATCTCCTAAACATTATTTGGCCATCCTTCCCAGACAGCATCAGCAGGCTGGTTATTTTGTCCCACGTTGCCTCCACGAAGACCAGTAGTTGAGGCAGCTCCACACTGGGTAGCCGCCCATGGAGCACCCTACCACGTAGAACTTGTCCCCGAGCTGCAGCGCGTCGGCGAGCTCCTCGACGTCCGTGGCGTCGCTCTTGAGACTGCGCTTCGGGTTGGCGTCGCTGTCACCGTACCCGGCTCTGTCGAAGAAGAGCATGTATATGCCGAGCTCCTCCACAAGCTCCTGCATACAGTCGTGGAGGCCCGAGCGTTAACAACCTAACGAACTCTTGAGTACGAACACCCGAACACACAACACAACACGCTGCTCAATTCCAGTTTACGAAACGATCAAGAACAGTCGGCCGGTTGTTACCTGGGACACGGGGAACCCGCTCTCCTTGGTGGAGGAGAAGTCATGGATGAAGATGATCCTGAACCTGGCGTTCTCCCTGCGCACTCCTTCCTCCCTGTAGGCCAGGTGCCGGCCGTCTTTGAGCCGGATTCGAGGGGAGGTGATCACCGGCCCTCCTGGGGGGCCCAAGATCGCCGGGGGCGGCGGCCGGGTGGCCTGGTACGCCCAGCCCAGCAGCGCCACTGCGGACACCAAGGCTAGTTTGGAGAGAGCGACCATTTCCACTCGTCGGCCAGCCTGCACGTGAGACGATCAGAGTTCTCTTCGAATGGAGGAGAGGACGTGAAGATACTGAGCCAACAGGAGCGGCATACAGTTTCAAAGTGCGCTAGTGCGTGCACAGGAGACAACTACGGGATTGTGAATTGTGATTCAGCTAGGCAGTCTCGGGATCAGGCAGCTGCCGATCAGGACTCCGGTTAGACGGTCATCAGTTGGCTGCTCGGCTGTCAAGTGTCCATCGTCCCCGTGCCAGCACGCGCATGGGGCACCGCGTCGTGACGCACGGCGCGGCTGGTTATAGCGATCTTGTAGGCAACCGCGGCTCCAAGCGGCAGCGGCCGTCAGCTTTGTGCCTTTGTCCCAAAGGAGAAGGGCCGGTGATGTGCACGTTGTCGGCCTGCTGCTGCACGGCGTGATCTCGCCGGCGTCGAATTTGTCCGTAGCCACGATCTTGCGCAACAGGCTGCAACCGGCCGAAGAAAATTTCGGTCTTGGGTCTGTGCTGTTCGGGTAATGATAGCGAACCTTTGATGCATCCCATGACGCTCGAGTCTTTTCACTGGCCGTAAACAGGCGGTGGGCGCTCGCGTCTTGCTCTCTCCTTGTTTCGGCAAATAAACAACGGCGAAGACTATTGCGTCCGTATCGCTGTATGACTGTGACTCCTGAGTCTTGACTGTCGAGAGCATCACTAGGGTCGTCATCCATGAACAAGATTGGTCGAGGACAGATGCTGTGTAAAGTCACAAGCAAACGCCGAGCGGTGTCCGACTCACCACGGAGCTGGCCGTGCGAAGTGAACGTGGATATTTCACGACGTTTCATCGCCTTGCGGCTTCTTGTGGTCGCCGCTGCCTGTCGCACGCGAGCACGGACTGAGCCATCACAGTGGTGCTGGATACCAGAATGGCCCAACGAGTTCAAGCTTCCAGCCCACAGGGCTGGAACTAACGAGCCCTCTAACTATACACGGGCTACACGGAAGCTGGGCTCGACCGTGCAACGCCTGGCCCGATGCCGCAGGCAGGAGCCCTGCGCCGGTCCGCCCCGACCGTCCCGGGTCTCGCGGCCGAGCTCCTTTCCGCTTTCGAGTCCACTCCGTGTTTCCGTCCCACCAGGTTCGAGCCTCCCAGACACAGGAGTCCCAGTCCCAGGCGACCGAGTCCAACACGGCCGATTCGTGTGCCGCTTTTGAACCCCATTTTCTACAATTCTCCCGGTCCAGGCTAATGATGTCTGGTGCCTGGCGCCTCTACGTGTGCGGCGCCTCCGTTCCAAAAGCGATCCACGAGCCCCGTATGCATGCACCTCGCGCGCGCCTTGGCCGGGCCGCAGCAGGGGGCAGCTGGACTGGAGCGCACGCGCCCGCCTACTTCTCGCCATCATCGACCGGCACGCGCTCGCGCGCGCGGCGCCCTGCGTCTGTGGCTCCCCGGTGTGTTGGACACGTAGCGCAACGGCTTTGAACGGTTCATTGTTCGGCGCCGGCGGCGGGCGTGGTCGTGTAGCTCCACCAGCAAGCAGCATGCGCTCCAGGTGATCGGATCAGCGGCGGGTCCGGTCACGCAGCCGGCGGCCCTCCTGCTTTTTGACGACGTCTTGCCCATTCGCGTCATCATGTTCATGTTCCATCAAAGTAAGGTAAAGCTGCACTGGGCTATGTCGGCACCAAGTGATTTTCCCAGTTTCTACTTCGTCTTGCCTGTCACGAGGGCGCACGGATTAGACTCGAGGGGAAAGAGGCTCAAGTGAGCTGCATTGTGGGGGCAATCTGGACATATTCCAGGGATTTGGGGAGGCCGACGCTAGTGGAAGAGCAGCAGGGCCGACACTGGTGAACTGAATTACTGAAAGTTTCCGAGTTGGCGCAGTTCTCAGTTGTGTCAGGAATGAAACAAAATTTTAAGTTGATCAAATTTGCCATTTCAATAGGCCAAAAGGACTAAAACGTAAACAATACACCACCATATAGTGTTTAAATGGTCCAATATGAATGGTGGGACATTATCAAAGGTAGACGAGACACCAGGGACCGCGACAAGCTGCCTTAACATGCGGTGTCTAGGGTTTGCTTGGTTTAGCTGTGAGCAATGGAAAAAGTTGTGAGCTATGTGATATGGAAAAGTTGTAAGTTGTTTGGATAAAACAAGTATATTACATACCCCTCTCTCTCTATCTCCTTTGAAATAACTGTGAAACAACTATCTATTTTCATAAATATCTAAAAGCAAAAAGCCACAAGTAGGATCCAAGATGCTTCTGTTGACGGTAGTTAACAACCATTATAAATCGTCAATAAAACATGCATAAGGGCACAATTGAGATCACCAACAAAGGTCTAGGGGTTTAAACTAATAAATTCTATGAGTTTTGGTGAATCTGTGATTTCTGCAGGGTTTATCTAGAAAACCGTCAAGGTGGACCTACATGTCAGATTTAATTGTGTTTATCCACCGCGAAACGGACACTAGAAGGTTCTAGAGGACACCACGCCGAGACAGAGCGAGGGGCTGCCAGGTGGGGCCGCCTGCAGGCCGCTCGGCCCCAGGGCCCACCTGTCAGCCTCCGCGTCGTCAAGTCGATTTCCCACCGCCTCCTAGGTTGCATCTACGCCGTTCCTTAAGTCAGTTTGATACAATGGCTCACGTTGAACGCTGTGGGCTATATAATCAGCCCATGTCCCCCTGAAGTCATCAAGTCATTTAAGAAAACAGAAACCATAATCATCCTTAGAGCTCCATCATATTCTAGGGCATAACTAGTTAGGCTAGGTCTAGAGGGAGGCAAGCATGCTTCACTTGGATTCCTGATCGTGTCAAGAGCGTGGTTCGGTATAATCTTTGTACCCCTTCTCTCTTTTGTATCTCTATTACTTTTATATGCTTGCTACAATTGTTATGACAATATTAGTATTCATCTTATTCATGTTCTTCGTTATAATATTCATCGTATACTTTAATTATATACCTAGTATAGTTCGATTATCATCATATTCATGCATATGTTCATATAGCGTTCACCCTAAGGATCCATGGGTGGGTGGTCGATATTGTGCAAGTGTGGTGCTTATACGTTGTTTACCTGCGGATATACTCTATATTCCGGGTCATGTGATAGATCGCGGATGACACATAAGATCAAGAGCAAGTTTATTTGGCTATCTTCATCCACCCAAAGTACATCTTCCTGAACCGCGGCTGTACTCGCTACACATGAGGAACGCAACTTCTGGATGAATGAGAAGAATATCAGCTAGGAAACCTGCTCCGACAAAGATCACTCAACATTCAACAATCATTCACAACAACATCTAGCTTGGGGGAGAAGCATCCCCTGTGTATCTAGCTAAGTATTTCTTTCCCTTAGTTTTACTATTTTGAGTTTGCTTTATGCTAGATATAATAAAATAAAACGATATATAACAAACTAAAATAAAATAAAAATTTATCTTAGCTAGTTATAGATATTAATAAGGTGTGATCTTAAATTTTGAAAACAAAATAAAAAAGTATGCGTCTAGTTTTCTGCTTTTAAGAGCTGAATAAATAAAATGGACTCTAAAGATAATCCCTTGCTATGGAAATGATGAATAGCTGCTCTGTTGTAATTCCTTTCAAGTACCTAGTTTTCAGCCTTGAATTCTCTCGAGTTTTGTATACGACTGTTTTGATATAAGAATTTACTGTGAACTTGAAACTCGTGGGTAGCATATGCTTGATCTAAGTCTAGGTAATTGACGGATATGATATGAGAATGTCTGAGCTGTTGTTTATCTTGTTCCTAGAGATACTAGAGTTCCAGAGATTTATCTTTTGAAAAAAACATAAAAATACTTCATGATGAGTTCCTTATATGACAAAGCTTGAATTTCTGCCAGAGCCATATATGATACTTAGATTTAAAAACTTCCACATATATGTTGCTTGCATTGCATTGAGTTTACTCAAGCTTTGTTGACCCTTATGAGAGGTTTGTCATGCTCTTAAAATCAAGATCACGTACACACCACCTATATATGCACTACTCCTACAGTGGGGGTAGGCGCAACAACATGTCATTCCATCTTGATCCACCTAAAAATATTTTACTCTTACACTGAGAGTGAACACAAAAAATATACCCTATAGGATATTCACCAAATAAATGCTCCAAATTTTTGTTGCTATCTCTCAGAAGTTTTGTTGCAGCAAAAAAAGCATGATGCTATGCAAAAATTATTCATGAAAAGAAGAAAAAAGGAAAAAAGTGTTGAAAAATGGACAAGTGTCTGAGATATGTAAAACAATGGGTACTCCAATGCCCGCCTGAAAAAAAAGAAAAAAAGAGATGAATAAGATAACCCATATTTTAAAAAAGAGATATGTTTTCAAGGAGCAAAGTAGAATTAGGTTAGCCACCATAGACATCCACACACATGCACATCTTGATTTGATTATATGACTTAACTCTCTTTGGATCCGAGGTTTGACTTTACAATATATGTATTGTAAGTATGCTCTTTCATGCTTTTTTCACTCCTATGAGCTCTACATAAGCCTTAGTTGTAGGAAGAGAAAGACATAATATTATTATTGCCTTTGTGAGGATACACAAATACCACATATATTGAGAGACATGAGAGTGTCATACAATGGAAGCTCTGAGTTTTATTTTGAAAACCTATAAAAACTTCGGAATAATGGTTGAGCAAAGAACTTGAGACATAGTGCTTGACTTGATTGTTCTATCTTTCAATTGCTCAAGACCCAAGTGAAGGCTAAGAAGCCCCATAGTTGAAGATAATATGGGTAAATTTGAAAGTCAAATTAGTTTATTTTAATCCAGAGGAGACTTCTTTTTTGAACGCATGTGTACTTTTAAGGAGTGAGAGCATTGTAGCAACTCCTGATCCATTTTGCTGAGTTTAGCTTTGCTAAGGGACTAGCAAAGGTTAAGCTTGGGGGAGTTTGTTGGCTTTAGTTAACAACCATTATAAATCATCAATAAAACATTCATAAGGGCACAATTGATATCACCAACAAAGGTCTAGGGGTTTAAACTAATAAATTCCATGAGTTTTGGTGAATCTGTGATTTCTGTAGGGTTTATCTAGAAAACCATCAAGGTGGACCTACATGTCAGATATAATTGCGCTTATCCACCATGAAATGGACACTAGAAGGTTCTAGAGGACACTAGAGGACACCACGTCAAGGCAGAGAGCTAGGGGCTGCCACCTGCAGGCCACCCGGCCCTAGGGCCCACCTTTCAGCCTCTACATCATCAAGTCGGTTTTCCACCGCCTCCTAGGTTGCATCTATGACGTTTCTTAAGTCGGTTTGATCGAAGGGCTCACGTTGGATGCTCTGGGCTATATAATCAGCCCCTGCCCCTCCCCTTGAAGGCATCAAGTCATTTGAGAAAACAAAAACCCTAATCATCCTTAGAGATCCATCATATTCTAGGGCATAGCTAGTTAGGCTAGGTCTAGAGGGAGACAAGCAGGCTTCGCTTGGATTCCCGATCATGTCAAGAGCGTGGTTCGGTATAATCTTTGTACCCCTTCTCTCTTTTGTATCTCCATTACTTTTATATGCTTGCTACAATTGTTATGACAATATTAGTATTCATCTTATTCATGTTCTTCGTTATAATGTTCATCGTCTACTTTGATTATATACCCAGTATAGTTGGATTATCATCATATTCATGCATATGTTCGTATAACGCTCACCCTAAGGATCCATGGGTGGGTGGTCGACATTGTGTAAGCGTGGTGCGTATACATTGTTTACCTACTGATACACCCTATATTCTGGGTCATGTGGTAGATCATGGACGTGACACTCTCGTTGAGTCCTTTGTAGTCCACTCGCCAATGTAGGTAGCACATAGGATCTGGTTATGAAGGGGGACAAGCTATGTTCTTTATCTCCCTTAGTGATATCCCTTATGTGTAGATATGAAGATGATCTTAGCAATGACTATTAGGTGTAATTACACTAATCAATGTATGTGTCGGTGCAGAAAGTGACCAATAAGTAAATATTTATAGTTTTGCCGTATGTTGTGATCGGAGGTGGCCTAGCACTCAATGACACATGGTTTATACTAGTTCAGGCAACGTGCCCTACGTCCAGTTTGAGTCGGTCAGTGACTTTATTCCTGAGCCTAGGTGCTCGAAGTTTGTAGTGTGGTTACAAACGAGAAGGAGAAAGATGGGGTGCACGAGAGGTCCGGTCAGCTCCGGTCAGAAGGGCTGAGAGCGATAGGAGCTTCTCTATGAGCTAAGTGTTCAAACGTGTGCTTGAGGTCCGAACCTGGCAGTTCTGTGGTTGTGAGCTAGTGAACTTGGTTGATCTAATGAATCTGGAATAACTTGTATGAACTTGAATCAACTTGGGTCTCTTGGGAGAGAGCGCATTCCCTTTTATAGATGAAGGGGATGGCCTTACAAGTGAGAGGGAGAGAGTTCATATGCTTCTAAGTCTTGTTGCCCACGCCGGCAGGTACAGGAGGATGATAGGCGCCCACAACACTGTTGGATGTCGGTTGTACATGGGAGGTTACGTCGTCTTATTTTGGATATGGCAGATGTCGGCACCTGCATATAATGTTGATGCCTAGAGGCATGTGAGGAGTTTCACCATGTTCACTTGGTATGGTAAATCCCGGCGCCCGCAACACTATCGACGCCCAGAGGCATGTGGGGCCGTATGGGAGTTAACGACGCCCACAATACTGTAGAGGAAAATATCGGCGCCTATAATACTATTTGTGTTAGGGCGGTTACAGAGTCCTATTCCTGCAAGTGATAGGGTACGGTCCCTGGTATCATGGTTTGACTTGGACGCCTTGCCTTGCTTTCTCCGTTCATTCCCTAGTCCCTTTTGGGCGGGCGTCCCCGGTCGATTGGTCCTAGTCGGCTCTGGGTGCGCATGTCGGAGAAGAGCAGTGAGCAGAGTCTTTGCATACCCCGGTCAGAGACGTGGGGTCAGAGTCGGAGGTAGTGCTTTGCTAGGCCTTTCGGTCGGAGAGACCGTCCGGAGGCGGCTAGAGATCGAAGTGAACGCTACGGTTAGAGAGGTGGGTTAGAGTCGACAAGCGGACGTTGTTCCTCCTCGGCCTAACCTTTCAGTCGGTGACTAGACCGTCCTTTTCTGGCCTGTTGTTTTAGACACTTGGGCCAGCCCATGAGTTGTGCGTTGTCTGCTTGGGCCGAGCCTTTGCGGGGAAGCCGGTCCGCGAGGGACCCTAGGTTTATGAATCCAATAGGAGCCCCCGAGCCCCCGGACGATTCGGGCAGAATCGTCTGGGGGATTTTTACCTTGACGGCGGGTGCACGTGTGCTCCCACGGGTGTAGCCCCCGAGCCCCAAGGCAGTTCGGATAGAACCGTCTAGGGGGTTTTCCATGTTGCCAGCAGGGGAGGTGCGCGCGAGCGCACCCACGGGTGTAGCCCCTGAGCCCCCGGGCGGATCGGGCAGAACCGTCTAGGGGGTGTTTGTTAGCGGGCTTGTGCGTGTGTTCTTCAGTCAAGATGGAGTTTTGTTTAACCAAGACATCGTTGCGCGGCCGAGGTGCTTTAGTTTTTTAGGGGTCGGTTGAGAGGGAGCTTGCGGATCCTGGCGTCGATGCGCGCCGTGGGATCGGGTGAGGCAGTTAATTTGGTTAGTTTGGGATTGGGCGAGCTAGAGCTTGTAGATCCTGATGGGGCAAGTTCGGGGTTGCAGACCCGGGTTTTTTGGAGCGCAGTCGGAGCATAGCCAGATGGGGCGTGTTCGGGGTCGCAGACCTAGGTGTTTTGGAGCACAGTCGGAGCATAGCCAGATGGGGTGAGTTCGGGGTCACAGACCCGGGTGTTTTAGAGCGCAGTATGAGCGTAGCCAGATAGGGCGAGTTCAGGGTCGCAGACCTAGGTGTTTTGTGTCTTGAGCCCCCGAGCCCTATTGGGCCTTAGTAGGGGTCGGTGTGAGTTGCGTGTGTTACCATGTCCTCAGTTCCTCACAACCAGAGGGGCTAAGTTTTGTCACTTGTCCTGATCGCTTAGGCTCGAGTGACATGCTCGGTGAGTTTGCTAATGGGTATGATCGAGTGGAATATGGGTCCGTCGTTCAAGATGGGGTTGGCATAGCCCTCTTGTGACATTCCATTGCTCCTTTACCTGTAACCCAGCAAATGCCTAGGTCATTCCGGAGAATGACCCAGATGGCCTAACGGCCTCCCCTTGATGATGATTCTATAGGCTTAGCAAGAAGTTCAGGATCAAACAAGAAGGTTGAGATGACCCTATCTACCAGACTAGGCGAGGGCCGCACGGGGCTCATCTCTGTTTTTCTCCCCTGGCTCTGTTGTTGCTCATGTCGAATGACGCAACTGCTGCTTCATGACGCAACACAGAGCGTTGTGATGCATTTCGCTGCACGTGCGATGCTTAGTTCTCGAGCCCTCAGGCGGTTTAGGGCCCGAATCATCCAAGAGGCATGGGCGTATGGAATGAATGTGCGTATGGATGTATGAAATGATTATAACGAAATAGAGGGGGTTTGGTAGTGTTACCTTGATGACCCGAGTGATAGGGTTTGGAGAGCTCCAGTCGGAAATGTCTGACCGAGACCCATACTCATCGTTCATGGCGGAGTCGGCATGGCCTACATGGGGCATCCCTTAGCTCCCTACCTATCTCTCG
Source organism: Miscanthus floridulus (assembly GCF_019320115.1). Classification (NCBI taxonomy): domain Eukaryota; kingdom Viridiplantae; phylum Streptophyta; class Magnoliopsida; order Poales; family Poaceae; genus Miscanthus; species Miscanthus floridulus. The sequence goes on along the minus strand of NC_089585.1, from coordinate 125,954,957 downwards.
GTGTGTTTCTTGTATCAATGAATACATCAGTACTATTTTTTGATAGAAATCACTATCTGTTCCTTGTTTTTATCCTAGTATATCTTTTGTTTTTTGTCCTTTCTTTTTTGTACCTGCCCATTAGTTCCATAGGCTGCAGCTTTTTTAAGAGCCTAGGCATGGCCCGCGGGGCTTGGCTGCTCGTAACCGTAGGTCATGGCGGGGTGCGTTCGGTTAGGAGTAAGAACAAAAGTTACGTAGGGCAATCAAAGGAAAAGGAATGTGCTTCCATTCGGGGACGAAGTTGTTTACCAAGTGACAGTAAAAAAGAGAGTAAAAATAAGAGGTAGTATTCAGTATTGTACCCTTATGGAGCCCCCGAGCGACCCGGGCTGAAAGTGTTCGGGCTAGGGTGCTTTACAGGGACAAGTGTTGACTAAAAAGTGGTTAGACCAAATTTAGCGGAAAAATAACGTAGCTGTTCAATGTTCCAAGTGTTGGTGAGAACATTGCCGCTGTTGTCCTCTAGTCGGTAGGTGCCCGGTTGGATTACTTCGGTCACCGTATAGGGTCCTTCCCATGGTGGAGAGAGCTTGTGTTTTTTCTTCATTGATTGGGTCCTCTAGAGTACAAGATCGCCGACTTTGAGTATCCTCCCTCTGATCTTCCTTTTGTGGTACCTATAGAGGGTTTGTTGGTAGCGAGCGGAGCGGATGATGGTCGTCTCATGGGCCTCTTCGAGCAGGTCGACTGCATCTTGTTGAGCCTCCATGGCTCGATCGTGATCGAAAGCCTTCACTCTTGGGGCGCCATGGTCGAGGTTGGAGGGTAGCACTGCCTCAGCTCCGTAGGCCAGGAAGAAGGGTGTGAACCCTATGGATCGGGGGTCATTCTCAGGCTCTAGAGGATCGCTGGGACCTCTACAACCCATCGCCCGGCGTACTTGTTGAGTCGGTCGAAGATGCATGACTTAAGTCCTTGGAGGACCATGCCATTGGCACGTTCGACCTGATCGTTAGTTGATGGATGTACGATCGAGGCCCAGTCGATCATAATGCCATATCCTTCACTGAAGTCTAGGAACTTCTTTCCAATAAAGTTAATCTTGTGGTCAGTGATGATATAGTTAGGTACGCCGAATCGGTAGATGATGTCGAGGAAGAATTTGACTGCCTCCTCTGAGCGGATGTTGGTAATGGGCTTGGCCTCTCTCCACTTGGTGAACTTGTCGACTGCTATGAGTAGGTGAGTGAAGCCACCTGGCCCCTTTTTGAGGGGCCCCACCATGTCAAGGCCCCAGACCATGAATGGTTAGGTGATGGGGATAGTTCAGAGCTCCTGTGGTGGCAAATGGGTTTGCCGAGCATAGAACTGACATCCTTCACACCTGTGGACAACCTCTTCTGCATCTCGTAGCACGATGGGCCAGTAAAAACCTTGGCAAAAGGCTTTTCCGACCAGCGACCTTGGGGCTGTGTGATGTCCACAAATCCTGGTATGGACCTTAAGGAGGAGCTACTTCCCCTGGTTGGTGGGGACGCACTTCATGAGCACTCCTGACGGACTCCATTTGTAGAGCTCATCACCGAGCGTGACGAAGGTCTTGGCGCATCGAGCGATCCATCGGGCTTTAGTCCTTTCGGGTGGGAGAACCTCCTCGAGGAGGTAGGTGAGTAGCGGCGCTCGCTAGTCAGTTTGATCGAGTGCCAATACAGTGACGTTTATGGGTGATGTCTTCATGGAGGTACTGGGATCGGAGCTCCCGAGCGCCGGCTTGGTGTTGGGGTCGAAGCCCCCGAGTGCTGGCTTGGCACTAGGGTGTGTCTGGATCATACCTTCTAGGATGCGGGTGGACGGCTTGTGGACGTCGTTGATGAAGACCTTGCTTGGGGATGGATCCCTCCTGGCAGCCAATTTCGCAAGGAAATCAGCGGCATCGTTGTCCCTTCGAGGAACGTGATGTAGCTCGATCCCCTGGAATTTGTCATTGAGCTTATGCACCTCTTGGCAGTATGCTGCCATGAGGGGCTTTTGTAGGAGGACTCCTTCATGACCTGATCAACGACTAGCTTTGAGTCACCGTGAACGTAGAGTCGCATAGCACCGAGCATGATGGTGATGCGTAGTCCGTTGATGAGGGCCTCGTACTCTGCGGCGTTGTTTGAGGCTGAAAAGTGGAGGCAGATGGCGTAGCGGAGCCTACTCCCATCCGGGGAGATCAGAACCACTCCAGCCCCTGAGCCGGGCGCCATTACGGACCCGTCAAAGTACATTGTCCAGTACTCGTGGGTGACGTCCGGGGTCGGTAGCTGTACCTCTATCCATTTGGTGACAAAATCCACGAGAGCCTAAGATTTAATGGCGGTATGGGGGATGTACCTCATGTTGTGGCTCATGAGTTTGAGAGCCCACTTAGAGATCCATCCTGCGGCATCGCGGTTGCGGATGATGTCCCCGAGTGGGTATGAAGTGACGACCATGACTTTGTGGTCGGTGAAGTAGTGTAGGAGCTTCCATGTGGTCAGTTGCGGCAACCAGCGCGGTGTTGTCCAGTCGGCGCCGGTACTTTTTGTTCTTCTTGCCCCTCTGTGTGGAGGGGCCCTTGTCTTGGTCCATGCGCTTGGCCTTGCCTTTGTCCTGGCCTCCGTTGAAGTCCGCTCCAACCGCTTCCTCGTCGGAGGCGTGGTTAGTGGCGACGTCGAGCAGGTCACGGATGGTACGGGGCTTCAGGCATCCAAGCTTGTGGATTAGGGACTCGCAGGTCATCCCGGAGAGGAACACACTGATAATGTCTACGTCGACGACATCAGGGAGGGCATTGCATTGTTTGGAGAACCTACTGATGTAGTCCCGCAGGGACTCGCTGGGCTCCTGCTGGCAACTCTTAAGGTCCCAGGAGTTCCCAGGGCAGACATACGTCCCCTAGAAACTCCCGACGAAGACCCTCTTGAGGTCCACCCAGTCGCGGATGCTGTTGTGTGGGAGGAATTCAAGCCATGCCCGAACATGTCCCCCCCCACACAGATGGGGAGATACTGAATGATGAAATAGTCATCATCCACCCCTCCGGCTCGACAGGCGAGCCAGAAATCTTTAAGCCAAATACCGGGGTTTGTCTCCCTGGTGTACTTGGTGATGTTGGTGGGCGATCGGAAGCGCTGTGGGAACAACGCTCTCCGGATACACCGGTCAAAGGCCCACGGCCCTGGACCCTCAGGGCTAGGACTCTGGTCGTCCGATCGGTGACCGTGCCTGGGGCGCGTTTCACCACTCCCCTCGATGGTTCGATCAGGATCCGTGTTGCCTGCTCTTGCCACCGCCCGGTGGACATCATCATCGTGCCAGGCTCGATGTCGGTTGTTGACGATGATGCGAGCGTCCTGGTGTGGACCGGGCCGCTCGTGTACCAACGGTTGGTGGGGAGCAGGAGCTAGGTCGGACCATGGTGCGGCTGTCACCCCCTAAGCCTCACCTGGCGGCTGTAGCGGCGAGCAAATGGAGTGATCCATCTAGTGTGTCCCCATTCCCCCGGTGGGGAGAGAGGGCGCGTGTCGGAGTCATGATGTGAAGCTTTTTGCCTGTTGAACAGCGGTGGCTTCTACTAGAACCCGGAGGTTCTGGTAGACTGCCCGCTCCTGGCGGTCGACGGGTTCGGGAACACCGCGCAGAAGCATTGCCACAACGGTGATGTTCTGGCCAGCCTGAGTGAACTATGGGAGATCGTTCCCCTCGTTCATGATGTCATGTTGGACCTGATGGGCATGACCCCGGGCGCCACCCATCAGGCCATGCGCATGGGGCGCAACGTGCTGTACCGAATGCGCCGCCACAGGCGGCGGCTGGTTCTGTCACCGTTGTTGTAATTCCTCAGCGTGCGCTTGCGTAGATGCGAGGGCCCCCGCACACAGGTCTAGAGGGGTGTGAGTCTGTGCAGATTCCACAACCACCATCGGCTATCCCAGAGCGTCCGCCATAGCATACTCCCAGAATGGACGGTGGCGAGGTGCCACATCGCCGATGCTGGAGCCGTTGTCTCACCCTCGTCATCTAGGAGTTCGTGGAGAGTGGCAGGAGCGTAGCTCGCCATTCCCACGAATTCAGATGTGAGGGGGGATGGTGCCAGCATCATTCGGAGCCCCGAGCATACGCATCCACGGGGGGCGCGAGGCCGTAGAGGAACTGAACATACAGTGTTCGTGGCACGGGCAGTACGGTCCCTCCAAATGATTGGTGGGAGATAGTAGATAAAGAGTAAATAACAGTACGCATATTACTTTATTACTTACAGCGGGGTTTGAGCAGTGTCGGTGTTTCGTACGAACACCGGCAAGTAAATTTATAGTAATGCGCGTTAGGCTCGGATGGTGCGCTAAAGGACATAAGATTTATACTGGTTCGGGCTGAATATCCCTACGTCCAGTTTGTTGCTGCTCGTGTTATTAGCACCGTGAACGGTTCGTAGTAGGGGGTACAAACGATCGAGAGAGGGACTAGTCCCAAGTCTCTGATGGAAGGATTGAAAGAAGGTCAAGAGCTTGGTAGCAGCATGACTATGTGTGTGTGTCTTGTATTGTTCGGTCAAAAGTCCATCCCTTTGATGGAGGAAGCACATCCCCTTTTATAGAGGAAGGGGCTGGCTTTTACAAGGGTGAGGGCTTTAGGATGCGTACTCTACTTAGTCTTGTGGCTCATGTCTACCTGGCCTAGTTCTTCATCCTGATGAGTACGAAGGAAGATAAGCACCTACAATACTGTTGATGTCTCTGTAGAATGTCAGGTTGATTATAGAATGCTGCCCTACACAGGGTATGGGCTGTAGTACAGTGGTTTTGACTTATTAGCCTCTCCCAGCCTTGGTCCGCATGCCTTCTGGTTCCTGTGAGTCTTCGTCGGAGGGACGAGGGGTCGGGGTTCGGAGTAACGCCGTGGTCAAGGTCTTCTGACTTGGTGGACCTAAGGGGTTAGGAAGCGGGCGCCGCTCCCTCGGGTCCATGGCGTGGTGATGGAATATCCGTCATTCTTGGATATAGCAAATCCTTTTCTAGAGCATAGCGGTTGTCGTATATCTTCATCGGGTTCCGTGTCCCAGGGCTGAAGGCGGCGCCTACAACTCTACAGGGCGAGGAGTTCGCACCTGTAATACCTTTCGAGCTATGCGACGCCCGGAAGGGTCTAAAGCACCTGTCCCGTCATTCCCTGGCAGTACTTTTCCTGCCAGGGCGTAGGGTATGGTCCTTGGAGCCATGGTTGACCCGAACGTCTTGTCTTGCCCTGTACCTATCATCTTGAGGGAACGGGGAGAACTTGTCAGGTAAGATGAAACCATTCTTTAGATATGGAGCAGGGCGAGGCTCGTTCCTTGCCGTCGGGTGAAACAAAGACCAATCCCTATCTCTTAGGTGAGACCAACCCTGCCCCTCTGAGGTCGGGCGAGGCGGAATCTATCCCTCAGCCCTCGGGCGAGACCGGGCCCGCCCTAAAGGCGTCGGGCGAGACGGAGACTAGCCCTGAGCCCTCGGGCGAGTCAGAGCCACCTCAAAGGCGTCGGGCGAGACGGAGACTAGCCCTGAGCCCTCGGGTGAGTTAGAGCCACCCCAAAGGCGTCGGGCGAGATGGAGACTAACCTTGAGCCCTCGAGCGAGGCAGAGCTATCTCAAAAGGCGTCGGGCGAGGCGGAACCAAACTCCTATCATTCGAACAAGGGACGAAACGGCACCCTTATGCATTCAGAAGTTTTTAATGTTCGGTAGTTATTGGTTCCACCTTCTGGGGTACCCCGGTATTAGGTCCCCGACAAGCAGAGAGTTTGCTCAGAATGGCACGTAGATGCCGTGTGGTTGAAGTCGTGCGTCCTGGAGTCGATGGAGGGCGCCCCTCCGACGGGTGCCGGGATGAGTGCCTCCTCGCGGAGGTGTAGTGTGCCGAGCCGGTTGGCGATGAAGTCTAGGCTTCCGAAGAGGAAGGCCTGGGATGGCTCAAAAACGGGTGGAACCCACATCCCAACAAGTAGGAGCGTGGGAAACTCTAGTGAGCCAAAGCGAATCGAATCGCTAGAGCCCACCACGGTGAGGGTGGTAGAAAAGTGGGCCATCTGATGACTAAAAAGTGTTGAACGTATAATGTCTTCCCCACGGACGTCGCCAATTGTCGGTGCAGAAAGTGACCAACAAGTAAATATTTGTAGTTTTATCGTACGTTGTGATCGGAGGTGGCCTAACACTCAATGACACAGGGTTTATACTGGTTCAGGCAACGTGGCCTACGTCCAGTTTGAGTCGGTCGGTGACTTTATTCCTGAGCCTAGGTGCTCGAAGTTTGCAGTGGGGGTTATAAACGAGAAGGAGAAAGATGGGGGTGCACGAGAGGTCCGGTTGGCTCCGGTCGGAAGGGCCGAGAGCGACAGGAGCTCCTCTATGAGCTAAGTGTTCAAGCGTGTGCTTGAGGTCCAAACCTAGCGGTTCTATGGTTGTGAGCTAGTGAACTTGGTTGATCTAATGAATCTGGAATGACTTGTATGCACTTAAAAATCAACTTGGGTCTCTTAGGAGAGAGCGCATCCCCTTTTATAGATGAAGGGGATAGCCTTATAAGTAAGAGGGAGAGAGTTCGTATGCTTCTAAGTCTTGTTGCCCACGCCAGCGGGTACAGGAGGATGGTAAGCGCCCACAACACTATTGGATGTCGGTTGTATGTGGAAGGTTACGTCGTCTTGTTTCAGGTATGCCAGATGTCGGCACCTGCATATACTGTTGATGCCCAGAGGCATGTGAGGAGTTTCACCATATTCACTTGGTAAGATAAATCCCGACGCCCGCAACACTGTCGATGCCCATAGGCATATGGGGGGCCTTACCGTATGGGAGTTAATGGCGCCCACAATACTGTAGATGAAAATGTTAGCGCCTACAATACTGTTTGTGTCAGGGTGGTTATAGAGTACTGTTCCTACAGGTGACAGGGTACGGTCCCTGGTATCATGGTTTGACTTGAGCGTCCTGCCTTGCTTTCTCCGTTCGTTCCCTGGTCCCTTCCGGGCATGCGTCCCCGGTCGGTTGGTCCCAGTCGGCTCTGGTTGCGCCAGTCGAAGAAGAGCGGTGAGCAGGATCTTTGCATACCCCGATCGGAGACATGGGGTCAGAGTCGGAGGTAGTGCTTTGCCAGGCCTTCTGATCGGAGAGACCGCCCGGAGGCGGCTGGCGACCGAAGTGAGCGCTCCGATCGGAGAGGTGGGCCGAAGTCGACAAGCGGACGCTGTTCCTCGTCGGTCTGACCTTTCGGTCGGTGACTGGACCGTCCTTCTGGACTATTGTTTTAGACACTTGGACCGGCTCATGAGTTGCGCGTTGTCTGCTTGGGTCGAGCCTTTGCGGGAAAGCCGGTCCACGAGGGACCTCGGGTTTATGAACCCAGCAGTATGCTTTGACTTATAATTAAGAATGACTTATGAATTATTCCTCTAATATTCTACCTGCCATTGCTAATGCCATAGAAAGGAGTACTCTGAGTGATTTATCATTATCATTGATCAATACTTATCATTCATATATATATATATATATATATATATATATATATATATATATATATATATATATATATATATATATATAATCATATGACTTACTCCTGTTATGAGTAGAATATTGGTTATGGTTTACTTCTCCATCAATAATATTTGTTATCAATACATGTCGATGCTAGATCGTCCCTGTGGTAAAAATATAAATAACGATACCTGAAATACTCCCGGGTGAAGTGCTACAATGGTATATTATCTGCGCGCTTGCAGATCCCTTTTCATTCATATCTATATATTCTTTCTAGTCACATAAATTAATAAAGAACTACTTAGAGTTATTTCAATAGTAATGCTAGGCAGTACCAACAAGTATCTTTGGTATTATGACTAGGGATAACAATTTAGTAAAGTAATGTTAGAAGATATATGTTTATAGTAAGTGGCTACTAAAACAAGTGACAAGTTAATAAATACCAACAACTTCTAAAATAGTATTACACGAATGTAGCTATTTCGCAAAAAGTAGATTTAAGCTTCACCTATTTGGTTGGCTTTCTACTTTTTAACAACATAATTACTTTCAGATGGTCAACTAAACATATAGCCTTAGTTGAAAATTGAACAATGGATTGAGCTGAAGGTGGAAGACGGTTTGTGAGTTGTCGGTTCATAATCTAGCGTTAGCAATAGTCACCTGAGAGACATCTTAGACTTCATAATAAACTTGTAAAAAGTCGAATTATTCACGAGAAATGTATTGCTAGCGACAAAAATATTACATCTGGTTTTGGACGACGATGAGTCAACATGGCCGGACCGGACCCCGTTGTTGATGTAGAGGACACAGAAACCGTTCCTCATCCTGATCTGTTTTAATTTATCGTCCCAGTGTGTACCTCTCACCTAAACTCCATTCAATACTCGGCATACCTCAGCACTGGCCAGTGACGACTATTCACTGGTCCAGTAATCGCAATTGACCGCGCGCCTTCGCCGGGCCTTCAGTCCTGATGCGCGGCGGCATGCAAGGCCAGGGACCATCAGTCCCAAGCTGGTTTTGATCAGTATACGCAGCACTCAGTATGCATTCGCACGCAAATTTATCAACAAGGTGTACAAATGACTGTACGATGTATGCTATGGTTCCGCTTGATCGGAGTTCATTCACACTACCACGCGTTATCTGACGCAGGTTTCCTGATTCTTTGCCTGCCTCGGGTGTGAAAGCCTCCAAACTTCAACCGCGAGGGACACACACGTAAACATTAGAGCGAGAAGCGTTGGACTCGAGCATATATATGGCAACCGGACTGGTGGCCACAGACCCTTCGTTTTCCACAGGGCCGTGACAGGCACGCCTTGACATTAAGCTGCTGCTGCTTGTTGTTGTTGCTAGCTACACCTCTCTCTCCCATCTTCTCCACTCCACCAAACCCCAAAGATCAAGAGAGCTAGAACACACTTACTTTGTAGTGGCTATATATAATAAGGGTCGTCGATCGGTGATAGATCGATATCAGGATCCATGGGGCCGCGGACTTGTGCCGCCATGGAAGGTGAGGCCGTCGGCTCGCCTTTCTTCCAGTGGCTCAAGCCGCGGCGCTCCTCGTCGCCATCGTCGTCGCGGTCGTCGTCTGGCTCGTCGTCGTCGTCGGCCTCGATGGCAGCGTCCGGGAATCATGTACTAGCAGCGCTTGGTGAAGAGGGACAAGCAGCCGGTGGAGTTGCGCAGGAAGCAGTGAGCAGCATGACGTGCCTGCCGCTGCTCAGCAGGCTCGGTGAGGGGAAAGGGGCCGGTGATCACGAGCAGCAGCAGTGCACCGTCAAAGAAGAGATCATGAGCGGCGGCGGCGGCGGTAGCGCGACCAGCGATTTGGCGCAGTCCGGCGTGGATTTGAGCATCGGCTTGCCGGTTGGTGGATCCTGCATTGAGGATGCCATCATGGAAGAAAAGGCTGACGAGGAGGAGGAGGAAGACGACGCAGAGGACGAGAGCGAGGAGGAGGGGGTGGATCAGCAGCAGGAGCATGACGAGGTGGTGCCGGCGTCGGTGGAAGGATCAAACAGCATCGTCGTCGGCGTGGGGAAATTCGGCGTGGTGGGTGAGGAGAGCGGCCTGCCGATCGCCGGCTGCCGGTACTGGATCCCGACGCCGGCGCAGATCCTCATCGGCCCAGTGCAGTTTATCTGCCATGTCTGTAACAAGACCTTCAACAGATACAACAACATGCAGGTATGTTACCATGTTTATTTGCCTATATACTGGATTGAACTTGGATCTTATTTGTTGCCGCACTTTTTTTGCGTTTCCCTGCCGTAACTCAAGTTAATTACTTATCTATCGACTCTCGTGTTGGTTTCGATAAAACAACAAAAGGCACGTCGCAATTGAGAGTGCCCCGCCCGCATGAACTTGCAAGAATTGAGTCAATAATTGATGAGTGTTATTGTGTATAAGCTAGAAATGACAGCAGCACACGCATTTCTACGTCATATATGATATGCGGCAACAAGAAGTTGTATAGGTGATGCAGATCATGATATTTTATTGGAAACTGGAAGTCGATCGATCGAACTCAATTTCATGCTTGACCTTGCCTCCAAAACCATGAACCATCATATATATACAGGTACAACCAATCATACACCATTTCTGCATGCACACACAACGACTTAATTACCCAGTAGTTCTTCAAAACAAAAGCACAGTAGTAAGCAATTCGATGTACTACAATCCACCCATGCATGCAAACAAAACAAGCAAAACGTTCATAAATCTTTTGCTTGTTTTGTTTGCATGGGTTGATAAATCTCAATTCACAAAAAAAATGTTCATAAATCTCCAATCTGTTACTACTCCAACTAATTAATCTACATGTGCATGCATTATACTCCGTACGTATACGTACTATTCCAGATGCACATGTGGGGCCACGGGCGCGAGTACCGCAAGGGCCCGGAGTCGCTCAAGGGGACGCAGACGCTGGCGCTGCTGAAGCTGCCGTGCTACTGCTGCGCGGTGGGGTGCAAGAACAACGTGGCGCACCCGCGCGCGCGGCCGCTCAAGGACTTCCGCACCCTGCAGACGCACTACAAGCGCAAGCACGGCGCCAAGCCCTTCCGCTGCCGCCGCTGCGCCAAGCCCTTCGCCGTCAAGGGCGACTGGCGCACGCACGAGAAGAACTGCGGCAAGCGCTGGTTCTGCGCCTGCGGCTCCGACTTCAAGCACAAGCGATCCCTCAATGACCACGTCCGATCCTTCGGCGCCGACCACGGCCCCGTCGACGAGCCCGCCGCCGCCCCAACAAAGGACCGCACCGTACGTTTCCACAATCGGTGAGGTCGTCTGCTGTCGGCTGCTATAGCTGCTAGCTAGCTAGAAGAGGTATCTATCTCCCCACCCATAAGATAATGAGACTTTTCCCTGTGTGCCATTATAAAAGATCGTAATCCCCTGTGTGTCTCTGAAAAAATTCAGCGGTCTTCAGCGCCACTACTCCAACTTTTTCGTGTCATCCATGCCACTTCCGTCAGTTTGGACTCTAACGCCGTCAAACTGCAGGTGTGAAAAGACGAAAATGCCCTTAAGTTCAAATATGTTATTAATTTTTTTTGAGCATCTTAACGACTTCAAATGAAAAAACTCAAAACTAGAAAGTTGTAGATCTCGTCGAGATCTATAATTTTCATATAAAAATTATTTTCATTTAATTCGCAAAAAAAATATGATTTGATATGATTAATATATTTTAGAAAAATCATATTATTTTTTTTGCGAAATTAAATGAAAAAAAATTATATGAAAATTATAGATCTCGACGAGATCTACAACTTTCTAGTTTTGAGTTTTTTCATTTGAAGTCGTTAAGATGCTCAAAAAAAATTAATAACATATTTGAACTTAAGGGCATTTTTGTCTTTTCACACCTGCAGTTTGACGGCGTTAGAGTCCAAACTGACGGAAGTGGCATGGATGACACGAAAAAGTTGGAGTAGTGGTGCTGAAGACCGCTGAATTTTTTCAGGGGCACACAGGGGATTACGATCTTTTATAATGGCACACAGGGAAAAGTCTCTAAGATAATTAAGGTGGTCTGCAGGCAGCAGCTGATGCAGTTTTGTTCCTACTCGTACCGTCGTGTACGTAGTTGCGAATGAACCATGCAGCCAGCCCATGCGATCGAGGATGATCAAGGTAACTAATTAAGCACAAGTACATATAGTATTTCCAAGGAAACAATTTAAAGCAAAGCTATATGTAGCTCAATAAGATGGCTCGTGCCAAATTAAGCTGTGAAGTAGCTGAATTTTCTTCTGCCAGTATCATGGGCTGCAGGCTGTGCAACCCGGCCTCTGCGTGCCCATATGTAACCTCTAGCTTGTAATGGAGAAAATTTCCCAGCTTCACAGGCTAATTAAATTTAGTGTGCAATCTAATATGCAAATGTATGAGATGAGGATACTGGATACTGGATACTGGATACTGGATACTGGATATTGAGGCATTGTTGATTGTTAACTGGCGTATATTGTTTGACTGGTTACGTTTATTGACAATGCTCCTTCTTGCTTAATTCATCAAATTTTCGGTAACTATCACTTCAATTTATATAGATATATTACTTCATTTTGCATGTGACTTACATATTTAATCTTGAAACACTGTTTTGCAGAAAGTTAAATTTGTATTGTATCTTCACTGACCACGGAGCTTATAAGGAAAATCGGTTAATACTATATAGGGCATGTTTGGTACGGTACAGTAGAGCTCCGCTCTAAACTCCTTCGTAGCAAATTCTATGGAGCCCCATCAAACGGTTAAAATGCTATTACTCTAGATTCTGGTAGGGAGTTAACAAGAATCACTAATCCATTTACACTATGATTTAGGAGCTAAAAAACCTAATGCTCTCCACTGCTCCTCATTTAATCACCACCGGAATCATCCAGAATTACTCCTCACCGGCTTCCTACCTTGCCCCGCACCAGAACCACTTTATTAGAGGAGTGAAGCTCAATAATTGGGAAGTGAAGCTCTACCACAGTGGCCCATAGTTTTATTTGAGTGTTGTTGTTGGGTCTTGAAGCATTGCAGGAGCTAGCTCTGCATATTAAGTATAGAGGTTTTCTTGGCCTATCTAGAGTGAACAATACAAGTACTTTAGGCTATGCGCAAAAAAAGATACAAGTATTTTGGGTGCCCCAAGCTCCAAACGAATACCCCATTATAGTTGACACACGTATACATAGTGCCTGTTTAACACAACTATCTAGGTGGGTACGTGTTAGACTTGCATTTTATAGTATAAAATAAATTAATTTAAATATATATAACTTTCAAAGTGTCCACTGCTCTTGCTCCAAAATTTTTGGAACTAGGAATGAGTAGCCCTAGAAATTCTTAGAGCTGGAGCTGTGCCAAATGTGCCATCTTACCCATTTTAACAGTCTAATTGAAACATAAGTGTGTGCGTCAAACTATAAACTTAAATTGGCTATAGCAAAAACACAGACGCAGGTACCATGAATGAGTTGTAGGTTCGATCACTAAGCACAACCAATATGTATATCCCTTCGTTCTAAACTACAGATTGTTCTGAATTTTTTAAATATATATTATATTTGCTACAAATTTAGGTATAGATTATGTCTAGATATATATATATAATAAAAGTTATGTATATTTAGAAAAGCTTGAATGATGTATAATTTGAATGGACGAAGTACTCAAGGACCAGTAGTGTGCTGTAGACGCTGCATCGCCAGCTGCTAGCTAACATGCATGCACATCAGTACTACCCCTGTACTGTATATAACATACAGTCGTGAGCATGCCGCGCGAATTTGGCCTCTTATGTGGCGTTAGCTAGCAAAATTTTCAACATTCTTCGCGGAAGGCTACACGCGGGCGCAAGTCAACCGGGAAAGCGACGGATGCACGCGCACAGGGGCCATATCATATCGCGTCACCAGCAGACGACGCAGATAAAATCAAATCAAAGGTTAACTTGGACAAGGATCGCACTCACACACAGTCACAGCTCTTAACCTTGATCAAGTGGGCCGGCCGGTCTCACCAGCTAATAAGAGTAATTATGGCGAGGATTAGCTTTGAACCTTTTGCCAGATATGCTTTCCGTCTCCACATTTCTAAAGCCTCCGCCGGCCCTGGGAGGGCAGTGCAAGGTGACGAGCGAGCTAGCTTTTCTCGACCGAGTCCAACTTTGTGGCGCGCGGCATGGACCATCACAGCCTGGTCACACGCACCTCTCTAGATCGATCGAGACCCAATGCAAGTGTTCGCTTCATCCAGCCTTCATTTGGCGTGAGTGCGATGGTATGCAAGCTGAGAAAAAAAGAAGATTTATAAGAAAGCAGAAGGATGACGCACGTACGTGTATTCCAATTTGCGTACTTGACTACATACATGAAAATGTGCTCGGGTAATATACTAGTCCAAGTGGTTGCATTTGCATACATACGAGGCAGTAATGGTCTAATGCTTAAGAGCAACTCCAGCAAGAGGACCATTTTTTTTTTGGTTTTGACAGCTACAGTATGTCCATTACTCGGTTTGTAGTTTAAGGTTGAAAATTAAGGCCCTGTTGAAAGGTCCTAATATGGCTAGAGGGGGATGAATAGCCTATTTAAAAAATCTACAAATTAACTAGAGCAATTTGATTAGTATGACAAATAGCGTAATGCAAACTTGCTCTAGCTCTACAAGGGTTGCAAGCCACCTATCCAACAATTCTAGTTGCAATGATTACTTAGGCACACAAACTTGCTATGAAATTACTCACTAAGAGCTCTCAACCTTGCTACTCTAAAGAGCTCAACTAGATGAATGTAAATAACAAAGCAAGCTCTCAATTCTAATTACACTAAAGAGTTTGTATCAACTAGTTTGCAAGAATATAAATAAGTGAGTAGGGTGATTATACCGATGTGTAGAGGATGAACCAATCACAAGATGAATATATAGCCAATCACCGGTAGAATGCCAAAGACACGAGACAATCGATTTTCTCCCGAGGTTCACGTGCTTGCCAACACGCTATGTCCCCATTGTGTCGACCAACACTTGGTGGTTCGGCGGCTAAGAGGTGTTTCACAAACCTCGTCCACACGATAGGACACCGCAAGAACCGATCCACAAGTGAGGTAACTCAATGACACGAGCAATTTACTAGAGTTACCTTTCGGCGCTCCGCCGGGGAAGGTACAACTCCCCTCACAATCACCGGAGATTGCCACGAACAATCACCAACTCATGACAATCCTCCACCACTGCTCCAACCGTCTAGGTGGTGGCAACCACCAAGAGTAACAAGCGAAATCCACAGCGCAACACGAATACCAAGTGCCTCTAGATGCAATCACTCAAGCAATGCACTTGGATTCTCTCCCAATCTCACAAAGATGATGAATCAATGATGGAGATGAGTGGGAGGACTTTGGCTAAGCTCACAAGGTTGCTATGTCAATGAAAATATGCAAGAGAGTGAGCTTTAGCCGGCCATGGGGCTTAAATAAAAGCCCCCATGAAATAGAGCCGTTGTACTCCTTCACTGGGCACACTGCGGGCTGACTGGACGCTCCGGTCAGACTGACCAGATGCTGGCCCCCAGCGTCCGGCCACCCGATGGACGCCACGTGTCACTAGCTTCAAACGTTGTTCGTCAGATTTCAACGGCTATGAAGCTGACCGGACGCTCCGGCAAAACTGACCGGACGCTGAAGCCCCAGCGTCCGGTCGTTTCCAGTAAGCTCCCCGAGGCGTATTTCTTCGACCGGACACGTCCGGTCCACCTTGACTAGACACAGACCAGCGTCCGGTGCAATACCCTAGGTACTGTGCTGACCGACCAGTTCGACCGGATGCATGCTACCAGCGTCCGGTGCTTTCAGACCCAGCGTCCGATCAGTTGACCGACGCCAGCGTCCGCGCGACCAACTCGTTTTTCACTTCTAACTTCTTCACCCTTGCTCCAATGTGCCAACCACCGAGTGTATCACTTTGTGCACATGTGTTAGCATATTTTCACAAATGTTTTCAAGGGTGTTAGCATTCCACTAGATCCTAAATGCATATGCAATGAATTAGAGCATCTAGTGGCACTTTGATAACCGCATTTCGATACGAGTTTCACTCCTCTTAATAGTACGGCTATCTATCCTAAATATGATCGCACTCACTAAGTGTCTTGATCAATAAAACAAAATGGCTCCTATATTTTATACCTTTGTCTTGAGCCTTTTGTTTTTCTCTTTCTTCTTTTCCAAGTTTGAGCATTTGATCATCACCATGCCATCACCATTGTCATGATCTTTGTCTTTGCTTCATCACTTGGAGTAGTGCTACCTATCTCATAATCACTTTGATAAACTAGGTTAGCACTTAGAGTTTCATCAATTAACCAAAACTAAACTAGAGCTTTCAATCTCTCCCTTTTTGGTAATTGATGACAACCCTTATACAAAGATATGAATTTAAGTTCATTTGAGTCCATGTTGTTTGCCCAAGCATATTTACCATATGTAAAGGATATGGACAAGTTTCATGAACTCCAAATGGTAGTAATTGCTTTCTCTACATATGTGCTAGGAGTTTGGATTGAAGCTTGCACATATGCTTAAATAGGAAATATAGGAGTCAATTTCTACCAAATGATGCTAAGGTATAAGAGATGGACCTTTGAAGCGTGATACCAATCGGAGTGCACCAATATACCATCCTTAGCACCATTAGTAACTAGACATATACAAGAACTAGAATATCCCATGAGATCAACATTATATGCAAGGGTCTAGTTTCCATAAAATGAACATAAGTCTAGTTACTTAGCCTATGCATGCTAGTTTTTCATTTCAACATTCAAACCTACAACTAGCATACACCACACAAGCATGGACATTTGAAATTAAAACTTATGCCATGTAAGCAAACATATGTAATGTTCATTCAAATGCACCATACAGGTTTATGAGCTTGCTCCCCCTATTTGTATGCTCAAAATTTTAATTGATCCCCTTCTTTTGTCATATATTATCTCTCCCCCTTTGTTTCACTATCTTTGTAGACTATTTCTCCCCCTTTGTCATCAATGACCACAAAGGCTTAAAGTGTAGATAGGGTAGGATTATTAATGTCAACAATTTGCACAAAAGGTGGCCTCAAATTATAGATATGTTGGGGTGAAACCATGTGAAATGAGGATCATTTTCTCAATTTGGTTCAATCTAGATTACTTGTAAAAGATATTTAACTCGGTTTGATCCAAGGACAAGCTTCTTCACACCTCCAAATAAGGGTTATCTTGTACCATGTTGAGTTAAACACTTATAGCTCATTTTCTAAATCAAACACTAGGTTTACAAGCCCACAAACATGTCATATGATACCACTAGATCATTTCAAACATACAAGCAATAGTGGTACCATACAAGCATCAAATATATTTGATTTTCATGAATGAGCCTATTCAAATGTGAAATATGTTCTAGATGCACTAATCATATTCTTAGCAAGGATGTATGCCATGCCAATCAACTTTTACCTTGGATTGCTCGAAGGAGAGGCATGTCATATAATGGGGGTGCATCAACACATATTGGAGAAATCAAGTATGTTCAATTCATTTCTTAGCTTACAAAACCTTTTCTCATCAAGTGGCTTGGTGAATATGTCGGCAAGTTGATCTTCGGTGCCCACACTCTCTATGCAAATGTCCCCTTTTTGTTGGTGATCTCTTATGAAATAATGGCGGACATCAATATGCTTTGTTCTTGAGTGTTGAACCGGGTTGTTGGTGAGCTTTACGGCACTTTCATTGTCACATAGCAATGGCACTTGCTTGAACTTGATTCCAAAGTCACTTAAAGTAACATTCATCCAAAGTAATTGAGCACAACAACTACCGGCCGAAATGTACTCCAATTCGGCGGTTGAAAGTGCTACACTATTTTGCTTCTTTGATGACCAAGATACAAGTGATCTTCCCAATAGTTGACATGTGCCCGATGTGCTTTTTCTCTCAACTTTGCATCCCGTATAATCGGAATCCGAATATCCAATCAACTTAAATCTTGCTCCTTTGGGATACCATAATCCAACATGTTGTGTATGCTTCAAGTACCTCAATATTCTATTTATTGCCTTCAAATGACTTTCTCTTGGTGAGGCTTGAAATCTAGCACACATGCATACACTAAACATCACATCCGATCTTGATGTGGTCATATAGAGTAGGCTTCCAATCATAGACCGATACATCTTTTGATCCACCATGTTACCACTAGCATCACTATTCAAGCTTCCACTTGTCCCCATTGGTGTACTAATAGCTTTACTCTCATCCATTTTAAACTTATTGAGCATGTCCTTGATATACTTGCCTTGACTCACAAATGTGCCATTCTTCATTTGCTTGATTTGAAGACCAAGGAAGTAACTAAGCTCTCTAATCATGGACATCTCAAACTCACTTGCCATCATCTTGCCAAACTCCTCACAAAATTCTTGATTTGTTAACCCAAAGATGATATCATCAACATAGATTTGCATTACAAACAAGTCATTCCCAAGCTTCTTGGTGAAGAGAGTGGTGTCAACCTTTCCCATCTTAAATCCCTTAGAGAGTAGGAAATCCCTTAATCTCTCATACCATGCTCTAGGTGCTTGTTTCAATCCATACAAAGCTTTTCTCAACTTGTAGACATGGTTGGGTTTCTTCTCATCTTCAAATCCGAGAGGTTGCTCAACATACACAAGCTCATTGATGTACCCATTTAGAAATGCACTTTTCACATCCATTTGGTACAACTTGATGTTGTGGGCACAAGCATAAGCTAGCAAGATCCTAATTGCTTCCAATCTTGCAACCGGGGCATATGTTTCTCCAAAGTCAAGACCTTCAACTTGAGTGTAACCTTGAGCCACTAATCTTGCTTTGTTCCTTATTACTATCCCATCTTGATCTTGCTTGTTCCGAAAGACCCACTTAGTTCCAATCACATTATGATCCTTAGGCCTCTCAACTAAATCCCATACTTGGTTTCTTGTGAAGTTGTTTAGCTCTTCATGCATAGCATTGATCCAATCAACATCCCTCAAAGTTTCATCTATCTTCTTAGGTTCAATGGATGACACAAATGAGAAATTCTCACAAAATGAAGCCAATCTTGATCTTGTTTGCACACCTCTTGAAATATCACCAATGATAGTGTCCAATAGATGATCTCTTGCAACATTGGTTGGTTGAAGCACTTGCACTTGATTGCTAGCATTTGATTGATCACTTAGTTGAGATGATGAACTAGCCATTTGTTGATCTTGCACATTGCCATTACTAGTGCTTGCTTGGATTTGATCATGAGAACCGCTAGCTTGCACATTTGAGTTAGAGAGCACTTGATTCTTGTCATCTTCAACATCAATCACCTCTCTAGACCTTAACTCACCAATGTCCATGTTCTTCATTGCATTGACCAATTGAGTGCCTTTTACATCATCTAGGTTCTCATCTTCCTCTTGGGAACCATTTGTTTCATTAAATTCCACATTATGAACCTCCTCAAGAGTACCACTAGCCAAATTCTAAACTCTATAAGCCTTGCTAGTAGTGGAGTAACCAAGCAAGAAACCTTTATCACATTTCTTTTCAAACTTGCTTAATCTAGTGTCTCTCTTCAATATATAGTATTTACAACAAAAAACCTGGAAGTATGCTATGTTGGGCTTTCTTCCATTCAATAGCTCATAAGGTGTCTTTTCTATCATGGGGTGGCAATAGAGTCGGTTGCTATAGTAGCAAGCCATGTTGATTGCTTCGGCCCAAAATGAATGACTCACATTATACTCACTCAACATTGATCTTGCCATATCAATCAAAGTTCTATTCTTCCTTTCAACTAAGCCATTTGATTGAGGAGTGTACTTGGCCGAGAATTGATGTCTAATTTCAAATTCATCACATAACTTATTAATTATAGTGTTCTTGAATTCACTACCATTGTCACTTCTAACCTTCTTGATGGTTGTTTCAAACTTATTGTGAATGCCCTTGACAAATGATTTGAATATTGCAAACACATCACTCTTGTCACCAAGAAAGAACACCCATGTGTATCTAGTGAAATCATCCACAATCACAAATTCATATTTGTTTCCACCAATGCTAGTATATGTGGTTGGTCCAAACAAGTCCATGTGCATCAACTCAAATGCCTTGGATGTGCTCATCATGCTTTTCTTAGGATGTGTGTTACCAACTTATTTTCTGGCTTGACATGCACTACATAGCTTATCTTTCTCAAAAGTAACATCTTTCAAGCCTCTAACTAAGTCATGCTTGATTAACTTGTTTAATTATTTCATTCCAACATGACCAAGCCTTTTATGCCATAACCAACCCATGCTAGACTTAGTGATCAAACATGTTGACAATTGAGCTTCTCTAGCATTGAAATCAACTAAGTATAGATTCTCATATCTAAATCCTTTGAATATCAAGTTAGAGCCATCTACACTTATGATCTCTACATCATCCACACTAAATATGCACTTGAAACTAAGATCACACAATTGAGCTACCGACAATAGGTTGAAGTTCAAGCTCTCTACTAGTAGCACGTTGGAAATGCTTAAATCATTTGATATTGCAATCTTACCAAGCTCTTTGACCTTGCCTTTGCCATTTTCACTAAATATTATTTTATCAATCCCATTGCTCTTGCTTTCATTGATTGAATTGAACATTCTTGGATCACCGGTCATGTGTTGTGTGCACCCACTATCAAGCACCCAATGCATTCCCCCGGTTTTATAATTTACCTACAAAAGAAGATAAATTCCTTTTAGGTACCCAAACTTGCTTTGGTCCTTGTAGGTTAGTCACCAAGGTCTTTGGTACCCAAATGGCCTTCTTCTTTGGGCCCACAATTGGTGTACCAATAAACTTAGCCTTCACACCATTGGCATCCTTATAAAGCATGTAACAAGAATCAAATTTGATTGAGGATACATTAGGTAGCTTGTTCTTGTTAGTTTTGCAATTTTGCTCTATATGCCCAACTTGCTTGCATCTATTGCAAAACCAACCATTGCCCTTCACAAAGCTAGCTTTGGGAGTGACAAAGGCCGTCTTGCCTTTCTTGGGGGTATAGCCTAATCCCTCTTTGTTGAGAGAAAACCTTTGGCTACCCAAACACTTTAGCAAGTGGGCTTCTCCACCATAGGCATTGCCTAAGGCACGAGTAAGCTCATTCACCTACTTTTTGAGGTTCTCATTTTCCACCATAAGTGATGCATCATTTATAGATGGAGTGGAAGTGGTAGTGCTACAAGAGGTGTTAGTAGGAGCAACAATAATGGGTTCATGAAAAGATTCATCAATAAGATCACATGTTAGTCTCGCATCACATGTTATGATCACTTGCTCCTTCTTGGCTTCCTCCACTTTGACTTGCTCAATGAAAGAGGAGTGAGCCTTTTCAAGCTTAGAGTGAGCTTTGCCAAGCTTCTCATGGGCTTCCATTAGCCTCTCATGAGTGGCATTGAGCTCATCAAGGAATTGCTCAAAAAATTTGACTTTCTTATTCAATTCCTTGCACTCCTTTCTCTTCATCTCAAAGCAAGTATGCACTTGCTCACACATGTCCATGAGCTCCTCCTTGGAGTACTCCTCATTATCATCATCACTCCTATAAGCATCACTTTCACATTCATCATCATCACTCATATCATATTTTACCTTGGTAGGTTTTGCCATGAGGCACGTCGATGGAGTGTCGAAGATGGAGGGCTTGTTGTTGATGGCGATGCTTGCTAGTGCTCTCTTGATAGATTTTTTGTCATCATCACTAGAGCTATCACTATCCAAAGAGCCATCACTATCCCATGTGACCACATAGCCTCCACCCTTCTTCTTCTTTTGGAAGGTCATTCTCTTCTCCTTCTTCTCCTTCTTTTCTTTCTTATCCTCCTTGTGCTTCTTCTTCTCATCCTCATCATTGTCACTATTATATGGACAATTTGCTACTACATGATCGGGGTTTTTGCAATTGTAGCATCTTCTCACATACTCTTTCTTCTTAGTGTGATCTCTTCTCTTTCTTGCACCATAGCCCTTCTTCTTCATGAATTTTCCCATCTTGCGCACAAAGAGAGCCATAGCTTCATCATCAATATCACTAAGATCATCATCATCACTTGATTCTTTCTTGGACTTGCCCTTATTTTTGTATGATGATGAACTAGCCTTGAATGCTATGCTTTTCTTCTTCTTGTCCTCTTCTTCCTTCTTGTCCTCCTTGTCATCCCCCTCTCTTTCCACACGGTATGTCTCTTGTGTCATGGCATCACCTAGTACTTAGTTGGGGGTAATGTCCTTCAATCCTCCTCTTATGATGAGCAATCTTAACATCTCAAATCTTGAAGGTAAGCACATCAAGAATCAATGGGAGACATCATCATCCTTAATCTTCTCTCCCAATACCTTCAAGTCGTTGATAATGACTTGCAGTTGATGGAACATCTCCGGAATGCTCTCATCATCCTTCATCTTGAAACTTGTCAACTTGTCCTTGAGGATGTACAACTTGGCACTCTTCACCGCTGGTGTGCCCTCATATGTTTCCTCCAATCTCTTCCACACCTCATTTGCTCTATCACAATCCTTGATTTGCTCAAACGCTTTGGAATCAATGGCATTGTATATGGTGTTGAGAGCCATTATATTGCATTGCTTGTCGATCTTATCTTGATTGGTTGGATCATCGGGATCAATGATAGCATAGTCATTTTCAGTCACTTCTCATACTTGATCATTGATTGAACCAAGATACATCCTCATCTTTCTCTTCCAATAACCATAGCATGTGCCATCAAAGAACGGTGATTTGCCTCCCACATGGTTGAACACAACTTGAGCCATAATTTAACACCAAGGTTGTTAAGCCTTTAACCAACCAGTGACCACGGCTCTGATACCACTTGAAAGGTCCTAATATGGCTAGAGGGGGGGGGGTGAATAGCCTATTTAAAAAATCTATAAATTAACTAGAGCAATTTGATTAGTATGACAAATAGCGTAATGCAAACTTGCTCTAGCTCTACAAGGGTTGCAAGCCACCTATCCAATAATTCTAGTTGCAATGATTACTTAGGCACACAAACTTGCTATGAAATTACTCACTAAGAGCTCTCAACCTTGCTACTCTAAATAGCTCAACTAGATGAATATAAATAACAAAGCAAGCTCTCAATTCTAATTACACTAAAGAGCTTATATCAACTAGTTTACAAGAATATAAATAAGTGAGTAGGGTGATTATACCGATGTGTAGAGGATGAACCAATCACAAGATGAATATATAGCCAATCACCAGGAGAATGCCAAAGACAAGAGACAATCGATTTTCTTCCGAGGTTCACGTGCTTGCCAACACGCTACGTCCCCATTGTGTCGACCAATACTTGGTAGTTCGGCGGCTAAGAGGTGTTTCACAAACCTCGTCCACACGATAGGACACCGCAAGAACCGATCCATAAGTGAGGTAACTCAATGACACGAGCAATTTACTAGAGTTACCTTTCGGCGCTCCGCCGGGGAAGGTACAACTACCCTCACAATCACCGGAGATGGCCACGAACAATCACCAACTCGTGCCAATCCTCCACCGCTGCTCCAACCGTCTAGGTGGTGGCAACCACCAAGAGTAACAAGCGAAATCCACAGCGCAACACAAATACCAAGTGCCTCTAGATGCAATCACTCAAGCAATACACTTGGATTCTCTCTCAATCTCACAAAGATGATGAATCAATGATGGAGATGAGTGGGAGGACTTTGGCTAAGCTCACAAGGTTGCTATGTCAATGAAAATGTGCAAGAGAGTGAGCTTGAGCCGGCCATGGGGCTTAAATAGAAGCCCCCACGAAATAGAGCCGTTGTACCCCTTTCCTGGGCACACTGCGGGCTGACCGGACGCTCCGGTCAGACTGACCAGACGCTGGCCCCAGCGTCCGGCCGCCCGATGGACGCCACGCGTCACTAGCTTCAAACGTTGTTCGTCAGATTTCAACGGCTATGAAGCTGACCGGACGCTCCGGCAAAACTGACCGGACGCTGAAGCCCCAGCGTCCGGTCGTTTCCAGTAAGCTCCCCGAGGCGTATTTCTTCGATCGGACGTGTCCGGTCCACCTTGACTAGACACAGACCAGCGTCTGGTGCAATACCCTAGGTACTGTGCTAACCGACCAGTTCGACCGGACGCATGCTACCAGCGTCCGGTGCTTTCAGACCCAGCGTCCAGTCAGTTGACCAACGCCAGCATTCGCGCGACCAACTCGTTTTTCACTTCTAACTTCTTCACCCTTGCTCTAATGTGCCAACCACCAAGTGTATCACTTTGTGCACATGTGTTAGCATATTTTCATAAATATTTTCAAGGGTGTTAGCATTCCACTAGATCCTAAATGCATATGTAATGAATTAGAGCATCTAGTTGCACTTTGATAACCGCATTTCGATACGAGTTTCACTCCTCTTAATAGTACGGCTATCTATCCTAAATGTGATCACACTCACTAAGTGTCTTGATCAATAAAACAAAATGGCTCCTACATTTTATACCTTTGTCTTGAGCCTTTTGTTTTTCTCTTTCTTCTTTTCCAAGTTTGAGCATTTGATCATCACCATACCATCACCATTGTCATGATCTTTGTCTTTGCTTCATCACTTGGAGTAGTGCTACCTATCTCATAATCACTTTGATAAACTAGGTTAGCACTTAGGGTTTCATCAATTAACCAAAACCAAATTAGAGCTTTCACCTGTTTGGATACAAAGTATTTTTGGAGTTTTAGGAAAAATACCATAGTTTTGTGAAATACTTTGATTTTAGAGTGTCATGAATTGTTTGGGTGCAACAAACTTTATGATTTGGAATACCATGGTATTGCTAAAACTGTAGTCTTTTTGGAGTTTTAAAAACTCCAGTCTAGACCTCTTTTTTCTAAACCACAGTTTTGCGCATAAATGATTTTATAAAACTATAGTTTTTTTAATATTATTGTTTCTTAATACTACGACATTCAAACAAGGCCTAAATTAGAGCAGACCATCATATAAGTTCGAGGTTGAAATATACTTTACCCACATAAAATTTTTTTTCAGCATATTAGATGGTTACTGTGTTTAGTAGACTGCTAGGCAGTAGGCACCCTCTATTACCTAAAGTTTTATGCATGGATGAGAAAGAGAAGAAGAAGAGGATGAGAGTAAGCGATCACTAGGCAGCAGGTTACACGGAATGTCAAAAAGGAGGCCATGGGCGAGCGCCGAAGGTGACCGCCGGACCGGTGATGTAATCCTCTGCCTGGTGGTGCGCCGGCGGGCGTGTACATATATGCCGTGCGTGCTGCGTGGGTGCTCATGTGCTACATGCATCTAGCCATCTAGCTAGCTGCGAATAAATCACCACCAAGGATTGTCGTCGTCGTCGTCCCGGCACACACACCACCGGCCATTTCCCACTCGGTCGGGCTCGCCGAGGTAATTAATCAACCAATCCACGCGCCCACGGGCCACGGCCATGGTCCAGCAGGCAGCAGCCATCAGGGCCGCCCACCGGCCGGTTCACATGGCAAAACAAGCAAGCGGAACGCATGGCACGGGCGCGCGCGGCCGGGGCCCGGGGGCGGTGGTGTGTCGCGTGTGCGTGCGTGTAAGAACGACGAGCGGGCTAGCTCTGGGCGATCCATCTGCATTGCGGCCGCAAGCAACATTCGGACGAGAGAATCATATGCTAGGCCCCATGCCTGGACGTTGATCGTGCATACGCGTAAGTCGCAGCGACGTTTTCGAAGTGTCGAGTGACCATTTGCAACAAGCCAGCTACACAAATCTTTGGGGTGTTCACATGAATGATTGCCATGCACGTACGGATGATGACGGCAACTTGTTACGACAACATTATTATTACTACAGCTCACTGCACGTCATGTTGACGTCGGGAAACGGATAGCACGATGCGGCGGCTGCCGGCTGCAATGAACCTTAAACACTGTACATACAACTAAGCTAGAACGGCTCAGCGTAGAACAAGGTAGTAGTAGAATACTTTGCTTGCACGGGAGGCATATATATCGGCACTAGCGACTTCGAATGCAAACAATCCATCCTTCTCCAGGTTTATTCGCGTACAAACTCCATCTCAGTCACGCTCACGGATGGAATGATTAAAGACGGAGAGAAGAACGACTTTAACTAAAGAATGTCGGAAGTGGGAGGCGCAGTGCAAAGAAAGAATTAAGCAGCTGACCGAAGGCGTTTTGCCTTTTCACACCGACAGAATTAAAAGCAAAACCGGTGAAAATTGTTTATATGTGACCACAGCATCAGCCGCCGGCTCACAGTCCCCTCGTAGCTTTTGCCTCCGGCCGCCGGCGAGCTCGCTGGCGGCCGGGGAGAAGCAGCGGACCCAATCCATCAAGTAAATGGAGTAGTTGTCTATTAGATTTTAGCCGAATTTAAATAAATCTATTACTCTATCAGGTTAGTAACTAGTTTAGATACAAGCAAGGCAGGAGTTGAGTGGTCTGTTTAGGTTTGGACTGACGGGACCTTTAGGCCTTTGGCCTTTTTTTGCTCACCAACGACCCTCCAACTTGGTGTAGAGCAGTTTCAGCACCGTGTTTGAGCCTATGAGGATAGGTGACCCCTATTTGGTGGCAAAGACCCGTAGCCCTAGTGGATAGTGATTGCGGCTTGCATATTGCTTGCGGTAAGACGGTCTCCAACAAAAACGACCCAAAAACGATACCCATTCCTTAATATATGTCATCTACAGTGAAAAGACACGGACTCAAATCTCTGCCTTCTCCAACAGAGCCCGAGCAACCACACCACCGCCCCCCGCTAGATCTGCTCCGCCGCCACCGACACCCCCCTCCTCGCCTTCATCCGGCCGCCAGGAGGACGAGGTGGTGGCCCCCGCCACGCAGGAGCAGCGCGGCGAGCGCGAGGACCAGGAGGAGGAAGAGGAGCAGCGCAGACTGCGTCGGGCCGGGGTGGAGCCGGTGGTGGGCGGCCCGGCGGAGCAGCGCCCGGGGCTTGCCCAGCAGCGGCGCCTGCGCCTTCTTGTCGTCGGGCTCCGGGTCGTCCAGCGCGTGGAAGGACGCGGCGCCTGGGCCCGCGCGGACGCTCGGCAACCGGAGCAGCGACGACGGTGTCCGTGTCAGCTTACCGACCCCGCCGCCGTGCCCATCCATGCCTCCCCGTCGTCTCGCCGCCGCCGCCGAGAGTACGAGACGGATCCATGGCACGGAGGGAGTGGTTGGGAAGTGGAAGAGAAAGAAGAGGGGAAGTGGGCCGGAGAGGCGTCTGGAGGCGCCGGATCCAACAGAGCCCGAGGAGGAGGACTCCCACTTGCGCCGCTCCTGGAGGCGTCGGTGCGGCGGCGGGGTGGACGGAGCTCACGCCGAAGCCCCCTCAGCTCCCCTCTCTGCTATGCTTTTGTGTCGTCGCGAGAGACAGACGCTTTTTTGCCTATCGATTCGTCAGGTACCCAAAATGGCTGCTTCGGATGCATCCTTCGTTGGAGCGTGATTCTAAGACGCAAAACACTGTGCGTAACGCATTTTGCGTTTGGGTTACGCTTTGCCTACGCCATTAGAGACAGTCTAAGCCAAGAGACTTCAACTGGGGAATGGCTTGGTTACCGGGTGTGAAATTCTTCTCATAAAGCTCCAATATTGGGTAAATGTTTCCATCACTAATACCTCGAGAAGACATGGCTTTGTGTGTTTTGTTACTTTCTAGGGTAGATCATAGGTTAGACTTAGGGTTGGCTCTAGGTTGATAATGGGTTATATTTGTGGGTAAGTAGAGATGTTCTCATATTTTTAATTTAGTTTAAACCCGTCCCAAAAAAAGTGTGATTCTCGTTTTTTAGAGTCAAACACTTTCAACTTTGACTAAATGTATACAAAAAGGTTAATATTTATAGTACACAATTAGTATTATCAGATAGATCGTTGAATCTATTTTCATAATAGAGTTATATTTGGAGATGCAAATGTTGCTAATATTTTCTAAAATATAGTCAAACTTATGAAAGTTTGACCGGCATGGATGAATATCGTAACGACATTTATTTGGAACGGAGGTAGTAGGTTTTATGTTTTTATTGACAATACCCCTATTTTATGTTTTTATTTGGAACGGAGGTAGTAGGTTTTATGTCTTTATCGAAAAAAGTGACCTAATTTATAACATTTTTTAGGTCCCGTACACATGATCACATGCATATACACACCATGATTCACTAAAATGTCATAAATACAACAGATGGTTTAGAAGACATGACCGAATAGCTAAACAAAATGTGTTGTTCACAAGTCGAAACATAAAGAGAGGTAAACTAATAACTGAGCCCTAGCATCGGTTAAGTCATAATCTATAGAGCAAGTAGCAATGTGGAGCTCTGACCAGGCCAGCAAAATTTCTCCTTATAAAATACAATTGTACAAAAACAAGTGCTACTATCATCGACACAAGCATAGTTAAGGGATATGGATGTTGTGTGATTTCATAGCATGCCTGCGGCAGCTGCAAGGAAACTCTGAGCAAAGTAATACTTCATTATGAGCAACAGTCACGTCATCAAAGATTGCTGAATTGGACTGTTTCTTTTATTATAGTCTGTCTGTGCAGCTGTGCTCAAAGGCATAAAGACTAGACATTGTTATAGCCAACAAGATCTCTACAAAGGTTGAATTAAGCTTTTCCGCTTTGACCTCTGTTTTGGCAACTAATCAGCTATCCATCTACCTCGATTTAATTCGATGCAGCCATCATGCAGAGTGTGCTCTAGAAGACCTGGTACCTGCTTCTGTAAATGTTAATTCTTGCTCGATTATCACGGCGTATTCGTAGCAAATTTTAAAGAAATCAATTTGGACCAACTGTATCATCAAGGTTTTTTTTCTTTCCAAGTAGTGGTGTAACTGTAACATCAGGGTTGAACACACACTCAATATCTAGGTGGACTTATGCTACACGTACTTGCTATGAATACCATGTTCTGGCCTATTCGCTGGTTGGTTTCTGGGCTGATAAACTCGGCTGATGCTAATTTGTTATGAGAGAAAAACACTATTAGTTGGCTGATAAACCTTGGCTGAAACCAATAAGCGAAGACTGGTTGACGAAAGCACGGAGAAGTTGATTTCGGCGGAAGCACGGAGAAGTTGATTTCGGCGGTAGTACCTGTGTCCTTCACAGGCCTATCTTTGCGATCAGTCAAAGTCTGCGATTAAAATGACACTGACTGGACGTTGGCGTTGGTTCGAATTCCATGGCCATACGTACGTTGTAGCCTGTAGACTGCAGAAACTGGTAATCAGAGACTTTCTGGAGAAGTTGCATCAGACCAGTCACGCTGGCGAGCAACTTTGCGAACTGGTTAATTTCTCAAAGATTGCTCTGGCCAATAGCCGAGCAACAGACGGAGTTGGAACAAAATTGTACTACTACGTATTTGTGCATGTATATCTAACTTCTAGGTAAAACAATTTAGTACCGTCACCAGAACGCAGGTCAATGGTAACTTGGTAACAGCATGTGACCGAGACTGAACTCTATCGCGGGCTCTGTTGTGGTCAGTGGTAAATGTCACAAGTCTCAGGTCAAATGAATGACCAACTGCCCTAAAAAATGATCAACCACCAACCACATTGAAAATAAGACTTGGTTACTCTCTTTGAAGATATATAAGAGATTTTATAGAGGTTCTTTTTGAAAGTTTTCTTTTTGGTTTTGGAATATAGCTTGGTATACTCAGACTGTGAAATAATAAACCTGGTTACCATGACACGATGTCATGCTCACAGACGTCACTAACAGCTGTTAAATGCAAACCTGGGCTTCTTATGTTGTTGGGCTGGGAGCCTGGGACTACCATTATCACTGCAACTTCTGGAAAATTCTCACGTTAAGTTTTTTTTTTCTCATTGGCCCATGAAATCTTCATGGAGATAAGGCCCGTCTATGAACTAGGTAGATGAACAAGACCAGGCCCATCCATCTTGAATAACGGATCGGGGCCCATCTTCACTTGTTGCATGTAGTCTATGCATCTAGCAGAAGAACCTACCGAGGATGATTCCCCCGCCAAAGGGCGCAAGCTCGAATGGTTAGGTGACCCAGCGGCACCCTTCAAGTCCTAGATTTGATTTTCTGTGGGAGTGAATTTCAGGTTAAGGTTAAAAAAATTCCCTCATTCCTCCCCATAACCAAAGCACTAGGGGGCACCGGCCCAATTCTCATTTGGGCGACGGAAAGCCACCATGTAAGGGTGGGGACAGGGGTTCGGGGATTTTCTCGGTCGGGTGAGAAGATCTTTCTTCTTATTTGTAATGCTGCGGGGACAGTCTTAACCTCCGGTCGAGTTTTTTTTTAACCTACCCAGGGAAGATGATTGCATCTGAATACAGAAGAACTGAAGAAGGTCTAATGATAGCAGGACTTGTTAGTGCGAAGCAAATATACTCGCCATCTGAAAATGGGCGGAGCATAGACATATGGAATCAGATGGAAACAAAAACTAAAGATAAAAAACAAAAACCACCAGCTCAACAAAAACCGGCAAGAACTGGTGGAAGCATCAGTGAATTATAAACACTACTAGGCTGTCAAATCGCTTTATTAGGAGGAGAGAGAGTACCTTCAATTGGGGTCAGAGCTCAGAGGTTGCGAAAGTACCATATCAGGTAAGTGATCAGAAGCTTTTAGGTAATGACTAATGATGGAGTGCTTTATATGAGAAACCGTATCAGTCCTCACCGCTGGCCCTTAGCGATGATAACCACGGAGATTGCGCAAAACCCTGCAGATAAACACTAATTTACTACTCACTCCTGACGGCATAGTAGCATTTATCAAATGAGAGAAGAGGAGCACATTCCTCCACAGAACTGATTCGCTGGG
Organism: Miscanthus floridulus; assembly: GCF_019320115.1. NCBI lineage: Eukaryota > Viridiplantae > Streptophyta > Magnoliopsida > Poales > Poaceae > Miscanthus > Miscanthus floridulus. Next base: position 125,924,465 of record NC_089585.1, on the reverse strand, counting down.
ATGTAAATCAAGACCAGGCATCACGTAAAGAAACTTAATCATGAGTTCATGACACCACACAAAAGGATGGAGCAAATTGAACTTCTCAAGGAAACAGGGGCGGATCTAGGGGGAAGTGGGGGGAGGGGTGGAGCTGGTGCATCAATAGAAATATGGGGAGTGTGAGGGAGAAGAAGAGGTGGAGAAAAAAAGAAAAATGGAGAGAGAGGGGAAGAAAAAGAGACCAACCTCCTCTTCAATTTTGTTCTGCATCCGCCGCTACAAGGAAAGGCTGAAAAACTGTTGTACAATCATGTTCAGACGGTAGAAATTTGTGCAGACGACAATTGTATAGACAAACAGAACTGTGACAAGGGTTGAGATATTTGGCACGGTCAGAAATGTGTAGTACTCTCTCTCTCTCTCTTGAAATATAACATATCAAATGTTTAAAATTTGACTCCATTGTTTAAAATTTGACTCAAATTATACGATATTCCAATTTGTAAGTAGTAACAGCATATTTTTGTATAGGGAATCTTCCTTCCCTTATACTCCATATAGCAGAGAGAAAGAAATTGCGTAATTGAATTTGTGCACGCCAATTATTTTGAGGTGATATCAGTAAACCACTCCGGTTGCAGTTGTCGATGCGCAGAAATATGCAGATATCAGTGTACTAAAAAAGATAAGGAGGGCCTTGTTTAGATTACCCCAAAGTTTCAAGTTTTTTCACTCTCTCTCCGTCACATCAATTTTTAGCCGCTTGCATGAAGCATTAAATGTAGGTAAAAAAATAACTAATTGCACAGTTTAGTTGGAAATCACGAGATAAATCTTTTGAGCTTAGTTGGTCCACGATTGGACAATATTTACCAAATAAGACGAAAGTGTTACTATTCATCGACTTGATTTTTTTTTGCAATATAAACATGGCCGAGAAATGCATGAAGTAAAGCGAAGTTAGGAATTGATTAACTAGTTTAAGGGAACATCTAGCAATAACGGTGGTGTCCTTTTAACTTGAGATAAAAGTAACAAAACAAGGGTACCGGGCAGTGTTGTACGATATTGCTTTTTAAACAGAGAGATACTAGTTCTATGTAACATGGTGGACCAAATCATCGAATGCTTCTTGAGCACATTGCACATCGGATTAAATAAAAGCCAAGAAGTGGCTGCAATTAACCTAATCATGTCAACAGCAATCGAGAACTTGCAGAACCACTGAATATGCTGCATTCATGTCAAAGAACCATGGAGAACATTGTTGTCAGGCTATGGTGGGTCACTTGTATTTCGTGGCAAAACAAAAAACGGACAAAGTGGCAACCGTTCAGGTCACTGGAATGAGGAGTATTTTCCAGAATACAGTCTTTTTTCTGTAAAATTACTATAAGATTCCTGTAAATTTTCTATGTCATCTGTATTCCAATCTGCCATTAGCATCACGCTGCAAAGTTCAATAAGTAGAAGAAAAAGGACTCCGTAATAAAAAGGAATCATATACCTCGTATAGGTACCAGAGTGATGATAAACGGATAGAACACAGTATTTGAATATAAATGAGTTTGCAACAAGTATATGAAAATAAAATGCCATGTATTCCTGATATACATTTTGTTTCTTAATAAACTGAAATATCAGTCTAAAGTTACAATTCCAGACACTGCCTACTGTCTGTGGTGCTGAAGCCAAAAACCCAAACAATCCCTTCTTCTATACCAGTGGAGTAGCCTAAACCCCAATATACAGCTTCCAACTCCAACAGCACACGAAAATTTTACTATATCGATATGCCTATCTCGCCTAATCACAATGGATTAACCCACCGACACAACAACTTTTACATCGTACTCACTAATCAAAACTGGAAAAATAAGTGGAGAAAACACCCGTTCCACATAACGTCGAGCACATGGCGCGCGCTCTGCGAAGCTGGTCTAATGGTAGATGACGACGGGCGGGACGGCGAGCCCGGAATCCTTGAGGAACGGGACTACCTGCGGATGCTCGGACAGGTCGTGGTAGAAAGCGTACTCCGCTTCGTAGTCGTGGAGGTCTAGCTCCGCCTTTTGGTTGCTGTGGTAATGGTGCTTGGCGTCGGAAGACTTGCCGAAGCCGAACACGCTGACTCTGTCGCACACTCCCACCGCGACCATGATGGCCTGCATCCCGGACGAGTAATGGAACATGGCGGCGTCGTGCGCGCGGTCCCACTCCTCGGGCACGCGGCCGGTCTCGGCGACGAATCGGCGGAGGGAGTAGTACTTGACGATGCGCGCGCAGAGGACGTCGAGGCGGGCGTCGGTGACGGAGATGGGGGAGCCGTGGCGGGAGGACGAGGTGGCGTTGCAGGCGGCGACGTCGAGGAAATGGGCGGCCTGGCAGATGTAGAGCAGGATGGGGACGCCGTGGCCGTAGGGGTGGCAGAAGCAGCCGGGTCGGCGCGCGCAGAGGTGAAGGATGTTGCTGTTGATGAAGGAGAAGTTGGTCTTGCTGCCGACGTGCGCGGCGTAGCCTGAGATGCGGGCGTTGTTGAGGCGGAACACGGCGGCGTGGGAGTCGATGAGGGCGCCGTGGTGGGCGCGCAGGAGGATGCCGCTGTTGCCGACGACGGCGCAGGAGGAGATGCGCCCGGGGATGGAGAGCAGGGAGGAGAGGCTGGCGAGGACGGCAGGGTCGTAGCGGCGGAGGCGGTGCCAGGAGCGGAGGTCCCGGCGGAGGGCGGGGTCGATGTGGAGCTGCTCGTGGCGCGGGAGCGGGTGGAGCAGGACGTCGTGGTCGTCGTCCGGGTAGCGGCCGCGGCGCGGGAGCGGGAAGCTGTGGTGGTGGTGGAGGTGGAGCGGGTGGAGGAGTCGGTCGCGGCGCCACGCGCGGGCCCGCGACGCGGAGGCCGGGAGGCGGCCCTCGAGGAGCTCGTCCACGTCCCGGCGCAGCGGCGCCTCCGAGGGATCGGCGGCGGCCAGGCGGAGCAGCGTGGCGTTAAGGCGCGCCGGGTCGAGCGGCAGCGGCGCCGGGGGCTCCCACGCGGGCGCGGGCGCCACGGCGCGACGGAGCGCGGTGGAGAACGAGGCCGCGCCGACGAGCACGACGAAGATGAGCACCACGAAGGAGCGCCGCAGCGGCCGCTTCATCGCCGCCGCGGACGCAGCAGCCCCAGCCTGGAGCTAGCTGGGTCGGAGCCGCCGCATCCGCATGGGGGCACGCGCATCAGGCACTCCAAGGAGGAGAGAGAGCGGGGGGTCCGTGTCCGTGCGACCGAGCCGGGCGACGGGGCGAGCACTGTCCGAGTGGCGGAGCGGGCGCGTGGGGGGCAGAGCGAGTTCTTTATCGATCGCCGTGCTTGCGTGCGAGGTGGGGTTATATAGGAGTGTGCTATTCGTGGTACTTGGACTTGGGGTTCGGCAAACTGGGATCCAATGTGCCCTGCTATGGTTCGTGCATCTGGCAGAGTAATCATTTTACGTGGGTGGCCGGCGGCCAGCGTGGGTGGGGCCTGCCAACATGCCTGCACGATTTGACAGGTGGGCCCGTTGTACGTACCCCGCCGGGCACCAACAATGGAGGCTACGGTGTAGTACAAATAAACGCCAGGAAATACTGAGATTATTATTTATATAATATAAACTATTACTACTTATAGCTTGTAAAAATTATTTAAAAAAATTGTAGCCGTAAAGAAACTTTTTTTTCATCATGTCTCACTTTCATTTTCTCTTCTTTTTCTTTTTTTAGCATGGATTATCTTCTCTCTTCTTATACATACGTAACTTCTGTGTATCACTGTTACAAATATAAAATACCTACTTTTTTTATGCGTATATGATCAAGGTGGCTACTAGCGGTGGGGAAGGCGGGGAACCAGAGACTGCTATAACTGGAAGAAAGTGCGCACGCCACGCCGCATGCCGCTTTGATGATTGCATGGGCTTGTTTGATCAGATCCATCATCCATCCGAGGAATGTTTGCATCGAGCTCCCCTTTCATGCTTTTCATCTGCATCTTTCCTCGAAGTACTTAATTCCGGTGCTTGTGTGTTATTGCCTTATTGGGCATCTGTGCGTTGCCGGAGTTAATTTTAACTACATCAGGCAAATGCAGTGTCGGTTTCATAAATTCAAGGTTTCTTGTGGACCGGTTTTTCAGAAAAAAGCTCGACCTAATAGACGACGTTGCGAACGACGCGTAACTCCTGGGCCGGTCCAAATACCTAACGACATACCAAAAGGGCGATTCAATCTCCGACCGAAAGGCCTGGCCAAAAAGGAACGTCACCCACTTCCGACTCCGACCCGCCTCTCCGACCGGAAGGCCTGGCCAGGAGGAACGGCGCCCGCTTCCGACTCCGGCCCGCCTCTCCAACCGGAAGGCCTGGCCGAGGAGGAACAACGCTCGCTTCCGACTTTGGCCCGCTTCTCCGACCGGAAGACCTGGCCAAACGCCGCTTCCGACTCTGACCCACGTCTCCGATCTGTGATGCACCGAACCTCTGCTTACATCCCTTCTCCGACTGGCGTAGTCGGAATCGACCGGGACCAACCGACCGGGGGCGTCCGCTCGGTGAGGACCCAGGAAACAGGCAGAGCAAGTAAGGCAGGGCGCTCAAGTCAACCGCAATACTAAGGACCGTACCCAGTGCACCTATAGGACAATACAGACAGGACATGACAGAAGGGTGCCGTACAACCTTCCAGACATGTCAGAACCCAAGCAGTGTTGTGGGCGCCGACGTTTGCCCTATAGTACTGTGAGCGCCATCAATTCTCATACCAGGCAAACACGGTAAAACCCCCCAACATGCCTCTGGGCATCAACAGATTACGGGCGCCGTCATTTACCATACATGGTGAATGAGGTAAAACCTCCCACATGCGTCTGACACAAACATTATTGTGGGTGTCTACCATCATCTTGAACCCGACGACGTGGGCAACAAGACTTAGTAGCATACGTACTCTCTCTCTCTCTCTCTCGCTTGTAAGGTCGTCCCCTTCATCTATAAAAGGGGATGCGCTATCTCTCAACAAAGAGGATCAATACACGGGAACTCTAACAAAAGAGGACTCGAACGATTCGAACAACCAATGATCGATTCACTCTCTGCTAGCTTTAGACACTCTAAAGCTATACAGAGCACACGCTTGAATACTTAGCGCACGTAGAAGCTTCCATCACTCTCGACCCTTCGGTCCGAAGTCTGACCGGACCTCTTGCACCCCCATCTTTCTCTCTTCTATTTGTAACCCCACAGCAAACTTCGAGCACCTAGGCTAAGAAATAAAGTCACCGACCGACTCAAACTGGACGTAGGGCATGTTGCCTAAACTAGTATAAACCCTGTGTCATTGAGTGCTAGGCCACATCCGATCACAACGTACGGTAAAACTATAAATATTTACGTGTTGGTCACTTTCTGCACTAGTAGTTAGCGTCATCCATGGGGAAAATGTCATACGTTCATGCTTTTGGTCATCGAATGGCCCACTTTTCCACCATCTTCGCCATGGCAGGCTCAAGCGATACGACTCGCTTCGACTCATTAGAGTTTCCCACACTCCCACCTATTGGGATGTGGGTTCCACCCATCTTCGAGCCGTCCCAGGCCTTTCTCTTTGAAAGCCTAGACTTCGTCGCCGACCGGCTCGGCGTACTACACCTCCGCGAGGAGACACTCGTTCCGGTGCCCGTCGGAGGAGGCACGCCCTCCGTTGGCTCTGGGACTCCGGTGACTTCAACGACGAGGCGCCTGCGCTTTGCTCCGAGCCCGCGCAGGGCTCAAACCCAACTGTGAGTAACGTATGTTTTGTTATTTACTCGCTATTTACTGTCTTTTGCCGATTCTCCGAAGAGACCCCGTTGTCCCTACCGCGACCGCCATGCGACCGGTTCCCCTACGGCCTCGCATCCCCCATGGACACGTACGCCCGAGGGCTCCGAAGGATGCTGGCGCCGCCCTCTCTCACATCCAAATTCGTGGGGATGGCGAGCTACACTCCTGCCTCTTTTCACGACCTCATGGATGACGATGTTGAGAGAGACGGCTCCAGCATCAGCGACGTCGCGACACTCAGCCACCCTCTATCTCAGGAGTGCACTATGGCGGACACTCTAGGACAGCCGCCGGTGGTGGCGGAGTCTATAGACCCACACCCCTTCGAGCCCTCACGCGGGTGCCCTCGCATGTGCCCGGGAGCATGGCGAGGAGCTACGACAAAGGCGACAGAACCAGTCGCCACCTATGTCGGCGTGCTCGGCGCACCACGATGCGCCCCGTGCACGTAACCCAGCGAGCGGCGCCCATGGTCGCGCCCGCCAAGTTCAGCGCAACATCATCAACGGGGGGGAACGATCCCCCACAATTTGCTTGGGCTGGTCAGAACATCGCTGCGGCGGTGATGCTTCTGTATGGCCTTCCCAAGCCCGTTGACCCACAGGAACAGGCGGTCCACCAGAACCTCCGGGCACTAGTGGAGACCACCACCGTTCAACAGGCGGAGAGCTCCGCATCGCGACACCAACTCACGGCTTCTCTCCCCACCAGGGGAGTGGGGAAGCACCAGACGAATCACTCCATCCGCTCACCGCTGCTGCCACCAGGCGTGAAACAGGAGGCCACAACTGCACCACGGCCTAACCTAGCGCCCGGTCCACACCGACCGCCTATGCGCGGACGCCTCAGGCCGAACCGAGATGCTCGTAGCTTCATCAACAAACAGCGTCGGGTCTAACCTGATGATGACGTCCATCGAGCGACAGTAAGGACATGCGACATGGACCCCCGTCGGACCATCAAGGGGAGCGGTGAAACGCACCCCAGGTATGGTCGCAGGCCAGACGACCAGAGTCCTAGCCCGAACAGCCTAGGACCATGGGCCTTTGGCCGATGCATCTAGAGAGCATCATTCCCACTGCATTTTCGACCGCCTACCAACAGCGCCAAGTATACCGGGGAGACGAGCCCTGAAATTTGGCTCGAAGACTTTCGGCTTGCCTACCGAGCCGAAGGAGTGGATGATGACCACTTCATCATCTAGTACCTCCCCATTTGCATGGAGGAACATGTTCGAGCGTGGCTCGAATTCCTCCCACGCGACAGCATCCGTGACTGGGTGAACCTCAAGAGGGTCTTCGTCGAGAACTTCCAAGGGACGTATGTCTGCCCTAGGAACTCCTGGGGCCTCAAGAGCTACCAGTAGGAGCCCAATGAGTCCCTACGGGATTACATCCATAGATTCTCGAAGTGGTGCAACTCCCTTCCAGATGTTGTCGACGTGGACGTCATCAGCGTATTCCTCTCCGGGACAACCTACGAGCCCCTGATCCACAAGCTTGGCTACTTGAAGCCCCATCCACCCACGACCTGCTCGACGTCACCACGAACCATGCCTCCGGTGAGGAGGTGGTCGGAGTAGTCTTCAACGATGGCTGGGATAAAGGCAAGGCCAAGCGTGAGGACCAAGACAAGGGCCCCTCCACGTAGAGGGGCAAGAAGAACAAGATGGATCGGCGCCAATAGGGCAACTCCGTGTTGGTCGCCGTAGCTGATCGTGCGGTCAAGTAGCCCTAGCAGGGCCTGCCTAACCACTTCGATAAGCTCATGGATAGCTCCTACACCAACTACGCCTACCCCATCAAGCACCTCTACAAGGACTATGAGCTCCTCAAGCGCTTCCTGCGATAGGCCGGCAGGCCGAAAGAAGGAAAGGGCAAGGAGGCAGCAGCCAAGAAAGGAGGCGCGGCAAGCAAGGATGGGGACAGCTTCCTCGACACTGAGGAATGCATCATGATCTTTGGGGGATCTGATGTCGTCTACTCCAAGCGCCAGCACAAAGTGCGCTAGCGAGAGGCGTGCGTCGCCGAAATGGCCATCCCCTCCTTCCATCGCTGGTCGAAATCTCTAATCACCTTTGATCAAAGGGACCATCCATCCCACGTCGCTAGGGCGGGATGCTACCCGCTCGTCGTCGACCCCATTGTTCGCAAGAAGCACCTCACCAAGGTGCTGATGGACGAAGGCAGCGGCCTCAACATCCTCTACGTCAACACCCTCGATGTCATGCGCATCCCTCGGTCGGAGCTTCACCCAGCGAGCTCTCCCTTCCACGACATAATCCTAAGAGCGTAGGCATACCCGCTCAGGCAGATCGACCTGCCCGTCACGTTTGGCGATCAAGACAACTTTCGCTCGGAGGTGCTCACCTTCGAGGTGGTGGACTTCCTAGGGTCTTACCACGCCATCTTGGGGCGGCCATGCTACGCCAAGTTCATGGCGATCCCCAATTACACCTACCTGAAGCTAAAGATGTCAGGACCAAACGACATCATCACTGTGGGTAGCACCTTCTTACACGCCTTCATGTGTGACCACGAGCATTTTGAGCTCACCACTGTCATCTTCAACTCATCCGAGCTCCCATGGCTCAGGGAGTCATCGACCCCAGCAGTCCCAGACTGCTACAAACCAACCCCCTCGATGGCCTTCTGCCCACTTGAGAAAACTAAGATGGTGGGGATCGACCCCACTGATCCAACCAAGACGGTGCGGATCGGGACCCAGCTTGTAACACCTCGGGTGTTAGCCTTGCATAACTTGACTTGCATAACATGAGCATGATCATCACGCATTCATAAACAAGCATTTATAATTGAAACATTTGATTGAAACATCTGCAACGTTTGCTTGTTATCGCATGTTTCATTAACATATGTAACTTTTCTCGTTATTTCATGTCTCCATGTGTATATGCATATGATCATGAGTGGACACATGTACTTGGTTAATATGAGTCACCAAAATATTTTGGCAATGCTTAGGTTCACAAATGGAACATGGTTCATGAATGTCATTTTCCATGATCAAGTCCTTAAGTCATGTTTCATGTGATTACTTTAAATGGCCCTATGAGTGACTACTACATGAAATGATTGAATGACCTTGCAAATTGCTTAAACATGTTTAGAGTATCTTTATGAACAACTTTGATATTCATGGTTAGGGGTAAAAAGGTCATTAAGCCATGCTTTGATGTGTATCATCATGTAAATGTGACATGTTTGACCAAGTTTGAACTAGAGGTTAGAGACCTTGCATGGAGGAGATCACTAAAGCAAAGTTGTAGTATTTAACATAAGGAACAACTTTTATTTTTAGGTCATTGACTGATTTAGCTTCTAACATGCTTGAATGGGTCCCACAAAAATCAGTAAAATCAACATCTCATGACTTAACAAAATTTTCTAAGTCTTTGATTGACTGACAGACTGACAGGCCTATGTTGGGGGTGATTTTTCTCAGTCTCGGTTGAGAATTGGAGCATGATCCTTGAATGAAAGTTATAGTTGGTACATTAGACTTCAACCTTGATGTACTAAGTTTTCGCTGAAAGCCATTGGTAATGAAGTTTTCATCGTTGCAATACGCGCTGTTAGGCTCGGCTTGGCTTAACTGAATCAACTGACGACGCCATTTAGTGGCCGACCGATGCTAGGGCAGAGCCGCCGTGTGGACGTCGTGGCTGGCCGCGTTTCACCAACGCCCTGCCCCGCGCGGCAAAGCCAGGCCAGAGCGCGGCTTTAACACCGCCAGCGCCCGCCCGACCCCTTCCGCGCTCCGTTTTTCATTTCCTCGGCCTTCTTCCTCGCCCGCTGCCATAGCCATTCCCGCACCGAGAGCCACTGGCGCCATTGCCGATGACAGCTCGTCCTCGCTGCTCCTCTGCCACTGCAACAGCACCACCATCACCCCAGCAACTCTAGACGTCCCCCATTGCCCGCTGTTACAGCTTGGTAAGCCACAACAACGCACACGCTCTCGCCAGAGTTCGCCGCCGTGTTCCGTCGTCGTGGCCACGCCGTTATAGTCTACCATTCCACGCGATAGCTGATGCGCTAGGTTCGCCGTAGTACACTGGTGCTCGTCCAAGCTTTAGGTCGAGCCACCGAGGTCATCACCGGCATTTTGTCATCATTCTGCCCTACCGTGCCATCACAGCCGTCTGCCATGGTCGGCGGTGAAGTGCTTCGGTTCTCCTTCCATCCATATGAAGGCCACCACCGGGTGCGGGTGAATGAGTAGACCATGTAGGTGTAGTCGCTACCGCTGGCAAGTTCACCGGCGATGAGCTAGGGCTGTGCCGCGTCGAACGGCACCGTCTCCCCTATTTTCAGTCGATGACAAGCAGGCCCGGCTGACCGGTGGGCCCCGGTTGCCAGTGATTGGTATTAGAAAGCTAGTTCATTTAAATCCAGATCTGGTGTTGTTTTGTAATTTTTGTATCTTCAGTTTGGTAGCTTCAAAAATTGTGAAATAAATTTGTTAGTGTTCCTTAGGAAGTGTAGTATTTAGGAAAAATATGTTCTTGACATTTACAGTAGAAATTTTTGAAGATTTAAATAGAGATTTGAAATATGCTTTTGAATGCATTCAAATTTGTTTATTTTATATCTAGAGTTTCTGTGCTCCAAAAATTATGAAATTTTTGTGGTAAGCTAGTTTTAGCATATATGAGCTTTGGTAAAAATTTGAAGATGAGTGCATGTGTAGATTTGTAGTTATAGATTTTTATTTTATAATTGGGAGATCCTTGTGTAAATTTTTATAAATTATTTAGGAATCCAATACTCATGAAATTTGTTGGAGGGTATACTAGTAGTATATGGATGCTAAGAAAAATAGGAAATCTGTTGCTTGACACTTTTCAATAGGGTTTTCTAATTATGCTATTTCAAGCATTGCTGCCTTGTTATTTTTGTATAGGATGTTCTACTTGGCAAAATGACATGAAATTTCTATAGTGGTCCTTTGATAGCATTAGGAAGACACTGTAAATTTTGAGAATTTATGAAGTATATCTGGTATATGTTTATTATTTAACCTAAATATCTCAGTAAAATAATAAAGGCAATTAAATAAATAGTTTAGGCTTCACCATTATATTATCTTAAAATTATTTGGTATGCTTAAACTGTTGGTAGGCTTTATGTTGTCAAATTTTGAGTGATTATATGAAGTAGAAGTATTGTTACTTTGTATTGCATATTGAATAGTTTCCAGATAGATTCTGGAGTTTGATGAGTTGCATGTTGAAAATGATGTGTACTGTAAAAATGGTTAATAACAAAGTTGTAGAGAATTTGATAAGCTTTCCAGAAAGTCTAGGATCACTGTATTTGGATTAGTAGACCTCCAGTTATGAGCGAAACAAGTAGCTATTGTTTTGTGGTATAGTCGATGCATTGTGGAAGTAGTTAATTAAATAATCGAGAAGAGATATGCACCTACTCAATAAACATGATGCACTTGTTAACATTTATGCATTCGTAATACTTATACCATATTCATGCATCTAGGATCGGAGGAAGAGATAACATTGCTGGAATTTGAAGAAGCAGAGGAAGGGGACCAGCAGGAGAATCCGCAAGCCGCAGCTCCCAAAGGCGTGGAGCAGAACCCTGAAGAGCTTCCGGAGTGTCCTAACCACCGCCCTACTTCCTTCCTACGAGGCAAGCCCCGAAGCATTCTAAGTCTCTCAGTAATTTACAAATGTTTACTTAAGTACTTATGATTGATGCATTAGGTTATAAGAGTTGAATGGAACCACTCGATGCATGTACATTCCTTGTCCAGATATTACACCTTTAACCGATATAGGTCCAGGATCGAATATATGCTTAGCCACGCTTAGACCGGTAGAAGTCGAGTGATGTTCTGTCACCTGTGAGATATAGGTGGATACCGGAGCATGGTTGGCTATATCTGCTATCGTGGAATAGAACCATGAGGTAAAAGTAAATCAAGACCGGACGGGAGGTCGATAGAGAAGCAACAAGACATGGAGGTCTTGGGTGCGGATCTATCCCCGTCTGTGTCGATTAAGGACCATACCATTGTTGGCGCTTCTGACAAGATTGAACGCATGCCTCTCACTTAGCTGGCCGGATAACTCGTTCCAACCACGAAACCGAGTAATTCAATGTAGGTCGGGACTTGTTCTGTTGTGTGCTCCTTCTGGGGAACGATCAGACTGAGCCCAAGGGCAGGCTAGGCCTAAACGTCCTGGCATCTGGTGTTCCAGATTGTGCGGCGCGGTATGGACCCACGAAATGTGTACCTGAGTTGTACCAAAGGTGACCTAAGGCTATCATGGCTGGTAGACTTGGGTTTGTGTTAGAAATAAATTCCCAGTTGGTTGAAATTGATTCGAATCGTCATCTCTCCTGGATAGTGAGAAACTTGGCTAGTCCCAACATCGTAGTAACTGTGTTATGAAACATGATGGTTCGAATGAATATGGAATTACAATACCTGCTATGGTTACTATTGTATGCTTCTCAATTGATATACCACATGTTTGACACAGGATAGTTGCTAATATAGAAATGGATAGTTATAATTAACTTGATAAAGAAATTGTAACTGTACAATAAGTCAATTGCTTTTATGCAAAATGTTGTCGAGTTACGTCCACTTATATAGCCTTACATAATCCTTGAGAGTCATTTTATTTCTGGTTCATGACGGGTAAGTCTAGCTGAGTACCTTCTCGTACTCAGGGTTTATTTTCCCATTGTTGCAGATGGCACTGTGTATCATGGTTATTGCAAGAGTTGCTTCTATCCTGCTGTGGATGAGGAGTAAGCCTTGGGCAAGCTTCTTTAATAATTCCTATCCTTGCTTTTGTGGACCGTGATCCGACTTGGCACTGTATCAAACTATGTTGGAAACTTTATTTTTGAACTTAATTGCTTCCGCTTTATTTATCAAACTCGGTTGTAATAACTTTTATTCGTACTCTGATGATGAAATGTGTCTATGAACTTTATGTAATATGTGGCATGTCTATTGAATCCTGTACGATCTTGGTTGTTGTAAATCGTTTATCGAGACTTGTCGTGGTACTCGACGGACTACTGGGTTTATATGGGTTCAAGTATGACTGTGCGACCGCTTGCGGACTGCCATTGTACTTGTACTCTTATAAATTGGTCAGTTCTGCGACACAGCTCCTGGCCAAATAGGAATGCGAACTCGTCGACTTCCTATGCGCTAATCACAATGTCTTCGTATGGAAACCATCTGACATGCCGGGCATACCGTGGGACATCACCGAGCACGCACTATGCCTCATCCCAGGCTTGAAGCCTACCAAGCAATGCCTGTGCTGCTTTGACGATGAGAGGAGCAGGGCCATAGGTGAGGAGGTCACCAAACTCCTGGCAGCCAGATTCATCAAAGAGGTATTCAACTCCGACTGGCTTGCCAATCCTATTCTTGTTAAGAAGATGACCGGGAAATGGAGAATGTGCATTGATTATATTGGTCTCAACAAAGCGTGTCCAAAGGATCACTTTCCTTTGCTGCGCATAGACTAGATAGTCGACTCCACCTCAGGATGCGAGATCCTCTCCTTTCTGGATGCCTACTCAGGCTATCACCAGATCACGATGAAAGACACTGATCAGCTCGCAACCTCATTCATCACCCCATATGGTTCGTACTGTTACGTAACCATGCCCTTCGGTCTAAAGAATGCTGGCGCCACCTACCAAAGGTGCATGTAGCAATGCTTCGCTGATAAATCGACTCGCTCGATCAGCCTGATCAAGCCGAGTGATCGAAACAAATAATCGCTGTCTATGTTGATGACATAGTGGTCAAAACAGCTCAAGCTTGTGACCTGATCGCAAACTTGGCCACGACATTCGTGAACCTCTGAAGGTTCAACATCAAATTGAATCCCAAAAAATGTGTTTTCGAGGTTTCGAAGGGGAAGCTACTTGGATACATCGTGTCCAAACGTGGTATCAAGGCCAACCCTAAAAAATCATGGCCATCTCCAACATGGGCCCTATACGCAACGTCAAGGGAGTACAAAGGCTCATCGACTATCTAGCCGCCTTGAGTCGGTTCATCTCTCAGCTCGGTGAGCGAGGGATGCCTCTCTACAAGCTACTCAAAAGGATAGACACATTTGTCTAGACTGAGGAAGCACAACAGGCTTTGGAAAGCCTCAAAGCATCACTGACGTTAGCCCCAATCCTCATCGCTCCCGAACGGGGAGAACCCCTCCTCTACATTATGGCAAGCAACCACATGGTAAGCGCTGCCCTAGTCGTCGAAAGGGAGGAGCCGGGACACCACCTTAAGGTCCAATGACCCGTATACTTCATCAGAGAGGTACTCACTGACCCCAAGGTCTAGTATCCCCAGGTACAAAAACTCCTATACGCCGTGCTGATGGTGACCCAGAAGCTCCTGCACTACTTCACCGACCATGAAGTCGCGGTCGTCACTTCATACCCGCTCAGAGACATCATCCACAACCGTGACGTCATGGGACAGATCTCCAAGTGGGCACTCGAACTCATGGGCCACGACATTAGGTATATCCCCATACCGCTATTAAGTCCTAGGCTCTTGCAGATTTTGTCACCGAATGGATGGAGGTCCAGCTACCGACCCCTAGCGTCACCCATGAGTACTGGACGATGTACTTCGATGGGTCCATAATGGCACCTAGCTCGGAGGCTGGGGTGGTTCTGATCTCCTCGGACAGGAGTAGGCTCCGCTACACCATCTGCCTCCATTTTTTGCCTCAAACAACGCCGTAGAATACGAGGCCCTCATCAACGGACTGCGCGTCGCCATCGAGCTTGGTGCTACGTGACTCTATGTTCACGGCGACTTGGAGCTGGTCGTCGACCAGGTCATGAAGGAGTCCTCCTGCAAAAGCCCCCTCATGGCAGCATACTGCCAAGAGGTGTGAAAGCTTGAGGACAAATTCCAGGGGATCGAGCTACATCACGTCCCCCAAAGGACAATGATGCCACCGATTTCTCGCAAAATTGGCCGCCAGGCAGGATCCATCTCCGAGCAGGGTCTTCATCAACGACCTCCATGAGCCGTCCGCCCGCATCCTGGAAGGTCCAATCTAGACACACCCCGGCACCAACTCGATGCTCAGGGGCACCGACCCCGATGCTAAACTGGTGCTTGGGGCCCCCGACCCCAGTGCCTCCATGACGACGTCACCCACCGACGTCACCGTGTTGGCACTCAATCAAACCAACTAGCGAGCGTCGCTACTCGCCTACTCCTCGAGGAGGTTCTCCCACCCGAAAGGACTAAAGCTCGATGGATCGCTCGACGCGCCAAAACGTTCGTCCCCATTAGTGATGAACTCCACAAGCAAAGTTGAAAGCTCTAGTTTGGTTTTGGTGAATTGATAAAACCCTAAGTGCTAACCTAGTTTATCAAGTGATCATGAGATAGGTAGCACACTCCAAGTGGTGAAGCAAATGAAGATCATAACATGATGATGATGCCATGATGATGATCAAGTGCTTGGACTTGGAAAGAAGAAAGAGAAAAACAAAAAGCTCAAGGCAAAGGTATAAACCATAGGAGCTATTTTTGTTTTGGTGATCAAGACACTTAGAGAGTGTGATCACATTTAGGATTGATAGCCATACAATTAAGAAGGGTGAAACTCGTATCGGAATGCGGTTATCAAAGTACCACTAGATGCTCTAACTCATTGCATATGCATTTAGGATCTAGTGGGGTGCTAACACCCTTGAAAATGTTTATGAAAATATGCTAACACATGTGCATAAGGTGATACACTTGGTGGTTGGCATATTTGATCAAGGGTGGTGAAGTTTGGGAGCAAGGGTAAGAAACTCCACCGGTGCCCTAGACAGAAAAGATAGAGGTCACTAGGAGTGACCGGAAGCTGGCCACGATTGGACCGTCCCGTCCGATCAGATGTATCAGCGAAGACGTTGGCATCGGTCAAACGACCGAACGCTGGGTCGCTCTACGACCGGATGCTGGCAGGGTGCGTCCGGTCAGTGCTGACGTACGCTGATGTGAGGCGCACAAAGGAGACGTTGAATGACCGGATGCTGGGTGAGTCCGATCGGGCATGACCGGACGCGTCCGGTCATGAAAATTCATGTTTGGAACCTTACTAGAAATGACCGGACGCTGAGGACCAGCGTCCAGTCACTTTCTAACTGACGCGTCCAGTCAACTAATGACCATTGAAATCTGACAAGTAATATTTGAAGCAGGGGACACGTGGCGTGAATCACGTGACCGGACGCTAAGGGCCAGCATTCGGTCGATTGGACCTGAGCGTCCGGTCACCCCATGTTGTGCCTAGTGAAAGGGTACAATGACTCTATTTTGTGGGGCTTCTATTTAAGCCCCATGGTCGGTTGAAGCTCACACCTTTGGCCATTTTCATTGACATAGCAACCTTGTGAGCTTAGCCAAAGCCCTCCCACTCATCTCCATCATTGATTCATCATCTTTGTGAGATTGGGAGAGAATCCAAGTGCATTGCTTGAGTGTTTGCATCTAGAGGCACTTGGTGTTCGTGTTTTGCTATGGGATTCACTTGTTACTCGTGGTGGTTGCCGCCACCTAGATGGCTTGGAGCAGCGAGGATGGTCGAGCAGAGGGTGGTGATTGTGAGGGATTCTTGACCTTTCCCCAGTGGAGCGCCAAAAGGTACTCTAGTGGATTGCTCGTGGCTTGTGTGATCCTCATCTTGTGTTGGTTGTGCGGCACCCTATTGAGGGTTTGGCATGTGATGCCAATTAGCGCGTGAACCTCCAAGTGAGTGAATCGCCACAATGAGGAGTAGCTTGCCAGCAAGCAAGTGAACCTCGGTAAATAATCATTATGTTCATCCTTTGATTCTAAGATGATTTGTCTTCATCGTTATTCATCCTTGTGATTGATTGGTTCCTTCATCTACATGGCGGTATAACTTTCTTAATTACTCTCTTTATATTACCGCAAACTAGTTGTCAAGCTCTTTAGTGTAGCTAGTTGTGAGAGCTTGCTTGGTTGGTTGGTGTGGCTCTTTAGTTAGCCTTTGAGAGCACACTAACATAGGGTAGTGTCATAGCTATTGTGTGAATAGATACTATCTAAACTAGAATTATGGTAGGTGGCTTGCATTTTGAGTAGGCTAGCGCAACTCTTGCTTCGCCTTATAATTGTCTAACCATTTTGTTAAGTGTTGTTCTAGAAATTTTATTAGGCTATTCACCTCCCCTCTAGCCTTTAGGATGTGGCAGAACCGCCCAAAATAGCATACTTACAGAGGTGCTCATCTTCCACCAGACACTAAGCACCCCGAAAGCAACTACAGCGAGCGGTGTCCGTCGGGCACACCCCGAGGGAGAACCCGAAAGATCCACATTTTTCTGAAGGATCCAATAATGAGAACGAGTTACAACACAAGTCCATCTCATACATTAGAGTTTTCTTAAAAAGTACATTATTACAATACCAAATACAGAGTGCGGAATGATAAACAATGGAATATTAAAAGATAACATCTAGCGATAAGGTAACGTGGATTCCGTCTGAGCCCACCAGAAGAATCCTCCACACAAGGTACTCCTCAAGCATCACCTGCAACCGGGGTAAATAAACCCTGAGTACACAATGTACTCACAAGACTTATCCGACTAGTGGGAATACTTTCCTGACTCCAAGGGATATGCTAGGCTTTATGGTTGCTGGTTCTCTTTTAGCAAAAAGCAATACTAATAGTGGGTCCTTATTGATACATTATTATCATCAGCCGTATTAAGTTTTCATCTAGTCAATCTATATAAGCACCTATTCTACTTTCAAGCAACAGTTGAGCAATCGATGTTGTTCCTTCTCCTTTTCCACTTCCAGTTCTTACTACGGTGCTAAACCGCAGACAAGCCGTACCGGATAGCCCAGCGATTCGCGAATCAATGTGCCCAGCTGGGTGCCTTAAAGACACACGCCCCGCTTATACCTTAGGCACAAATAGGACTAACCCACCACTCACCTGTCCCGGGTGTCCAGGTCCCCGTCCAAACTTGGACTCCAAGCCCCCGCCCCTGAGTCCCAGACTCAGTGCGGTGCAAGGACCTCCACCACCTCCTCTTCCCATCAGTCGGTCTGAAAAAGAGCCAGATCTACGACAAGAGAGCAGCAAGTCTTCCCTACGCCCATACCCAAGTATGTGCTCGGGACAATAATCTGTGACTTGCCTAGAGTCATATGTAACGACCGGTCCTTAATCGACATAGACAGGAAAAAAGTGTAACCGGGCTATGCCCTGTTGGCCGCAGGACACAACCCCTCACACCCACTAGTACCAAATCCACATCCCTGCCCGGTCACCATTTTCCTTTCCATTATTTCATCATGATATCATAGTTTAATCACCTATTTGCGAGTAATGGCAGGTTACTCACGCTACCGACATCCTGAGCATAGCAACTACTCGACCTGAACTAGTAGGACTCATGGGTAGATATACTTATGCATGTAGTTTTCATAAAATGCCTGTAATGTAAATGCATATCATATAAATATATTCAGTGATCCTTTAAAAATAGGGGTTATGCACCGGGGCTTGCCTTGGGCAGGTGCCGGGTCAGCAAGGTTAGTACCAACGGGATCTGGGGCTCCCTCCTATGCGAAGAGCTCCTCCTCATACTCCTCGATCACCTCGTCGTACTTTGGCTCGCCGACGGGTACAAAGTCCACCTATTCGCGATCTACATGAAATGATGATGCATTGCTTAATAAGATGGCAACAACAACTCTTAACCTAAAAGTACATCTATTAAACTACTAAGTGAGGTCTACCCACTAAGGCTAAGCTATGTACCACCACCACTAACAAGTATGAACGTGACATACATTCCTATGGCGACTACGGATATTCCTACTCCTAATGCCGATTTACGATACATACAATAGAGCAAGGATAATAACTACGCTATTAAGCAACTTGTTCTACGGCTACCAATTTTTACAGCAAATATATAAAGGCCTAAGGAACCTACTGTAACAATTTCAAAGCTAAAGCTATTGCCGGTTTGCCACCATAATTCCTACAATTATTGATTGATATAACGCTAAGCTTTCTACTTAAATCTTATGAGCCTATCATCATAACAGCTAACTAGGAACTAACTACACTAACAGATAGATGGCATCTTTGCGAACCTAACAAACTTAGTTTCACTATTTTTGGACAACCACGCAATTTACTATGATGTATCGAAGTTGGATCAATAACTAAAATAAATAAACTTCTCTTATTTACTGGAAATGACGAAATCGATTCCCACTTCTCCGGCCCACTCGCACTGGGCCCGCCCAGCGCGCCATCCCGCCCATGCACGTCAGTAGGCCACCGCGCGGCCCACGTGGAAGCACAGCCCAGACGACCAACGGCCCGCGACGGGGCAGGGCCTACGTGCGATGGCAATTATGCACGGGTACCCCCAAACTACCTGACATTTACCGCGAGCGCTAAGACACTGTTTACCTAGTCTATGATTTTTTGGTTACGTCCTCCCCTTCCTCCATCTTTACCACAGCGGTGCCCCTCGGCACCAGTGCGCGCACCGGCGCGACGACGTGGGCACTGAGCTGGCACATCGACGACACTCAAGTCCCCAAGACCTAACTAAGGGGCCAATGAGTACCTCCAAGGCAGCACATGGTGTCTGGAAGTGGTTTAGCAAGCAGAGGCATCATCCTGGAATCCCTCCCCAGCGATGAGCCTAGACCTGCAATGGCGGATGCGTTCCCATAAGCCATAGCGACAACAAAGCAAACCAAACAGCTAACGAGCTCGAGCAACCACCCACGAAGATCCTTGCGGTGATGGTCTGGCCAGAGGAAACACGAGTAGTGCTGGCCGCGTGCGCACCGACGAGGTGACAGCACCCGACGATGGCACGACCACGGCGATGGTGGCTAGCCTGCCACGAAGCTACGGCTGAGGTGCGTGGGGTGCTCAGGAGGGTAAGGCTAAGCTAAGGGTGCACTAAATTGCTACGGGGTGCTCGGTGTGGCTGGCTTGCCATCGGGAAGCGTCCGTGCGGTCTTATGGACCCAGTGGCGCAGAATTATGAAATTCTAGCCCTGTGCAACGGTATACACAGCAAGGTGGGGATGGGACATGGCCAGATACCTGTAACACCTCTGGTGTTTTGACCTAGCACTAAAATTTGACATGTCATCATGTGCATTGCAAAGCATTCATAAAGTAGAAAATTTTGAATGCATTCACTAAATAAGGTTTATTTCATAATGTTGTTATTTTATGTGACGTGATTCAAAACCCTAAATAAAGATCATGACCACAAGGGTCAAATTTCATGTGATCATGTGAGGCCATGTGTCATTTGACTCAAATGACCCTAATGGGCCATGTTACTGGTCAAAAATCAAAGTTAAAGTAAAAAGGTAAACAAATCAAATTTGAATTCAAATTCAAATCATAAAGGTCCTTTTTGCCCCTTTTGTCTAATTCAAAATCCATTTGAAATTTGGAGTTGAGGCAAAAAGCAAAGTTGAAGATTATTTTATAAGGATCAACTTTGGTATTCAAAGTTTTTCAAGTTTACATATAAAATTTGGAGTAATTTTGAAATGATTCAAATGCTCAAATGCACCCCAAATTCAAATTTCAAAATGGATGTAGAATTTGAAAATGTTCCTTGAAGCAAAGTTGTAGAATTTAAAAAGTTGAGCAACTTTCATTTTTGGAGATTTTCAACTTCTTTAGAAAATTTGTGAGTAATTTGAAAAATAGACGCAGTGGCAAAACTATAAATATTTCAAAAATCAAGATAAACACAGGACGCCACCGCCTCACCGCCGGCGTCCTTTCTCCGGCCTTCCAGGCGCGCCTACGACCGCCCTTGGCTTCGCGCTGGCGTGGGGAGCACGCTGCGTGTCGAGTTCGCGCGCTCCTGGCCGAGCTATAAGACCTTGACGATGTCGTTGGATTTTCTTCCTTCCCTCTATTTTCCCGACGCCGCCGTCTCAACTCCGGCGAGCTTCTCTCGTCTCCTCAGCGCAAGCAAGCCCCGTAAAAGCCATGTTCCAGTTCCGCCTGCTCCTCGCGCATCCGACCGAGCTGTTGCTACCACCTGATTTCGCCGAGAGCTCGCTGTCCATGTTCATCTTCCTCGCGGCCGGCGACCTCAACGGAAACTCTGATTCACCATGGCTAGCATCATCCGGTGAGCCGTTGCCATTGCTTGTTGACCCTATGGCTTTGTCTTGATGCTGTAGTGCTTATTCCACTATTGCCTACTTGTTTTGCCCACTACAGTCACCGGAACACTGTCATCGACGAGGTCCGCTCCGCCGTGATCCCGGTCACCGTCGAAACGCGTCACCATAGCTTCTCCGGTCTCGCTTGTTGCTTCAACACGATCAGGGTGAGCCACTGATGCTTCCTAAACTCTCTGTTTCACCGTTATTGGCCTTGTTTCACCGGCGTAACGCTGCCGTGCCACCGCGTCCGCCATGGCCGGTGTCAGCCTTGTTCCATGTCGTAATCAACCTCCAAAGTGCCACTAATCGATGCGCCTAGCTCTTGTGAACATGTTAGTGCTTTGGCCGTCGCTGTTGGGCTCACCGTCGGCGAGTTAGCGCCGGTCAGCGCCGTCGAAGCCACGGTCAATGCCTGAGGTTGGGGATGACAGGTGGGGACCAGCTGTCAGTGAGAGAGAGAATAGTGCATTTTGTTATTGTCTGATTTTGAATAGTGCTGAATCTTTGGAAATTTGTAGGAAAATAATCATAGCTCCAAAAATTCTGAAATTTTGTGTGTAGCCTCTGTACATGCTCTAGTATGGTTTAAAAATTTGAAACTTGAAATATGAATAAATATTTAATGTTCAAATATTCAGTCCATTAATTAATAAATGTAATTTCCATGATTTTTGTAGGCCACTGTATAATTCCAAAAATTATGAAATTTGTTTTGGTACACTAATTTGACATAAGGAAGGTTACATAAAATTTTGAGGACATTTGGAACAAGTTCATTTTTGGGCTTATTTCCAACTTAATTAAAAAATAAATAAAAGCAAACCCTAAGTGTTTGATTAGTGTTGAATCTTGTGTTGGTCATGTTTTGTGAGTAGTAGAGTTTCAAGATCAGTTTGGTCAAGTTACATGTGTGGTTCTTGATAGTAGGATTGCAGGTTGGTTTTGTTGGCTTACAACTGTACCGTAAAGGAAAATCGTATCCGGGGTGTTTTTACATTTCATGTACCGTGAAAGCATCATGTTTACATTATCATCATGTTAAAGCATATGTTATCATTTCGTGTAGAACCTGAGAGTGAAACGATTCTAGTTGAGCAAGTTCTGGAAGAATCCCCAGTTGTCACGGGATTTGATATTTGTGGCACTGATCCGGAACCCGAGGTCGTCAACGAAGGCAAGCCCCGGTTTAAGCATTAAACCATTACCTTGTTTATTTTGAAAAGTTTATCACTTATGTTACTTATTGCATTAAGTTGATTAATTCAAATGTTACCTACTTGATGCATTACCTACCTTGTTAGTTGTTTACCATCCTTGAAGATGTTTTCTTTTACAAAGGCGTAGAATGCTTAGTATGCTTTATGATAGGCTTTCAAAATAAAAGTTTGATACAATCAAAGATGGCATACTGGCCAAAGAAAGAAAGAAGGTTGAATGAACTAGAGACTAGTCGGGTGACTTATCTTGAATTTTGGGTAATGTTGCCGACTATGTCGTTTAAAGGCCACTCATTGTGGATCTTCTGAACGAGACACTTTGTAGTACTAGTCACATACTCCGGTAAGCCTACTTCGGCTAATCCGATGCTAAGATGAATGCCCACGCACTGGGAGTGGAGAGATGGCGGGAGTAGCGTGTACCCTCGTGGCTGGAATGTGGCCGGATTTGAGGTGTGCTGTGCTCTCGGGTGGCATGGAAACGACTTAGTATAGGAGGATCCAGTAGCGAGGTTGATATATGCAAGATTAAGTTCTACATATGTCGTGTGGTAAGGAATCCCCAGCTGGGACTTGAATCAATTCGAATTGCCGGTGCTCCGCGAATATGGAGACTCGATTCATTACAGAAGCAATGCAGGACTGGTGAATTACTAAAATATGAGAAAAGAATGGAATGAGAAGGAATGGAATATGGGAAATGTACATTTAGTTGAGATAATGAACTTAAAGAAGAACTTAGGGGTAAAACTTGAAAATAGAATAAGAATAGTAAGCTTTTGGCGAAGAACTTTTGAATCTTGCTACATCCTTACCTTGTCCCAACACCTGCATCTTTAAAGTCTTTCAACCCCTGTTACGTCGGGTTAGTCTTGTTGAGTACCTTTGTACTCAGGGTTTGTTAACCCTTGTTGCAGGTGAGTCGCATGCGCAGGCTTGTTTTGGTTCCTGCTGCATGTCTATGTTTGAAGTTAATGACGATGAGGAATGATGAATGGCCTTTGGACAAGGCACTAGTTTGTATGATAAATAATGTTAATGTAATATTATCCTGCTACTATGGTTGTATGACACTTATGGTATTGTAAGTTTGAAAACAACTAGTTTGTAAATTAAGTTATCTTAAGACTTCTGCTATCTTTACTCTAATGTATATATTTGAATAAACTGTTGTAATCTGCAATGTCTGTGATTGGGATCCTATTTGAAAAAAGAGAATCATGGATGATTCGGGTTTCCTGAGGACACCCGACAGACCTGTTGAGTTGTTGGAAACTCGTGAATGCTATCTGAGGTCTGTTAAGACAACAATAGGTGCACGTGGGCCTGATTTCTTAGGAGGTTCTGCCACAGCTAGTATTAGAGCAGTTCCCATCTAAGATCATTGTAGGTTACTTTGAAAAACCTTCAAATTGATTTGGATCAAAGAAAGTAAACTTGATATTTTAAAGTTCAAATTTCTTTCTTCTTACCTTTTGATCTAGACTCAATCCTATCTTATTTGAAAGTTTGTGGCAGATAATATGATTAGGTTTGTCCTATGTATTAAAAATCTAGTACTTCTGTTTATATAAATCTTTTGTACCTAGATTCATAAGATCGATTCATGCATCATGCTTGAACACCTTGCATAATAATTCCCCTTAAGAAGTGGTTGGGTAAGTAATGTCAATCCCATTCTTGCTAATCACCATTATCCTCAAGCTATTCTTATAGTGCTACCCTAAATTCTACAGGCTATGGCAAAGACCAAGGTAACCGCACACAAGTCCACTGGACCTCATGGAGTCCCTCGTCACCAGTTGGCACCACGAAACCATGAGCTTGGTGAAGGAAGTCCCAAGACCCTAGGAGATGAAGGATCTTCAAGCAATCCCGCCAACATCGAGAACCTTACCAAGGAGCTCAACACTCTTTGTCGAGCTCATGCCAAAGATCAAGAGGAGCTAGCGGAAATGCGAAGGGGCATCACCATGACCATGGAGCTACGGAATGAAGCCTGGACACGAGAGGATGCAGCCAATGAACGCGTCCATGAGTTGGAGTTCTACGTAGAGGACCTAGAGATGGATAATGCCATTTTTCATGAGAATGTCCACATGCTGTATGCTCAACTTCATCCTCCTCATGGGGATGGTGGAGTTACAGATGAAGAAATGATTGTAGATCTAGGAGAAGTCAAGAATGAAGAGGAGGAGGATCTTGAGGAGTTAGTGTACTTCTCAGATGAAGATGATGTTTCGTCCGGTATAGGCACGGACACCAATGACTGAGAGCTTGGAGTAGTAATAGTTCCTTTACTGCTTTCCTAGTAAACCAGGATTGTCTTGTGGGAGACAAGACATGTAATTTAAATAAGTAACCCTTGTAGCATGAAACCTTTTAAATGCTTTCAATAAAGAATAATGTAAGTAAACGTGTTTCTCTAACAGATGCCTCGTCCTATCACCCGAGCTAGTGCTAGTGGCTCACATGACGATGATGAGTGCCCAAATCCTCCACCAATGCCTTCGACTATGGCAGATGCCATAGCCACACTTGTCAATGCAACGGCAGAGAATGCTAGGTTGTTAAGGGAATTGGCACAGAACCAACAAGCACCATACCCTAATCATGGTCGTCGTAATAATGGAAATGATGAGTCAACCTATGTTGATTTTACTGACACCCGTCCGCCTGTGTTCTCTAAGGCAGAAGAGCCTCTAGAAACTGACGATTAGCTAATGACAATAGAGCAAAAGCTTGAGCTGATTCACTGTACCGAGATTCAAAAACTCAGGTTTGCAGCACAGCAACTCCGAGGAGCTGCTGGTGCCTGGTGGGCAAATTTGGTAGCAGTACAGCCCGCTGGTCACCAAATCACCTGGAGGGAGTTCAAGGATGCTTTTAGGGCACACTATATTCCAGACGGTGTGATGACCATGAAGTTAGAAGAGTTCTTGGCTCTTAAGCAAGGTGTGGGGGTATTAACCCCTATACCCTTACGGCTAAGATTGGGCCGGCCCGGATCGGTGGGTCTGGTCCACCAAAAGATGACGCGCGGCCTGGCCAACCTATTTGGAGTCTCGCGCAAGGAGTCAAGACAGATTTGGTGATCAAGCAAGATCTTGATCGGTTAGAATAGGAATCCTTTTCCGGTCACCTATGATAATTGTAACTGACTAGGATTAGTTTCTAGATCTGTAACCCTGCCCCCGGACTATATAATGTGGGCAGGGGACCCCTCTAAAAAGCATCTCTTATTAACATACAACAATACAATCAGACGCAGGACGTAGGTATTACGCCTTCTTAGCGGCCGAACCTAGATAAAACCTCGTGTCTGTCTTGCGTCACCGTCTTGTTTGTGGCTTGCGCACCTGTCTACCGACAATCTACTATTTTGGGCATACCCCTAGGTAGACTGCAGACCATATTTCATCGACAGTGGTGCACCAGGTAGGGGGTGTGTACTGCTCTCCAAGCAAACAAGATGGTCTTCATCTCCGGCTCCGTGGCCACACCGAACGGCCTCACATTCACCGTCGGCCAGATCACTTGGACCACCGGCTCCGACGACTTCATCGCCATGACCACGGAGGAAGCGCAGATTCAATCTGCGTCGACCACTGCTTCACCTGCATCGGCTACGGCTCCGACCACGGTAGACATGGCTCCAACCATGGTAGATACAGCTCCGACCACAATGGATCTGGCTCTAACCATGGTACATCTAGCTCCAACCATGCCTGCATCATCTTCAGCCACACCAACAACCCATCGTCCGCTTCCCCGCTACAAAGGGAAGCAGATCGACAACACCGACCTGCTCAACTCCATCGATCGGGTCGGCACCAAACTCGCTGAAACCCTAGCTCTAGTAAGTACAATTCAAAGTCAACCTAATGAGCAGGTAACCGCTCCCCATAATAGATCTACCCAACTAGCTCAGGCCAGTCATCCTGCATGGCTTGGTACAGATCTCATGGTCATATCTACTCCTGAAGGGCGCTCCGCTCATCGCCAGACAGCCTCCGCGACAGGTCTCCGGCTCTCCAAGTACGAAGCCTCAATGGAGAACTACCAGGCCCAGCCCTATGACCTACAAAACGCTGCCTCCAACTACGCGTATAACATACAATGCTGCTCGGATCTGTGTTTTGTACATTAGCCTCGATCGAGGCCAAGCAACTTCGTCAACATGATCCGGATTGAGGATTATCAAGAAGGATCCGTCCATGTGGTCCAAGAGGGTGACTCCAGCTCCTCGTCTGACATCGCATCTAATGCCTCCATCCACACCAAGCCCTAGCATCACGACGATGAAGGCGTTGAATACGATCTGGATATCCCAGACCACGCCCCAGGGTTCCCACAATTCCTATCTTTCCCGCCAAGGCGAGGGGGTTTGATCAATGTTGTCCGCAATGACGAACCACCAGCAGTTGGCGAAACAGAACAAGAGAGGATTGCACGTGAGGCATGCAATATTGACCGGTTTAATCACCGGCAAATCGAAGCTAAAGCAAAAGAGGAGGCACGACGCATAAGGGTCCAGCCATGTGACCTCAACAATGCTTTCGACAGGGTGGGGGACAAACAGGTCTTCAAGACTCCAAGCGCCAACGTAGCCGTCGCCATGGCGACAATGCAACGGCTACCCAACACCCCCGAAACCCAGGCAGTTAGTGATGATATACAAGCTTATCTGATGGCAGCTATGGCTCAGACCACAGAGATGGTGAATCAAGCCCGGGTTCCATCCGTTTCAGTCAAATCAAGCCACAGCCGTCAATACTCAAGTCGCTCACAGCCACTCAACCAACGTGGCTCGCGCAACAACGACCCATCAGACAACCGTCAAAGGCGGAAACGGTGGTCATGATGGTGGTCGGGACAACAATCGCCATCGGGAGGACAACCGCCGCGATGTTCATGATGACAACCGCTAAGATAACCGCAATAATCGCCGTGATCACAGGGTTAATCAGGATGGCAACCGGGATCACTGTAATGGCAATAACGATCTCCGCTGCTACCTCGGGGAACGCGATCTACGCGATCGCATCAACCAGAGAGCCAACGATCGAGCATCCCAAGAAAGTTATCACCGTATGGAATATGACACTGCGCATGGCCCACCGAGTCTGAAGCAGTTTACTCCGCACCTTCGCCAAGTCATATGGCCTAAAAACTTCAAGCTCGAGAAACTTCAGAAATACGACGGCAAGGAAAACCCCGAATTATGGGTCATGCTCTACGAAACTGCGTGCAGATTAGCCATGGCTGATGAGCATGTCATGTCTAACTACTTCCCAGTCGTTGATGGCCATGCAGGTCACCAATGGCTGGTCAGCTTGCCGGCGAACTACTTTGATTCTTGGTAAGAGCTCAAGCAAGCCTTCATCGACAACTTCATTGCTACTTGCGAACAACCTGGCAACAAATATGATCTGCAACGGATTCGAGATCAAGAAGATGAGCCACTACGCGAGTACGTCCGGCATTTCTCGGAGATGCGCATCAAGGTCCCATCAATCTCCGACAACAAGGCAATCGAGGCTTTCATCACTGTCCTCCGCTTCCATGACGCCCTAAGAGACAAGCTCCTCCGCAAGAGACCTGAATCAGTCATAGCGCTCCTGGCCACCGCTAAGAAATATGCGGACGCCGACGACGCTAAGAAGATAATTATCGAAGAAGCAGCAAGGGTTCCACGCTCCGACCACCCCCCACACCGCGACGACTATCACAACAACCGTGGTCGGAATGACAATTTTGATCGCCGCAACTAGCGCAACAACTCCCACGACCACCGCGACCAACGTAATCAGCGGCGTAACCGCTGTGACGATTATAGGGGCAAGCGTGCTCGGGAAGACGACGGTGAGGTTAATACCGTTAAAAAAGGTGGCGGACATCGTAACTACGAAGATGACTACGCCAAAGCATTAAAAGGGCCCTACCAGCTCCATCCCAAGTCAAACCATACTATGGAGAATTGCCGTGTTCTCAAGTCTATCTACACGCGTCAACAGGCTCCGGATACATCCGACAAGCCTAACGACGCAGGCGAACAACGCAACGAGGACAACGACGATGAAGACATGGATCCCTGTCACAAGTACGTCAAGCCAACCGATCGCGTCCACACCATCATCGGAGGCAAAGTGTCCATCGAGACCACACGAGAACGCAAGCTGCTCGCCTGTGCTTGCTTGAACGTGGCCAACACCGATAACCTCCTCACCGATCTGTGGCTCCCTCCATGGTCTCACCGTGAGATCTCCTTCAGCAGAAAGGACCAATGGGCCACAATACCTGAGCTAGGACATTTTCCCCTGGTCCTTGATCCTTGCATCAACAAGGTTTAGTTCAACAGAGTGCTGATCGACAGTGGCAGCTCCATCGACATACGGTTCAGGAACAGTCTGCCCACCCTAAAGATAACCCAGGTGGATCTCAAGCCATACGAGGCACAGTTCTGGGGTGTTCTCCCCGGACAGAGCTCTACACCTCTCGGGCAGATCACGCTACCTGTGCAATTCGAGACCCCGGACCACTTCCGCACTGACTACGTCAACTTCATAGTCGCTGACTTCGACGGCACCTACCATGCTATTCTTGGTCGACCGTCACTCACCAAGTTCATGGCCATACCTCATTACAGGTATCTGATGCTCAAGATGCCTACCGAGAAAGAAGTTCTAACCCTCAGGGGCAACGTATACGCCGCTTATACTTGTGAGGACGATAGCTTCAAAATAGCATAGGCTCACGACCTCTCTATTCGCATGGCCGAGACCATGCTCGACGCCAAGAAGACCTCCGCCGACCACCTGGAGATCCCAGAGCTCGAAGCTCCACACAAGAACATCAAGTCCAAGGAGCACAAGGTGATCTAGTTGGTCGACGGTGATCCCAGTAAAACAACCCTCATCGGGGCCAACCTAGATCCCAAATAGGAAGACGCGCTCGTCAGGTTCTTGAGGAGCAACGTGGATGTGTTCGCATGGAAACCTGCTGACATGCCCGGTGTACCTCGAAACTTGATCGAGCACTCCTTGAATGTCAACGGCAAGGCCAAACCTATCAAGCAGAAGCTATGACGGTTCACTCGTGACAAAAAGGAGGCGAATAGGGTAGAAGTTACATAGCTTTTGGCAGCCGGATTTATCAAAGAAGTGTATCACCCAGAGTGGTTAGCCAACCCGGTTCTTGTATGCAAAAAGAATAATGAATGGAGAATGTGCGTTGATTACACTGATCTCAACAAACACTGCCCTAAGGACCCCTTCAGTTTACCTCGCATTGACGAGGTCGTAGATTCAACCGCCGGTTGCGAGCTGCTATCCTTTCTCGATTGCTACTCTGGTTATCACCAGATCACTCTCAAAAAGGACAACCAGATCAAGACATCTTTTATTACGCCTTTTGGCGCCTACTGCTACATGACCATGTCGTTCAGGCTCAAGAATGCTGGGGCTACCTACCAACACGCTATACAGGCTTGCCTCAAAGAAGAGATCAAAGACAACCTCATCGAGGCTTATGTTGATGATATAGTTGTCAAAACCAAGGAAGCACATACCCTTGTTGACAACCTGGAATGCACCTTTGCAGCCCTTAACACATTCTAGTGGAAATTAAACCCAAAAAAGTTCATCTTCGGTGTTCCTTCTGGCATACTACTTGGCAACGTCGTCAGTCACGATGGCATACGCCCTAACCCGAAGAAAGTCAAAGCTGTCTTGGACTTGAAGCCACCCAAAAAGGTAAAGGATGTTCAGAAGCTTACAGGATGCATGGCCGCCCTCAGCCATTTCATATCAAGATTAGGCGAAAAAAGATTACCGTTCTTTAAACTGCTCAAAGCATCCAAAAAGTTTGAGTGGTCGGAGGAAGCAGATGCTGCCTTCACACAGCTGAAATAATACCTTACATCACCTCCGGTCCTCACTGCTCCCAGAGAAGACGAAACACTCTTGCTTTACATTGTGGCTACCGATCGGGTAGTCTCCACGGCCATGGTGGTCGAGCGTGACGAGCTCGGCCACGTCTACAAGGTACAGCGACCAATCTATTTCATCAGAGAGGTACTCAATGAGTCTAAGACCAGGTACCCATAGATTCAGAAGTTGATCTACGCCATACTGATAACATCCTGAAAGTTGAAACATTACTTCGATGGATATCGTGTGGTGGTCATGACCGAGTACCCTCTGCGAGACATCATTAGCAACAAGGATGCAAACAGGCGCATCGTCAAATGGGCAATGGAGCTATGCCCCTTCTCCTTGGAATTTGCCAGCCGTACTACAATCAAGTCTCAGGCACTCGTCGATTTCATCGTCGAGTGGACAGACTTAAGCACGCCTGCCTCTCTAGGATCCGATGAGTATTAGACGATGTACTTCGACAGCTCTCTCAACATTGATGGTGTGGGGGCAGGAGTCCTTTTTGTGTCACCATCTAAGGAGCAGCTTCGGTACGTCCTCAGGATTTATTTCCCAACATCTAATAATGCCGCCGAGTACGAAGCATGCCTACATGGTTTGCGTATTACAGTTAAACTTGGCGTTAAATGTCTCTATGTCTACAGAGACTTGTCTCTGGTCATCAACCAACTCAACAAGGACTAGGACACGACCAGCGAAAAGATGGACGCATACTGCAAATCGATCAAAAAGCTAGAAGACAGGTTCTATGGCATTGAGTACATACACGTGGTCTGGGACAAAAATCAAGCAGCGGATGTGCTATCAAAGTTAGGATCATCCCGAGCCAAAGTCCCACATGGCGTATTCATTCAAGACCTACTCATGCCTTCCATCAAAGAGGAAGATTCCACGGTCGATAAGCCTCCAGACCAGTAATTGGTGGCTATAGTTCTAGCGTCGAGCACCACCGAGCCACCTTCGACCACTCATGAGCACGACTGGAGAATACCTTTCATCAAGTACCTAACAGATGGTAGCGGTTACACTGATCGGACAGAAAACGAGCGCCTGATGCATCGCAGTAAGCAGTACCTGCTCGTCGATGGCAAGTTATGGCGCAAGAACGCAAAGGAGGAAATCTTGATGAAGTGTATAACCCAGGAGGATGACGAACATCTCCTAGACCAAATCCACTCTGGCTCCTGCGGCAACCACGCGGCCTCAAGAACGCTGGTCGGTAAGGCTTTCTGAGCAAGGTTCTATTGGTCGTCAGCAGTAGCCGATGCGGAGAAGCTAGTCCGCCACTGTGAGGGTTGTCAGTTCTTCGCCAAGAGAATCCACGTACCAGCACATGAGATCCAGACAATACCAGCCTCTTGGCCCTTTGTATGCTGGGGACTGGATATGATCGGGCCCTTCAAACCGGCTCATGGGAAATTTACATGCGTCTTTGTGCTGATCGACAAATTTTCTAAATGGATAGAATGCATGCCTCTGGTACAGGCATCCTCAGAAAAGGCTGTCACGTTCCTTGACTAGGTCATCCACCGTTTCGGCATACCCAATAGCATCATCACTGATCTAGGTACTCAGTTCACCGGGAACGCTTTTTGGGACTTCTACGATGAAAGGAGCATAGTAGTAAAATACGTCTCGGTGGCGCACCCTAGAGCTAATGGACAAGTCGAGCAGGCAAATGGCATGATCTTGGATGCATTGAAGAAGAGGATGTACAGGGAAAATGACAAAGCTCCTGAAAGATGGCTCAAAGAGTTGCTAGCCATGGTCTGGGGCCTCAGAACTCAGCCCAGTCGTAACATTGGCGTCTCACCATACTTTATGGTTTACGGTGCTAAGGCAGTCCTCCTAGCAGATATAGCTTTTAGATCTGCATGGGTAGAGAACTTCGCCGAAGGCAAGGTCAATGAAGTACGGGAGCTAGAAGTGAATAGTGCAGAAGAGAAGCGGCTTGATTCTTGTGTACGTATAGCCAAATACCTTGTTGTTTTGCGTAGGTACTACAACAAGAACGTTAAAGAGCGGTTCTTCGTGGTCGGGGACCTGGTCCTGAAGTGGAAGACGAATCAGGCTGGTGTCCATAAACTCGCAACCCCATGGGAGGGGCCCCTCATGATCAAGGAAGTCACACAACCAACGTCTTATAGGTTAGCTCACCTGGACGGTACGAACATACCAAATTCATGGCATATCGACAAGCTTAGACGTTTTTATGCTTAACTACTGAGATATGTACTCCTCTTGTACTTTCAATTTACTTCAATAAAGCTATTATGACTCCTCCGACCACACTAATGTGTTACTTCGAATTTTATGGTTATTCCAACTTAGCCAGTAAAAGCTGACCACTATTCCTTCTACGGTTTTCGAAGCAGGCCCTGTCTCTGGTTCCTCCCAATGCGTGCATGTGATCTGCTCTCTACACTACGGGTGATCGGTAGGTACCCCTGGTTTGACTTGCCCACGTCTACGTGTGCACAGGTCACGCACCTCACACTCCGACCACATGGCAAACTAGGGACGCACAAACTTTTCGGGATGACATGTCGAGTAAAATGGTACAACTAAACAGAACGTTAACATGTTCTCACTTAGTTACACCAAAATGAGTTTCAAGCTTAAATATGTTTTATACAACGCAAACAAACTTATGATGATATACAGTTATGTTATTACAAGCTTGCTTGAAGAGGCCCAAGTTTACAATAACACAACTATGTCCTTCTTCTACAGCTCTAGCCTATTCTATTGGCTGGTCAAGATGCGCGGCGCCCGCTGCTCGCTGCTTCCGATTTCCTACTCGAGTCTCGGGGACTCTTGTACTGGTCGAGCTGAAGGGGATGGCCCCGCTGATGCCTGGCTGGTCGAGACCACAGGTTTCGTCGGTTGGCTCACAACGGATGGCATTTCTAGCTGGCTTGACAATGGCGTACCCTGTACAGGTGCTGTCCCGCCTCCACACAGGTTAATGTCGCCAATTATCTTTGATGACAGGTCTAGCTAGGTCATCCGAAGCTCCTCGGCCTTGTCTGGGTCTACCTTCTTCGGGTACCCAGCCTCTAGGCGCTTGAGATCGATCAGGGGGTAGTGGGCACGCACCATGCTTAGCACATGTGCACCTGTGTACTCACCCGCCTCCTTCACAAACTCTTGGAACCATTCCCATGCCTTTTGGCATCTCTCGACCAGTCCGAGCTGCGGCGTCCTTGGCACTTCCTCTGTAAGCGTCGGGTCGATAAGGTCGAGGACGGGCAAAATGCCAGTTGCCACCTCCTGGCACCGGTTCTTCCATGTGTCCCAATCCTCGGTGATCTCTAGGCATCGCGCCTTCTAGCCGTCATGATCTTTCATCACGGCTTCCAGATGCTTCTTGGCATTGACTTTTAAAACTGTAACACACACAAGATATTCAAATGTTATGCCATAATAGGATAAGGCGGCCAACAGAATGAGCAAGGTGGTCTGGAACACTTACTTTTCAGTTCCTCCTTCATCTTAGTTGTGCGGTCCTGGAGTTGAGACTGGTTGCATGCTAGTTTCTCCTTGTCCTCCTTCAGGCGACCACACTCTGTGGCCACACGGCTATTCTCCTCTTGGATACGGACTACTTTAGCCTCCAAGCCTGCACTACAGCTATCACTACCAACAATGCAACAACACGTGTCATGCACTTGCTGTGATAAAATGACAACTTACTTGTTTTTTCCTGCTCTTTGTTACTGAGCTGGATGACCAGGTTCTAGTTCTGTGCCTCTTGCTCCATCCTCTCCTGGTCGGCGGCTTCAAGTTGGCAGCGCAAGCATTCCACCTCGGCCGCTAGTTCTCTATTGTTTGCCGTGATTCCCTCAATCTTGTCGAAGCCCCTCTTTCGGTACTTTGTTGTCTTCATCAAGTCCTGTATATAAACAAGCTAAGTCAGACAGTTTGACTAAATAGTAGGATCAAGTGGTCAAGCCAAACATACCTGGACTTCTGTCACCAGATGTTTTACCGCTCGTTCAACTTTTAGGGTCTCTTTGACCTCTGGGATTTTCCTCATGCATAACCCACTCGTCGTTCCACCAGCGCAACACATATACATATTGTCGTTTGTCTTGGGGACGGTCCAGGATCTCTTCTACTTCATCCTCTTCAGCCTCTTGTTCAGGAGGCGGCGCTGGTTTGGAGTGTGTAGTCTCTGCGACCACTATGACTTTCCCATGAGCCATAGCATCGGCAAGCGTGCTCTGTGCCACCTCCGGCTGCTGCTCCCTGGCTTGGTCTGGTCCCCTTGGTGCCGAAGTATCCCCCTCAGTAGGGTTAGTGCTCAGAGCACTTGTACTTGGCTTGGCTCTCTTCTCGACCAGCTGCTTAGGGACTGTCGTCTGGCCGCTTGTCTGCTGAGGTTTCGGTGGATTTTCCTCTATAGGTTCCTCCACAGCAAGCTGCTGGGCAGTTATTTCTGCCATTGCTGGCGAAGCCATGCCACACCCGGCTTGCTGGTCGGGATTTTTGGTGGATGCCGACCTAATATATTAGAGATAAGTTTAGAAGACAATAGTATTCAATACAAATAGTAAGCTTACATCAAGGTTACAAATACTTACAGCTTGGAAGCATGGAATGACGTGGCGAAGGAGCGTCTCTTTGACCATGCTTGCTCCACGTGCTCGGCGGGTTCCACCGGGTCTTTTTTCACGACCAGTATCGGCGGTAGGGCCTGGCGCTCGACCCCTTTGCTGCTTGTCCTCTGTGTTGTAGTGGTCGATGATGTGATCCCTGCTGGCACAGAGGAGCCACCCTGCTCCATCGACTCCAGTTGTCTCCTCCTCTTTCAGGGGACGAGTCGGAAGATGTATGCATCATCTGTTTCTGTTGATGCAAAAGTGGATCTATAAACACAAAGGGCTAATACCCGAATCGATATCCAAAGCGTGCCAGTCAATTTGACCTGTTAATTGACAAGGATGAAGATACGAGCACTTTGGTCCTGACAACAGCGACACGCCCGGAAGTCACGGCCAAGATGTACTCACATGGAACTCGAGAATCGCCGAAGGTCGCACTGAAGCGATGCAACTCACCGAATCAATGAGAACTCGTAAAAAGGAAAAAAAATATGCAAATTGACAAAGTCGCCGAAAAGTAAGTAGATGCAAATAGGAGTAAAAATTGGTTTTGATATTGATTGATTCATATTACATTGCCCCTCAATCTATATTTATACCCTACTCTAAAGAGACATAACCAAATACGACTAGGACACCAAGTCCATATCTAAGGAAACACGTGACTCTTACATGAATCGTACTCTAACAAATATAGAAAAGGAAATCAACTCCTATCTATTTCCCTGTCCGCCTCAATTACGATGGAATTCTCACCGACCTCCTTTCCATTGGCATACTTCCTGTTTCATCGGCAATAGTTTTCAAGCCTTCCTTCATCGGCATCGACAATAACATCTCCAACCTTATCAGCAACGCCCGAGTCTAAATCAACCTTTCCATCGATCACTACCATTCATCGGCAACCATCTTTACAAGCTGATTTTCATCGGCTGTCAGCGTATACAGTAACTTTTCTCCTACCGATTAGCCCACTCTGATCATTTTAACACGTGCAAAAAACGGTGTCAACACATGCCCCCCAATTTTGGAGTATAAAACCATTAATGCTCCGAAATTTACTCCAGATAACGCTTGCCTTCGCCCAATTACCGTAACTCATCCTCCAAGCCAAAACTTGATCTATTATCAAATCTAATCAAATCTAGTCCTGATTCACGCACCTCAGTAAATATCGCACAATTTCCAACCACTCTTGCCCTGATTATGGTTAAGATACCGAAACAATAATCCATCGGCAAGATCCTAACATAATAATACCGCCATTTTCAGAATTAAAATATCCTGTACCGAGATCTCTTCCAAGTCATGATTACTTGCCATCAAATCATCTGTACAATCCCTTGACTATCGTGTGAACAGTTGCCATATCCATCTGAACCACCTCGACCTACATGCGTGCGGCATAGAGATAAGTCCAGAATACCCCTACTCCAAGCGGCTTATAAATAGATTTCTCCGGAACGCTCGTCTTTTACCCTCAGACTCCAATCTTTGGCATTCTCTCTTTTCGATGGCGACTCCAACGAACAACTACGCGACCTCAACCAACAAGAACTTTTCTCTAGCGTCAACCTTGAGTCTCTAGTTCGTGCCCCCATCTACCTCAAGATAATGGCAATCAACTTCGACGTCCCTGCGGTTCGTTCCACTTCCATTACCTTTTACCTCGATTCCTCTGGTCTTTGCGAGTTCATACAGTTGGTAATTTTTTCTCTTTTTCTTTGTTCTTTGGATCCTCTAAACTTAGGAACTTCGCAATAAATTAGTTATTCCAACCGATCAGCCACATTTCCAATGCCTAGGACCAATGGGCAACCCAGATCCAACTGATCTTATTAATGCAGAGGTTAACAGAATCCCTTTTAGAGCCCAAAATTTCTCTCTGAAGTTATGGAAAGATACATTCTGATCTTGGCCCAAACCCACCAAAGGGTTGAAAGATTGGTACTTGAGGGTCAACAGGTCGATGCAAGTACACTGGGCAGAATGGAAGCTAGACCAATGTATTAGGCTATCCATTGCCGATATGCAAAAGAACGAGTCAATGATGATTGCAGCTGCTTACTTCTGGTTAGACACAACAAACACTTTTATGTTTGGACATGGCCCAGCTACTCTCACACTTGCCAATGTCTACATGCTCACTGGCTTGGACATTTCAACTGCCGATGAAGGCTCCATCTATGGCAGAAAATCTGAACATAGGGTGAATACCCGCAACATCGGCGGTTGGACGGGATATATTCAAGAATGCCAAAGGACCAGGACAGTTAACCAGAGGGAACATGCCACATTCTTGAATATGTGGTTAGAAAAATTTATCTTCTGTGGTCGATCAGTAGGACCAACCAACGCCTTCCTCCCCGTGGCTGAACTCTTGGCCAATGGTGTAAGGTTCCCTCTTGGCCGATACCTTCTGAGCTCCACTTATCATCTTCTTCATCAAGTGTCTCAGAAACTTTTGCTTAGCGAACCCATCGGCAACTTAGGAGGCCCGTGGTGGTTTATCAACATGTGGCTGAATGCCCATATGCATAAACGTTTGCAATGGGACTTCTTTGCCCAACAATTCCCACGAGAAATTGCTGAAGACCACGTGCTTGGGGATGAGGAATTGGCAACACGCTCACCCCTCAATTTTGGTGAAGCCATAATTGTCCTCCCTGGGACAGAGGCCAATGAAGACCAGATCGGCAGATTCTTCCAAAGCTTCTACAATGGTCTTTCTTGTGATCATAGGGCCTGGGTACCTTATATCGACGAAGAAAATAGATTCTCCCTTCTTTTCAACTTTGCTGATGACATTCTGAAACAAGATAATGAACTCATGATGGCCATCATTACTCCCAGGGCAATCCTAGTAAACACATTCGGTAGCGGGAAAAACACCAATATCACGTATGAATTTTACAATCCATCGGCAGTATCCCGTCAATTGGCTTTTGGGCAACTGCCAATCAAACTTTGTTTTGCCGATGTGATCAAACCCAGAGAAACAATCACCTGCGGAACAGATTGGAGCAGGGTAGTGCGACTCTCCCTCGATGCTGATACTACAGATGTTGATATATCCATCTAGATGCCAGCATCTTTCATCACCGAATCATATAAGCAATGGTGGCGAGAGTGGAGGGAACAACTGTTTGCAACATCTGCTCACACATATCGGCACATGATCGACCCTGAATACGCCATTCCCGATGACGCAGTAAGTTTCTTTTAACTCCCTTCTGCTTTTTCCTTTCATATATCGGTAACTAACTTTCTCGTGACAGGTTAACAACCTAGCACCATCTATGAGCAAAAGTGGGAAACCCTTCGATCTTCGGCCTGTTTCCCCGATATCACCGATCGGCTACAATGCCCCCACCTTAGCTGCTTTGGCTCACCAGAAGACCCGTGCCAAGACCATCACTTCCAAGTCCAAATTGGCTATAGCTAGGGCCACTCCATTGGCTGCTGCTACAACCCTGATCAAGGCATTCAAGGTAACAACCTTGTTTATTTCTATTCATGCCGATCACAAACTGTATTAACATTAATCATCAGGGTGTAAGAGCCGCTGCTGGATCATCATCGGCAATTCCTCCGACATCAAGCACCACTACCTCTGGCAAACCTTCAAAGGTATTCCTTTGATTTTACATTTTATCTGTTAAACATCATACCTTACACTTGTTTTGCAGCAACAAATAGGTACATCGGCAAGCATACCAGATGTTCAAACTCCACATCCAACAAGTGCTGATGCCCCCCAACCAACCGTTGCTGAGGCCCAAGCAAAGCGCAAAGCCTTAACAGATGCCGAGGCACAGCCAAAACGATAGAAGTCCATGCCGATCCCCACATCTGCCCCAACGTCTGCAAGCCGGCCAGAATTAGTCGATGCAACTGAGCAAGCAGTTAATCCTCCTGTACAGGACATACCATCGGTCATCATACCTCAAGGGTCAACCACCAATGAGGCCACAGAGGATATCCCATCGGCAAGCTCAGCCAATCCTCCACACGGCATACTCCAGGCTGCTTCCTCCAGCCAAGTATAGGAAATTGCCTTAAAACAGGTAAGCCGATTGACCTAGTCGATTTATAATATTCATACTTATCCTTAACTGACCTCTTTTTCTTTTTCTCAGGAACAAGACTCCCCAAATAGCCTATTTTCCTTTGCCATTGACGTTTCTGACGATGATGGAGAGGAAACAAGTTCTTCCCTTGCACTGGGAACAATATCGGCAGAAATTAAGTCCAAGTTGGAAGCTCTCCTGGACTTGTTACAGCAGGATACCGCCCAACTGGTAGATGACTCGGACCCCGCAAAGGCAATTTTCAAAACAATCCGTGGCCAGGTCCCTACCGATGTTGAAGAAGCACTCTTCCCAGCAGCCCATTTAGAAAGCCGCCAACTGTAATATCAACGGGCTGCTCAACGCATTGCCGATTGAGTAGCTCAGGCTCAACTCAAAGAAGAGATGCTACAACTGAAACAGATTGCCGATGAGAAGCACAAGGGCATCGGCAACTTGCAGACTTCGGGCGCTGAACTTAAGCAGAAAATCTTAGATTTATCGGCAAAGAGGATGACTCTATTGGCTGAATTGAAAGAAGTCGAGGCAGCCTTAACTCATGCCCAACACGAAGAAAGCCAGCTACCCGATGCCATCAAGGCCCTTCAGCAAGAAAGAGACATCCAGGCTCACAAAGCCTTGGCCATGAAGAAAAAACTCAAGCCTGTGGAGGGTGCTGCCGATGAAGACATCAAAGAAATGAAGGAAGCCAACCAGATTCGCCTACATGCGATATTGGCTATCCAATCCTTATTAAACTTGTAAATATTGTCTATTGCATTGGCACTTTTATGAGACATTGACATCCTTGTATAATTTTAGCCGATAGGACTGTTATCGGCACTTATACTTTTATGCATCCATCCAGATACTAGGGTAATATTTCTTTAAATATTTTCCATTTAATGCTCTGGGAAACACAACCCCTTCGAGGGTTTCTAGAATATATGCGTTACCAGGAACAGACTGATTTATCCGATATGGACCTTCCCAATTAGGAGACCACTTTCCAAACTTTGAACTTTTAGTCCCAATCGGTAAAATCAATTTCCAGACCAGATCTCCATCGGCAAACTCCTTTACCTTCACCTTCTTGTCATACCATCTGGCTACTCTTTTCTTATTTTCTTCGATGCTAACTAAAGCCCTTAACCAATGACCCACCACATCTTCCAACTCATCCTTCATAAGAGTATCATAATCATCGGCTGTCAGCTGATTTTGAGAACGTATTCGCCTAGAGCTAGTTTTAATTTCCCAAGGCAATACTGCGTTGTGTCCATATATTAACTGATAAGGCATTACTTTGGTTGTACCATGACATGACATCCGATATGACCATAAGGCTTCATTTAATACTGTATGCCACCTCTTAGGATTTTCTTTAATTTTGCGCTTAATGAGTTTGATGATCCCTTTGTTAGAAGCCTCAGCCTGACCATTAGCTTGAGCATAATATGGAGAAGAATTTAAAACTTTAATTCCCATACCTACAACAAACTCATCAAATTCTCCCGATGTAAACATAGTACCCTGATCGGTAGTGATAGTTTGAGGAATACCAAATCGGTAAACAATATGCTCTTTCACAAAATCGATCATATTAGCCGATGCCACCTTTTTTAAAGGAATTGCCTCAACCCATTTTGTGAAATAATCGGTAGCAACCAGAATAAATTTATGTCCTTTGCTCGATGGCGGATAAATCTGACCGATGAGATCGATAGCCCATCCCCGGAATGGCCAAGGTTTAATTATAGGGTTCATAGCCGATGCAGGCGCGCTTTGAATATTACCAAACTTTTGACACCCTTGACATCCTTTAAAATATCTAAAACAATCTTCAAGAATAGTCGGCCAATAGTATCCATTCCTTCTGATCATCCACTTCATCTTGAAAGCCGATTGATGCGCTTCATGAATTTCACCCATCAAACTTTTCGATTCATCACTGCTAACACATCTGAGTAAAACTCCATCTATAGTTCGATAATATAATTCATCATCGAGGAGCACATACTTGGTAGCTTAGAACCTTATACGTCTTTCAATCTTTTTATATGGATCCTTTAAATAATCAACAATCTCCTTTCTCCAGTCATCGGTATCGACTGCCGATGTTAGCACTTCCTGAATAGGCTGATACCCTGAAGCATGCTGAGCTAGTCGATTAGCCTCCTCATTATGCAGTCGAGAAATATGTTCAAGACGATAATCTCTAAACCCTTTCAACAATTGCAAACATCTTTCATAATACAAAATTAAAACTTCACTTCGGCATTCATAAATCCCAGCCAATTGATTTATAACTAGCATAGAATCACCAAAGATTTCAACAGCATCAGCACGTATCTCCTTCAACAATTCTAACCCTTTTATCAAGGCTTGGTATTCAGCCTGATTGTTTATTGATGTAGCAACAATCAGCAATGAAAACTCATACTTCCTTCCTTGAGGTGAAATTAACACAATGCCGATACCTGCTCCTTCACCACATGTGGACCCATCGAAGAAAAGTGTCCAAGGAGCAACCTCCAGAGAGTCCACTGTATTACAATGCTGAGTGACAAAATCAGCCATAACTTACCCTTTAACTGCCTTAGTCAATTCGTAACGTAGTTCAAATTCTGATAATGCTAAAATCCACTTGCCAATTCTACCACTTAATATCGGCATCGACAGCATATACTTGACTACGTCGTCTTTGCATATGACCGTACATTCGGCAGATAACAAATAATGTCTTAATTTGACACAAGAAAAGTATAAACATAGACATAATTTTTCGATGGCCGAATACCTTGTCTCAGCATCCACTAATCTTCTGCTCAAATAATAAATAACGCGTTCTTTCCCTTTAAATTCTTGAATAAGAGCTGAACCGATAACGGTATCATCAGTTGACAAATACAACCGATCAAAGATTGCAATTCAGTTTTATTGGCAGGAGCAACCACCTTGTTAATTACATCAATAGACTTCCTACTAATTTCGATGCCCCGCTGATGCACCATAAAACCCAAGAATTGACCTGTCGATACACCAAATGCACATTTATTAGGATTCATCTTCAATCCATGCTTCCTTGTGCACTCTAGTATCTTTCGTAGATCGGCTAGATGTTTTGTGATATCTCCAGACTTAATCACTACTTCATCAATGTAGATCTCCACTAATGTGCCGATGTATTCATAAAAAATAAAGTTCATAGCTCTTTGATAAGTAGCGCCGGCATTTTTCAAACCAAACGTCATGACTATCCACTCAAACAACCCTACATGACCTGGACATCTGAAAGCAGTCTTGGGAATATCTTCTTCAGCCATGAATATTTGATTGTAACCTGCATTACCATCCATAAAGCTGATAATTTGATGTCCGGCTGCAGCATCAATCAACAAATCAGCAATCGGCATTGGATAGCCATCCATCGGTGTGGCTTTGTTGAGATTCCTAAAATCAATACAAACACGAAGTTTTCCATTTTTCTTATAAACAGGAACCACATTAGAGATCCACTCTGCATATCGACACTGCCGAATAAACTTTGCCTCAATTAATTTAGTTATTTCGGCCTTAATGTCAGGAAGTATATTAGGGTTGCATCGGTGCGCTGGCTGCTGATGTGGCCAAAATCCAAATTTGATAGGTAACCGATGTTCAACTATCGATCGGTCTAATCCAGGCATCTCAGTATAATCCCAGGCAAAATAATCTTTATACTCTTTTAACAAATCACTCATTTGCTGCTTATACTTGGAATCTAACTTAGCACTAATAAAAGTAGGTCTTGGCCTATCGCCATCACCAATATCTACTTCTACTAAATCATCTGCCGATGTGAACCCTTGACCTAATTTTCCATCATCGGCAAACCTATCCATTAAAACTCTTTTTCAGAACCGACTGCTTGGATCGGTGGAATTTCATAATCAGCAACTCTAAGGAACTCTTTTTCCCAAACTTCTCCTGATATGCATTTAGTTCGCTCATAAGTATCTGATTCTGCCGATGCGATGATATAAGAAGAATCACTAGGGACAACCTCAATCTTATCCCCAATCCACTGTACGAGGCATTGATGCATTGTAGAAGGAACACAACAATTAGCATGAATCCAATCCCTCCCTAGAAGCAGATTATATGCACCCTTGCCATTAATAACAAAGAACGTCGTCGGCAAGGTTTTGCTGCCGATGGTCAATTCAACGCATACTGCCCCTTTAGCCGGTGATACATTGCCTTCAAAATCCTTCAGCATCATATCGGTCTTGGTCAAGTCTTGATCTCCCTTACCAAGTTTCCGATACATCACATAAGGCATAATATTAATCGTAGCCCCTCCGTCGATAAGTATCTTAGATACAGGCTGCCCATCAACTCTGCCTTTCACAAATAAAGCTTTAAGATGCTGTCTCTCATCATCGGTAGGTTTCTCAAAAACAGCCATCATTGGATCTAGTATCAACTGAGCTACTTGATCAGAGAGAACAACTTCTTCCTCATTATCAGATAGTGCCAAAAACTCCATCGGCAACATGAATACTATATTAACATCTGCCGATGGACCCTTATTTTTGTGTTTTACCTGCCACTGCTGATGACCAGACCTCTCATTGGAGGAATTTTCCTCTCGGTATAAATCCTCCTAATGCTCACGTTGCATCCTCCTTTTCTGTGTCTTTGTCAGACCCTCCAGGCACCATCGAGGAAACTTGGTTTTCCAAACCGGCTGATAACAGGTCCTAGTTGATTCTACATGGCGTATATTAGGGTCCCTGTAGAATATTTCTTCATCGGGAACTCTTGCATTTGCCATCTCCTCAAGCTCCTCTTGATTCCTTAGAAAATATCCAGCGCGTTTACCAAGCCTCTCATGTACACTAAGTCTGCCCCCCAGCCAATCATGCACTGATGCTCTGCCTCTGATCGGCTCATTGATAAATAAACCCTGATAGCCAGGTTGAAACCTCCTTTTTGACCGATTGAC
Organism: Miscanthus floridulus; assembly: GCF_019320115.1. Taxonomy (NCBI): domain Eukaryota; kingdom Viridiplantae; phylum Streptophyta; class Magnoliopsida; order Poales; family Poaceae; genus Miscanthus; species Miscanthus floridulus. The sequence continues at coordinate 125,880,576 of NC_089585.1, read as the reverse complement.
CCCATAATAACCATTGCAATCAGGGCAATTTTCAACAGTTGGCAATTTAATACCTTCTTCCCAACAATGGATGAAAAACGGGCACCTCCAATGATCTTTATGCCGATACCATTCTTCCCGATGTCTCTCTTCTTGCTGTTATCAATATCGGTCCTTACGCTGACGCCAACCCTCCTGCTGCCTTCGATGGGTAATCACAATGCCAGGTTGAGGAGGGTTTTTGGAACTACTGCTTTCTCCTAGCAAACCCTTACTTTTTGCATCATCGGTAGTTATCCGATGTTGGGGATCCACTGATGCGTTTTTCTCAGCAGCCACTGACGTCAATACCTTGGTCTTCCCTTTGGCCTCCAACATATTTGCTGGAAAAGGGTGTTGATCAATTTTCATCGGCTTCTGGGCCTTGGAAGTACCAAACTTAATTCTTCCAGATTCAATAGCCGATTGTAACTGTTGCCTGAATACCTTGCACTCATTTGTACTGTGTGAAGTTGCATTGTGCCATTTGCAGTACAAGATCTTCTTCAACTCTTCTGCCGATGGGATCACATGATTAGGTGACAGCTTAATTTGGCCCTCTTAAAGCAGAAGATCAAATATCTTGTCGGCCTTGGTGATATCAAAGGTAAACTTTTCTAGCTCTTTCTGACCAAAGGGACAAGATATCGGCTTTTTATTCTTAACCCACTCAGCTAAGCCGATAACTGGTTCTTCATCAGAATCAAAATCTCCTACTTCTTCAACAAATGATACTTTTTTACTCCAATTCTTTTTAGGTTCAAAAACCCTAGTATCTTGATCAGAGATCCTTTGCACAAGATGACTGAGGCTTTCAAACTCCTGAGAAGCATATCTGTCTTTAAGATGTGGCAATAACCCTTGGAAAGCCAGATCGGCAAGCTGCCGATCATACAGCACCAGGCTGTAGCACTTATTTTTTACATCTCGTGGCCTTTGCACAAAGCTTTCTACCGATTCATCATTACGCTGTCTCAATTTTACTAAATCGGTAAGATTCTTTTTATGGATTTCAGCAAAGAAATACTTATGAAATTGTTTTTCTAGATCAGCCCAAGTAATAATAGAATTTGGTGGTAATGAAATGAACCATGTAAATGCCGATCCAGACAAAGATGATGAAAATAATCGAACTCTTAATTCATCTCTGCTAGCTGCCTCTCCACATTGAATAATGAAGCGATTGACATGTTCCATTGTTGATGTATCATCTTGCCTAGAGAATTTAGTGAAATCTGATACCTTGTACCGATTTGGGAGAGGAATTAAATCATATGCAGGAGGGTATGGAGTCCGATAAGAATAAGTATTGACCTTGGGCTTTATCCCAAACTGATCCTTCATAATTTCTGCTATCTTATCGGCCCAAAAAGCATCAGCCTCATGCTGACGAACTAGCTGAATTTCTACAGGAGGTACCTGCTGATATCCCTCCACATATCTTTGTGGCCCACGATCTCCAGCAATCGGCATATTTGCCGTTACTTGTGGTCCATTAACCTACTGGAAAGGATTCATCGGCTGAGCTACCGATGCTTGATTCTGGAAACCAGCTTGCATATGACCTTGTTGAATCCCTGCAACCTGCTGATTTTGCTGAACTGTATATTGAATAGGTAACTGTCCTGACCAACCATTATTAGAACTCATCGGTACAAAACTTACCGATGGCTGGTAATTTGTTGACATTGTTGGATAATTATAACCAGCTTGAGGCATGAACCGAACCCCAGTTTGACTCATAGCAGGGGCTTTCTGCTGCATCGGCAGTAAGCTTGCCGATGGACTTGAATTGGGTATTTGAACCAAAGGCTTCTGGAAATCTCCTGGAGTTGGTTGCACAGTAGTTGCTGTGGCATATTGAGGCACTTGAGCCATCGGCGAAACAGCCGATGGTATAGGAGCTTTTCCTACTGCATCAAACACTTGAGGTAACCCAGGATTGAAAGCAGATGACTCCGGAGGCATACCATATCCCCACCAATTAGCAGGAATCTAGCTATTCTGAGACACAGGGCCTGACATAGCTGATGCCGATAGATCTGTATTAAGCTGAACTCGTCCTCCTGGTAGTACCGGATCTGATCGTATCGGTGTAGATTGAATATTAGGTAAGCCTATCGATACTGGAGGAGAAGTAACTTCTGTACCCACAACGACCGAGGGAGCCGATGGAGTATTGACAGATGCCGGCTCTGGTTGGTGATAGGCAGGCCCAACGCAATGTGGTGACGCTTGTCCTTCTTTGAGAGTTCGAACCATAGCATTATGAACAGTATTGGACAGCACATTGGAATGATTAATCAAAGCATGATTTACTGCAGAATTAACCATCTCTTGAAGTTTACCAGGATTGGAGTCAAAGGTAACCTTCCGAGGCAACGGCAAATCTTGCTTCTGGATAACTTGTCCACTCTTGTTCATGCTAAATGATCTCAGACAAAGCTGCCTATATTCTTCTATAGCCTTTTCCATGGCCTACCTCTACTCTTCCTTAAGATCTTCTTCTAATACCACGATAATGTTCCCTGAATCGATCTTGGGATTGAACATATTGATCGGATTGATTTGTCCCACCGAGCATGCCAAAAGTTGTGTTGATGCAAAAGTGGATCTACAAACACAAAGGGCTAATACCCGAATCGATATCCAAAGCGTGCCAGTCGATTTGACCTATTAATCGACAAGGATGAAGATACGAGCACTTTGGTCCTAACAATAGCGATACGCCCGGAAGTCACGGCTAAGAAGTACTCATGCGGAACTCGAGAATCGCCGAAGGTCGCACTGAAGCGATGCAACTCGCCGAATCAATGAGAACTCGTAAAAAGGAAAAAAAATATGCAAATTAACGAAGTCGCCGGAAAGTAAGTAGATGCAAATAGGAGTAAAAATTAGTTTTGATATTGATTGATTCATATTACATTGCCCCTCAATCTATATTTATACCCTACTCTAAAGAGACATAACCAAATACGACTAGGACACCAAGTCCATATCTAAGAAAACACGTGACTCTTACATGAATCGTACTCTAACAAATATAGAAAAGGAAATCAACTCCTATCTATTTCCCTGTCCGCCTCAATTATGATGGAATTCTCACCGACCTCCTTTCCATCGGCATACTTCGTGTTTCATCGGCAGTAGTTTTCAAGCCTTCCTTCATCGGCATCGACAATAACATCTCCAACCTTATCGACAACGCCCGAGTCTAAATCAACCTTTCCATCGATCACTACCATTCATCGGCAACCATCTTTACAAGCTGATTTTCATTGGCTGTCAGCGTATACAGTAACTTTCCTCCTGCCGATTAGCCCACTCTGATCATTTTGACACGTGCAAAAAACGGTGTCAACAGTTTCATCATCTGATAGTGGGAAGATGGCCTGGCGACGTTTGTTGGCCGCTGGCCACTTGTCTGCAGCCCTGGCCGTTGCCTCCTCCCCAACCCCAAGTACGGCCTAGTCGACGTCTTCGGCCCTGGCACTGGTCTAGGCGGTTGGGCCGGCAACTTGTGGCCAATCCACACCAGGGGGTGGAGACACGAACATTGCTGCCCTGTCATGACCATTATTCTAGGAAATATAAAGGTGATAACACAGTCAATTTTTGTTACAACATAACTCTACAGGTACAAGGAAGCATAATTTACCTTTGGGGGAGGTCGGGCCAGCTTGAAGGCGTGCTCGATGTCGCTTAACCTGACATAATTGGGATCGGCTAAGTTGAATAGCTCCCCAATCCTAGCCTTGACTTCGATCTTGTCAAGCGCCTCTTTTCTGGTCCTCGTTGGATCTGCGCTCCCCTGGTACTCGTAGCCAGGATGTACCCTCCTCTAGCAGGGCTGGATCCTTCGGCTAATGAAGTTCCCGACCATGCTTGGACTATCTAGTTTCTCCCACGGGATCATCCCGAGCAGTTCTGTGATTTGTTCCAAGTGCTCGGGCTTCTCCGACCAGCTGTTCTTCTCCGGAATGAACCCCACATCGCACAGGGTGATCGTGTTCGGCTCTTCGCGGATGTAGAACCACTTCTTGTACCATTCGTCCAGCAATGTGTTCCAAGGGCAGTGCAAGTACTGGGCCTTCATCCCGTCACGCAGATTGAGGTATATGCCTCTGGCTATCTTCAAGCCGCCGCTCCCTTTCTTCCGTAGACAAAACAGATGGCGAAAGAGGTCGAAATGGGGCTAGAAGCCACCATATGCTTCGCAAAGATGGATGAAGGTGGAGACAAGAAGAATCAAGTTGGGATGCAGATTGCAAATCCCAATCTCGTAGTACAAATAGAGCCCCTAGAGGAAAGGGTGCACTGGAACCCCAAAACCGTGCTTGAAGAAATCCTCGAAAACCACAATCTCACCTGGTTGTGGATCGGGGCAGCTTTCTCCTTCCGGCGCACGCCATCCTGTGAGTGCATTGTTATGGAGCACTCCCATGGTGATGAGGTCTTCGATGGTCTGCTCATTGCTCCTTGACTTCCACCACTCCTTCGCCATGACTCTGGCTTTCTTCTAGGCGTCTTTCTTCGCCAATAATCCATCCTTGCTAAAGGGGTGGATACGATGGAGGGGTGATGGGCGATGATTTCAGAGGAATAGGGTTTGGTAAGAGGAAGAAGAAGGCTACGGTGGTGAATGATAATGGGGATTGGTAAAAAATAACTTACCAGTTCTATATTATAAATAACCAAGAGTTTCGTTGTTTCATTCGCCCGATATTCTTGGGAGACGTGCGCACGCGCCGCAGACGGTTGTTTTCACAACCTCGAGATCTATGCCAATAAACGCGCCCCTTCGTTACCAGTGTACGCGCCTCTTCGTTGCTAGTGTGAGAGGGCCCACACTGACGCATCTCTTTACAGGTGCCAAGCGACTGTTTGCTAGAAAGGGCAAGAAGACAGTATGACGTGCTATACCTGTCTGCTTTTTTGACCAGACGTGTACGATTGGACTTGACAGAATAAGAAGATAAATAAATACACCAAATAATTGTGCTCAAGGATGGTCTAGATCACTGCCGTGCTCGGGGACTGCCCAGACCACTACCATACTTGGGGACTACCCAGACCACTGCCATGCTCGGGGACTGCTACAACCACTGTCGTGCTCGGGGACTGCTACGACCACTGCCGTGCTCGGGGACTGCTACGACCACTACCGTGCTCGAGGACTGCTCCGACCACTGCTCGGAGATCGTTCTCCTCGGCTACATGTGATTTGTACTCACATATAGTTGAGAGACATTTATTTAGACCTTGCTACAAGGCTCATACTTCGCCTTCCAGCAAGCCCGGGGACTACATCGGTACGATGCACCTGCCGATGCATCTCGTATCGCCTGTACGACGATTGGGTTCTCAACTAAACTGGGAATTTTTTTTAGACCCTGGCACCACGTGCCTACGTCACCTACTACCAGGCTCGGGGACAAAGTGGGCACACTTCACCTTGCAGTGAATGTGTTTGTTTTTCGACCCCTACGCCTCTGATGATCAAGGATGGTACGCTTCAAGATTCACTTACATTTCTTTCCAGAAATACAAGTGGGCACACTTCACAGGATGGAAATCTTTTTCTTTTTTCTTAAGAGCACCATACATTCTTCGGACAACCTACTTCTCCGGTGATAACGGTGGTCAGAAATGTCAAGGACTCAAGCTTTACTATTTGGAGAAGGTTAAAATGGTGTGTCACAGCATAATACATGGTGCTCGGGGACTAGTTGTGGGGGTATTAACCCCTATACCCTTACGGCTAAGATTGGGCCAGCCCAGATTGGTGGGTCCGGTCCACCAAAAGATGACGCGTGGCCTGACCAACCTATTTGGAGTCCCGCGCAAGGAGTCAAGACAGATTTGGTGATCAAGCAAGATCTTGGTCGGTTAGAATAGGAATCCTTATCCGGTCACCTATGGCAATTGTAACTGACTAGGATTAGTTTCTAGATCTATAACCCTGCCCTCCGGACTATATAAGGCGGGTAGGGGACCCCTCTAAAAAACATTTCTCATTGACATACAGCAATACAATCAGACGTAGGACGTAGGTATTACGACTTCTTGGTGGCCGAACCTAGATAAAACCTCATGTCTGTCTTGCATCACCGTCTTGTTTGTGGCTTGCACACCTGTCTGCCGACAATCTACTACCTTGGGCATACCCCTAGGTAGACTGCCGACCATATTTCGTCGACACAAGGGGAGCACCCGATGATGCATTATGTTGGGCGCTTCAATCACCTGTCGCAGTATACTATAGAGTATATGAATACTGACAGGAAGAAGAAGAATCATTTTCTTAGAGGCCTGAACACTAAACTTCAGACCATGATGGCAACTTATGGTAACACAACTTATCATGAGACAATCAACATTGCTATCACTTCGGAGAAGAATTACCGCCGACACAAGGAGGCGAAGAAAAAGAAAATATCTGCTTTCGGATCGTCGAGTGGAAAGCGTCAAAAGATAGTCTACCATCCTCAGAATCATGGCCGTGCACCATTCCGCCCACAACAAGGCCAAGGTAGGCAGCAAATCTTTATTCGCCCTACAACTAATATGCCTTATCCTCATCAAGCACCGTAGCAGCAAAATAATACAAATAATGCAAACCGCAATGCTACTCCCCGAAATCACAATTATCCATGCTATAATTGTGGTAAACCCGGACACTTTTCGTGAGAATGTCCATATCCTAGGAAGAATAATCCTGATGCACCCAAAGCCCCTGTTACTCAAGCTCAAAATCAGTACAAGGGTAATGCTCAGAATAGTCAGAAGGGTCAGGCTGAGAAGAAAACTGGAAGGGTCTTCTATACTCAGGTGGAATCTATTTCAGAAGGAGAACCAGTAATGATGGGTATGTTTCCTATTGCTAAGCATCCTGCAATTATCTTATTTGATTCTGGTGCATCCCATACATTCATCAATCATACATTTATTGTGAAGCATGGGATAGCTATTGGGGAAACAAAAGAACCGTATCATATATAGTCGCCCGGGGGACGAATCTATACAAGGGAGGTAGTTCAGCATGTACCTATTGATTTGGGAGGTTATGAGTTCCCTACCAATATGCTGATATTAAAGGATCCAGATATAGATGTGATCCTTGGTATGAACTGGTTAACCCAACACGAGGCTATCATACATGTCCTGCGTAGAACCATAAGGGTAAATGCACCTGACAGCAAAACCCACTTCCCTTTCCTAAGAGTACAGTGGAAATAGTCTGTGCAACTATTATTGAAGAAGCCGAGAAAATTTTAGTGGTATTGAGTTTACGGATGTCTTTCCCGATGATCTGCCTGGTCTGCCACCAGACTGAGAGGTAGAGTTTAGAATTGATCTAAAACTAGGAACAGCACCAGTGTCTAGAAGAGCATATAGGATGCCACCCAAAGAACTAGCAGAATTAAAAATGCAACTACAGGAGTTGTTAGACAAGGGTTTCATTCAACCCAGTTCATCACCTTGGGGATGTCCTGCTATCTTCGTGAAGAAGAAGGACCAAACCTTAAGGTTATGTGTTGACTATCGTCCGTTAAATGAAGTCACCATAAAGAACAAATACCCCTTACCCCAAATTAATTTGCTTTTTGATCAACTTGCAGGAGCTAAGGTGTTCTCGAAGATAGACTTGAGATCAGGCTATCACCAGATTAAGATCAGACGAGAAGATGTGCCGAAGACAGCGTTTACTATCCGATATGGTCTATATGAGTATCTAGTCATGTCTTTTGGGCTGACCAATGCCCTAGCTCATTTCATGTACTTGATGAACTCAGTTTTCATGCCTAAGTTGGATAAGTTTGTCGTGGTGTTCATTGATGACATTCTTATCTATTCTAAGAGCAAAGAGGAACATGTGGAATATCTCTGTATTGTTCTACAAAGATTAAGAGATCGTCAACTATATGCCAAATTCAGTAAATGTGCATTTTGGTTGGAGGAAGTACAATTTCTAGGTCATGTGCTATCTGCTGGTGGAATAGCTGTTGATCCGAGCAAGGTAGAAGAAGTCCTTAACTAGAAAGCACCTACCACTGTTCATCAAGTTCGTAGTTTTCTGGGGTTGGCAGGGTATTATCGTCGGTATATCCCTGACTTCTCTAGAATTACAAAGCCAATTACTAGACTGCTGAAAATCAAACTAAGTTTGTATGGTCAACAGAATGTGATAAGGCCTTTCAGACATTGAAGAAATTGCTGACAACTGCACCAGTATTATCATGACCAGATATTGAGAGGCCATTTGATATCTATTGTGATGCATCTGGAATTGGTATTGGCTGTGTTCTGATGCAAGAAGACAGAGTCATAGCATACGCTTCCAGACAACTCAAGAAGCATGAAGAACATTATCCTACCCATGATCTTGAATTAGCCGCTGTTGTTCATGCACTCAAGATTTGGTGACATTATTTATTGGGCAATATCTGTCATATCTATACGGATCACAAAAGCTTGAAATACATCTTTACTCAGTCAGAGTTGAATATGAGGCAAAGAAGATGGTTAGAACTTATTAAAGATTATGACTTAGAAGTGCATTATCATCCGGGCAAGGCTAATGTGGTTGCCGATGCCCTGAGTCGCAAGAGTCATTGTCATTGTCTGATTGTAGAACCTATGCAATGAACATTGTGTCAAGAGATGGAGCTTCTGAATTTACAAATCATAGAACAAGGTTCCCTGTCCAATATTGCAGTTGAGTCCACTATCAAAGATCAGATCATTGATGCTCAACGGAAAAGTAAGGGCATAGCCCATATCAAGGATAAAGTTAGATCTAGAAAACCAACATGTTTCAAGATTGATGAATCAGATGTTGTATGGTTCAAGGATAGATTGGTAGTACCCAAAAATCTAGAGCTACGAAAGCAGATTCTTGATGAAGCTCATTCTACAAGATACTCCATTCATCCGGGTAGCAACAAAATGTATCATGATCTGAGAAAGAGGTATTGGTGGACCAAAATGAAAATAGAAATAGCTCAATATGTGGCCAAGTGTGATATTTGTCAGAGAGTCAAAGTGGTTCATATGAAGACTGTAGGTCCATTACATTCACTGCCAGTTCCATCCTAGAAGTGGGAAGATATTTGTATGGACTTTATCATGGGATTGCCTAGGACATCTGTATGCTACAATTCAATATGGGTTATTGTTGATCGCCTAACTAAGATAGCTCATTTCTTACCGGTCAGAGATAAATATTGAGCAGAACAGTATGCAAAGCTGTATCTTGGTAGAATCTTCAGTCTGCATGGGGCACCCAAGACCATTGTCTCTGACAGAGGGTCATTGTTCATATCCAAGTTTTGGAAAAGTCTACATGAGTCTTTAGGAACCAAACTTATCTGTAGTTCTGCTTATCATCCGCAAACTGATGGACAGACTGAATGGGTAAATCAAATTCTTGAAGATATTGTAAGAGCATGTGTCCTTTCCTATGGTGCTAAATGGGATGAATGCCTTCCCTTAGCTGAATTCTCATATAACAATAGCCATCAAGAGAGCATTAAAATGGCACCATTTGAAGCACCGTATGGCCGTAGATGCCAGACACCTTTAAATTGGTCAGAAGCTGGAGAACGTTGGTTCTTTGGACCGGATGTGGTCAAGGAAGCTGAAGAGAAAGTTAAACTCATACAAGCCAATATGAAGGTAGCTCAATCCCGACAAAAAAGTTATGCTGATAAGAGGAGACGACCGCTAGAATTCAAAGTGGGAGATCATGTCTACCTCAAGGTATCGCCGATGAAAGGAGTTCATCGTTTTGGGATTCGGGGAAAGTTGGCACCCCATTATGTCGGCCCTTTTTAGATCCAACAATGATGTGGACCGGTCGCCTATCGCGTCAAGCTACCAGATCACATGTCAGCGGTGCATGATATCTTTCATGTATCTCAGTTAAAGAAGTGTCTTCAAGTACCTGACCAAGTAATCGACTTTGGTGATGTAGAACTAGAACCTGATTTGACTTATGCTGAGTACCCCATTAGAGTCTTAGATCAGAAAGATCGAGTCACTCACAAATGTACAATCAAGTTCTACAAAGTACAATGGAATCAACACACTGAAGATGAAGCTACTTGGGAGTCCGATGATTACTTAGAAGAAAACTTTCCTGACTTCTTCGCTTCTATCTAGTTGCAATACCTTGTCTATATTGCAACTTGTCTCATTTGTCAACAGAATGGAAAACCCCCTCACTAGCCTTTTGAATAAAGTTATGATGTGTTAGCTTGACACATTTCCTTTTCCATTACTTAGCCTTAGGTTTTAAATCTCGGGACGAGATTTCTTTAAGGGGGAAGGGTTGCAACACCTCTGGTGTTTTGACCTAGCACTAAAATTTGACATGTCATCATATGCATTGCAAAGCATTCATAAAGTAGAAAATTTTGAATGCATTCACTAAATAAGGTTTATTTCATAATGTTGTTATTTTATGTGATGTGATTCAAAACCCTAAATAAAGATCATGACCACAAGGGTCAAATTTCATGTGATCATGTGAGTCCATGTGTCATTTGACTCAAATAACCCTAATGGGCCATGTTACTGGACAAAAATCAAGTTAAAGTAATTTTGAAATGATTCAAATGCTCAAATGCACCCCAAATTCAAATTTTAAAATGGAGGCAGAATTTGAAAATGTTCCTTGAAGCAAAGTTGTAGAATTTGAAAAGTTGAGCAACTTTCATTTTTGGAGATTTTCAACTTTTTTAGAAAATTTGTGAGTAATTTGAAAAATAGACGCAGTGGCAAAACTATAAATATTTCAAAAATCAAGATAAACATAGGACGCCACCGCCTCACCGCCGGTGTCCTTTCTCTGGCCTTCTAGGCGCGCCTGCGACCACCCTTGGCTTCACGCTGGCACGGGGAGCACGCTGCTTGTCGAGTCCGCGCGCTCCTGGCCGAGCTATAAGGCCCAGACGATGTCGCTGGATTTTCTTCCTTCCCTCTGTTTTCCCGACGCCGCCGTCTCAACTACATGCTCTTGTATGGTTTAAAAATTTGAAACTTGAAATTTGAATAAATTTTTAAAGTTCAAATATTCAGTCCATTAATTAATAAATGCAATTTCCATGATTTTTGTAGGCCACTGTATAATTCCAAAAATTATGAAATTTGTTTTGGTACACTAATTTGACATAAGGAAGCTTACATAAAATTTTGAGGTCATTTGGAACAAGTTCATTTTTGGGCTTATTTCCAAATTAATTCAAAAATAAATAAAAGCAAACCCTAAGTGTTTGATTAGTGTTGAATCTTGTGTTGGTCATGTTTTGTGACTAGTAGAGTTTCAAGATCAGTTTGGTCAAGTTACATGTGTGGTTCTTGACGGTAGGATTGCAGGTTGGTTTTGTTGGCTTACAACTGTACCGTGAAGGAAAATCGTATTCGGGGTGTTTTTACATTTCATGTACCGTGAAAGCATCATGTTTACATTATCATCATGTTAAAGCATATGTTATTATTTCGTGTAGAACCCAAGAGTGAAATGATTCTAGTTGATCAAGTTCTGGAAGAATCCCCGACTGTCATGGGATTTGATATTTGTGGTACAGATCCGGAACCCGAGGTCGTCAATGAAGGCAAGCCCCAGTTTAAGCAATAAACCATTACCTTGTTTATTTTGAAAAGTTTATCACTTATGTTACTTATTGCATTAAGTTGTTTAATTCAAATGTTACCTACTTGATGCATTACCTACCTTGTTAGTTGTTTACCATCCTTGAAGATGTTTTCTTTTACAAAGGCATAGAATGCTTAGTATGCTTTATGATAGGCTTTCAAAATAAAAGTTTGATACAATCAAAGATGGCATACTGGCCAAAGAAAGAAAGAAGGTTGAATGAACTAGAGACTAGTCGGGTGACTTATCTTGAATTTTGGGTAATGTTGCCGGCTATGTCGTTTAATGGCCACTCATTGTGGATCTTCTGAACGAGACACTTTGTAGTACTGGTCACATACTTTGGTAAGCCTACTTCAGCTAATTCGATGCTAAGACGAATGCCCACGCACTGGGAGTGGAGAGATGGTGGGAGTAGCGTGTACCCTTGTGGCTAGAATGTGGTCGGATTTGAGGTGTGCTGTGCTCTCGGGTGGCGTGGAGACGGCTTAGTATAGGAGGATCCGGTAGCGAGGTTGATATATGCAAGATTAAGTTCTACATATGTCGTGTGATAAGGAATCCCTAGCTGGGACTTGAATCAATTCGAATTGCCGGTGCTCCGCGGATATGGAGACTCAATTTATTACAGAAGCAATGCAGGACTGGTGAATTACTAAAATATGAGAAAAGAATGGAATGAGAAGGAATGGAATATGGGAAATGTACATTTAGTTGAGATAATGAACTTAAAGAAGAACTTAGGGGTAAAACTTGAAAATAGAATAAGAATAGTAAGCTTTTGGCAAAGAACTTTTGAATCTTGCTACATCCTTACCTTGTCCCAACACCTGCATCTTTAAAGTCTTTCAACCCCTGTTACGTCGGGTTAGTCTTGTTGAGTACCTTTGTACTCAGGGTTTGTTAACCCTTGTTGCAGGTGAGTCGCATGCACAGGCTTGTTTTGGTCCCTGCTGCATGTCTGTGTTTGAAGTCAATGACGATGAGGAATAATGAATGGCCTTTGGACAAGGCACTAGTTTGTATGATAAATAATGTTAATGTAATATTATCCCGCTACTATGGTTGTATGACACTTATGGTATTGTAAGTTTGAAAACAACTGGTTTGTAAACTAAGTTATCTTAAGACTTCCGCTATCTTTACTCTGATGTATATATTTGAATAAACTATTGTAATCTGTAGTATCTGTGATTGGGATCCTGTTTGAAAAAGAGAATCATGGATGATTTGGGTTTCCTGAGGACACCCGACAGACCTGTTGAGTTGTTGGGAACTCGTGAACGCTATCCGAGGTCTGTTAAGACAACGATAGGTGCACATGGGCCCAATTTCTTAGGAGGTTCTGCCATAGCACCTAACAAAGCTAAGCCTAAGCCGAATTGGAGTCTAATGCTACAGTCACGGCGAATTGAGAAGAATCGTCTCGGTGGCCATGGAGACAGCGGGGCAGGGGAGGTCATGGCTTGGCTTGGTTCGTCTGCGGCGTCAATGGATGGGCCAACATCACCACTACGAAACAACGGGATAGGCGGGACATACCCCAGATGGCCATCTGCATGGCCACTGTGGCAAGGCGACGAGCGTGGTATGGCGCCATCGCGTTGGGCAGCGCTAGAGAAATGAGGCAGCGCAAAAACGATAGGGCAGGCTATCGCCCAGCGCACGAGCAGCCAACATGATGTCAACGGACATAGAACCGGCGGGGCGACAGGAAGCGTGTAGCGCGGGCTCGGCGTGCTCCCGGCCAAGGCAGTGCAGAGCAGGGCATGGCGCGGCAAGGTTGGTCGGTGGCCTAGGCGTAGCACAACAGCTGGCGAGGTGGCACACGCCAGCGGGCAGCAACGGCCAAGGCACAGACACAGGGTCAGCGCGCGTCAACATCATGGTGGCATGAGGACGAGGACTGCACCTCGGCGCACAGTGTGGGTCAGCAGCGACGGCCGGTGAGCAACAGTGATGGCAGGCAAGCAGCAGCGGTGGCAGGCAAACCTAGCGTGCCGTGCCGAACCACGCGCAAGCACTGGCACTGAGGTGGGACGCAGCTGGCGTGACGGTGAGCGCGGCCTGCACGGCCATGGTCATGGCTTGCGTGGCTGTGGGCGCTGGCAAGCCAGTGGGTGGTGACCGTGCCCAGGCACATCTACGTGCTGTGCACGCTTTCTGAAGCAAGTAGAAAACGTGTATGCCGTGCTCCAAACGCTAAACTAATCGCTCGATGCGCAAGAGGGTACATCTAGCTATCAATCAAAGCAGTGACATTGCACGATTTCCTAAGCCAATCGGTCTACAAAACTAGCCAAAGTTAGCTTCGTCGACCTACTTCCCTGCCCATGCGAATGGACGTCGTTCTGAATGGTTTCGCGTTGAACCCCAAATCCGGCCTACTCGATGTTCTAACCAGCTATCCTGGTCTGTGACCGCACACAATTCATCACCGTTAGCCAAACGTTCTATAGCACTTTTATTTCAACAACCATTCGATCAGAATACTAAATAGTATTATATGAAACATAACCCTTGTCTCATGTTTCATATGATTGTTTCAAGAATCGAACTTTGATTTATAATTTATGCTATACACACATGCACATAATTATGATGCTTGTGAAATGTTTTAGCAAAGCATTACAATGTAACACCAGGGTGTTATAAATCTACCCCCCTAAAACAAAATCTCGACCTGAGATTTCATGTGCCTAGTGTGAGAAAGAGGTAGGGAGTACATTTGGCGCAACAACTAACTATCCGACCTAGAGAGGAGACGGGGGTAATGCTTTAATATGTAGCTCTCTTGCTCCTAGGTGGCCTGATCTTGATTTGATGATAGCCTGATCAGAGATCTATCTTCGAGAACACCTTGGCACCAGCTAACTGATCAAACAAAGTATCTATGTGGGGCAAAGAATACTTGTTCTTAACTGTTAATGCATTGAGGGAGCGGTAATCCACACACATCCATAGAGTACCATCCTTCTTTACGAAAATAGCTAGACAACCCCATGGTGAAGAACTTGGGCAGATGAAACCTTTGTCCATCAACTCTTCCAGTTGCTTCTTCATTTCTACTAGTTCTCTCGGAGCCATGCGGTATGGGCGTCTAGAGATAGGAGCAGTACTAGGCTCAAGCTCAATGGAGAATTCTACCTCATGGTCTGGTGGCAATCCAGGAAGATCTTCAGGGAAAACATCTGGGAACTCACATGCTACTGGAATGGAGGTAAGATCAGGGACGGCTTCAGCATGGGCAGCAACAGGTAAGACTGGTTCTGAAGGTATGATGAGAGACATCATATCCTCCAAAGAAGGAAGCCATAACTCCACACTTCTTCTCTTCATATCCAATACTACCCCATACACCCACAACCAGTTCATTCCAAGAATAGAATCAATGCCTTGCCTAGGCATTATCATGAACTATAGACAATAAGTGTGGGTGGCTAATACCAAACTTACTGTATCCGTGTGGGTATTGATGAACATCTGAGAACCCGCAGTATGGATCTTATAGGCATACAGTATAGCCAATAGTGATAAGTTATGCCGCTCTACAAACCCCATGCTCATAAAGGAATGCGATGTACCAGAATCAAACAACACCAAAGCTGGATGAGAGTCGATGGTAAACATACCAGCCATAATTGTCTCCTGCTGCACAACCTGCTGAGCATCCATGAAGTGCACCTAACTAGATCTGTTGGGCACCTTCCTCTTGATGATAGTCCTCTTAATAAGCCTAGAATTTGTAGACGGCTGAGATGACTGAGTTGCCTACTGCTGAGGACACTTCCTGGCATAGTGGCCATCCTTGCCACACTTGAAACAAGCACCAGGCTTGTTCCTGAACCCCTGATGAGGTGGGACCTGCTGTCTCTAAGTCTACTGAGGCTACACCTACTATAGAGGTGCCTTGTACTGAGTAGAGGAAGTCTGCAACGTCTACTGGGGTGACCGGAACTGAGACCCACCGGATGGTTGATAGGGCCCCCACCTAACAATTTGTACCTTCTGTGTATGAGGGTGGCTGGAGGATCCAGCTACCACCCACTTCCTCTTCCAATCCGCCTACGATGCCCGCCGAAAACCCTCAAGAGCAATAGCAGCATTCATTAGAGCCCCAAAGGTCTGATAGTTCCCTAGATGCAGCTTCTCCTGAAGGGAAGGAGTGAGACCACGAAAGAAGCGGTCCCTCTTCTTGTCATCTGTATCCACCTGACTACCAGCATACTGAGCCAAGTGGTTAAACTGGGTCACATACTCCATCACCATCCTGCTCCCCTGGTGTAGCTCCAGGAACTTGGTCACCTTCTGGTTGATAACACCAGCAGGGATGAAGAACTCATGGAAGGCGGTGGAGAACTCCTGCCATGTTGCTGGATGATCCGGCAGTTTCACGGCCTAGAAAGTTTCCCACCAGGCACCTGTCGACCCCAAAAGCTACTGGGACGCAAAGTGCACCTTCTGCTCATTGGCCACTCCGAGCAGCCGAAACTTCTGCTCTAGAGTGTGAAGCCAGTGCTCTGCCTCTAAAGGCTCATCCGATGGTGTGAACATGGGCGGGTGGGTCTTGAGGAAGTCCTGATAAGAGGACTGTCCCTCAGGATGGCGAGCACCACCCCCATTCCCACCGTTGCCCCTGGGGCCTCCATGGGCAAGGCCCGCGACGGCCTATGCCATAATCTCCATGGCACGAGCTGTCTCCTGACGAGCAGCGGCTGACTCCCGATGAGCAGCCAACAACTTCACCATGATCTCTGCAGGGGACATCAGCGGAGGCGGCGGCGGCGGCGAGAAAGGATGAGAAACTAGAGGTGGAACCTCCTGAGCTCCCCCGTTGCCACGCTCAAAGGCCCGAGCACTGTCACCTTGGCCCTCGTTGGCTACTCCTGAACTGGTGCTCCCGTGTCTGGACCTCAGATTCACCTGTAAGAGAGATGAACCATCCATTAGAACACCTTCCCGATCAGAATCCAGGGATTAAAGAGATGACAGCACATTTATTAAAGCATTCATTTAGTTAGTCCTACCAATTTACTACTCACTTATACGTGAAGGGGAATTTTAGTTCAAGTAAGATGCTATTATCCTGATGCATGCTTCGACCTATACGTTCACTCAAGCCAGAATATAGCGGCATTCGTAAAATTTTTGGCACATCGCACACTCACTTTCCATATTCTAAGCGATTTCTTACGCAATGTAAGTCAGTGTACCTACAGAAACTGATTAGATAAAACCAGTGCCACTATCCTAGATAGACCATATAGCTAGGGTTTATACTTATATAACTTAACTTAATCACATCCTACTTTTCGCAAAATTTTTGTTGGTCAAATTTTTAGTTTTTGAAAAGAGTGGGGAAACTCGTGAACATTATTGGCTCTGGTACCAACTGTGGCAGAACCGCCCGAAATAGCGTACTTACGGAGGCGCTCGTCTTCCACCAGACACTAAGCACCCCGAAAGCAACTACAGCAAGCAGTGTCTGTCGGGCACACCCCGAGGGAGAACCCGAAAGATCCACATTTTTTCGAAGGATCCAATAATGAGAACGAGTTATAACACAAGTCCATCTCATACATTAGAGTTTTCTTAAAAAGTACATTATTACAATACCAAATACAGAGTGCGGAATGATAAATAACGGAATATTAAAAGATAACATCTAGCGATAAGGTAACGAGGATTCCGTCTGAGCCCACCAGAAGAATCCTCCACACAAGGTACTCCTCAAGCATCACCTGCAACAGGGATAAATAAACCCTGAGTACACAATATACTCGCAAGACTTATCCGACTAGTGGGAATACTTTCCCGACTCCAAGGGATATGCTAGGCTTTATGGTTGCTGGTTCTCTTTTAGCAAAAAGTAATACTAATAGTGAGTCCTTATTGATACATTATTATCATCAGCCGTATTAAGTTTTCATCTAGTCAATCTATATAAGCACCTATTCTACTTTCAAGCAAGAGTTGAGCAATCGATGCTGTTCCTTCTTCTTTTCCACTTCAAGTTCTTACTACGGTGCTAAACCGCAGACAAGCCGTACCGGATAGCCCGGTGATTCACGAATCAATGTGCCCAGCTGGGTGCCCCGAAGACACACGCCCCGCTTGTACCCCAGTCACAAATAGGACTAACCCACCACACTCCTGTCTTGGGTGTCCAGGTCTCCGTCCAAACTTGGACTCCAAGCCCCCGCCCCTGAGTCCCGAACTCAGTGCGGTGCAAGGACCTCCACCACCTCGTCTTCCCATCAGTCGGTCTGGAAAGAGCCGAATCTGTGACAAAAGAGTAGCAAGTCTTTCTTGCGCCCATACCCAAGTATGTGCTCGGGACAATAATCTGTGACTTTCCTAGAGTCATATGCAACGACCGGTCCTTAATCGACACAGACAGGGAAAAAGTGTAACCGGGCTATGCCCTGTTGGCCGCAGGACACAACCCCTCACACCCACCAGCACCAAATCCACATCCCTGCCCGGTCACCATTTTCCTTTCCATTATTTCATCATGATATCACAGTTTAATCACCTATTTGCGAGTAACGGCAGGTTACTCACGCTACCGACATCCTGAGCATAGCAACTACTTGACCTAAACTAGCAGGACTCATCGGTAGATATACTTATGCATGTAGTTTCCATAAAATGCCTATAACATAAATGCATATCATATAAATATATTTAGTGATCCTTTAAAAATAGGGGTTATGCACCGGGGCTTGCCTTGGGCAGGTGCCGGGTCAGCAAGGTCAGTACCAACGGGCTCCGGGGCTCCCTCCTATGTGAAGAGCTCCTCCTTGTACTCCTTGATCACCTCGTCGTACTCTGGCTCGCCGACGGGTACGAAGTCCACCTGTTCGCGATCTACATGAAATGATGATGCATTGCTTAATAAGATGGCAACAACAACTCTTAACCTAAAAGTACATCTATTAAACTACTAAGTGAGGTCTACCCACTAAGGCTAAGCTACGTACCACCACCACTAACAAGTATGAACATGACATACATTCCTATGGCGACTACGGATATTCCTACTCCTAATGCCGATTTACGATACATACAATAGAGCAAGGATAATAACTACGCTATTAAGCAACTCGTTCTACGGCTACCAATTTTTACAGCAAATATATAAAGGCCTAAGGAACCTACTGTAACAATTTCAAAGCTAAAGCTATTGCCGGTTTGCCACCATAATTCCTGCAATTATTGATCGATATAACGCTAAGCTTTCTACTTAAATATTATGAGCCTATCATCATAACAACTAACTGGAAACTAACTACACTAACAGATAGATGGTTTCTTTGCGAACCTAACAAACTTAGTTTCACTATTTT
Source organism: Miscanthus floridulus (assembly GCF_019320115.1). Taxonomy (NCBI): domain Eukaryota; kingdom Viridiplantae; phylum Streptophyta; class Magnoliopsida; order Poales; family Poaceae; genus Miscanthus; species Miscanthus floridulus. Next base: position 125,861,550 of record NC_089585.1, on the reverse strand, counting down.
TGGACAACCACGCAATTTACTACGATGTATCGAAGTTGGATCCATAACTAAAATAAATAAACTTCTCTTATTTACTGGAAATGACAAAATCGATTCCCACTTCTCTGGCCCACTCACGCTGGCCCAGCCCAGCGTGCCATCCCGCCCGCGTGCGTCAGCAGGCCACCGTGCGGCCCACGTGGAGGCGCGGCCCAGACGGCCAACGGCCCACGACGGGGCAGGGCCTGCGCACGACGGCAATTATGCACAGGCACCCCCGAACTACCTGACATTTACTACGAGCGCTAAGACACTATTTACCCAGTCTATGATTTTTCGGTTACGTCCTCCCCTTCCTCCTTCTTTACCACGGTGGTGCCCCTCGGCACCAGTGCGCGCACCGGCGCGATGGCGCGGGCACTGAGCTGGCACGCCGATGACACCCGAGTCCCCAAGACCTAACTAAGGGACTGATGAGTACCTCCAAGGCAGCACATGGTGTCTAGAAGCAGTTTGGCAAGCAGAGGCGTCATCCCAAAATCCCTCCCCGGCGATGAGCCAAGACCTACAATGGTGGAGGCGTTCTCGTAAGCCATAGCGACAACAAAGCAAACCAAACAGCTAACGAGCTCGAGTAACCACCCATGAAGATCCTTGCGGTGATGGTCTGGCTAGAGGAAACCCGAGTAGTGCTGTCCGTGTGTGCACCGACGAGGTGATAGCGCCTGGCAATGGCACGACCGTGGCGGTGGTGGCTGGCCCACCACAAAGCTACGGCTAAGGTGCGTGGGGTGCTCAGGAGGGTAAGGTAAAGCTAAGGGTGCACTGAATTGCTATGGGGTGCTCGGTGTGGCTGGCTTGCCGTTGGGAAGCGTCCGTACGGTCTTATGGACCCGGTGGCATAGAATTACGAAATTGCGGCCCTGTGCAACGGTATACACAGCAAGGTGGGGACAGGACATGACCAGATACCTAACGAAGCCGAGCCTAAGCCGAATTGGAGTCTAATGCTATGGTCACGGCGAATTGAGAAGAATCGTCTCGATAGCCATGGAGACAGCGGGGCAGGGGAGGTCATGGCTTGGCTTGGTTCGTCTACGGCGTCAACGCACGGGCCAACATCACCACTACGGAACAACGGGACAGGCGGGACATACCCCAGATGACCGTCTGCATGGCCACTGCGGCAAGGCGACGAGCGCGGTATGGCGCCATCGCGTCGGGCAGTGCTAGACAAATGAGGCAGTGCGAAAGCGATGCCGAGGTGACAGCGATGGCAGGCAAACCTGGCACGCCGCGTTGGACCACGCGCAAGCACTGGCACTGTGGTGGGACACAGCTAGCATGACGGTGAGCGCAGCCTATGTGTCCGTGGTCGTGGCTTGAGTGGCTGTGGGCGCTGGCAAGCCAGTGGGTGGTGACCGCGCCCAGGCACAGCTACATGCTGTGCACACTTTCTGAAGCAAGTAGAAAACATGTACGCCGTGCTCCAAACGCCAAACTAATCGCTCAATGCTCAAGAGGGTACATCCAGCTATCAATCGAAGCAGTGACATTGCATGATTTCCTAAGCCAATCGGTGTACAAAACTAGCCAAAGTTAGCTTCGTCGACCTACTTTCCAGCCCATGCGAATGGACGTTGTTCCAAACGGTTTCACGTCGAACCCCAAATCCAGCCTACTCGATGTTCTAACCAGCTATCCTGGTCTGTGACCGCACATAATTCATCGCTGTTAGCCAAACGTTCTATAGCACTTTTATTTCGACAACCATTCGATCAGAATACTAAATAGTATTATATAAAACATAACCCTTGTCTCATGTTTCATATGATTGTTTCAAGAACCGAACTTTGATTTATAATTTATGCTATACACACATGCACATAATTATGATGCTCGTGAAATGTTTTAGCAAAGCATTACAATGGTCACCCCGCGTTGTGCCCAGTGAAAGGGTACAACGACTCTATTTCGTGGGGGCTTCTATTTAAGCCCCATGGCCGGTTGAAGCTCACACCTTTGGCCATTTTCATTGACATAGTAGCCTTGTGAGCTTAGCCAAAGCCCTCCCACTCATCTCCATCATTGATTCATCATCTTTGTGAGATTGGGAGAGAATCTAAGTGCATTGCTTGAGTGTTTACATCTAGAGGCACTTGGTGTTCATGTTTCGCTGTGGGATTCATTTGTTACTCTTGGTGGTTGCCACCACCTAGATGGCTTGTAGCAGTGAGGATCGTCGAGCGGAGGGTGGTGATTGTCTCCGGCTTCGATCGTGATGATTGTGAGGGGTTCTTAACCTTTCCCCGGTAGAGCGCCAAAAGGTACTCTAGTGGATTGCTCGTGGCTTGTGTGATCCTCATCTTGTGTTGGTTGTGCAGCACCCTATTGAGGGTTTGGCATGTGATGCCAATTAGTGCGTGAACCTCCAAGTGAGTGAATCGCCACAACGAGGAGTAGCTTGCCGGCAAGCAAGTGAACCTCGGTAAAAAATCATTGTGTTCATCCTTTGATTTTGAGATGATTTGTCTTCATCGTTATTTATCCTTGTGATTGATTGGTTCCTTCATCAACACGGCGGTATAACTTTCTTAATTACTCTCTTTATATTACCACAAACTAGTTGTCAAGCTCTTTAGTGTAGCTAGTTGTGAGAGCTTGCTTGCTTGGTTGGTGTGGCTCTTTAGTTAGCCTTTAAGAGCACACTAACATAGGGTAGTGTCATAGCTATTGTGTGAATAGATACTATCTAAACTAGAATTGTGATAGGTGGCTTGTATTTTGAGTAGGCTAGCGCAACTCTTGCTTCGCCTCATAATTGTCTAACCATTTTGTTAAGTGTTTTGTAGAAATTTTATTAGGCTATTCACCCCCTCTAGCCATTAGGACCTTTCAAAAGTCCATCGGGGGTACTCATGAAGTGCATCCCTACCAACCAAGGGAAACAGCTTCTCCTCGAGGTCAATGCCAGAATCTGCGGACATCACGCGACCCTAAGGTCGCTGGTCGGAAAAGCCTTTCGCCAAGGTTTTTACTAGCCCACCACACTACAAGATGCAGAGGAGGTCATCTGTAGGTGCGAGGGATGCCGGTTCTATGCTCGGCAAACTCATTTGCTAGCACAGGAGCTCCAAACCATCCTTATCACCTGGCCGTTCGTGGTCTGAGGCCTCGACATGGTAGGACCCCTCAAAAAGGGCCCGAGCGGCTTCACTCACCTACTCGTAGCAGTGGACAAATTCACCAAGTGGATAGAGGCAAAGCCCATGACCAACATCCACTCGGAAGAGGCAGTCAAATTCTTCCTCGACATTATCTACTAGTTCGGCATTCCTAACTGTATCATCACTGACCAAGGAACTAACTTCATCAAAAAGAAGTTCCTAGACTTTAGTGATGGATATGGCATCAGGATTGACTGGGCCTTGGTCGGACATCCACGTACTAACGGCCAGGTCGAGCGTGCTAATGGCATGGTCCTCCAAGGACTTAAGCTACGCATCTTCGATCGACTCAACAATTACATTGAGCGATGGGTTGCAGAGGTCCCAGCGATCCTCTGGAGCCTGAAAATGACCCCAAACCGATCCATAGGGTTCACACCCTTCTTCCTAGCCTACGGAGCTGACGCAGTGCTGCCCTCCAACATTGACCATGGTGCCCCAAGAGTAAAGGCCTTCAACCGTGACCAAGCCATGGAGGCTCAACAAGACGTAGTCGATCTACTCTAGGAGGCCCATGAGACAACCGTCATCTACTCCACTCGCTACCAGCAGACTCTCCGCAGGTACCATGAGAGGAAAATCAGAGGAAGGATCCTCTAGGTCAGAGACCTCGTGCTTCGAAGGACCCAATCAACCAAGGAGAAGCACAAATTCTCTCAGCCATGCACAAACTCTCTCAGCCATGGGAAGGACCCTATATGATGACTAAAGTTATCTGACCGGGTGCCTACCGACTGAAGGATGACAACGGCGATGTTCTCACCAACACTTAGAACATCGAATAGTTACGTCGTTTCTTCCCTTAAAAATTTGGTCTTACCATTTCCTTTCATTCAACATTCGCTCCTGCAAAGCACTTCGGCCCGAACACTTTCTGCCCGGGTCACTCAGGGGCTCCACGGGGGTATGGTACCCTCTCTCTCTTTTTACTATCATATGGTAAATACATTTTTATACCCGAACGAAAGGGTAGTCCATTCCTTTAATTACTTTACGTAACTCTGCTTCAACATTTCGACCGACCGTGCCCCACCTCTACCTACGGTTACAAGTAGCTAAGCCTCACGAGCCATGCTTAGGCTCTCAAGGTTGCAGCCTACGGGACGAATGGGCAGGTGCGAAAAAGAAAGAATAAAAAGCAGAGCTATGCTAGGGTAAAAACAAGGAACGGACGGGATAAGCTTCCCCGAACGAAGTAATTCACCACAAAACAAAAATTGATGTATTCGTCAATACAACTATTCACATAGGGGCTCCCCCATGAATTTACACTATTACATCTACTAACTACTTCTACTATGGCCACCCGGTGGCATCGGCTGACGACACGACCGACGAAGATAAAGGCTACTCGCCCTCCGATGGGGCGACGCTCAGCTCGGATGAAGCTTCTGACCTGGCCTCCACTCCATCCATAGGCTAGGTGACGTCTTCTTGACGCACGCCTTCAGCCACATTCACACGGCGAGCCTCCATCACCCACTACGTGAAGACTTGCTTGGCCACCAAACTGTGCGTGTGGCAGCAAGCTTTCCCCGAGCACATAGATGGCGTTTGCGCTCCAGTCATCGGTGTACCCTCTGTAGATGGCAGCAAAGTCCAGGTCCGAGTGTCTTCCGCACGCAGGCACCAAGTACCGCAACAAGTTCATAAGTTCACGGGCATCATCCAAGAGCGTTTACTGCCACCAGACATAACCACCACCGCAAGGGCCCCGCTTGGTTCTGCTCCCTCGACTTTGACGAGCGCAACGGGTACCTCAAGGGCGTCGCACCCATAGATGCTCAGCAGGAGAGCATGGAGCTCTAGACTTTCCCATACAGATGGGGTAGCTCCTGGATAGGGATGCTGCCTATCGAAGTATGGCCACCATGGCTGGAGGATGTCTCTGACATCTCATCAAACTTTATGAACTGGCCAACCTGAGCAGCTGCTCGCCCGGAGAAAGCTCGCCCGGAGAAGAGCCATCGGAAGAAGTCCACGTGCGGCTCCATCCTGAGGAAGGCCTTGCAGACAGTGACGAAGCTAGCGATATGCAGCACCCTAGTCGGATTGCGGTGCTGTACCTCCACGCCCACTCATTGAGGAGCCCGTGCAGGAACCAGTGCGTGGGGTATCCTAACCCATGCTCATGGAAGGCGAGGAAGGAGACAACCTCACCGTCCCGAGGTCACGGGAAATCCTCCCCTGCAGGAGCCCTCCAGTGTGCCACCTGCTTCGGTGGTAGCACCCCCTTCTCGATGAAGGCGGCCAACACCGACTCGCTCACAACGGATGACCTCCAGCTCGACATTGCGCTCCAGATTCATGAATGGATCTGTGAGTTTTATCCTCTCTCTTGCTCTCCCCTTTTTCTCCTAGGAACTGTCGTGGCACTCAAATGCTCTTGGCGAGAAGGAAGAAGGAGAATAGGCGGCAGATGAGGAATAGGCGAATGAACGGGACAAAAGCCCTCTCCCTTCCTATATTTAAGGAGAAGGCATAGTAGTTGGGGAAAGGCGAAGGATTAGGGCGAAAACCCTCTCCCTTCCCCTATTCAATGCGGATGGGATACGTGCTCATGGATGCTTATGATCATGCAATGTCAAGGTTAAATGCATGCTTAACACCTAGGGTGTTACAAAGACCACCTCGTCGAAGACGATGTGTCGCGAGGTGATGACCCGACTAGTCACGATCTCGTAGCAGCGGTAGCCATGATGGTCCACCGGGTACCCGATGAAGACGCAGGACGTTGAGCGCGCGGTGAGTTTGTGACTCGATGTGGCGATCATGTTGGGGAAGCACCGGTAGCCAAAAACACGGAGCTCCTCGTAGGAGGGCGCCACACCGAAGAGCAGGGCGTATGGCGTCGTGGTTCTAGTGGCACAACATGGACGGCGGTTGATCAAGTAGGTCATCATGGCCAGTGCCTTGGCCCAGAATGCCAACTGAGCTGCACTATGCATAAGCATTGTACGCAAACAATTGTTAACAATGCGGAGAATACGCTCAGCTTTCTTGTTTTGCTACGATGTGTACGGGCAGGAAAGATAGAGCTGAGTGCCGAGAGAGGAGAGGAGGAGGCGCATGGCGGTGGAGTCATACTCCCAGCCATTGTCTGTCTAGAAGGCGAGGATCGGCAGAACATAGGAAATAAACGCTCGAATAGTTGGAAGAACATCATATTTATTGCGAAGGGGAATTGTCCATAGACAATGAGTATAATCATCAAGAAAAAACAACATAATACTTGTAACCTGAATGACTAAGAACAGGTGACGTCCAAACATCAGAGTGAAGTAATTGGAAAGGGAAAATGTCTTTGATGCAGAATCGGTGAAAGGCAGTCGAACATGTTTGCCTAGCCGGCAAGAAGAAAAAGAATGATCATCAGATTTATTACAACGAAAGGTAAAAGTTTGCAAAAGTTGAGAAGTAACTGGATGGCCTGGGTGTCCTAGTCGCTGATGCCATAGGGACGTCACCGAGGATGCATGAAGAGCTTGATGATGTGGGAGGCGGAGGGGGTAGAGGTCGTCGCTGCTTTCACATCGGAGCATCTCCGCCCTGGTAGGAAGATCTTTGATGGAGAAACCAGAAGGGTCAAACTCGATGGAAACATTGTTATCACGGGTTAGGTGGCGAGCAGAGATCAAGTTCTTAATGAGTGAAGGTGAAACAAGAACATCATTTAAATGAAGAGTAGTGGTGGCAGTAGGAATGAATGTTTGTGCTTGATGAGTTACCGGCATGCGAGCACCATTGCCTACTGTGATGATGGAAGAGGATGGCCAAAGGGTGGAAGGAGGGAAGTTACCAGGAGAGGAAGACATGTGCGACGTCGCTCCGATGTCGAAGTACCAGTCCGACGCGCTTCCCGAATGATGCGGGACGCCGGTGGATTGCAGCATTGCGTAGAGGGTGCCAGTGTCGAAGGCGTTGGAAGGGCTGGTCGGTTGGAGGTGAGTGGCCGCCATCGCCTGCTACGGCTGGAACGGAGGACGGGGCCCTAGGACGCCGGCGCCAAGTGCATGAAAAGGCATGAGCCAGTCCTGCACCATACCTTGCCATGGGTTGTAGCTCGTGGCCCACGACACGGACTGATTGTTGGAGGCATTGGCATTGGGGGAGGAGGACCCGTCCTTGGCGCCAGTGGAGTCCGAGCTGGAGGAGCCGCCAGAGTGGTCGCCATGAGTCTCGGCGAGGGCCTATCCAGCTTCAGCATTGGTGTCGTGCTGGAAGCTGAGCTCCTCGAGGATGAGGAAGGAGCGGGCGCTCATGAAGTTGTGCGGCGGGTACTTGGAGGTGATCACCGGCTTGACATAGCGGTACCAGGGATTGAGGCCACGGAGAAGGTTGAACACCTGACTCGGCTCGGAGACGGGGTGGTCGATGTCACGCAGCTGATCGGCAATGCGCTTCAACTTGGTGCAGTAGTCGTTCATCGACATGTCGCCTTGCTGTAGGGAACACAGCTCGACCTCTAGGTACACGGCGTGCTGCAGCTCGTCCTGGAAGAGTCCCTCGACGGCGTGCCACAAAGAGAAGGCGTCGTGGCGATCGCGGCTAATGACGTCGAAGACGCTCTTGGAGACGGTGGCGAGGATCCATTTGATGACGCATGAGTCGACCATGCGCCACTCGCGATCGCGCTCGTCGGAGAGTGTGGGAGAGCGAACGTGGCCCTTGAGGTCGAACTTGCCGAGGGTCGAGTCGAAGAAGAGGCGCCACTGGCCGTAGTTCCCTCGTCCATGTCGAGGGTGACAGGGACATGGTGGTGTATGGAGATCCCTTGGATATGAGAAGCGGAGGCGGGAGTGACAGAGAAGCCATGGTCGGAGGAAGCGTTTGAGTGATTGGAGGAGGGCACCATGGGAGTGAGATGTGGCGAAGGGATTCTGAAGAGCCTTGGGCTCTGATACCATGTAGAATAAGATTGATCAACTGGACACTTGGATTGATCATATGTTGTGTACATATATAGGTTATAGTGGTGGCCTTTGGCCATGCCTGTACACGCGAGAGCGGGCGAGCGCGCCTGGCGGGATTGCAGGTGCCGTGGAGACCGGGCACGCGTGTGCGCGGTGAGCGAGTCGTGGGCACGACGAGTGCGTGCGTGGACGCAGCGAGTATGCGCGAGGTGTGCTGGTTGTTGAAGATCCGAAGGACCCGGTCGCTCTAGCCGTTGTGGAGTTGGTTCCGTTGACAGGGCGTAGGAGCGAAGCACCGAGCGGAGGAGCGTGAGCGGTGACGAGACTTAGACGCGAGGCTTAGCCGAGCCAGGCCCCAGAAAAACGGATCGGCAATCCATTCTCTGGGAGCCAGGTAACATGCGTACGGTAGCCAGCTGAAGCCTAGCTAAAGCCCAAGAACAGACAACCAAACATCCACATCTTATTCCCAGCAGATCTGTCTAGAAGTTGGTCACCCAACCAAACATGCCCTGTATCTACGTACGTGGATGTGGACAACTTGGCTCATGGTCATGGACATTGCCCCCCGACGACGCGTCGACTGGTCTTCCTCAGAAGGCTCGCTCCCTGATCTTGCCGCCCCCAGGCGTCCTGGTCCTGCCTGCTCTTCTCCACTAGAACCCGTATGGCCGTATTATATGATGATAGAGAAAGCCGAAAGCCCGTTGGGCTGGAGTGATCTGGTTTACGTCGCTCTCAAGCCTCGGCCTTCTGGCCACTTGCTGCTTCAGCTTTCATCGTTTCATCGTCGCATGAGCAGCAACCAGCATGGCTAACAATTAAACCATGTGGTCTCTTCTTCTTGTATCATTCGTTGGTCGCCGCTTATCAAGTTAAATTACAAGTGTTTATTTGTTTATTTACCAGTGATGGATCTTTGCCGTGCGTTTCCTCCTCCTCATCCTTTGTCGGCTCATCATCGTCTGGAGGGATACATCCACACGTCTCTAATCCCGTTCCTCGTTGGAGTCCAGCATGGAAGGCAACAAGAATCTGCAGCCTTCTTTAAAACGAAAGATAAGAATCTGTCAGCACTTTGATGATGGGCACCCGCACCTTATGTGCGACTGCAGACAAAACTCAAAATCAAACTGCTGCACCAGTTTTATTTACCGGTCTGCTGAATTGGTCCAAACATTAAGCAGCAGCAGCAACAGTCCAGCCCCCCTGATAATTACATGTAGGGTGTCTGTGTACACCATTTTTCTAGATCGTCATTCGTCAGTCTTAACCAAACTTAATAGTGCATGCGTGCACGGCGGGCCAAGAGTGATGACTGCTAACAGCTAGTCCGCCACGTCTGGGACGGACCCGGAGAGGCGGAGACGCCTACATTACAGACGATGAGGTGAAAATGACAGGACAAGGAAAACGGCTGCTACTCACGCATCAATGCCAGTAAAAAGGAGAAGACGATAGCACTAGTTAGATATGGTCCAATTAGGCTGAAAGGCTTATAGCGGAAAGCTCCATCTGGTAGAAAGCTGTATGACCGAGCGCCGATTCGACCATCAATGGCCCAAACTCGAATCGCAAATCAAGTAAGGCCTAATACAAAGATGTCACGAAAGAGAGTAGTATTTATCGAAACACCCATCAGTTTGAAAATAGAAACATTATTGAGGTCGTGTTCTGGAGTACAAAGTTCTCTGCGGCACGGTAATAACAACCCTGCATACTTTCACAGCAACGCGATGCAATAGTCGTGATTAAAGCGTAAGCGTTCAGGAAACATTAATTGGCAGGGGAAACTGAGAGTGAGAACCACCATCCCATTTTCGTAGCAGAATTCAGCACGTACCAGCTAGATATTTGCTACTCCAACGACGTAGGCGTTCCAAGCATCTCCTTGATTGAAACGCTGCGATTCTTCGTACTTCACGTCTCGGTTGGCATTATATTCCTTGGCGTTTCCACTTGACTGGGTATTTGGCATCTCCCTGATCCAAACGTGGACCGACTTGAATCCAGCCTCCTCCAAGCAGTCCTTGATCTCTGGTATCGACCATCTGCCCAAGAGCAGCAAGAATTACACATTTGAAGATGGTACTCCTCTACTTGCAGAAAATAATCATTTTTTTTTCTTGCAGATGCAGTGCATAATGTCCAGAGATAAAGATAAAATGGGAAGGAAGCTTCACTGGTACTTAAAGTGTACGGCTGACGACAATTACAGAAAGCCCCAAAGATAATATCCTTCTTTCTATGAAAATCTGGTGGGAGAAGTCACTACAGGGAAGATCAATAACTCAACAAAGAACAACAGCAGCCATCTTGATGTACTCAGCCTGAACATTTCGAAAGAGCGAAACCGGAGAACCTTCGAGGGGACAACGCGGACGCCGGCTCAAGTGCTGGGGCTCATCAAGGAAGAGCTAGGCCTCTTCAGTAGAGCACTGGGAAAACTACAGTTACCGCCATGAGTCCTTTCTTTTATGCTACCTGCCTTTTGAGTTTGAGTGGTTTAGCTATGTAATAACCTTTAAGCTGTAAACTGGATTCTTGCTCCTCTCTTATATGATATAGCAGTGCTCCTGCTGATTATTCCAAAAAAAATAATATCCTTCTTTACTAAGAGCTACTACATAGATATGGCATTGGAAGAAAGCATACTGTCACAGAAACGTCTAAAGCAAACGCCAGCCAAGAAAATTTCAGATAGATGCTGCAAGCCAACCACATGCCATGCATGGTGCAATACTGGAATCAAAAACTTGTTAAACCTATAACTAGAGTTTCAATGAGTTCTAATGCTAATGGATTGGTGTAGTAGCTGAAAGAGTTACACACTTGCAGCCTCTGTAACATTCCACCAAGTGAATGGGAATAATAAGGAATGATTCTGAAGTGAAGTTTTGACAAGTAATGTTTAAGCTACTTACAGGCGCCAATGGTATGTGAAAGCATGCCTCAGCATTTGTTTTTTTCCAGCTTGAAAGTGGAGACTGATCCTTGTTTGGCGACTGATGATATCAAACTCATCTTGCTCCCAGAAATACTGTATGCAAGGTTATACATAACGGGGAGAAAAATTCAAGATTTAGTACTGCTCTACTCTGATTAAGCAACTGCAAACTGCGACGTATCAATTTGCAAAAGTACAAGGGCGCAAATTATAAGACTAGGACGCTAAACCCAAAGTGTAATGGAGATATTATAATCTTTACACACTACCAAAGATCCAACCTAAATTTCAAAACAACTAAAGATATTTAAGAAATATAAAACCAGGTCAAACAAATATATCTCATTCATTCCACAGATGGCAACTCTTTGTGAGTTGCTAACTTTAAATGTCTTATATTAGCTTACTACATTTCCATGCCAAATTAAATCAAACATAACATATAACTGCAGAAAAATGAACTGGGACACCAATAGAAAATTATATTGCTCAAGAAAATATTGCACTCAAACATATTCTATGTTGCATATTACTGACAATGCTACCAATAATCTGTTGGCACGCTGTAAATCTAAACTCTTACAGACAGTGCAAACCTTGATCGAAAAAAGAAACATAGCAAAATATAAATATATGCCTATCCTAGGATATTTTGTGTCTACCATGTTTCCTTTGTGATTTTGTAACTACTATTCAATGCTAACAATTAACCCAACAACGCTCACCGTGAAGCTGGGGAATTTCCGCTGGAGACGTAACTTACGTTCAGATGATGTGCCACCATATACATCCATTACAAATATACCACCTCTTTTCGAGAGCGCACTGCATACATGCCGGAAATACAAAACCAAGTCCTTTCGACTATGCAGGCAACAACAGCTGTAGTTGAATGCACAGATAATATCCCTTCCAGGAAAAGTTGCCTCTGACATGGTCGAATTGGCTAAGCACTTCGAATCAGCAAGACCCGTCTGCTCGCAACTGTTACTTCCTGAGCCATTGTCGCTGTTCACATGGAGACCATGCACAAGATCACTAAACTTTTGCTTGACAAGACGGGCATCCTTCGGTTGTAGAACATTTCCATGGAAAAGCAACATTCTTGAATATCCATCAGCTCCAATCTTGCTTAGGTTGTTTTCAAGGCACCACTCAAGTGACTCAAGGTCCAAATCTAAGCCGATTGCTGTTCTTCTTGCATCAGTATGGATCCACTCGGTGCTGCCAAGATGAAGGCCATAAATCATGAGCAATAGATATATCCACACTAAGGGCATGTTCGGATCCATTGGTACTAATTGTTAGCAGCTAAATTAGTACTAGTGGATCCAAAATACCTAACTAATAATCCAATTAATAGCTCAAAAAATAAACTACCTAGCTAAAAAGTTATTAATTGGCTTTCCCAAACTAAGTACTACTAACTACTCCCTCCATTATAAATTATAAGACGTTTTGACTTTTCTAGATACATAGCTTTTGCTATGTACATAGATATACGCTATGTCTAGATGCATAGTAAAACAATGTATGTAGAGAAGCCAAAACATCTTAGATAGAGGATCCAAACGGAGCTCAACTAATAGGTTAGCTAATAGCTTCACTAATAAAAAGTTATTAACTAGTTTCCTTCGGCTAGCAACTAACTATTAGCATTAATGCATACAAATTCCAAACAGGGTCTAAATCTAAGTCATCTCTCTAGTCTCTACTCTGTAACATATTCAACAAAACAAAAGTTTTTTTTTTGGCTAAATAGTAACCATTGAGACACTTGTGTGGTACCTTCTAAAAACATGTGCACCAGCAGCAGAATGGAAATATATGGAAATGATTTCTTGCTAAAAGGGCTGTAAAACACAGCACAAAGCATCGAAGGTAACCGATAAAACGAAGACAGGACGTTCACACAGAGGCTACATGCTAGTGCTTTGACCTGAGAAGGGCCGTGCCACAGAAATCCTCCTGCAGGTGGAGAGGGACGCGCCCGCCGACGTACATCAGGAAGAACTTTTGCAGGTAGCTGATGTCCCCCTTTGGCGACTAAACACAAAATATCACACGCATTGGCATATCGTCGAACAAGTTGTGAACACAGAGGCTTTTCACAAATCCAAGCTCTTCATGAATCTAGATGAGGTATCAAGTACCTGCACGGAGAGCTGGTATAGGTGAAACTTGGAAGGCATTGATCCGGCTCGCCATTGGTCCTGCTCGCCTGCTTCCGCATCCCTCTCTGGTTCGTCCTCCGCTGTTGCTTCGCTGGTGTCGTCGTTGTCGTCAGAGGAGTCCTCGTTTTGGCGCGGTGGCGCGTCGTAGGCTGACGAAGGTAAGTCGTCGCCGAAGTGCGACGCCCGGCGGCCGCGGCGCTGCCGGTGCGATTCCCTCGGTTTCTTTCCGCTTTTGCCCATCGATTTGTCCGGACTCTGGAGACAAACAGCAGCGCTTGGAAACTGGAGTAGTAGAATCTACTTTTTGCAAAACAATCCTCGTGCTTGTTCATATTTATTTTTGTATGCTTATAGAGACACACATTCGTCGTAGAAGTACTTTTTTTTTTGTAAAAGGCAAGGCAATACAAGCAATCTGGAGTATTTTTTTATGCTTATACAGGTGGCCTTTGGTTCGTGAGAAATGACGATTTGGGATAGGCAAATGAAGGGGTAGATTTGAACCCTTGTTTTGATATTTATTCATAATATAAAGGGAAACGAAATTGGATTGTTGAAAGGGAAAGGATCTGTTAGGTGACACTCAGGCCAACTAATTTTTTTCCATGCACTTATACACTTGCTTATTACTATATTTACAATAATTTTTTCAGTGTAATTTATTAAACAGTAGTGTAATTCAGATATAATACAGCATATGCTATTTTTTAGAAAACATTATAAATTATTTCTATGATTACATATATAAGAGAAATTATTCAAAAATTTCAGAAACAATTACAAATTGTTCACGAATTACGGTGGGCCCACCCTCTAGCCTTATCCCTTCCCCCTTCGCTTCCCCGTGAGCCGCACACGTCGCGCCTCCTCATCGGCCGGTCTCCTCGTCGCCGGGCACCGACCATCCTCGTCGCCGGCCGCCGGCCCCGCGCGCCCGTGCCGCGCCTGCCGGGGCCGCGCGCCCCGCGCCGCGCCTGCTGGGTCCGCGAGCTCCGAGCCCGGCGGCAGACTGGGGGCGAACTGGCGGCGGTGCAGGCGGGCAGCAGAAGGGCGGCGGCGAGCGTCGGAGTGCGGGCGGTGCGGTGCCGGGGGAGCGGAAGCCTGCGAGCGTCGGAGTGCGGGCTGTGCGGTGCCGGGGGAGCGGAAGCCTGCGAGCTGGATCGGACGCCACCCAGCGCGCCACAAGTCCGATCCGACGTCCCAGAATTCAGTTGATCGATGCAGCAAAATCAGTCGGTTGACAAATAGCAATTCTGAAGGGAAAAGGTGGCTGTGAGTTTGCTACGCCGTCTGTGGGCGTGGGGAACGGACCTTCTTACGCTCGCTGTCGTGCTGGGCCGGAGCGCCGCTGGCCTCCTTCGAGTCGTGGAATCCCCGTACCGCCGCCGTAGAACCCGGAGTCGTATCTTGTTTCCCGCGAGGGCTGCCAGACCCGGAAGTACTGCTCGCTCGCTTGGCTGCGCGGGAGGAGTAGCTTGTCTCACCGCGCAAGCCGCATCTCGCCTCGCCACGTGGACCGCCGGAGGCGCAAGTTTTCTCTCCGCGCGGGCACTGTGACCAGCTTGGCAGCTTCTACGCTCACCACACGGGCCACCGACTCACCAGCTCGTCTAGCCGTACAGGCAAACGAAGCTGCTAGCGGCACACTCGCATGGCCCCCCGGGCGGGGACCAGAAGCAGAGAAGCGTTCCCTCAAAAAAAAGAAGCAGAGAAGTGAGCTCGACGAGTTGACTGTTGACGAGACGATGGGGAAGTAGAAGTAGACGGGGCGATAGTAATTCATTTTTGAACCTTTTTTGTGGGTTCCACTGCTGCCACCAAGGTAAATCCAAACATGGCAAGACGTTATTGGGCATTTGGGCCTGCTGGCTACTTCTATTTGCAGATGTTTGGGCTGTAGCTGTTCAGCGAAGCCCATTGGCTGTACGCAAAGCAGCTCCAGGCCTCCAGCTGGACAGCAAAGCGAGAGGCGAGGGGGTTCGGGCGGGCGTCGGAGTCGCCTCTGGCGATCTGGCCAGGACCTGCGTCTCCACTCTCCTCTCGAGCGCAGATCGAACCTGCCTAGTGCCGACGGCACCTCATCCCTCAACCCGTTCCCATCCGGCGGCGGGAGCTCCTGGGTGAGCCGGTGAGGACGCCGCACCACCACATCCGGCCGCTGCGCAGTGCTCACCACAGCTACTGCATTCCTCAACTCCGTTCCCGTACGTTGGCCTGGTCGGCTGGTCCTGACCTGTCTCATCCCTACCTGGTTCAACTTTTCCATCCTTCTAACCCTATCGCATTCGGCATTCCCCGTGACAGTCCAAACGCCACCACAATCCCCGCTTCACCGAACGGCCGGGCAAATCGTCGAACAGCATGGACGCGCCTCAGCCCCCGCAGCCGGACGCCGCGGCGGCGCCGCCCTCCTCGACCTTGGCTTCTGCTCCCTCTCCGGCGCCACCATCCAACCCACCCACTTCTGCCGCCACCGCAGCACCCGCCTCCGACTCCGCCATCACCACCCCTAACCCGAACCCAACCACCGCCGCAAACCCCACTCAAACCCTAGAGGCTCCAGGCCCCGTCCCCGCGGCCGCGCGGCCGCCGCCGCCGCGAATGAGGCTGCCTTACACCCACCTGGCGGCGCCCATCACGATGTCCTCCTCCTCCTCTGCTGCTACAGCCGCGGCCTCCTCGGCTTCCGTCCCGGCCCCTTCCTCCGCGGCTCCTCCTATGCCGCGCGGAGGGGTTGTTCTGGGAGTGCCTGCGCCGCGTCCCGCACAGACGCCCGCTGGTTACACCGGGTTCGTTCCACCGCCTCCGCTTGCTCACCAGTTTGGATCGATGCATCGCGGCCCTGACCAGCCCCCGCCTCCATCTTCACAGGTTTGTCTACCCGGCCAATTTCATTGTTATGCTATCAATATTGGTTGAAATGTAGCTTGGCTCTAGAATAACCATGGATAGTGACTAGTGGAGTACTAGGTGCAGTGGTTTCTTTTCACTAACCCCATGACCTGTATGGATTAGATACAGTTGGTTAAATGCTGCAAGCTAGTTACCAGAGAATACTGGTAGCCTGGACTAAATTTTGTGGTTTACAGCTTATTGAGCATGGGGCCTCAGAGTTAAGATCCAAACTATGGAATGCAAACATGTCTTTTGTGATGTTTGTCCTACAGATTTGGCTGCTTATTTCTTGTCACTCCAACCACTCTTGAAACTGTCAAATTCAACTCATAATGTAGGGTTAGGAGTGAAAACACTCAATTGCTGATTACCTCTCACCTCCTGTGTTAACTCATGGCATGGCATCCTTGCATCAACACATGGTTGTCAAATTCAGCTGTATAGATATAGATGGTGTCTTATCACTGCTTGTAGTTCATCTATGCTCTGGTTTGGTAGATTATTTTGTATATCTGTTTCCTGCCTGCTGGTCTGGTGCCTTTCCATTGTCAGTAGATTGCATCCTTTATTTGTGCTTTTGATTTACTGAAGATTCCTTATTATTGATGGCCTCCAGTTTAGGCAACCTTCCCCTGGGATTCAGAATGTTGGGATGGCTGGTTCCATTAACACATCCCAGATGAGGCCAGGAGCAATATCTGGTCCGCAGCAGCCCAGACCTGGACTTCCATCATCGACAACTCCTATTCCATCTGGTAGCCAAATGCCAGGTTCACAAGTAAGAAAAACTTGTTTATAAGAGCAACAAATATTGTACTTCTAGGAAACTTATCTTTCTGTTTAAGTTATGGGGTACATCATATATCTAAACTCTGGTCATAAAAGTTTACACTGTTCAGTATCCAAGTTAAAATAGGCACAAATTGCATATTCAATTTATTTGTCATGGGATGTGCAATTACAGTTTTGCTACAAATGTGGATTTACCAGTTATTAGTCTACAAATGCTTCGCCATTCTTGTTTATTCTAACTGTTTTTGTCTAATTGTACCGCCTCTGTGGTACTAGCACCTTAGCTGTTTTTACTTAAGCTCTATTCTTCATCCAATCCAATGTACACGGGAATGGTCTTTTTATTCATCCCAATTCATGTCATAATCTCTGATTGATATTTTCACACAGAGAGCCCCGTCTCAGTCTTTAATGAGGCCGATTACTGTGAGTTCTCCTTCTCCTTTGCCGGCTTCACAGCAAACTCCACAAAGTTTGTCTTCAACATTTAGGCCCCAACAGAGGCCACTAGTTTCACAACCAAGACCACAACAATCTGCACCTGTGCCTCCACCTCAACAGAACATAATTTTAACGCAGCAGCAGCAGCATCAGAAGCAACAACAATTGAGTTCCTCACATCAAAATCAACAAAGTACTGCCCCAAAAAATCAGCCACAACTTTCTCAGCAGCCAGCTGCTCGTACTCCAATATCAATGACACCAAAGCCTGATTCGCCAGCTATACCAAATGTTGCTGTTTTACAATCTGTGGATGCAGCTGCAACTGATGCAAATGCCAGTGAAACTGGTACTCGACTAATCACCAAGAGAAGCATACATGAATTAGTTGCACAGGTATGTTTCTACCTTTTTTTTGTTCTCAAGTACGGGCATGTTGCTACTTCTTCAATGTATTTTGAAAGAAGGTAGATGGTCAGCATTTTTTCCTCTTCTTTTCTCTTATATTATATATCAACCATTTCATCAGTTCGCACCAAAGATTCTCAAGTAGTGTGAAACGGTTCAGTGGGTCCCTTTGGTTTCTCTCAATTCATTTTGCAAGTCCATCTTTTGCTAGGTCTGTACAGTGTCTGTGGAAGTCATGGCAACCAATTTGGTAGTTTGATTATCCTTCTATAAACTTCATAAATCTAACCACTGGGCATGTTTCTTTGGCAATGTGGAAATGATAATTCAAATTCATATGGTCACAGGAGCAACTTAAAGTATACTTCATCACTGCATACTATTGTGTTTTAACGACTTACAAGAGCTAAGTAGAATTCATTGTTGATACTTAGGGCATGTACAACGCAAGGTGCTTAAGCATTAAGCACTTGCATAAAAATTAATTCTTCTGATGCAAATAGGTTCTTAATAAGCTTTAACTACCTTGTTAAGCCCCAGGAGCAAACTTAAGAATCTTATCCACTTTATAAGCATATGGGGCAAATGACATAACGTAAAAGCACTGATTTTTTCCCTCTATGCACCCCCATTCTACAATATCTTAATGCTTCATTTTACCCCATCTGGCTGTGATTTCATCTTCAAAATTCCCATTATATTCATGTGCTTCTGATGACCTGTGCTAAAGCTTTGCTCCAGCGATACTTGGACCAATGCTGAAGTAGGATATAGTTAGTAAATAGTATTGGTTACTTTTGTGAATAGCGAACAATACATTTGTTGGGTTGATATACACCATTCAATACTTGCAGATTGATCCTAATGAAAAGCTGGATCCTGAAGTTGAAGATGTTCTTATTGACATCGCGGAAGATTTTGTGGAGTCTGTAAGTTACTCTACCCTCTGCTTTATTGTCAATTTGGAAATGCATTTCCTTTTCAACAAGAAGAATAATAACAAAGCATCTTTAGTCTTATAAGCAAGTTGGGCTAGGCTAGGAAATCTATTTAGCTGCTGAATGTAATGTTTCTTGAAATGACTAGCTCCCTTACTAGAGGGTTGAAGGCTCCTAATCTCTATTTTGTTAGACCGTATCAATATCCCCCTCCCTCCCTCAAACTACATTATTCTATGAGGTCGTCACCATTGAATATTTTGGTAGATGAAACTTTTCAAAGGATTCATTCAGTTACAATCATGTATCATCAAATCTGCATGTCATGGTATCAAGCAACTTCATTTCACATCTCTTGGGACTCCTTGTCCAGTAGCTAGTTTAAGTTTAATTTGTGGTTTGCTGATAACTGTTTGGAGCAGGTCACAACATTTGCTTGTTCTTTAGCAAAGCATAGGAAGTCGAGCACATTAGAAGCAAAAGATGTACTTCTCCATGCAGGTTCCCATATTATTTTATCTTGTAGAATATATGTGATATTACCCTTTTAGGTTACCTTTTGTTTAAAATATAGTTTTATTGTAGCTTAGTGTTGTCCATTACAGAGAGAAGCTGGAATATCACCTTGCCGGGCTTCAGTGGTGATGAAATCAAACTATACAAGAAACAGGTAGTTGATAGTTGATAGTTGATAGTTGTACATTTCTATTTATCGTTGTCTGTTTTCAAATTTCTCCCAGTACTTATTATTCTTTTGTTCATCTTGTACTAACCATCTTCGTCTTGATGATTTGCAGCACATAAATGATATTCACAGGGAGAGGCTTGCTCTGGTACCCACTTTTTAAGCTTTCAGCAACTATCCATCTAATTTCATGCTTTGATCGTGGGCATGTAGCCATACATCTCCCATCTTATGTGTTGAAACGCAGGAGGATGTTCTAGAAAATGTTATTTGAAAATGTTATTGGCAAAATTCCAACCTATATTGAATGCTGTTTCGAAAATAAACTCCTCTGCCTGAACATTCTTCTGACTGTTGAATCTGCTGCTTGCATCGGCTGCTTTCCTTTCATGTTGTGTTGATGTATTGCTCTCTTTTTCTTGTAATGACCACCAGATCAAGAAGTCCATGGCGACTGACACAAGAATCTCTGCTGCCCAAGCTGCAGCTAACCAGAAAAATCAGACTCCGAAACCACCAGCCCCAGCTTCCCCGTGAAAGATCTTTGGTGTTCACGCATACGCATCACATCTTTGGTGTTCGGACTCCGAAACCAGTATCACGCATACGCATCACATCTTTGGTGTTCGGACAGTTGTGGTTTGTTGTTTTGAACCGGTGGTGGCAGTACTGTACTAGATGTGTTGCAATGAGTACATGTACAGATGATTTTGTCATTGCGAGTATCTGGTTAAAAGTGTTATTTCGTTAATACAAGGCATGGTTCCATATTATTGCTTTTGTTCTAAATTGTACATAGAAGCAAATAACACCCTCTACAAACTGCTATATCCTGAGATAGCGGCAACTGTGGCGGGAGTTTTAAAACCTTGATAAATAACTTACTCCCTCCATCTAAAAAAAAGTGATGTTCTATGATTTTTTTTAGATAGATTAGTGGAGAAAAGAGATGTCCCTAATACTCTAGGTTTGTTTGGACTTGATTTCCTTAAAAAAGATGTCCCGTGCTTTACTTGCTCAGAACATTATTTTTTCAGGATAAATTTCAAGTCACAGAACATTTCATTTTTTTTTGGACAGAGGGAGTAAACGTCAACACTGTACTCTAATAATAATTAAGGAATCTGCCTGACGCTCTCTAGCGCATCGTTATTCATGGCAGACTGCCAATCATTTCGTTCTGAAAGTACTATATGCGCGGCCGCAGCAGCAGCTAACAATAGACATGTCAGCTGAACCTCGGCGCGAACCATCGACCTCGTCCCCGCCGGCTACAACGTTGATCCGAGGCCAACTCCTGGCGGCCCCGCGACAGTTACAAGGAAATCTTGGACTGTTCCGTGGCGTAGGCACGCCGCACGGCGCATGCGCGTGAACCTCACAGACCTGAGCCTGACTGGGCCAGCACCGGCCACGGGTGGTTTGGCGAATGGGCACGCGGCGCAACGGCACACACTGAGCCATCAACCCCCTCTCTCACCCAACACGGGACAGACCCACGGGCCCCACGCCTGGGAGAGAGAGGCCCGTTCCGGTGCTGGGCGCCTTTCGCGGCAACTACTCGCGTCCTCATCCTCCTGCGCGCCGCGAGTCTACCACCACAGTGCGCGCACGAGGCAGAGCTCGCGTCCGTCCGGATCGTCCGGCCTGCTAGTGAGAGTGTGAGACACCACGGTCCGGTAGGTGATGTAGTGCTGCGCTGCTTCACGTGTGGACCGTACGTGGGTCCCCGCTTGGTCGGTCCTGGGTTTCTCTCGCTCCCGGCAGCTGTTAATCGGACGTGGTCCGCTCGTGGTCCTGGTCTGGTCCCTGGTCCCTGGGCAAGGCTAGCTTAAAACTGATTCGCAGCTCAAAGCTAGTATGCCATTTGACTGACGCGACAGGATCTGCACTGCTGCATAGCTTAGCTCTCCTTTCGGCTGTTGGCTCGGACGAATTTGGAGAAATCTGAATGAATCTAGAGGAATTTGGAAGCCATAAACAGTAAAATTCCTCTGTCAACGATACTTTCTCCGTACCAGCCGAACGAGGTGTGAGTTGTGTCGGAGAGAGAGCTGTGAGTTACTCGTAGCTCGGCGGTCGTTGTTGAGAGCTGTGAGTTGTGTCGGAGACTCGGAGGTCGGCATCGTTGGATCAAGGATCACAGGAGAACAGCGGACGTGTCAGTGTCACCTTCACAAATCGAAAGGGGAGCGAGGGGATCGATGCAAACAAGACTCTTCTCAGCTCGGCCAGCTCCCAGCTGGATACATACGACGGCACGAACGGATCAACGCTCCTGTGAACTGATGTTTTCGCACAGGGAACAACGTGTTGTTGGCACTTGGCAGGATTTCGTATCGCATCATCGACGGATCGACCTCGACCGTGAGTCCGTGACGCAAAATTGTACGACCAAGATAGCTACTACTTCAGAGTCTGCGGCTACAAAGCGCTGTGTATTAGATAGATCAGAGTCGCAAAGTAATCACGCTTCATATTCTAAAACCAGGTTAACTGCATCGCATGCAATTTGCAATAGCCTTTTGCTCACTTTCCACAGGAAATCCACCGGCCCGGCCGTGGTTTTGCCACTCCGTCCTTTCGCTGCTAGTGGTCAGGTACTATGCAAAGTTTTCTATGCGGACTTGGCATTTGCCCGTCAACTCGCAGGTGCTTTTCCAAACATTAGGGCCAACTCGACGAGTACGACACATTTCTGATCACGGGTACTGGTTTTGGGCCTGTTTATGTCCCTCGCAGTCGCAACACGATGAACATGTTCATTAAGAGGTGAGGAAAAAGCACTGCGGATGATGGGTCCAACCAGCTTTGATTGCGCATAAGTGAGTCATCGTGGCTTTAAACGAGTCAAAACACTGTTCCAATTGATTTATGGTGAGAGAAAAATATTGTTCCAGCTGAAAAAAAACTGAAAAGTACGGATTATAAGAGAAACGAACATGGTCTGTACATTAGATGTGGACTGTGCACAGACACAGCCACGCGTTTAACAATTAGGGGAACCCAGGCGTCGGCTCGCCCCCGACTTCCCCGAGCACCCTGCCTGCCGCCGGGGGCCGGCACGTGGCCGGCCGGCGACCCCAACATGCGTGTCGCTGTCCAGTCCTTGTGAAGTGGTATCGAGCTGGCCATTCGTCAAGACCGGCCTCGCCTCGTTACTCTTTCTTCTCGACTTGTTGCTGTCATGCATCTATATGTATGGCGCATGCAATGCAATTTCATTAGCTAGGACTGATCCTTGTTCGCTGAACTTTTCAGCTTGCCTTATTAGCCATGAAATAATATTTTTCTCTCACAATAAATCATCTTTAGCCGATTTATCAGCCACAGAAACCATCAGCTAAACAGCTCCCTAGGGCCGGCAGTATGCCACGTATCAAGGCGGTTGACAATCAATGATAAGCCGCGTCCGACGTCCTTTAATCACGCAGCTCCTCCCTGTGTTCTCGTGCATGCGCCATGTTAAGGTGAGAGGAACGCGCGCGTGATGAGCTCATGTGGAGGAACAGTGTCCGGAGTCTGGGCATGGCGCCAGGAAGAGTTCTCCGGTACTGGTACACGCTGCTGCAGTGCTGCTGCCATTTTATTTAGGCCACGTTCGGTACGCAGGGAATGACTTTTATGGAACTGTTCCTAACCGGAACGCTTATACAATTTGTATAGGCAAGCTTACTGGGAATCATTCCTGGCAGAAACGACGAGAAACGAACGAGGCCTGAGGCTTCGCGTCGGGCGCTGCGCAGGGTACGTAGAACGGTTCGGGAGCTCTTTTCGGCAACGGGCCGGGCGACTCGGGGACAGTGGCGCAGTTGCACTACACAGCTCACTGCTGGCCGCTGTGGATCTCATCGTAGCTGCTGGTGATTTGCTGCCACCTCAGCTCATGGGTCCCGCATGTCAGTGCTTTTTTATTATTTTCCAACCATCCTTATTCTGTCTTGTGAGAAGTCCGTGAGGAGCATTCCTTGGGGCGCACAAATCGCCAGGCGAGGAGCTCGTCGCTAGCGCTGAAGATTTCTGGCATTCTCTCTCATCCGCGTCACTGCAGAATCCGAGTCAGCTAGCTCGGAGGCAGTCCGTTGGGGACGCCCTTAGCCCCAGCCTACTACCACAGTGACCACCGGAATTCCGGACCCTGCTACCATATGTACTGGTAGCCAAATACTACATGGCATTTCTCGTCCTTCGGCAGATTCCCTTCCTGGGGCACATTTTTGTTTGACGAACGTCCACGTCCGAATGCCCGTGGCTGCTTGTTTCCCACATGTAGCGAGCGGATGGCATGAATCTCAGCTGGCTCCGGGGCCACTACGCGAGCATCGCGCTGCCGTCGGCCCACCCGGGGCCACCACCTCCGCGGGCATTTGCGTGCTGATCGGGTAGGCTTTCTCGCAGAG
The DNA here is from genome assembly GCF_019320115.1 of Miscanthus floridulus. Taxonomy (NCBI): domain Eukaryota; kingdom Viridiplantae; phylum Streptophyta; class Magnoliopsida; order Poales; family Poaceae; genus Miscanthus; species Miscanthus floridulus. The sequence goes on along the minus strand of NC_089585.1, from coordinate 125,837,751 downwards.
CTCGAATTGCCGCGGTGAGATGGAGGGAAGGAAAGGGAGGGGAGGGAGAGGAGAGGGCGAGGCACGCCGCGCGAGGAAGACGTGAGGTAGGAGCCGAAGCCCCGGGGCAGACCGCTGTCCACCAGCCACCGGCGCCATTGCAATATGTGCAACACCCGATCAACATTTGAAACAACTAGATAAAATATTTGCAATATACGTCTGAAGACAAATAAAACATTTGAAACATGCGTCTGAAACACTTGAAAAACATTGCAACACGTACGCAACATCCGGATAAAACATTTGTAATATATGCGTGAAACATATGCAACATCCACATAAACACACTTACAACATACGTATGAAAAAATAAGTGAAACATTGGAAACAGACATTTGCAATATAAGTGTACGGCCATTGCAACATATGCAACATCCCGATCTAGTTTTTCAACATCCATACGGAACCCTTGGAACATACCTCTGAAATAACAGAAACACTCGAAACATACGCTTGCAACATGTGCTTTGAGCACAATGATACCTTGCTGCTTGGACGAATGGAGCTCGACGTCGGCGCAGAGCTCGATGCCACGGAGTGCTCGGAGGTCGCCGGTGCGGAGCTCGTTAGTGGCACGGACCTCGGTAGTGGCCGTGGCAGGCGGATGGAGCGCGGCCGCGACGGAAGGCGTGAGTCCGGACGGTGGGCAGGCGGGGCGGGAGCCAGTGAACGGCGCTGTGGCAGAACCGCCTAATCTAATGCCTCCCAGGAGTACTCGTCTTCCATTAGACACTAAGTACTTAAGGAAAGACACTAAATTACGCAGTTCTGTCGAGCACACCCCATAGGAGAACCTAAAAATCCATATTTTTTCATCAGAATCACAAATGAGAGAATAAAACTTACATCATTATTAGTCATTTCTTACATCACTTTTTATGCAACATCAGAGTATAATATTTACTGTTGATAATAGCAGAATATGATCATGTATCAGAGTTATGAACAAGTTAATTTAACAGCGGAATATAAACATGTGATCAGAGTTACAGCGGAAATAAACATCTATTCATGACATAATGAAACATTGATATATAAACTATGACAATAGATTATAAAATTTCTATTTATAAAAACATTTAGTGGGAGTTAAAAATAAAAGCTATGATCGTAGCGTAAAGGAATCCCCTCTGAGTCCACCAGGAGGAATCCACACACAAGAGTCAGCTCTAGCATCCGTCTATCACCTACAACAGGAGGGAAATAAAACCCTGAGTACTCAATTATACTCAGCAAGACTTACCTGATAGGAGAAAATTAAAGACTCCAAGGATATGCAAGGCTATCTAGCTTGTGGGTTATTGCATTTGCAGAAAGCATTACTAAGCGTGCGTCCTTATATTCGATTTTATTAGCAGTCATCATTAGTTCATTAACTAACCATTCTATGTAAGCATCTGTGCTACTTTCAAGAAGGTGGTAAGCAATTAGATTTCCTTTTACCATCTTTTATCTTTCAGTTCTTACTACGATGCTAGATTGTAGACAAGTCGTACCGAATTGCCCGGCTAAAAGCTCTAGTTTGGTTTTGGTGAATTGATGAAACCCTAAGTGCTAACCTAGTTTATCAAGTGATCATGAGATAGGTAGCACATTCCAAGTGATGAAGCAAATGATGACCATGACATGATGATGGTGATGCCATGGTGATGATCAAGTGCTTGGACTTGAAAAGAAGAAAGAGAAAAACAAAAAGCTTAAGGCAAAGGTATAAATGATATGAGCCATTTTGTTTTGGTGATCGAGACACTTAGTGAGTGTGATCACATTTAGGATTGATAACCATACTATTAAGAGAGGTGAAACTCGTATCAGAATGCGGTTATCAAAGTGCCACAAGATGCTCTAACTCATTGCATATGCATTTAGGATCTAGTGGAGTGTTAACACCCTTGAAAATGTTTTTGAAAATATGCTAACATATGTGCACAAGGTGATACACTTGGTGGTTGGCACATTTGAGCAAGGGTTAGGAACTTTACCGGCGGAGTGTCCGCCCGTAGAGTGCGGACAGTCCGACGGTGCCACCGACGCCCTAGACAGAAAAGACGAAGGTCACTGTAAGTGACCGGACGCTGGAGGGGTGCGTCCGGTTCTGCTGACGTGGCTACACACAGGGGAGTCGCTGTGTGTGGGGGTATTAACCCCTATACCCTTACGGCTAGGTTTGGGCCAACCTGGACCAGGGGGTCCGGCCCACTAGAAGACGACGCGCGGCCCAGCCGATCTGCTCGGAGTCCCGCGCAAGGAATCAAGGCAGACTTGGAGATCAAGCAAGATCCTGGTCGATTAGAATAGGAATCCTTATCCGGCCACCTATGGCAATTGTAACTGGTTGGGATTAGTTTCTAGATCTGTAACCCTGCTCCCTAGACTATATAAGGCAGGCAGGGGACCCCTCTCAAAAATCATCTTATTTACATACAACAATACAATCAGACGCAGGACATAGGTATTACGCCTTCACGGCGGCCGAACCTGGATAAAAACCTCGTGTATGTCTTGCGTCACCATCTCGTTCGTAGCTTGCGCACCTGTCTGCCGATAATCTACTACCTTGAGCATACCCCTAGGTAGACTGTCAACCATATTTCGTCGATAGTGGCGCGCCAGGTAGGGGGTGTGCGTACTGCTCCCTAGACGAACAAGATGGTCATCATCCCTGGTTCCATGGCTACGCCGAACGGCCTCACGTTCACCATCGGCCAGATCACCTAGACCACTGGCTCCGACAACTTCATTGCCATGACCACGGAGGAGGCGTAGATCCAATCTGCGTCGACCACTGCTTCACCAGCATCAGCTACAGCTCCGACCACATTAGATCTGGCTCCGGCCACACCAGCATTGTCTTCAGCCATGCTGACAACCCGTCGTTCGCTTCCTCGCTACAAAGGGAGGTAGATCGACAACACCGACCTACTCGACTCCATCGATCGGGTCGGCACCAAGTTTGCTGAAACCCTAGCTCTAGTAGATTCGATTCAAAATCAACCTACCGAGCAGGTAACCACTACCCATAACAGATCTACCCGACCAGCTTAGGCCAGTCGTCCTGCACGACTCGGTATGGATCTCGTGGTCACATCTACTCCTAAAGGGCGCTCCGTTCGTCGCCGACCAGCCCCCGCAACGGGTCTCCGGCTCTCCGAGTGCGAATCCTTGATGGAGAATTACCAGGCTCAGCCCTATGGCCTGCGAAACACTGCTTCCAACTACGCGTACAATATACAACGCTCCTCGAATCTACGTTTTATACATCGACCTCGGCCAAAGCCACGCAACTTCGTCAACATGGTTTGGATTGAGGAGTATCAAGAAGGATCGGTCCATACAGTTCAAGAGGGCGGTTCAAGCTCCCCGTCCAGCATCACGTCTATTGGCTCCGTCCGCACTGAGCTTCAGCATCGTGATAATGAAGAAGTTGAATACGATCTGGATATCCTAGACCACTCCCTGGGTTTCCCACGATTCTCATCCTTCCCACCAAGGCGAGGAGACTTGATCAATGTTGTCAATAATGATGAACCACCGACAGTTGGTGAAACAGAACAAGAAAGGCTAGCACGCGAAGCACGCAATATTGACCGATTTAATCGCAGACAAGTCGAAGCCGAGGCAGAAGAGGAGGCATGACGCATAAGGTTCCAGCCACGTGATCTCAACAATGCCTTTGATAGGGTAGGGGAAAAGCAGGTCTTCAGGACTCTAAGCGCCAACGTAGCTGTTGCTATGGCGACAATGCAACGACTACCCAATACCTCGGAAATCTAGGCAATTCGTGATGATGTACAAGCTTACCTGACGGCTGCTATAGCCTAGACCGCAGAGATTGCAAACCAAGCCCGGGCTCCATCCGTCTCAGTCGAATCAAGCCGCAGTCGCCAGTACTCAAGTCGCCCACAGCCAACCAACCAACGTGGCTCACGCAACAACGACCCACCAGACAACCATCAAGGCGGAAACGGTGGTCATGATGGTGGTTGGGACGACAACCGCCATGACTACCGGGATGACAACCGCCGCAACAACCGGGACGATAATCGATGAGACAACCGCGACAATCGTCGTGATAACCACGGTCGCAGGGTCAACCAGGGTGGCAACCGGGATTGCCGTGATGGCAATAACGATCTTCGCCATTCCCTCAGAGAACACGATCTGCGTGATCGTATTAACCAAAGAGCCAACGATCATGCATCCCATGAAAGCTATCGTCGTATGGAATATGATACTACCCACGGCCCTCTGGGTTTGAAGCAGTTTACTCCTCACCTTCACCAAGTCATGTGGCCAAAAGACTTCAAGCTCGAAAAACTCCAGAAGTACGACGACAAGGAGAACCCCGAGTTATGGGTCATGCTCTACGAAACCACATGCAGATCAGCCATGGCTGACGAGCACGTCATGTCTAATTACTTCCCAGTTGCCGTCGGCCATGTAGGCCACCAATGGTTGGTCAGCTTGTCGGCAAACTACTTTGATTCTTGGCAAGAGCTCAAGCAAGCATTCATCGACAACTTCATTGCTACTTGCGAACAACCCGGCAACAAATATGATCTGCAGCGGATTCGAGATCGCAAAGATGAGCCACTGCGCGAGGACGTCCGACGCTTCTCGGAGATGCGCATCAAGGTCCCATCAATCTCCGACAATGAGGCAATAGAAGCTTTCATCACTGGTCTCCGCTTCCACGATGCCCTAAGGGACAAGCTCCTCCACAAAAGACCTGAATCGGTCACAATGCTCCTAGCTACTGCTAAAAAATATGCGGACGCCGATGATGCTAAAAAGATAATCATCGAAGAAGCAGCAAGGGTTCCACGCTCTGACCATCCCCCACACCGCGACGACCACCGCGGCAACCGTGGTCGGAACGACAACTTTGATCGCCGCAACCAGCGCAACGATTCTCGCGACCACCACGACCAGCGTAATCAGCGGCGTAATCGCCGTGACGATTACAGGGGCAAGCGTGCTCGAGAAGATGACGGCGAAGTCAACATCGTTTAAAAAGGTGGCGGACGTCGCAAGTACGAAGAAGACTACGCCAAAGCATTGAAAGGACCCTGCCAGCTCCATCCCAAGTCAAACCATACCATAGAGAATTGTCGTGTTCTCAAATCTATCTACATGCACCAACAGGCTCTGGATAAATCCGACAAGCCTAATGACGCAGGGGAGCAGCGTAACGAGGACAACGATGATGAAGATGCAGATCCCCATCACAAGTACGTCAAGCCAACCGACCGCGTCCACACCATCATTGGGGGCAGAGTGTCCATCGAGACCAAACAAGAGCGCAAGCTGCTCGCCCATGCTTGCTTGAATGTGGCCAATCCCGACAACCTCATCGCCAATCCGCGGCTCTCTCCTTGGTCTCACCATGAGATCTCCTTCAGCAGAAAGGACCAATGGGCTGCAATACCTGAGCCAGGGCATTTTCCTCTGGTTCTCGATCCTTGTATCAACAAGGTTCAGTTCGATAGAGTACTGATTGACGGCGGCAGTTCCATCGATATACTGTTCAAGAATAGTTTGCCAGCCCTGAAGATAACCTAGGCTGATCTCAAGCCATACGAGGCACAGTTCTGGGGTGTTCTCCCCGGACAGAGCTCCACACCTCTTGGGCAGATCATGCTACCTATGCAATTTGGTACCCTAGACCACTTCCGCACCGACTACGTCAACTTCGTGGTCGCCGACTTCGAAGGCACCTACCATGCTATCCTTGGCCGACCAGCGCTCACCAAGTTCATGGCCATACCTCACTACAGGTATTTGTTGCTCAAGATGCCTACTGAGAAGGGGGTTCTAACTCTCTGGGGCAATGTATACGCAGCTTACACCTGCGAGGATGACAGCTTCAAAATAGCAGAGGCTCATGACCTCTCTATTCGCATGGCCGAGACCACGCTCGACGCCAAGCAGACCCCAGCCGACCACCTGGAGATCCTAGAGCTCGAGGCCCCACGCAAGAACATCAAGTCCAAAGAGCACAAAGAGATCCAGCTGGTCAACGGTGATCCCAGCAAAACATCCCTTATCGGGGCCAACCTGGATCCTAAATAGGAAGACGCGCTCGTCAGGTTCTTGAGGAGCAACTTGAGTGTGTTCGCATGGAAACCCGCTGACATGCCCGGTGTACCTCGGAACTTGATCGAGCACTCCTTAAATATCGATGGCAAGGCCAAACCCATCAAGCAGAAGCTACGATGGTTCGCTCGTGACAAAAAGGAGGCTATTAGGGTAGAAGTTACACGACTTTTACCAACCAGATTTATCAAAGTGTATCATCCAGAGTGGTTAGCCAACCCGGTTCTTGTACGTAAAAAGAATAAGGAATGGAGAATGTGCGTTGATTACACTGATCTCAACAAACACTGCCCTAAAGACCCCTTTGGCTTACCTCGCATAGACAAGGTCGTAGATTCAACTACCGGTTGTGAGCTGCTTTCCTTTCTCGATTGCTACTCTGGTTATCACCAGATCGCTCTCAAAAAGGACGACCAGATCAAGACATCCTCCATCACGCCCTTCGGCGCCTACAAGAATGTTGGGGCTACCTACCAACACGCCATACAGGCCTGCCTCAAAGACGAGATAAAAGACGATCTCATCGAGGCTTATGTTGACGATGTAGTTGTTAAAACCAAGGAAGCATACACCCTTGTCGACAACCTAGAATGTACCTTTGCAGCCCTTAACACATTCCAATGGAAATTAAACCCAAAGAAGTGCATCTTTGGTGTTCCATCCAGTATACTGCTCGGTAATGTCGTCAGTCACGACGGCATACGCCCTAACCCAGAGAAAGTAAAAGCTGTCTTAGACATAAAGCTGCCCAAAAAGGTGAAGGATGTTCAGAAGCTTACCGGATGCATGGCTGTCCTCAGTCGTTTCATATCCAGATTAGGCAAAAAAGGACTACCATTTTTCCAGCTACTCAAAGCATCCGAGAAGTTTGAGTGGTCGGAGGAAGCGGATGCTGCCTTTACACAGCTAAAACAATTCCTTACATCACCTCCGGTCCTCACTGCTCCCAGAGAAGACAAAACCCTCCTGCTTTATATTGCAGCAACCAATTGAGTGGTCTCCACTGCCATGGTGGTCGAGCGCTACGAGCCCGACCATGTCTACAAGGTACAACGACCAATTTATTTCATCAGTGAGGTGCTTAGTGAATCCAAGACCAGGTACCCACAAATTCAGAAACTGCTCTACGCCATACTAATTACATCCCAAAAGTTGAAACACTACTTCAATGGATATCGTGTGGTGGTCATGACCGAGTACCCTCTGGGAGACATCATTCGCAACAAGGATGCAAATGGGCGCATCATCAAATGGGCAATGGAGCTATGCCCTTTCTCCTTGGAATTTGCAAGCCGTGCTACAATCAAGTCTCAGGCACTTGTCGATTTCATCGTCGAGTGGACAGACTTAAGCACACCTGCCTCTCAGGGGCCTGCTGAGTATTGGAAGATGTACTTCGATAGCTCTCTCAACATCGATGGCGCAGGAGCAGGAGTCCTTTTCGTATCACCATACAAGGAGCAGCTCCGATATGTCCTCAGGATTTATTTCTCGGCGTCTAATAACGTCGCCGAGTACGAAGCATGCTAACATGGTCTGCGCATTACGGTCGAGCTCTGTGTCAAGCGTCTCTATGTCTATGGAGACTCGGCTCTAGTCATCAACCAACTCAACAAGATGGACGCATACTGCAAAGCGATCAGAAAGCTGGAAGGCAAGTTCTATGGCATCGAGTACACACGTGTGGTCTGGGACAAAAATCAAGCAGCAGATGCACTGTCAAAGTTAGGATCATCCCGAGCCAAAGTCCCACATGGCGTATTTGTTCAAGACCTGCTCACGCCCTCCATCAAAGAAGAAGATCCCGCGGTCGACAAACCTCTAGACCAGCCATTGGTGGCTACGGTTCCTGGCATCAAACACCACCAAACCACCTCCGGCCACTAAGAAGCCCGACTGGAGAGTACCTTTCATCAAGTACCTAACAGATGGTAGCGGTTACACCGATCGGATAGAAAACGAATGCCTGATGCGTCGCAGTAAGCAGTATCTGCTCGTCGATGGCAAATTGTGGCGCAAGAATATGAAGGAGGAAATCTTGATGAAGTGTATAACCCAGGAGGATGGTGAACATCTCCTAGACAAAATCCACTCTAGCTCCTGCGGCAACCACGTGGCCTCGAGAACGCTGGTCGACAAGGCTTTCCAAGCAGGGTTCTATTGGCCGTCAGCCGTAGCCGATGCAGAGAAGCTAGTCCGCCATTATGAAGGTTGTCAGTTTTTCGCTAAGAGAATCCACGTACTAGCACACAAGATTTAGACTATACCAGCCTCTTGGCCCTTCGCATGCTGAGGACTAGATATGATCAGGCCTTTCAAACCGGCCCCTAGGAAATTTATATGCGTCTTTGTGCTGATCGACAAATTCTCCAAGTGGATAGAGTACATGCCCCTGGTCAAGGCATCTTTAGAAAAGGCTGTTGCGTTCCTTGACCAGGTCATCCACCGCTTCGGCATACCCAACAGCATCATCACTGATCTGGGTACTCAGTTCACCGAGAACGCTTTTTGGGACTTCTGCGATGAAAGGAGCATAGTAATAAAATACATCTCGGTGGCACACCCTAGAGCTAATGGACAGGTCGAGCGGGCAAATGGTATGATCCTGGATGCACTTAAGAAGAGGATGTACAGAGAGAATGACAAAGCTCCTAGAAGATGGCTCAAAGAGTTACCAGCCATGGTTTGGGGTCTCAGAACCCAGCCCAGTCGCAATACCGACGTATCACCATACTTTATGGTTTATAGCGCTGAGGCAGTACTCCCAGCAGATATAGCCTTTAGATCAGCATGGGTAAAAACTTTGATGAAGACAAGGCCAATGAAGTGCGGGAGCTAGAAGTGAATAGTGCAGAAGAGAAGCGGCTCGATTCTTGTGTACGTACAGCCAAATACCTTGCTGTTTTGCGCAGGTACTACAACAAGAACATCAAGGAGCGGTTCTTCGTGGTCGGGGATCTGGTTCTAAAGTGGAAGACAAATCAGGCTGGTGTCCACAAACTCGCAACCCCATGGGAAGGACCCTTCATGATCAAGGAGGTTACACGCCCTACATCTTACAGGTTAGCTCGCCTAGATAGCACAGACGTACCCAATTCCTAGCACATCGACAAGCTTAGGCATTTCTATGCTTAGCTACTAAGATATGTACCCCTCTTGTACTTTTGATTTATTTCAATAAAGTTATTATGATTTCTCCGACCACTCTAATGTGTCACTTCGAAGTCTATTGTTATTCTAACTCTACCAGTTAAAACCGACCACCATTCCTTCTCGGGTTCTCGGAGTAGGCCCTGTCTCCGGTTCCTCCCAACGCGTGCATGGGATCCACTCTCTATGCTACGAGTGATTGGCAGGTGCTCTCTGGTTTGACTTGTGTGTTCCTTCGTGTGCACAAGCTACGCACCTCACACTCCGACCGCAAGACAAACTAGGGCCATACAAACCTTTCAGGATGATGTGTTGACTAAACTGGTACAACTAAACAGAATGCCAACACGTTCTAACTTAGTTACATCAACACAATATCTGAGCTTAAACACGTTTTCTATAAAACAAACAAGCATATGTTGATATACAGTTACGTTATTACAAGCTTGCCTGAAAAGGTCCAAGTTTACAATAACCCAACTACATCTTCTTCTATAGCTATAGCCTACACTATTGGCTGGTCGAGGCATGCGGCGCCTGCTGCTCTACATCTTCTTCTATAGCTATAGCCTACACTATTGGCTGGTCGAGGCATGCGGCGCCTGCTGCTCGCTAGGCCTGACATCGTGCTCGGGTCTCGGGGACTCTAGTATTGATCGAGCTAAAGAAGATGGCCCCGCCGATGCCTGGCTGGTTGAGACCGCAGGCTTCACCGGTTGGCTTGAAGATGACGGTGCTCCCAGCTAACTTGTCGACGGCGTTTCTTGTACAGGTGGTGTCGCACCTCCACATAGGTTAATATCGCCAATTATTTTCGCCGACAAGTCTAGCTGGGTCATCCGTAGCTCCTCAGCCTTGTCTGGATCTACCTCATTCGGGTATCCAGCCTCCAGGCGCTTGAGATCGATCAGGGGGTAGTGAGCACATACCATGCTTAACACATGTGCGCCTGCGTACTCTCCCGCCTCCTTCACAAACCCCTGGAACCATCCCCATGCCCTTTGGCATCTCTCGATCAATCCTAGTTGCGGCGTCCTTGGCACATCTTCTGCTAGCGCCGCATCGATGAGGTTAAGGACCGGCAAAATGCCCTTTGCCACCTCCTGGCACCGGCTTTTCCAGGTGTCACGGTCCTTGGTGATCTCTTGGCATTGCGCTTTCTAGCTGTCACAGTCTTTCATCATGGCCTCTAGATGCTTCTTTGCATTGATTTTTATAACTGCAAACCGCACATGTTGTTAAGACAATAGACCACGCCAAACTACGGTAGGCAACAAAAATGAGCAAAGGCGGTTGGACAACTTACCTTTGAGCTCCTCTGTCATCTTGGTCGTGTGGTCCCAGAGCTGCGACTGGTCTTGCGCCAGTTTTCTGTTGTCCTCGTTTAGGCGATCACACTCCCCGACCACACGACTGTTCTCCTCTCGGAGACGGATCACTTCAGCTTCTAAGCCTACACTATAGCTGTTACTACCAACAACGCAACATCACTTATCAGTAGTCGGTATGATAAAATGGCTACTTACTTGTTCTTTCCCGCTCTTTCTTACTGAGCTGGATGACCAGGTTCTGGTTCTGGGAATCTTGCACCGTCTTTTCATGATCGGTGGCTTCAAGTCGCTTGCGCAAGTGGTCCACCTCCGTCGTTAGCTCCTTGTTGTTTGCAACGATCCCCTCGATCTAGTCAAAGCATTTCTTACGGTACCTTGCGGTCTTCATTAAGTCCTGTGTGCAGATAGCTAAGTAAGACAACTACGACTAGACCACAAGACCAGGGGGTGAAGCAAAGCTTACCTGCACTTCCGTAACAAGCCACTTTGTCGCCCGTTCAACTTTCTTGGTTTCTTCGACCTCTGGGATTTCCTCATGGATAACCCATTGGTCATTCCGCTAACGCGACACATAAACATGTTGTTGCTTGTCTTGCGGATGGCCCAGGACCTCCTCCACCTCGTCCTCTTCGGGCTCTTCTTTGGGTCCTGGTGCTGGTCCAGCGTCAGCAGCATCTGTGATCACCACAGCCGTCCCACGAGCCACAGCGTCGGTAAATGAGGTTTGTGCTCTCACCTCCGGCCGCTGCTCCTCGGTCTGCTCTATTACCCTCGACGCTGAGGTGTTACCCTCAACAGGTTTAGCGCTCAGAGCACTTGTGCCCGGCTCGTCTGGTCCCTCGACCACCTGCTCGGGGACTGTTATCTGACTGCTCGCTTGCTCAGGCCCCAACATATCTTCTACTATGGCTTCCTTGGTGGTCGGCTGCTAGGTAGTCTGTTCTGTACTTATTGGCGGTGCCATGCCACTTCCGGCTAGCTGGTCCAGACTTTCTGTGGACGCCGAGCTAGTACATCCGAGATAAGTTCAGAAAGCAATCATATTAAATGCAAATTGCTAACTTATATCAAGGTTACAAATACTTACATGTTGGAAGCACGAAATGATGTGGAGAAGGCGCGTCCCTTCGGCCGTACTTGCTACACATGCTATGCGGATGACTCCTGGTCTCCCTCTACATCCTACACTGTCGTTGGGCCTTGGTGCTCAACCCCTCTGCCACTTGTCCTTTGTGTTGCAGTGGTCGGTGGCATGCTCGGTTGAGTTGTCGCTCCCGTTGCCAGTCGCGTTCCTTACCCAGGTACTCCCGAGGTCAACCTGGCTGCATCCTTCACCGCCGTCAGTGATGTGGGTCCCATAGGCGCGGAGGACCCACCTTGCTCCATCGACTTCAGTTGCTTCCTCCTTTTTCGAGGGACAAGTTGAAAGGTGTCTGCATCTTCTCCCTTCTCTGCGTCATCGTCCGGCCAAGCAAAAATCACCTGCCGATGCTTGCTGGCCGGGTTCTCCTCCAGGTCCTCCTTGGGCTCATTGATATTTAGCACTCCCTCGGTGAGAGGGTGTTTACTAATCTCTTCTTCAACTGTTTGGGGGCAGCTAGCCGCTTACCAGTAGCTTTGGCCGCTGCCTCCTCTCCAGCTCTGAGCTCCGCCCAGTCGACGTCCTCGTCCTCGATCTCAACGCTGGTCTGGGTGGTGGGATCAGCTCATTGTGGCCACTCTACTCCAGGGGGTGGCAACACAAACACTGTTGCTCTATCCTGACCATTAACCTAGGTAACAAAAGGGAGTGAACACAGTAAGTTTCCACTTACCCTACCACAATATAAGACTACGGGTACAAGGCAAGACGAGTTACCTTTGGGGGAGGTCAGGCAAGCTTGAAAGCATGCTCGATGTCGCTTAATCTAGCATAATTTGGATCGGCTAAGTTAAATAGCTTGCCAATTCTAGCTTTGACTTCGATTTTGTCAAGCGCCCTCTGCCTTGTCCTCGTCGGGTCTACTCTCCCTTGATACTCATAGTCAGGATGTACCCTCCTCTGGCAGGGCTGGACCCATCGGCTGATGAAACTCCTGACTACGCTTGGACCATCCAGTTTTTTCCATGAGATCATTCCAAATATTTCTGAGATCTATCCTAGATGCTCGGACCTCTCTGACCAGCTCGTCTTCTTCTTCGGAATGTAGCCCGCGTCGCACAGCGTGGTCGTGTTCGACTCTTCGTGGATGTAGAACCATTTTTTGTACCAGTCGTCGAGCGATGTGTTCCATGGGTAGTGTAGGTACTGGGCTTTCATGCCGTAACGGAGGTTGAGGTATACACCCCCGGCTATCTTCGAACCACCGCTTCCTTTCTTCCGCAGACAGAAAAGATGGCGGAAAAAATCGAAATGGGGCTAGAAGCCGCCATACGCTTCGCACAGATGAATAAAAGCGGTGACAAGGAGGATCGAGTTGGGATGCAGATTGCAAATACCAATCTCATAGTAAAGACAGAGCCCCTGAAGAAACGGATGCATCGGAACTCCAAATCCCCGTTTAAAGAAATCCTCGAACTCCACGATCTCACCTGGTTGTGGATCGGGGTACCTCTCGCCCTCCGGCGCACGCCATCCTACGAGCTCCTTGTTGTGAAGTACCCCCTTGCTGACGAGGTCTTCAATGGTCTGCTCGTTGCTTTTCGACTTCCACCATTCCTTCGGCATGACCCCTGTTTTCTTCTGTGCATCACTTTTCGCCATTTCCTTTTGTTTCCCGCCTCTGACTCCGGCCTTGCTGTTGAACGGGGAGTGTTATGATCTTCAACAGCAGCGGGGGATTAGCAGAGGCGGCAGTCGAAGCGGCGGCGGATTGATTGGTGGCAATTTTGGATGTGTTAGGGTTAGTTGGCGAGAGGAAGACGAAAGCTACGGTTGCAAATGGCAATGGGGTTTAGTAAAATAGTAACTAACATATCATATACCGTATTTAACCCAAGAGTTATGTCGTTTCGTTTGCCCGGGATTCTTGGGGGACGTGCGCACGCGCCGCAGATGATTGTTTTCACGTTTGCAGTATTACTCAGCCTCGAGATCTACGCCAATATATGCGCCTCTTCGTTGCCAGTGTGGGAGGGCCCACGCTGACGCACCTACTGACAGGTGCCACGCAACTGTTTGCTTGATAAGACAAAAAGACATTATGACGTGCTATACCCGTCTACTTTTTTGACCAGACGTGTCAGACCGGACTTGTCAGAACAAATAAATAAATAAATACATAAAATAATAGTAAAACTGGCATATGGTTTTTTGCCACACTTTTTTGTGCTTGGGGACTATCTCGACCACCCTCGTTCTCGGGGACTGTCGCGACTATCCTTGTGCTCGGGGACTATCCCGACCACCATCATGCTCGGGGACTGTTCCGACCACTCTCGTGCTCAGGACTGTCTCGACCGCCCTCGTGCACGAGGACTGTCCCGACTACCTTTGTGCTCGGGGACTTTCCCGACTACGGTTATTCTCGGGGATTCGTCGTTTTCCCCATGCTGCGCTCGGGGACTACCCCGACCACTCTTCGACCATTGCTCGGGGATCGCTCTCCTCAGCTACATGTGATTTGTACTCACATACAGTTGAGAGGCATTTATTTTTTCTCACTTAGACCTTGCTACAAGGCTGATACCTCGCCTTCTAGCAAGCTCGGGGACTACATCGGTACGATGCACCTACCGGTGCAGCTCGTATCGCTCGTACGATGATTGGGTTCTCAACTTAACTGGGAATTCTTTTTAGACCCTAGCACCACGTGTCTACGTCACCTACTACTAGGCTCAGGGACTAAGTGGGCACACTTCACCTTACGGTGAATGTGCTTATTTTATCGACCCCTACACTCTGACTATTGGCCATAGCTACTACTGTACAAGGGTCACTTACATTTCTTTTTAGAAATACAAGTGGGCACACTTGATCAGGAAAGAAATCTTTTTCTTTTTTCTTTAGAGCACCATGCATTCTTCGGACAACTGGAATCTTCGGCTATAATCGTGGTCTACTGCTCTCTGTGCGGACCAGAATACTGGCACATTTGCTTGGTCAATGTTTCAACCAGTTGAAGATGACATGAAGACAGACCGCATTAGCCGAAGAAGATCAAACGACGTGTCGCAACATAATACATGGTGCTCGGGGACTAGCTGTGGGGGTATTAACCCCTATACCCTTACGGCTAGGTTTGGGCCAGCCTGGACCAGGGGGTCCGGCCCACTAGAAGACGACGCGTGGCCCAACCGATCTGCTCGGAGTCCCACGCAAGGAATCAAGGCAGACTTGGAGATCAAGCAAGATCCTGGTCGATTAGAATAGGAATCCTTATCCAATCACCTATGGCAATTGTAACTGGTTGGGATTAGTTTCCAGATCTATAACCCTACCCCCAGACTATATAAGGCGGGCAGGGGACCCCTCTCAAAAATCATCTCATTTACATACAGCAATACAATCAGACACATGACGTAGGTAATACGCCTTCACGGTGGCCGAACCTGGATAAAACCTCGTGTCTGTCTTACGTCACCATCTCGTTCATAGCTTGTGCACCTGTCTACCAGTAATCTACTACCTTGAGCATACCCCTAGGTAGACTGCCGACCATATTTCGTCAACACCGTGTGACCGGACACTGTGTGTGTCCGGTCGAGCATGATCGGATGCGTCCGGTCCTAAAAAGTCGTCTCTGGATGCTTACTGAAAATGACCAGACGCTGGGGGTTCAGCGTCCGGTCACTGTTTGCTGCTGCGTCTGGTCGTCTTCTGACCATTGAGATCGGGCGATCCACATTTGAAGAGAGGGGACATGTGGCACGTATCGCGTGACCGGACGCTGAGGTCCAACATCCGGTCAATATGACCGAAGCGTCCGGTCACCCCGTGTTGTGCCCAGTGAAGGGGTACAATGACTCTATTTCGTGGGGGCTTCTATTTAAGCCCCATGGCCGGCTCAAGTTCACTCTCTTGGCCATTTGCATTGACATAGCAACCTTGTGAGCTTAGCCAAAGCCCTCCCACTCATCTCTATCATTGATTCTTCATCTTTGTGAGATTGGGAGATATTCCAAGTGCATTGCTTGAGTGTTTGCATCTAGAGGCACTTGGTGTTCGTGTTTCGCTGCGGGATTCGTTTGTTACTCTTGGTGGCTACCGCACCTAGACGGCTTGGAGCAGCGAGGATCGTCGAGCGAAGGGTGGCGATTGTCTTCGGCTCCGATCATGGTGATTGTGAGGGGTTCTTGACCTTTCCCCACCGGAGAGCCAAAAGGTACTCCAATGGATTGCTCGTGGCTTGTGTGATCCTCATCTTGTGTTGGTTGAGCGACACCCTATTAAGGGTTTGGCGTGTGATGCCAATTAACGTGCGAATCTCTAAGTGAGTGAATCACCACAACAAGGAGTAGCTTGCTGGCAATCAAGTGAACCTCAGTAAAAAACATTGTGTTCATCATTTGATTTAGAGGTGATTGATCTTCATTGGTATTCATTTTGTAATTGATTGGTTCACTCCTCGACACGGCGGTATAACCATCTTGCTCTCTCTTTTTACATTACCGCAAACTAGTTGTCAAAGCTCTTTAGTGTAGCTAGTTGTGAGAGCTTTTTAGTTTGTTAGTGTGGCTCTTTAGTTAGCTTTTGAGAGCACACTAACTTAGTGTAGTGCCATAGGCATTGTGTGGATAGAAACTATAGAAACTAGAATTGTGGTAGGTGGCTTACATTTTTAGTAGGCTAGCGCAATACTTGCTTTGTCTCATAATTGTCTAACCGGTTTGTTAAGTATTGTTGTAGAAATTTTTAATAGGCTATTCAACCCCCTCTAGCCATTAGGACCTTTTATCGGTGATTCGCGAGTCAATGTGCCCAGCTAGGTACCCAAAAATATAAGCTCCGCTTGTACCCCAGGCACAAGCAGGACCAACCCACTACCCTCTTGTCACAGGGTCCAGGTCCCGGTCCAAACTAGGACTCCATGCCCCTGCCCCTGAGTCCCGGATTTAGTGCGGTGCAAGGACCTCCACCCAAAAACCACCCTGACAGTCGATCCGGAAAGAGCCGAAACCCATGACAAGAGAGTAATAAGTCTTCCCTACACCTATACCCAAGTATGTGCTCGGGATAATAAGTCTGTGACCTGCCTAGAACCCAATGCAACGGTCGATCCTTAACCGACACAGACAGGGAAAACAGTGTAACCAAGCTATGCCCTGTTGGTCGCAGGACACAACATCTTACACCCATCAGTACCCAAACCATATCCTTGCCCGGTCTCCATTTTTCTTTTCACCATTTAGATATTCCAAGTGATAATAATTTAGTAATATATTTCTTATCTCTCGCGAGTGACAGGCAATCACTCGACTTCTACCGGAGTCCTGTAGCATAGCAATCTACACGATCCTGTCATACTAGTAAGACTCATTGGATAAAGATATATATATGTAAGTGGGTTTCATTCAACTCCTTAAAACTTAATGCACAAATATAATTTAAAGTGCAGAAAAGTAGGAGTTATGCACCGGGGCTTGCCTGGGTAAGATTTAATCAGAAGTTAGCTTTCCATCAAGGCGATACGATCTCTAAAAGCACCATTTCTCCAGCAACTCCCGATGACTCTGCGATCCATCGACGTCCCTAATATGATATGCAATGCGATGCAATGCAAAGACGTAATTAATCGACTGCAATCGTGACTCGTAAAATACGATTTATGTCTCTCAAGTTAACGAGCTAGTTTTAACGATGATCGTACTTAGGCTACGTATCTATGTTGTCGAATAAGGCTTTATTTCCCAACAAATGTTTTAGTTATACAAACTCAAGTTGTTTCTTTATTCCATTCTATCAATTTAATCTTTATTCGAAATAGGGCATCATTATCCATCTAGCAAACTAAATATTCTGGAGCTACAAAAATTACAGTGAGCAGCTAATAATATTAGTAATTTAATGTAAAATTTTCAGAGTCAACACTATCACAGATTTATCGCGAAAATTCCTACAAGTTCATATTTTAACAATATTAAACATTTTAAAATAATTAGAGCAACCCTAGAAACATTTTAAAACTAGATGAACCAATTACGCTAATAGATAGATCATGATTTTAGGAGCCTAACAAAATTGGTTTCATAATTTTTGGATTCCTAAATGATTTTATATTTAAATAACAAAATCAGCTCAGAATTTATTTTAGGAAATCTTCACTAATTCATTGGAAAAGGAAAAGACCACCGCGACCCAAATGGCCCACGGCGAGCGTGGCCTCAGCGTGGCCCATGACCGACGACCGCGGCCTAGGCGCGTGCGGCACAGGCCGGCCCGAGCGCGCAGGCGCGACTGGCCTAGCAACGCGAGAGCAGGCAGGCCCAGGCGGGGCGCGCGGCCAGTGGCCCAACCAGGGGGCAACACTTGTGCGAAGAGGCCCCTGAGCTTTCTAGAAACTAACTCGCAGTCTAGCATGTACTATTCGTATGAGTCACGTATTTTGCAATAAGAACCATGTATAGTTTATATTTACCCTCTCACCTTCTCTTCATCTTCAACGAATAGGGGAGGCACGGGATGGGCGCGACCGGCCAAATCCCGGCCACAAGCGCACCCGCCGGTGGTGGGGAGACGGCGCGGGGCAGTGGCGGACCAGGACACGCACGGGGTCATCGACGACATGGCCCGAGGCAGCCCACGGCAGGGGGGCCACGCACGCACGCGGGCGCCCATGGGGCGACGGCTGTGGAGGTGAAGCGGCTCAGCGGCGGGGGCGCTTCGCCGGCCATAGGCAGCAGACGGGGCGGCACGAGCGACAACGGAGTGGCGCGGCCTTGGCAGGTGCTGCGGGGCAGCGAGCAACGGAGGTGGAGCGGCGAGGCAACACGGGCCCAGACACACTTGTGCTTCCCCGTGAGGTTGACCCGCGATGGCGGGAAGGAGACGTGGCACGGCAGCCCGACGATGGTGGCCGAGCTCGGCGGTCTGGCCAGGGCGTGCGTGACCAGACAGCCTCAGGACACGGTGGCGTGGAGCGAGGAAGGGGAAGGTGGCGCTACGGGCATGGACGCGTGACGCGGGGAGGAAAAAGGAGGGGCGGCGCTGCGGGCACACGAAAGAGGCAGCTGTCCAGAACGGAGGGCCGGCACCGACAACCCTGAGGCGCGGCGTGGCAGCACGTGACCACGGCGGTTGCAGTAGAGAGAGGAAGAGCGAACAGAGGTAGGGAAGAGAAGGAGACGCGTGCGGGCTCGCCACCAATTTCAAGCATGACGAGGGGGCAGGACATGACAGAGCAGCGTGGCCGGCAGAGGTGCGCCTGTGCCGCACAGGAAAGGGAGTGGCGCGGCATGGGCAAGAGTAGGGCCACGTGCTCTCCTTTTGACGCCCCTGCACGATGTATCAGTTCAAGAAGCGAGCTCGGTCATCATGCTTTAACGCAGTCTAGAACAAGGACACGAGGGAGCATGCTCACATGGCGCCGACTGCGCTCGTCCAGAAGTGGCAGCGGCTCCAAACAGAGCAGACGAGAGAGAGAGAGAGAGAGAGCGAGCGGGAGGGTAAAGACGAGGACAGCATCAAGGACACGAGCGGGTAGTAGAGGTGAGCGGCGAAGATCGCTCGTTACAGGTGCCAATTCACGAATAGAGCGCCAACGACTCGGTCAATGCGTTCAAGCGAAGTTCGATCAATTTTTGCGCGAGCATCGTAACTCTAGCGTAACCGCAACCTGCACCACGTGCTAGTCTACACCTAACTGCCACCGATCGTGCAAAAACATAGATGTAGTGCTTAACCATTTTTGTTGGAAATCGAATGCCAAAATGGCATTGTCTACTATTGTTTCACGCTTAAAAGAATAATAACTTAGCCAGAACTGCTAACCTTTAGCACTTTTGCCGTAATTTTTAATATGCCTAAACCGAATTAATTTCAACCACCACGCATTTCATTCACTAGTCCATACGCCATACTAACTCGTAAAAACAAAACATCTAGGAACTAATTAACCCGTTGTTCAATATAATTCGCCAAAATTGACACTTTTAAATATAAGTTAAATTTTAAAATCTGGGAAAATCGTTTCGGTAAATCCTCTTAGGTCTAAATCTTGTTGCTAAGTAAGCTCGTAACACCAGAGGTGTTATAGGCGCAGACAGAGTCCACCACAAGCGGGGCCGGCGCGGGCGAGCGGAGTCCGTTCCGCGATGGTGGTCGGAACGGTTGGGGGGGGGGGCCGACGAGCGGCGCAGGCGGAGTCCGTCTGAGCACGGGTGGCGCCGGCGAGCGGAGTCGTCCCGCGAGTGGGGGCGCGCAGTGCGGAGCAGGCATGCGACGCGAGCGGGGTACACGGATGAGTGGAAAAGGATGGGTCCGTGAATGAGTGGATGACGCTCGTCCAAACGGGAGTCACGGGACGGACGCACAGATACAAGCATTATCGTTTTTTCTCCTTCGGCATCCACATTCACTTATTGGCCTACCTCAGGTCGGCAGTCCAAGGGCCGACAGGGCCGACAGGACATACGTCCTTCTGTTTTGTCTTATAATCCAAAATAGATGCATAAGGATCTCAAAAAATCATGTAATTTAGCATCATAGTTTTTGTATAATTATTTCTTGAATGTTATATTTGAGTTTTGTGTTAAGTTGTATGGCCCTAAAATGGCTTCCAAAAATAAGGAAAAAATCATCCCAGCTTATGGTTTGAAAGTTAATACTTTGCCATATAATTTCTCAATATATAGCTCAGGTGAAATCCAAAGTTTTTTTTGACGAAGCACATGCTCAAAATTAGCTGGCATATGCCAAATTTAATGACAAAGTTACATAACAAAGCAAGTATGCTGGAAAACTAAATGGAAAAATACTGATTTTATAACCATGACTTCAAATAATTTTTTGTGAATTTCTTGGAAGCCATTTTAGGGACAAACAGCTTAATCGAAAACGGAAATATAATACCAGAAGAATTTTAATCTTAAAAATATAAAAACTATGGAGCCATATAGAAACAAAATGGATCATTCTTCATTTTTACTATTTACTAGAAAATTACATAATTTTTGGAGGTCCCAAAGTTTTTCGTTTTGGATGACAAAAAAAAATATGTTGGGAAGTAATAAAGAGAAATAGATCTAAACGCCAACCAGGAAGCCCACGGGTCCTTCGGCAGTTTTAGAGGCGAGAAGTCCTCCACCAGAGCGATAGCTAACGTGGATAGGAGTCTGTTTATTGGCAATTATTAGAAGGCCAATAACATCACCTACAATTAATTTTCAAAAATTATCATTAACTAGTTTTGTATTTTCTATGTAATGTAATATTATTTAAAAACATATTTTGGGCACGTTACCATGTATAAAGTATGTACGATTTAGTACACTAGTGAGGGTCTATGTGCCGAACTATGCATTGCTCAGCAGGTTGGGTTCTTCGTGGTGGAACCTACTCACCCGGGTTCAATTCCCCGACTTGACGGTTGCTCGTATTTTTCTGAATTTATTTCAAGATTTAATGGCTATTCTTTCGGTGGTAGACGACGTGTCGACACCGAGGCGCATGTAGTGACTCCGTCAATCTCGAGATTTGCCGGTCGAACTCGGTTCTTTGGAGGTGCTTATAGGGGTAGTGTCGACAAAAGATGCTCTGCAGTCCACCGAGGGGGCTACCCACGATGGTAGATTGATCGGTAGAGGTGCGCATGATCAGGAACCGGATGGTAATAGAGACACAAGACATAAGATTTATACAAGTTCAGGCCGTCAGTGTGACGTAAAACCCTACGTCCTATGCTCTATTGGTTTGTGTTGCTGGAATACGAGATTGGATGTGGGATGGAGATGCCGACTAGGGGACCCCTGCCCCTCCTTATATACTCTGGAGGGGTAGGGTTACAAGGAAAATATCATAATCGGTTATATGATAGAATTACAATATCTGTAAGAGTCCTAATAAATCATATCTTGCGGTGTACGCCGACCAGTACCGTGCGCCGCAAGTCTTGATGTCGTGGGCTGGACCGTCCTTGATGGTGCGGCCCATGTCCATCGCCGTGGGTACCTGGGGTTAGAACCTCCACAGCTAGTCCCCTAGCGCCTTGTATCCGTTTGGTGACGCCATGTTGATGAAGTCCGAGAAGTCCAGTGATGAGCCGACCAGTTTAACTGATGACTTGGGCGGTGAAGATGGAAGCCGATCAGTTTAACTAGTGGCCTGAGCGGTGAAACTAAGCGCCGACCAGTTTAACTCGCCTGTCGACCTGTGAGGACAGCTGCTGACCAGTTGAAACGGCCAGTAGATCTCAGACTTATTCAAGTGAGGCTCACCAATAGGTGTAAGGAGCTCAAGATGAAAATTTGAAAATTCTTGTTCGGTGAAGTGTACACACTTAAGTGCCAATTACGACAGCGCCGGCGACATAGTCATCAAAACAGAGCAGATGCATCAAGCGACCAATTTGACATAGCCAAAGCATCATGAAGAAGAGCGAGTACATGCACCGCAAGGTGCATTGTACACAATACAGTCCCCGAGCATGAGATTAGATGTAGAATATACCTAGTGTCAGGGTCTTGAAGAAAAAGAAGCAGTCCCTAGCGGAGCTGAGAGAGCATAGCAGTATATTCACCGCAAGGTGAAGTGTACACACTTAGTCCCCGAGCCTGCTAGAAGATAAAGAATGAATCTTGTAGCAGGGTCAAAGAATTTAAGTCTGAAAGCTTGCCAACGTCGTCTGACATGTGCGTATCAAGACCCTAAATGTGCTGCCCAAGATCAGCACCCTGATCCGAATAGCTTGGAGCAACTTGATAGCACACCGATGAGACGTAGCAAAATCCAACCGCCAAGGGAGTCCCCAGCTTAGATGGCAACTCTTGCATGAAGAATCCGAACGCCGAGGAGTCCCCATCTTAGCTGGCAAGCCCCCCAGCGTAGCTGACGATGAAGCGACGAACAATCCGACCAGCTGGTCGGCGAAGAATCAAGCACCGAGTAGCCCAACCAACTGGTCGGCGGTGAAGTGAGCGTCGAGTAGAAGTGAGCGCCGAACAGTCTGACCAACTAGTTGGTGACGAAGGTCATGAACCTAGCGGTCCGACCTGTTGATCGGCGAAGAAATCCGAAGGACTGGTGGTGCGACCACCCATACGATGATCCTGCAATATAAATATATAGAACGGGTATTACATGATGTAAAAATAAAATATATGAACTTGATGTTGAAGAAAATAGAGCAGAGTTGATCAGGAGCAATGTATCAGTGAATTTTATATCCTGCAGAATAGTTTATGTTTATTTGGAGTTTGTTTATATTTTAAATATGAGTAATTTTCCTTCCAGTTGGTTCTATATCGCGTCACTGGCCCTGACTAGCTCCCAAGCTCTATAGCGTGGAGTGTCTGGCACCCGTGTACGCGTAAGAGAAGGGAGCGTCGCTAAAGAGCCGCTGCTGACTGTCCATAACGCAGAGCGTGACTCTTGCACGTGTAGGAGCGAAGTTGAGGCCAGGGCCGCTTCTGGATAGCGTGAGTAAGAACGTGGCTGGTCGGCGCGTGGAGTGGAGATTATCTTGGAGATTTTGCACATAAAGAATAACCGAAGAAATAATAATTGAAGAAGCATGAAGAGAAGAAAGATGTATTAAATATGAAAGGATACTTATCTTTAGTATGGTCGGCGGCGTATGACCTTACCTAGTCAGCGTCGACGAAATTGCCTGGTCCTCGAGTTTTCCGGCCTATCGTCACGGCGGCGGTCGCGGTCATCGTTGCGTCATTCTTCGCGGCGGTCAGTGGCGGATGCACGATGCGGGATAAGGGGGGGGGGGCTAAAACAATGGAGATGTTGATTTGCATGAAGATTTAATGGTGAAATCAAGCTTTTGCTACAGTGATTAGGCTTGAAATCAAGAAATTAGGGGGGCTGGAGCCCCCCAGCCCCCCCTTTGGATCCGCCGCTGGCGGCGGTCATCATTGCGACGCGGCATGGTTCGCTTGATGACTCGAGTGGCTCGACTCGGACGGCTCGCTCGACGACTCGTTTGGCGGCTCGCTTGTAGCCTATCGGCCGAAGTCTGCCGATGAAGAGATACGTTGTCTGGTCTAGGCCCCCAGCATGCATGCACGTCCGAGTACCATATCAGGCGCTGATGCTGAAGTCGTGGAGGCAGAACAACAACACGAATCAGGATGCGATACGTGCATGCATGTTCCTGTAATCGAACAAGTCGTGTATGTAGATACGTATACATGCAAGAGGCCAAGATCTGTCTGGCTTGCATGTTGCAAGTCAGAGCTGGACTCCCGTGCATGTCGAGTCAATTAGAATAGGATTCCAGTAGTCCGTGTTCGTCGAAACCAGGTGGGCCCGATCGGAGGACGAGAGTCACGCCATCGTGTAGTTTGTTGTCCCGTGATTGGATCTGGAGAGCTGAGATGTCGCCCGCCGCCGCTGTAGATGAAGCGATCAAGCCGAGGGAAACAGCGACACCACGGCTGCCAATGGAGCCCTGCTTCCTCGGCCTACTCGGCTCACCCTCAGATCGATCCAGTCACGTGAACGTAGTGAAGCAGTTCCCGTGTAGCAGCTCGAGATCGAGCGTCCCAACGAGCCTGCTTGTGTAGAGCACCTTCCCAATGGGCAACGGCAGCCTGTTCAAGCAGTTGGATGTACGAGGCCGTCGCCTAGAACGTGCTGATGATCTTAAGATCCATCTGGTTCATCATGGGATCAAGAGCACACTCCTATCTAGCGCGTCAACTGTCGATAAAAGATACTCGGCAGTCCACCGAGAGAGCTACTCGTGATAGTAGATTGATCGTTAGAGGTACGCGTGTTCAGGAACCGGATGTTAACGGAGACACAAGACGCAAGATTTATACAGGTTCAGGCCGTTAGTGTGACGTAAAACCCTACGTCTTGTGCTCTACTGGTTTGTATTGTTGGAATACGAGATTTAACGTGGGATGGGATGCCGACTAGGGAACCCCGCCTCTCCTTATATACTTTGGAGGGGTACGATTACAAGGAAAGTATCTTAATCGGTTATATGTTAGGATTACCATATCTGTAAGAGTCGTAATAAATCATATCTTGCGGTGTACGCCGATCAGTGCCGTGTGCCGCAAGTCTTGATCTTGTGGGCTGGACCATCCTTGATGGTGCGACCCATGTCCATCGCCGTGGGTACCTGGGGTCAGACCCCCCACAGGTAGGGTGTGCGTGCGTGCGTTCATGAAGAGTAAGTATGCGCTCGTGTATGTGAGCATTTGCGTCTGTAACTAGGTCTCGCAAAAAAACAGGAGGGTTTAAGAATCCATGTAAAACTTTTCGGACCCCTAGGGCGCCGCTAAGACGTGTTATATTAAATTTTTCTCTACCTTAATATAAAGACACGTAAACCTTTTGCATGATCGAGAAAAGAGAAGAGAAAGTATGCAGAATGATATAGAGGGAAGTTGCTAGAAATGTTTCTGACCACGTATTCTTGCAGAAGACATTTGTGTATATTTTATGAGGCTGTACTAGTTTATTTTTTTAGGAAAACAGGGAGGGGTTTGCCCCTACTGCAAATTATATAAATAAAGCAAGATAAAATATATATGACAAATAACTCGAGGAGTATGTAGAGCATGGATAGAGGCTTCTCATCAAAGAAAAAAATATGGACACAGGTACATATGTATAGAGCAATGGAGGTGGAGACTCGAGTGCACTGGTCATCACCCGAGAACGTGTTCCGACGTAGCGATCGGACGATTAGATTTTGAGCCATCATTGGTCGCCATCGTCCATGGACCCCTCTTTTCGTACTCCAACAGCCTAACGCACCCGTCATGGTGGTCTTTTCGCTAGCTTTCATTTTCGGTGTTCGATTCTCCACCTGCTTTACTGCAGCATTTGTCATCCGGTGTTTTGGTGCTTCCTCAGTCCTTAATCAATTACATAGGTCATGTTTGCTTCTCTTATATAATCCGTCTTTTTCGATTTATTTTTTTAGTCGAAATAATATTTTTTTTCTTAAAATAAATCAGCCGGAACAACGTTTCGACTTGTTTTTTTCAGCGAAGCGAACGGGCCATGCTCCAATATGTGTGCTCTTATATATGTACCGTCATACCGTGACGGGGTGTGGCGTCATTTTCAAAAGGCATTGTCTTCCAGGACAGTAGGTATGCCAAGGTGTCGTGACATTGTACTGACAGAGTCAGCCGTCCCCAGAACAGTTCACACCGTCCGTGAGCGCAGCGGCAAGAAACAAACAACCGTTCGGATATCTAATAAGACTTCTGCTATTTATCAGATTTTTTTCATACTAAATCTGTCAGATTTCTATACATTTTGATTGTGCTTTAAGATTTGTATCATAACTTTCTACTGTTGTATTTATAAAAAAAAATCCGACAGAAAACTAGACACTCTCATCTAATAACCGATTACAGACAGAGTTGAACGTCAGGCAGAAATATAACACATAATAATGACTTGGGATCATGCATCAGGCAGCTCGATCATCATGCTTGCATTACTTTGCTCCATTCCGCTTACGCTGATGCTGACATCAGATCAACAACAACAAAGGATTAGAAAGAAACCTAACCGGCTGATACGTGAAATCTAGGCAACTGTCAAGCGCTAGTTCAAGGCAACAACAAAAGGATAAAAACACTCAGTCTGTTCGGCAGGCCTGAATTGGCTGGCTGGTGCTGGGGCTGGAAGAGCCAGCCCAGCCAGCCAATTTCAGCCACCAGCCATTCCTAGCAGCTGTAAATCATGCTGATTTCAAAATTTTAAATTCAAATTGAATATTGGCGCCAACAACAGGTGGGTTACATGTAATGGCGTCAAACCACAATGAACATAAGGTTGTTTACAACACATTTGCAATCCGAAATTCGCAGTTAAATAAGTTACATGTTCAAACAACAATTTACAGTTATAGCGGGACCAATTTCATATCCCTGCCTCAAACGTGCTGTCACTCTGTTGAAGCTAAGACCCTCATGAAGAACAGGCAGACCTTGGTCAATGTTGAAAACAAACTACAAGGAACAGTGATAGCAGGAGATAAGCAATGATGGCTACAAAATTTGCCAAGTTGGGGAAGGAATAAGCATTGATGCCAACCATTGTAGAGCTATGGTCTCCAGAATATGTGTAGCTACTTTCAAACTTAGCTAGCAGAGTATCATCATAATCATGTCCACTGCAATGCAACGAGACAAACATCAGGTGGAAATCTTAACTCAACAATTATACTGACTGTGTTAGAATCTTTCATGCGAAACTAAGGAAATAAGACAATGAGAATGGAGACCTGGCAGTTAATTGGCTGTTATACAAATCCCTGATGACTGGAGTGGAGTGTCTTCTAACTCGATTCACAAGAACTTGTACAACATTTACTAGTCATATGCAAGGTACAATTCGACAATAATGAACAATTGCCTTTTACTACAGTGGAGATACAACAAATACTCTGTCGGGACATAAAATAGCAGATATAAGGAAAAAATCACAAAGTATCAAAGTTCACAGCTGAGCTCCTTACCTCTTCCCAGTTGCTATTCAGAAATACATCCATAGTCAACAAGCCTAACCGGAAACCTTCGATAAACCAGCAGGAGCTTCTAACCACTGATTCACTATGGGTAGTCAACAAGCAAAACCAAAGTGATGGCAGCTGGTATGGTATATCAGATAACATGTAACTCCATGTATCTAGCAATTCAACATAGGTAATCAGCAAGCAAACGCAAGCAATGGAGGCTGGTATATGAAACGACATCGAGCTCCATGTACCTACCAACTAAAAGGATA